>NC_090840.1:36771354-37371354 GCF_028021215.1 Eschrichtius robustus
AAAGCACAGTTCTTCCTCTTACACTACAGGGTTTTAGAAGAAGCCCAGCGCGACAGCATACCTAGAGCGCTCCTTGGGGGAGGCGGTTGGCTACACGCAGAACTCCGTGCCAAATAAACTTTATTCAAGGAAGGGAGCAGTTTGTAACCAGAGTGTATATTTACTTGGTAGAAATCACAAGGAGGTAGGCTGCGTGTTCGCTGGAAACGGGGACCTGATGGCACAAGCCTTGCTTTCCCATTTTGAATGCTCCATTCATGCTGCCTTGAAGCTACCTAAATAACAGTTTTAGGACGTGTCTCTAGTCACTGTAGGCAGGGCTCAGGGAAGGGAACGAGTGTTCTCTACATCAACAGGTTGCTTTCGTAGCCTGAGTGGGAGCCTCTCCTGAGACGCTGTAGAGCTAAAAGGAAACTTGACGTGAGTCCTTTCCTCAAGGTAAAGCCTTGAAGAGCTCTGCCGAAGCTAAGTTTGGAGCAGTTTCATTGAGGCATTAGTTTCAGGTCTGTTTTCTTTTAATGTTAGTAAGCTTTTCAAGACAGTGAGGACCTCACGTGGGCACCCTATTCCCTGCAAGAACACCGAGTACCGGCAGGCTCCACTGGGCTGCTAAGAAACATCCAGGCCTGGAAACCATTCCCAGTCACTCTGTGTATTTTGAGTGTAGGGCAACACACTGCACTCTTCCTTGGGAGAGCTAGATTTCCTCAGCCCTCTTTTGGCTCCAGGAAATGAGTTCTCTCATATCCTCCACGTCATGCAAATCTGCCTCTTTGCCCTAGGCTGAAGGGCACTGAGAAACCAAAACTGCTTCGCATTCCTTGCACAAAGTCATAGCTTAGGACCCCATCCTTACAGGAGAAAGTCGGCTTGCGTTCCTGCTGTAACCAAAGCACAGTTCTTCCTCTTACTCGGCAGGGTTTTAGAAGAAGCTAAGCGCGATAGCATACCTAGAGCGCTCCTTGGGGGAGGCGGTTGGCTACACGCAGAACTCCGTGCCAAATAAACTTTATTCAAGGAAGGGACCAGGGCGTAGCTTCAGGGTACATTTACTTGGTAGAAATCACAAGGAGGTAGGCTGCATGTTCGCTGGAAACGGGGACCTGATGGCACAAGCCTTGCTTTCCCATTTTGAATGCTCCATTCATGCTGCCTTGAAGCTACCTAAATAACAGTTTTAGGACGTGTCTCTAGTCACTGTAGGCAGGGCTCAGGGAAGGGAACGAGTGTTCTCTACATCAACAGGTTGCTTTCGTAGCCTGAGTGGGAGCCTCTCCTGAGACGCTGTAGAGCTAAAAGGAAACTTGACGTGAGTCCTTTCCTCAAGGTAAAGCCTTGAAGAGCTCTGCCGAAGCTAAGTTTGGAGCAGTTTCATTGAGGCATTAGTTTCAGGTCTGTTTTCTTTTAATGTTAGTAAGCTTTTCAAGACAGTGAGGACCTCACGTGGGCACCCTATTCCCTGCAAGAACACCGAGTACCGGCAGGCTCCACTGGGCTGCTAAGAAACATCCAGGCCTGGAAACCATTCCCAGTCACTCTGTGTATTTTGAGTGTAGGGCAACACACTGCACTCTTCCTTGGGAGAGCCAGATTTACTTAGCTCTCCAACAGCTCCAGGAAATTTGTTCTCTCACGTCCTACATGTCATGCAAATCTGCTTCATTGCCCTAGGCTGAGCGGCACTGAGAAACCAAAACTGCTTCGCATTCCTTCTACAAAGTCATACCTTAAGACCCCATCCTTACAGGAGAAAGTCGGCTTGCCTTCCTGCTGTAAACAAAGCACAGTTCTTCCTCTTACACTACAGGGTTTTAGAAGAAGCCCAGCGCGACAGCATACCTAGAGCGCTCCTTGGGGGAGGCGGTTGGCTACACGCAGAACTCCGTGCCAAATAAACTTTATTCAAGGAAGGGAGCAGTTTGTAGCCAGAATGTATATTTACTTGGTAGAAATCACAAGGAGGTAGGCTGCGTGTTCGCTGGAAACGGGGACCTGATGGCACAAGCCTTGCTTTCCCATTTTGAATGCTCCATTCATGCTGCCTTGAAGCTACCTAAATAACAGTTTTAGGACGTGTCTCTAGTCACTGTAGGCAGGGCTCAGGGAAGGGAACGAGTGTTCTCTACATCAACAGGTTGCTTTCGTAGCCTGAGTGGGAGCCTCTCCTGAGACGCTGTAGAGCTAAAAGGAAACTTGACGTGAGTCCTTTCCTCAAGGTAAAGCCTTGAAGAGCTCTGCCGAAGCTAAGTTTGGAGCAGTTTCATTGAGGCATTAGTTTCAGGTCTGTTTTCTTTTAATGTTAGTAAGCTTTTCAAGACAGTGAGGACCTCACGTGGGCACCCTATTCCCTGCAAGAACACCGAGTACCGGCAGGCTCCACTGGGCTGCTAAGAAACATCCAGGCCTGGAAACCATTCCCAGTCACTCTGTGTATTTTGAGTGTAGGGCAACACACTGCACTCTTCCTTGGGAGAGCCAGATTTCCTCAGCTCTCCAACAGCTCCAGGAAATTTGTTCTCTCACGTCCTACATGTCATGCAAATCTGCTTCATTGCCCTAGGCTGAGCGGCACTGAGAAACCAAAACTGCTTCGCATTCCTTCTACAAAGTCATACCTTAAGACCCCATCCTTACAGGAGAAAGTCGGCTTGCCTTCCTGCTGTAAACAAAGCACAGTTCTTCCTCTTACACTACAGGGTTTTAGAAGAAGCCCAGCGCGACAGCATACCTAGAGCGCTCCTTGTGGGAGGCGGTTGGCTACACGCAGAACTCCGTGCCAAATAAACTTTATTCAAGGAAGGGAGCAGTTTGTAGCCAGAGTGTATATTTACTTGGTAGAAATCACAAGGAGGTAGGCTGCGTGTTCGCTGGAAACGGGGACCTGATGGCACAAGCCTTGCTTTCCCATTTTGAATGCTCCATTCATGCTGCCTTGAAGCTACCTAAATAACAGTTTTAGGACGGGTCTCTAGTCACTGTAGGCAGGGCTCAGGGAAGGGAACGAGTGTTCTCTACATCAACAGGTTGCTTTCGTAGCCTGAGTGGGAGCCTCTCCTGAGACGCTGTAGAGCTAAAAGGAAACTTGACGTGAGTCCTTTCCTCAAGGTAAAGCCTTGAAGAGGTCTGCCGAAGCTAAGTTTGGAGCAGTTTCATTGAGGCATTAGTTTCAGGTCTGTTTTCTTTTAATGTTAGTAAGCTTTTCAAGACAGTGAGGACCTCACGTGGGCACCCTATTCCCTGCAAGAACACCGAGTACCGGCAGGCTCCACTGGGCTGCTAAGAAACATCCAGGCCTGGAAACCATTCCCAGTCACTCTGTGTATTTTGAGTGTAGGGCAACACACTGCACTCTTCCTTGGGAGAGCCAGATTTCCTCAGCTCTCCAACAGCTCCAGGAAATTTGTTCTCTCACGTCCTACATGTCATGCAAATCTGCTTCATTGCCCTAGGCTGAGCGGCACTGAGAAACCAAAACTGCTTCGCATTCCTTCTACAAAGTCATACCTTAAGACCCCATCCTTACAGGAGAAAGTCGGCTTGCCTTCCTGCTGTAAACAAAGCACAGTTCTTCCTCTTACACTACAGGGTTTTAGAAGAAGCTCAGCGCGACAGCATACCTAGAGCGCTCCTTGGGGGAGGCGGTTGGCTACACGCAGAACTCCGTGCCAAATAAACTTTATTCAAGGAAGGGAGCAGTTTGTAGCCAGAGTGTATATTTACTTGGTAGAAATCACAAGGAGGTAGGCTGCGTGTTCGCTGGAAACGGGGACCTGATGGCACAAGCCTTGCTTTCCCATTTTGAATGCTCCATTCATGCTGCCTTGAAGCTACCTAAATAACAGTTTTAGGACGTGTCTCTAGTCACTGTAGGCAGGGCTCAGGGAAGGGAACGAGTGTTCTCTACATCAACAGGTTGCTTTCGTAGCCTGAGTGGGAGCCTCTCCTGAGACGCTGTAGAGCTAAAAGGAAACTTGACGTGAGTCCTTTCCTCAAGGTAAAGCCTTGAAGAGGTCTGCCGAAGCTAAGTTTGGAGCAGTTTCCTTGAGGCATTAGTTTCAGGTCTGTTTTCTTTTAAGGTTAGTAAGCTTTTCAAGACAGTGAGGACCTCACGTGGGCACCCTATTCCCTGCAAGAACACCGAGTACCGGCAGGCTCCACTGGGCTGCTAAGAAACATCCAGGCCTGGAAACCATTCCCAGTCACTCTGTGTATTTTGAGTGTAGGGCAACACACTGCACTCTTCCTTGGGAGAGCCAGATTTCCTCAGCTCTCCAACAGCTCCAGGAAATTTGTTCTCTCACGTCCTACATGTCATGCAAATCTGCTTCATTGCCCTAGGCTGAGCGGCACTGAGAAACCAAAACTGCTTCGCATTCCTTCTACAAAGTCATACCTTAAGACCCCATCCTTACAGGAGAAAGTCGGCTTGCCTTCCTGCTGTAAACAAAGCACAGTTCTTCCTCTTACACTACAGGGTTTTAGAAGAAGCCCAGCGCGACAGCATACCTAGAGCGCTCCTTGGGGGAGGCGGTTGGCTACACGCAGAACTCCGTGCCAAATAAACTTTATTCAAGGAAGGGAGCAGTTTGTAGCCAGAGTGTATATTTACTTGGTAGAAATCACAAGGAGGTAGGCTGCGTGTTCGCTGGAAACGGGGACCTGATGGCACAAGCCTTGCTTTCCCATTTTGAATGCTCCATTCATGCTGCCTTGAAGCTACCTAAATAACAGTTTTAGGACGTGTCTCTAGTCACTGTAGGCAGGGCTCAGGGAAGGGAACGAGTGTTCTCTACATCAACAGGTTGCTTTCGTAGCCTGAGTGGGAGCCTCTCCTGAGACGCTGTAGAGCTAAAAGGAAACTTGACGTGAGTCCTTTCCTCAAGGTAAAGCCTTGAAGAGCTCTGCCGAAGCTAAGTTTGGAGCAGTTTCATTGAGGCATTAGTTTCAGGTCTGTTTTCTTTTAATGTTAGTAAGCTTTTCAAGACAGTGAGGACCTCACGTGGGCACCCTATTCCCTGCAAGAACACCGAGTACCGGCAGGCTCCACTGGGCTGCTAAGAAACATCCAGGCCTGGAAACCATTCCCAGTCACTCTGTGTATTTTGAGTGTAGGGCAACACACTGCACTCTTCCTTGGGAGAGCTAGATTTCCTCAGCCCTCTTTTGGCTCCAGGAAATGAGTTCTCTCATATCCTCCACGTCATGCAAATCTGCCTCTTTGCCCTAGGCTGAAGGGCACTGAGAAACCAAAACTGCTTCGCATTCCTTGCACAAAGTCATAGCTTAGGACCCAATCCTTACAGGAGAAAGTCGGCTTGCGTTCCTGCTGTAACCAAAGCACAGTTCTTCCTCTTACTCGGCAGGGTTTTAGAAGAAGCTAAGCGCGATAGCATACCTAGAGCGCTCCTTGGGGGAGGCGGTTGGCTACACGCAGAACTCCGTGCCAAATAAACTTTATTCAAGGAAGGGACCAGGGCGTAGCTTCAGGGTACATTTACTTGGTAGAAATCACAAGGAGGTAGGCTGCATGTTCGCTGGAAACGGGGACCTGATGGCACAAGCCTTGCTTTCCCATTTTGAATGCTCCATTCATGCTGCCTTGAAGCTACCTAAATAACAGTTTTAGGACGTGTCTCTAGTCACTGTAGGCAGGGCTCAGGGAAGGGAACGAGTGTTCTCTACATCAACAGGTTGCTTTCGTAGCCTGAGTGGGAGCCTCTCCTGAGACGCTGTAGAGCTAAAAGGAAACTTGACGTGAGTCCTTTCCTCAAGGTAAAGCCTTGAAGAGCTCTGCCGAAGCTAAGTTTGGAGCAGTTTCATTGAGGCATTAGTTTCAGGTCTGTTTTCTTTTAATGTTAGTAAGCTTTTCAAGACAGTGAGGACCTCACGTGGGCACCCTATTCCCTGCAAGAACACCGAGTACCGGCAGGATCCACTGGGCTGCTAAGGAACATCCAGGCCCGGAAACCTTTCCCAGTCACTCTGTGTATTTTGAGTGTAGGGCAACACACTGCACTCTTCCTTGGGAGAGCCAGATTTCCTCAGCTCTCCAACAGCTCCAGGAAATTTGTTCTCTCACGTCCTACATGTCATGCAAATCTGCTTCATTGCCCTAGGCTGAGCGGCACTGAGAAACCAAAACTGCTTCGCATTCCTTCTACAAAGTCATACCTTAAGACCCCATCCTTACAGGAGAAAGTCGGCTTGCCTTCCTGCTGTAAACAAAGCACAGTTCTTCCTCTTACACTACAGGGTTTTAGAAGAAGCCCAGCGCGACAGCATACCTAGAGCGCTCCTTGGGGGAGGCGGTTGGCTACACGCAGAACTCCGTGCCAAATAAACTTTATTCAAGGAAGGGAGCAGTTTGTAACCAGAGTGTATATTTACTTGGTAGAAATCACAAGGAGGTAGGCTGCGTGTTCGCTGGAAACGGGGACCTGATGGCACAAGCCTTGCTTTCCCATTTTGAATGCTCCATTCATGCTGCCTTGAAGCTACCTAAATAACAGTTTTAGGACGTGTCTCTAGTCACTGTAGGCAGGGCTCAGGGAAGGGAACGAGTGTTCTCTACATCAACAGGTTGCTTTCGTAGCCTGAGTGGGAGCCTCTCCTGAGACGCTGTAGAGCTAAAAGGAAACTTGACGTGAGTCCTTTCCTCAAGGTAAAGCCTTGAAGAGCTCTGCCGAAGCTAAGTTTGGAGCAGTTTCATTGAGGCATTAGTTTCAGGTCTGTTTTCTTTTAATGTTAGTAAGCTTTTCAAGACAGTGAGGACCTCACGTGGGCACCCTATTCCCTGCAAGAACACCGAGTACCGGCAGGCTCCACTGGGCTGCTAAGAAACATCCAGGCCTGGAAACCATTCCCAGTCACTCTGTGTATTTTGAGTGTAGGGCAACACACTGCACTCTTCCTTGGGAGAGCTAGATTTCCTCAGCCCTCTTTTGGCTCCAGGAAATGAGTTCTCTCATATCCTCCACGTCATGCAAATCTGCCTCTTTGCCCTAGGCTGAAGGGCACTGAGAAACCAAAACTGCTTCGCATTCCTTGCACAAAGTCATAGCTTAGGACCCCATCCTTACAGGAGAAAGTCGGCTTGCGTTCCTGCTGTAACCAAAGCACAGTTCTTCCTCTTACTCGGCAGGGTTTTAGAAGAAGCTAAGCGCGATAGCATACCTAGAGCGCTCCTTGGGGGAGGCGGTTGGCTACACGCAGAACTCCGTGCCAAATAAACTTTATTCAAGGAAGGGACCAGGGCGTAGCTTCAGGGTACATTTACTTGGTAGAAATCACAAGGAGGTAGGCTGCATGTTCGCTGGAAACGGGGACCTGATGGCACAAGCCTTGCTTTCCCATTTTGAATGCTCCATTCATGCTGCCTTGAAGCTACCTAAATAACAGTTTTAGGACGTGTCTCTAGTCACTGTAGGCAGGGCTCAGGGAAGGGAACGAGTGTTCTCTACATCAACAGGTTGCTTTCGTAGCCTGAGTGGGAGCCTCTCCTGAGACGCTGTAGAGCTAAAAGGAAACTTGACGTGAGTCCTTTCCTCAAGGTAAAGCCTTGAAGAGCTCTGCCGAAGCTAAGTTTGGAGCAGTTTCATTGAGGCATTAGTTTCAGGTCTGTTTTCTTTTAATGTTAGTAAGCTTTTCAAGACAGTGAGGACCTCACGTGGGCACCCTATTCCCTGCAAGAACACCGAGTACCGGCAGGCTCCACTGGGCTGCTAAGAAACATCCAGGCCTGGAAACCATTCCCAGTCACTCTGTGTATTTTGAGTGTAGGGCAACACACTGCACTCTTCCTTGGGAGAGCCAGATTTCCTTAGCTCTCCAACAGCTCCAGGAAATTTGTTCTCTCACGTCCTACATGTCATGCAAATCTGCTTCATTGCCCTAGGCTGAGCGGCACTGAGAAACCAAAACTGCTTCGCATTCCTTCTACAAAGTCATACCTTAAGACCCCATCCTTACAGGAGAAAGTCGGCTTGCCTTCCTGCTGTAAACAAAGCACAGTTCTTCCTCTTACACTACAGGGTTTTAGAAGAAGCCCAGCGCGACAGCATACCTAGAGCGCTCCTTGGGGGAGGCGGTTGGCTACACGCAGAACTCCGTGCCAAATAAACTTTATTCAAGGAAGGGAGCAGTTTGTAGCCAGAATGTATATTTACTTGGTAGAAATCACAAGGAGGTAGGCTGCGTGTTCGCTGGAAACGGGGACCTGATGGCACAAGCCTTGCTTTCCCATTTTGAATGCTCCATTCATGCTGCCTTGAAGCTACCTAAATAACAGTTTTAGGACGTGTCTCTAGTCACTGTAGGCAGGGCTCAGGGAAGGGAACGAGTGTTCTCTACATCAACAGGTTGCTTTCGTAGCCTGAGTGGGAGCCTCTCCTGAGACGCTGTAGAGCTAAAAGGAAACTTGACGTGAGTCCTTTCCTCAAGGTAAAGCCTTGAAGAGCTCTGCCGAAGCTAAGTTTGGAGCAGTTTCATTGAGGCATTAGTTTCAGGTCTGTTTTCTTTTAATGTTAGTAAGCTTTTCAAGACAGTGAGGACCTCACGTGGGCACCCTATTCCCTGCAAGAACACCGAGTACCGGCAGGCTCCACTGGGCTGCTAAGAAACATCCAGGCCTGGAAACCATTCCCAGTCACTCTGTGTATTTTGAGTGTAGGGCAACACACTGCACTCTTCCTTGGGAGAGCCAGATTTCCTCAGCTCTCCAACAGCTCCAGGAAATTTGTTCTCTCACGTCCTACATGTCATGCAAATCTGCTTCATTGCCCTAGGCTGAGCGGCACTGAGAAACCAAAACTGCTTCGCATTCCTTCTACAAAGTCATACCTTAAGACCCCATCCTTACAGGAGAAAGTCGGCTTGCCTTCCTGCTGTAAACAAAGCACAGTTCTTCCTCTTACACTACAGGGTTTTAGAAGAAGCCCAGCGCGACAGCATACCTAGAGCGCTCCTTGGGGGAGGCGGTTGGCTACACGCAGAACTCCGTGCCAAATAAACTTTATTCAAGGAAGGGAGCAGTTTGTAGCCAGAGTGTATATTTACTTGGTAGAAATCACAAGGAGGTAGGCTGCGTGTTCGCTGGAAACGGGGACCTGATGGCACAAGACTTGCTTTCCCATTTTGAATGCTCCATTCATGCTGCCTTGAAGCTACCTAAATAACAGTTTTAGGACGTGTCTCTAGTCACTGTAGGCAGGGCTCAGGGAAGGGAACGAGTGTTCTCTACATCAACAGGTTGCTTTCGTAGCCTGAGTGGGAGCCTCTCCTGAGACGCTGTAGAGCTAAAAGGAAACTTGACGTGAGTCCTTTCCTCAAGGTAAAGCCTTGAAGAGCTCTGCCGAAGCTAAGTTTGGAGCAGTTTCATTGAGGCATTAGTTTCAGGTCTGTTTTCTTTTAATGTTAGTAAGCTTTTCAAGACAGTGAGGACCTCACGTGGGCACCCTATTCCCTGCAAGAACACCGAGTACCGGCAGGCTCCACTGGGCTGCTAAGAAACATCCAGGCCTGGAAACCATTCCCAGTCACTCTGTGTATTTTGAGTGTAGGGCAACACACTGCACTCTTCCTTGGGAGAGCCAGATTTCCTCAGCTCTCCAACAGCTCCAGGAAATTTGTTCTCTCACGTCCTACATGTCATGCAAATCTGCTTCATTGCCCTAGGCTGAGCGGCACTGAGAAACCAAAACTGCTTCGCATTCCTTCTACAAAGTCATACCTTAAGACCCCATCCTTACAGGAGAAAGTCGGCTTGCCTTCCTGCTGTAAACAAAGCACAGTTCTTCCTCTTACACTACAGGGTTTTAGAAGAAGCTCAGCGCGACAGCATACCTAGAGCGCTCCTTGGGGGAGGCGGTTGGCTACACGCAGAACTCCGTGCCAAATAAACTTTATTCAAGGAAGGGAGCAGTTTGTAGCCAGAGTGTATATTTACTTGGTAGAAATCACAAGGAGGTAGGCTGCGTGTTCGCTGGAAACGGGGACCTGATGGCACAAGCCTTGCTTTCCCATTTTGAATGCTCCATTCATGCTGCCTTGAAGCTACCTAAATAACAGTTTTAGGACGTGTCTCTAGTCACTGTAGGCAGGGCTCAGGGAAGGGAACGAGTGTTCTCTACATCAACAGGTTGCTTTCGTAGCCTGAGTGGGAGCCTCTCCTGAGACGCTGTAGAGCTAAAAGGAAACTTGACGTGAGTCCTTTCCTCAAGGTAAAGCCTTGAAGAGGTCTGCCGAAGCTAAGTTTGGAGCAGTTTCATTGAGGCATTAGTTTCAGGTCTGTTTTCTTTTAATGTTAGTAAGCTTTTCAAGACAGTGAGGACCTCACGTGGGCACCCTATTCCCTGCAAGAACACCGAGTACCGGCAGGCTCCACTGGGCTGCTAAGAAACATCCAGGCCTGGAAACCATTCCCAGTCACTCTGTGTATTTTGAGTGTAGGGCAACACACTGCACTCTTCCTTGGGAGAGCCAGATTTCCTCAGCTCTCCAACAGCTCCAGGAAATTTGTTCTCTCACGTCCTACATGTCATGCAAATCTGCTTCATTGCCCTAGGCTGAGCGGCACTGAGAAACCAAAACTGCTTCGCATTCCTTCTACAAAGTCATACCTTAAGACCCCATCCTTACAGGAGAAAGTCGGCTTGCCTTCCTGCTGTAAACAAAGCACAGTTCTTCCTCTTACACTACAGGGTTTTAGAAGAAGCCCAGCGCGACAGCATACCTAGAGCGCTCCTTGGGGGAGGCGGTTGGCTACACGCAGAACTCCGTGCCAAATAAACTTTATTCAAGGAAGGGAGCAGTTTGTAGCCAGAGTGTATATTTACTTGGTAGAAATCACAAGGAGGTAGGCTGCGTGTTCGCTGGAAACGGGGACCTGATGGCACAAGCCTTGCTTTCCCATTTTGAATGCTCCATTCATGCTGCCTTGAAGCTACCTAAATAACAGTTTTAGGACGTGTCTCTAGTCACTGTAGGCAGGGCTCAGGGAAGGGAACGAGTGTTCTCTACATCAACAGGTTGCTTTCGTAGCCTGAGTGGGAGCCTCTCCTGAGACGCTGTAGAGCTAAAAGGAAACTTGACGTGAGTCCTTTCCTCAAGGTAAAGCCTTGAAGAGCTCTGCCGAAGCTAAGTTTGGAGCAGTTTCATTGAGGCATTAGTTTCAGGTCTGTTTTCTTTTAATGTTAGTAAGCTTTTCAAGACAGTGAGGACCTCACGTGGGCACCCTATTCCCTGCAAGAACACCGAGTACCGGCAGGCTCCACTGGGCTGCTAAGAAACATCCAGGCCTGGAAACCATTCCCAGTCACTCTGTGTATTTTGAGTGTAGGGCAACACACTGCACTCTTCCTTGGGAGAGCTAGATTTCCTCATCCCTCTTTTGGCTCCAGGAAATGAGTTCTCTCATATCCTCCACGTCATGCAAATCTGCCTCTTTGCCCTAGGCTGAAGGGCACTGAGAAACCAAAACTGCTTCGCATTCCTTGCACAAAGTCATAGCTTAGGACCCAATCCTTACAGGAGAAAGTCGGCTTGCGTTCCTGCTGTAACCAAAGCACAGTTCTTCCTCTTACTCGGCAGGGTTTTAGAAGAAGCTAAGCGCGATAGCATACCTAGAGCGCTCCTTGGGGGAGGCGGTTGGCTACACGCAGAACTCCGTGCCAAATAAACTTTATTCAAGGAAGGGACCAGGGCGTAGCTTCAGGGTACATTTACTTGGTAGAAATCACAAGGAGGTAGGCTGCATGTTCGCTGGAAACGGGGACCTGATGGCACAAGCCTTGCTTTCCCATTTTGAATGCTCCATTCATGCTGCCTTGAAGCTACCTAAATAACAGTTTTAGGACGTGTCTCTAGTCACTGTAGGCAGGGCTCAGGGAAGGGAACGAGTGTTCTCTACATCAACAGGTTGCTTTCGTAGCCTGAGTGGGAGCCTCTCCTGAGACGCTGTAGAGCTAAAAGGAAACTTGACGTGAGTCCTTTCCTCAAGGTAAAGCCTTGAAGAGCTCTGCCGAAGCTAAGTTTGGAGCAGTTTCATTGAGGCATTAGTTTCAGGTCTGTTTTCTTTTAATGTTAGTAAGCTTTTCAAGACAGTGAGGACCTCACGTGGGCACCCTATTCCCTGCAAGAACACCGAGTACCGGCAGGATCCACTGGGCTGCTAAGGAACATCCAGGCCCGGAAACCTTTCCCAGTCACTCTGTGTATTTTGAGTGTAGGGCAACACACTGCACTCTTCCTTGGGAGAGCTAGATTTCCTCATCCCTCTTTTGGCTCCAGGAAATGTGTTCTCTCATATCCTCCACGTCATGCAAATCTGCCTCTTTGCCCTAGGCTGAAGGGCACTGAGAAACCAAAACTGCTTCGCATTCCTTGCACAAAGTCATAGCTTAGGACCCCATCCTTACAGGAGAAAGTCGGCTTGCGTTCCTGCTGTAACCAAAGCACAGTTCTTCCTCTTACTCGCCAGGGTTTTAGAAGAAGCTAAGCGCGATAGCATACCTAGAGCGCTCCTTGGGGGAGGCGGTTGGCTACACGCAGAACTCCGTGCCAAATAAACTTTATTCAAGGAAGGGACCAGTGCGTAGCTTCAGGGTACATTTACTTGGTAGAAATCACAAGGAGGTAGGCTGCATGTTCGCTGGAAACGGGGACCCGATGGCACAAGCCTTGCTTTCCCATTTTGAATGCTCCATTCATGCTGCCTTGAAGCTACCTAAATAACAGTTTTAGGACTGGTCTCTAGTCACTGTAGGCAGGGCTCTGGGAAGGGAACGAGTGTTCTCTCCCTCAACAGGGTGCTTCCTTAGCCTGGGTGGGAGCCTCTCCTGAGACGCTCTAGAGCTAAAAGGAAACTTGACGTGAGTCCTTTCCTCAAGGTAAAGCCTTGAAGAGCCCTGCAGAAGCTAAGTTTGGAGCAGTTTCCTTGAGGCATTAGTTTCAGGTCTGTTTTCTTTTAAGGTTAGTAAGCTTTTCAAGGCATCGAGGACCTCGCGTGGGCACCCTATTCCCTTCAAGAACACCGAGTACCGGCAGGCTCCACTGGGCTGCTAAGAAACATCCAGGCCTGGAAACCATTCCCAGTCACTCTGTGTATTTTGAGTGTAGGGCAACACACTGCACTCTTCCTTGGGAGAGCTAGATTTCCTCAGCCCTCTTTTGGCTCCAGGAAATGAGTTCTCTCATATCCTCCACGTCATGCAAATCTGCCTCTTTGCCCTAGGCTGAAGGGCACTGAGAAACCAAAACTGCTTCGCATTCCTTCTACAAAGTCATACCTTAAGACCCCATCCTTACAGGAGAAAGTCGGCTTGCCTTCCTGCTGTAAACAAAGCACAGTTCTTCCTCTTACACTACAGGGTTTTAGAAGAAGCCCAGCGCGACAGCATACCTAGAGCGCTCCTTGGGGGAGGCGGTTGGCTACACGCAGAACTCCGTGCCAAATAAACTTTATTCAAGGAAGGGAGCAGTTTGTAGCCAGAGTGTATATTTACTTGGTAGAAATCACAAGGAGGTAGGCTGCGTGTTCGCTGGAAACGGGGACCTGATGGCACAAGACTTGCTTTCCCATTTTGAATGCTCCATTCATGCTGCCTTGAAGCTACCTAAATAACAGTTTTAGGACGTGTCTCTAGTCACTGTAGGCAGGGCTCAGGGAAGGGAACGAGTGTTCTCTACATCAACAGGTTGCTTTCGTAGCCTGAGTGGGAGCCTCTCCTGAGACGCTGTAGAGCTAAAAGGAAACTTGACGTGAGTCCTTTCCTCAAGGTAAAGCCTTGAAGAGCTCTGCCGAAGCTAAGTTTGGAGCAGTTTCATTGAGGCATTAGTTTCAGGTCTGTTTTCTTTTAATGTTAGTAAGCTTTTCAAGACAGTGAGGACCTCACGTGGGCACCCTATTCCCTGCAAGAACACCGAGTACCGGCAGGCTCCACTGGGCTGCTAAGAAACATCCAGGCCTGGAAACCATTCCCAGTCACTCTGTGTATTTTGAGTGTAGGGCAACACACTGCACTCTTCCTTGGGAGAGCCAGATTTCCTCAGCTCTCCAACAGCTCCAGGAAATTTGTTCTCTCACGTCCTACATGTCATGCAAATCTGCTTCATTGCCCTAGGCTGAGCGGCACTGAGAAACCAAAACTGCTTCGCATTCCTTCTACAAAGTCATACCTTAAGACCCCATCCTTACAGGAGAAAGTCGGCTTGCCTTCCTGCTGTAAACAAAGCACAGTTCTTCCTCTTACACTACAGGGTTTTAGAAGAAGCTCAGCGCGACAGCATACCTAGAGCGCTCCTTGGGGGAGGCGGTTGGCTACACGCAGAACTCCGTGCCAAATAAACTTTATTCAAGGAAGGGAGCAGTTTGTAGCCAGAGTGTATATTTACTTGGTAGAAATCACAAGGAGGTAGGCTGCGTGTTCGCTGGAAACGGGGACCTGATGGCACAAGCCTTGCTTTCCCATTTTGAATGCTCCATTCATGCTGCCTTGAAGCTACCTAAATAACAGTTTTAGGACGTGTCTCTAGTCACTGTAGGCAGGGCTCAGGGAAGGGAACGAGTGTTCTCTACATCAACAGGTTGCTTTCGTAGCCTGAGTGGGAGCCTCTCCTGAGACGCTGTAGAGCTAAAAGGAAACTTGACGTGAGTCCTTTCCTCAAGGTAAAGCCTTGAAGAGGTCTGCCGAAGCTAAGTTTGGAGCAGTTTCATTGAGGCATTAGTTTCAGGTCTGTTTTCTTTTAATGTTAGTAAGCTTTTCAAGACAGTGAGGACCTCACGTGGGCACCCTATTCCCTGCAAGAACACCGAGTACCGGCAGGCTCCACTGGGCTGCTAAGAAACATCCAGGCCTGGAAACCATTCCCAGTCACTCTGTGTATTTTGAGTGTAGGGCAACACACTGCACTCTTCCTTGGGAGAGCCAGATTTCCTCAGCTCTCCAACAGCTCCAGGAAATTTGTTCTCTCACGTCCTACATGTCATGCAAATCTGCTTCATTGCCCTAGGCTGAGCGGCACTGAGAAACCAAAACTGCTTCGCATTCCTTCTACAAAGTCATACCTTAAGACCCCATCCTTACAGGAGAAAGTCGGCTTGCCTTCCTGCTGTAAACAAAGCACAGTTCTTCCTCTTACACTACAGGGTTTTAGAAGAAGCCCAGCGCGACAGCATACCTAGAGCGCTCCTTGGGGGAGGCGGTTGGCTACACGCAGAACTCCGTGCCAAATAAACTTTATTCAAGGAAGGGAGCAGTTTGTAGCCAGAGTGTATATTTACTTGGTAGAAATCACAAGGAGGTAGGCTGCGTGTTCGCTGGAAACGGGGACCTGATGGCACAAGCCTTGCTTTCCCATTTTGAATGCTCCATTCATGCTGCCTTGAAGCTACCTAAATAACAGTTTTAGGACGTGTCTCTAGTCACTGTAGGCAGGGCTCAGGGAAGGGAACGAGTGTTCTCTACATCAACAGGTTGCTTTCGTAGCCTGAGTGGGAGCCTCTCCTGAGACGCTGTAGAGCTAAAAGGAAACTTGACGTGAGTCCTTTCCTCAAGGTAAAGCCTTGAAGAGCTCTGCCGAAGCTAAGTTTGGAGCAGTTTCATTGAGGCATTAGTTTCAGGTCTGTTTTCTTTTAATGTTAGTAAGCTTTTCAAGACAGTGAGGACCTCACGTGGGCACCCTATTCCCTGCAAGAACACCGAGTACCGGCAGGCTCCACTGGGCTGCTAAGAAACATCCAGGCCTGGAAACCATTCCCAGTCACTCTGTGTATTTTGAGTGTAGGGCAACACACTGCACTCTTCCTTGGGAGAGCTAGATTTCCTCAGCCCTCTTTTGGCTCCAGGAAATGAGTTCTCTCATATCCTCCACGTCATGCAAATCTGCCTCTTTGCCCTAGGCTGAAGGGCACTGAGAAACCAAAACTGCTTCGCATTCCTTGCACAAAGTCATAGCTTAGGACCCAATCCTTACAGGAGAAAGTCGGCTTGCGTTCCTGCTGTAACCAAAGCACAGTTCTTCCTCTTACTCGGCAGGGTTTTAGAAGAAGCTAAGCGCGATAGCATACCTAGAGCGCTCCTTGGGGGAGGCGGTTGGCTACACGCAGAACTCCGTGCCAAATAAACTTTATTCAAGGAAGGGACCAGGGCGTAGCTTCAGGGTACATTTACTTGGTAGAAATCACAAGGAGGTAGGCTGCATGTTCGCTGGAAACGGGGACCTGATGGCACAAGCCTTGCTTTCCCATTTTGAATGCTCCATTCATGCTGCCTTGAAGCTACCTAAATAACAGTTTTAGGACGTGTCTCTAGTCACTGTAGGCAGGGCTCAGGGAAGGGAACGAGTGTTCTCTACATCAACAGGTTGCTTTCGTAGCCTGAGTGGGAGCCTCTCCTGAGACGCTGTAGAGCTAAAAGGAAACTTGACGTGAGTCCTTTCCTCAAGGTAAAGCCTTGAAGAGCTCTGCCGAAGCTAAGTTTGGAGCAGTTTCATTGAGGCATTAGTTTCAGGTCTGTTTTCTTTTAATGTTAGTAAGCTTTTCAAGACAGTGAGGACCTCACGTGGGCACCCTATTCCCTGCAAGAACACCGAGTACCGGCAGGATCCACTGGGCTGCTAAGGAACATCCAGGCCCGGAAACCTTTCCCAGTCACTCTGTGTATTTTGAGTGTAGGGCAACACACTGCACTCTTCCTTGGGAGAGCTAGATTTCCTCATCCCTCTTTTGGCTCCAGGAAATGTGTTCTCTCATATCCTCCACGTCATGCAAATCTGCCTCTTTGCCCTAGGCTGAAGGGCACTGAGAAACCAAAACTGCTTCGCATTCCTTGCACAAAGTCATAGCTTAGGACCCCATCCTTACAGGAGAAAGTCGGCTTGCGTTCCTGCTGTAACCAAAGCACAGTTCTTCCTCTTACTCGCCAGGGTTTTAGAAGAAGCTAAGCGCGATAGCATACCTAGAGCGCTCCTTGGGGGAGGCGGTTGGCTACACGCAGAACTCCGTGCCAAATAAACTTTATTCAAGGAAGGGACCAGTGCGTAGCTTCAGGGTACATTTACTTGGTAGAAATCACAAGGAGGTAGGCTGCATGTTCGCTGGAAACGGGGACCCGATGGCACAAGCCTTGCTTTCCCATTTTGAATGCTCCATTCATGCTGCCTTGAAGCTACCTAAATAACAGTTTTAGGACTGGTCTCTAGTCACTGTAGGCAGGGCTCTGGGAAGGGAACGAGTGTTCTCTCCCTCAACAGGGTGCTTCCTTAGCCTGGGTGGGAGCCTCTCCTGAGACGCTCTAGAGCTAAAAGGAAACTTGACGTGAGTCCTTTCCTCAAGGTAAAGCCTTGAAGAGCCCTGCAGAAGCTAAGTTTGGAGCAGTTTCCTTGAGGCATTAGTTTCAGGTCTGTTTTCTTTTAAGGTTAGTAAGCTTTTCAAGGCATCGAGGACCTCGCGTGGGCACCCTATTCCCTTCAAGAACACCGAGTACCGGCAGGCTCCACTGGGCTGCTAAGAAACATCCAGGCCTGGAAACCATTCCCAGTCACTCTGTGTATTTTGAGTGTAGGGCAACACACTGCACTCTTCCTTGGGAGAGACAGATTTCCTCAGCTCTCCAACAGCTCCAGGAAATTTGTTCTCTCACGTCCTACATGTCATGCAAATTTGCCTCATTGCCCTAGGCTGAGCGGCACTGAGAAACCAAAACTGCTTCGCATTCCTTCTACAAAGTCATACCTTAAGACCCCATTCTTACAGGAGAAAGTCGGCTTGCCTTCCTGCTGTAAACAGAGCACAGTTCTTCCTCTTACACTACAGGGTTTTAGAAGAAGCCCAGCGCGATAGCATACCTAGAGCGCTCCTTGGGGGAGGCGGTTGGCTACACGCAGAACTCCGTGCCAAATAAACTTTATTCAAGGAACGGAGCAGTTTGTAGCCAGAGTGTATATTTACTTGGTAGAAATCACAAGGAGGTAGGCTGCGTGTTCGCTGGAAACGGGGACCTGATGGCACAGGCCTTGCTTTCCCATTTTGAATGCTCCATTCATGCTGCCTTGAAGCTACCTAAATAGTTTTAGGACGAGTCTCTAGTCACTGTAGGCAGGGCTCTGGGAAGGGAACGAGTGTTCTCTACATCAACAGGGTGCTTTTATAGCCTGGGTGGGAGCTTCTCCTGAGAAGCTCTAGAGCTAAAAGGAAACATGACGTGAGTCCTTTCCACAAGGTAAAGCCTTGAATAGCCCTGCCGAAGCTAAGTTTGGAGCAGTTTCCTTGAGGCATTAGTTTCAGGTCTGTTTTCTTTTAAGGTTAGGAAGCTTTTCAAGACAGCGAGGACCTCACGTGGGCACCCTATTCCCTGCAAGAACACCGAGTACCGGCAGGCTCCACTGGGCTGCTAAGAAACATCCAGGCCTGGAAACCATTCCCAGTCACTCTGTGTATTTTGAGTGTAGGGCAACACACTGCACTCTTCCTTGGGAGAGCCAGATTTCCTCAGCTCTCCAACAGCTCCAGGAAATTTGTTCTCTCACGTCCTACATGTCATGCAAATCTGCTTCATTGCCCTAGGCTGAGCGGCACTGAGAAACCAAAACTGCTTCGCATTCCTTCTACAAAGTCATACCTTAAGACCCCATCCTTACAGGAGAAAGTCGGCTTGCCTTCCTGCTGTAAACAAAGCACAGTTCTTCCTCTTACACTACAGGGTTTTAGAAGAAGCCCAGCGCGACAGCATACCTAGAGAGCTCCTTGGGGGAGGCGGTTGGCTACACGCAGAACTCCGTGCCAAATAAACTTTATTCAAGGAAGGGAGCAGTTTGTAGCCAGAGTGTATATTTACTTGGTAGAAATCACAAGGAGGTAGGCTGCGTGTTCGCTGGAAACGGGGACCTGATGGCACAAGCCTTGCTTTCCCATTTTGAATGCTCCGTTCATGCTGCCTTGAAGCTACCTAAATAACAGTTTTAGGACGTGTCTCTAGTCACTGTAGGCAGGGCTCAGGGAAGGGAACGAGTGTTCTCTACATCAACAGGTTGCTTTCGTAGCCTGAGTGGGAGCCTCTCCTGAGACGCTGTAGAGCTAAAAGGAAACTTGACGTGAGTCCTTTCCTCAAGGTAAAGCCTTGAAGAGCTCTGCCGAAGCTAAGTTTGGAGCAGTTTCATTGAGGCATTAGTTTCAGGTCTGTTTTCTTTTAATGTTAGTAAGCTTTTCAAGACAGTGAGGACCTCACGTGGGCACCCTATTCCCTGCAAGAACACCGAGTACCGGCAGGCTCCACTGGGCTGCTAAGAAACATCCAGGCCTGGAAACCATTCCCAGTCACTCTGTGTATTTTGAGTGTAGGGCAACACACTGCACTCTTCCTTGGGAGAGCTAGATTTCCTCAGCCCTCTTTTGGCTCCAGGAAATGAGTTCTCTCATATCCTCCACGTCATGCAAATCTGCCTCTTTGCCCTAGGCTGAAGGGCACTGAGAAACCAAAACTGCTTCGCATTCCTTGCACAAAGTCATAGCTTAGGACCCCATCCTTACAGGAGAAAGTCGGCTTGCGTTCCTGCTGTAACCAAAGCACAGTTCTTCCTCTTACTCGGCAGGGTTTTAGAAGAAGCTAAGCGCGATAGCATACCTAGAGCGCTCCTTGGGGGAGGCGGTTGGCTACACGCAGAACTCCGTGCCAAATAAACTTTATTCAAGGAAGGGACCAGGGCGTAGCTTCAGGGTACATTTACTTGGTAGAAATCACAAGGAGGTAGGCTGCATGTTCGCTGGAAACGGGGACCTGATGGCACAAGCCTTGCTTTCCCATTTTGAATGCTCCATTCATGCTGCCTTGAAGCTACCTAAATAACAGTTTTAGGACGTGTCTCTAGTCACTGTAGGCAGGGCTCAGGGAAGGGAACGAGTGTTCTCTACATCAACAGGTTGCTTTCGTAGCCTGAGTGGGAGCCTCTCCTGAGACGCTGTAGAGCTAAAAGGAAACTTGACGTGAGTCCTTTCCTCAAGGTAAAGCCTTGAAGAGCTCTGCCGAAGCTAAGTTTGGAGCAGTTTCATTGAGGCATTAGTTTCAGGTCTGTTTTCTTTTAATGTTAGTAAGCTTTTCAAGACAGTGAGGACCTCACGTGGGCACCCTATTCCCTGCAAGAACACCGAGTACCGGCAGGCTCCACTGGGCTGCTAAGAAACATCCAGGCCTGGAAACCATTCCCAGTCACTCTGTGTATTTTGAGTGTAGGGCAACACACTGCACTCTTCCTTGGGAGAGCCAGATTTCCTCAGCTCTCCAACAGCTCCAGGAAATTTGTTCTCTCACGTCCTACATGTCATGCAAATCTGCTTCATTGCCCTAGGCTGAGCGGCACTGAGAAACCAAAACTGCTTCGCATTCCTTCTACAAAGTCATACCTTAAGACCCCATCCTTACAGGAGAAAGTCGGCTTGCCTTCCTGCTGTAAACAAAGCACAGTTCTTCCTCTTACACTACAGGGTTTTAGAAGAAGCCCAGCGCGACAGCATACCTAGAGCGCTCCTTGGGGGAGGCGGTTGGCTACACGCAGAACTCCGTGCCAAATAAACTTTATTCAAGGAAGGGAGCAGTTTGTAGCCAGAGTGTATATTTACTTGGTAGAAATCACAAGGAGGTAGGCTGCGTGTTCGCTGGAAACGGGGACCTGATGGCACAAGCCTTGCTTTCCCATTTTGAATGCTCCATTCATGCTGCCTTGAAGCTACCTAAATAACAGTTTTAGGACGTGTCTCTAGTCACTGTAGGCAGGGCTCAGGGAAGGGAACGAGTGTTCTCTACATCAACAGGTTGCTTTCGTAGCCTGAGTGGGAGCCTCTCCTGAGACGCTGTAGAGCTAAAAGGAAACTTGACGTGAGTCCTTTCCTCAAGGTAAAGCCTTGAAGAGCTCTGCCGAAGCTAAGTTTGGAGCAGTTTCATTGAGGCATTAGTTTCAGGTCTGTTTTCTTTTAAGGTTAGGAAGCTTTTCAAGACAGTGAGGACCTCACGTGGGCACCCTATTCCCTGCAAGAACACCGAGTACCGGCAGGCTCCACTGGGCTGCTAAGAAACATCCAGGCCTGGAAACCATTCCCAGTCACTCTGTGTATTTTGAGTGTAGGGCAACACACTGCACTCTTCCTTGGGAGAGCCAGATTTCCTCAGCTCTCCAACAGCTCCAGGAAATTTGTTCTCTCACGTCCTACATGTCATGCAAATCTGCTTCATTGCCCTAGGCTGAGCGGCACTGAGAAACCAAAACTGCTTCGCATTCCTTCTACAAAGTCATACCTTAAGACCCCATCCTTACAGGAGAAAGTCGGCTTGCCTTCCTGCTGTAAACAAAGCACAGTTCTTCCTCTTACACTACAGGGTTTTAGAAGAAGCTCAGCGCGACAGCATACCTAGAGCGCTCCTTGGGGGAGGCGGTTGGCTACACGCAGAACTCCGTGCCAAATAAACTTTATTCAAGGAAGGGAGCAGTTTGTAGCCAGAGTGTATATTTACTTGGTAGAAATCACAAGGAGGTAGGCTGCGTGTTCGCTGGAAACGGGGACCTGATGGCACAGGCCTTGCTTTCCCATTTTGAATGCTCCATTCATGCTGCCTTGAAGCTACCTAAATAGTTTTAGGACGAGTCTCTAGTCACTGTAGGCAGGGCTCTGGGAAGGGAACGAGTGTTCTCTACATCAACAGGGTGCTTTTATAGCCTGGGTGGGAGCTTCTCCTGAGAAGCTCTAGAGCTAAAAGGAAACATGACGTGAGTCCTTTCCACAAGGTAAAGCCTTGAATAGCCCTGCCGAAGCTAAGTTTGGAGCAGTTTCCTTGAGGCATTAGTTTCAGGTCTGTTTTCTTTTAAGGTTAGGAAGCTTTTCAAGACAGCGAGGACCTCACGTGGGCACCCTATTCCCTGCAAGAACACCGAGTACCGGCAGGCTCCACTGGGCTGCTAAGAAACATCCAGGCCTGGAAACCATTCCCAGTCACTCTGTGTATTTTGAGTGTAGGGCAACACACTGCACTCTTACTTGGGAGAGCCAGATTTCCTCAGCTCTCCAACAGCTCCAGGAAATTTGTTCTCTCACGTCCTACATGTCATGCAAATCTGCTTCATTGCCCTAGGCTGAGCGGCACTGAGAAACCAAAACTGCTTCGCATTCCTTCTACAAAGTCATACCTTAAGACCCCATCCTTACAGGAGAAAGTCGGCTTGCCTTCCTGCTGTAAACAAAGCACAGTTCTTCCTCTTACACTACAGGGTTTTAGAAGAAGCCCAGCGCGACAGCATACCTAGAGCGCTCCTTGGGGGAGGCGGTTGGCTACACGCAGAACTCCGTGCCAAATAAACTTTATTCAAGGAAGGGAGCAGTTTGTAGCCAGAGTGTATATTTACTTGGTAGAAATCACAAGGAGGTAGGCTGCGTGTTCGCTGGAAACGGGGACCTGATGGCACAAGCCTTGCTTTCCCATTTTGAATGCTCCATTCATGCTGCCTTGAAGCTACCTAAATAACAGTTTTAGGACGTGTCTCTAGTCACTGTAGGCAGGGCTCAGGGAAGGGAACGAGTGTTCTCTACATCAACAGGTTGCTTTCGTAGCCTGAGTGGGAGCCTCTCCTGAGACGCTGTAGAGCTAAAAGGAAACTTGACGTGAGTCCTTTCCTCAAGGTAAAGCCTTGAAGAGCTCTGCCGAAGCTAAGTTTGGAGCAGTTTCATTGAGGCATTAGTTTCAGGTCTGTTTTCTTTTAATGTTAGTAAGCTTTTCAAGACAGTGAGGACCTCACGTGGGCACCCTATTCCCTGCAAGAACACCGAGTACCGGCAGGCTCCACTGGGCTGCTAAGAAACATCCAGGCCTGGAAACCATTCCCAGTCACTCTGTGTATTTTGAGTGTAGGGCAACACACTGCACTCTTCCTTGGGAGAGCTAGATTTCCTCAGCCCTCTTTTGGCTCCAGGAAATGAGTTCTCTCATATCCTCCACGTCATGCAAATCTGCCTCTTTGCCCTAGGCTGAAGGGCACTGAGAAACCAAAACTGCTTCGCATTCCTTGCACAAAGTCATAGCTTAGGACCCAATCCTTACAGGAGAAAGTCGGCTTGCGTTCCTGCTGTAACCAAAGCACAGTTCTTCCTCTTACTCGGCAGGGTTTTAGAAGAAGCTAAGCGCGATAGCATACCTAGAGCGCTCCTTGGGGGAGGCGGTTGGCTACACGCAGAACTCCGTGCCAAATAAACTTTATTCAAGGAAGGGACCAGGGCGTAGCTTCAGGGTACATTTACTTGGTAGAAATCACAAGGAGGTAGGCTGCATGTTCGCTGGAAACGGGGACCTGATGGCACAAGCCTTGCTTTCCCATTTTGAATGCTCCATTCATGCTGCCTTGAAGCTACCTAAATAACAGTTTTAGGACGTGTCTCTAGTCACTGTAGGCAGGGCTCAGGGAAGGGAACGAGTGTTCTCTACATCAACAGGTTGCTTTCGTAGCCTGAGTGGGAGCCTCTCCTGAGACGCTGTAGAGCTAAAAGGAAACTTGACGTGAGTCCTTTCCTCAAGGTAAAGCCTTGAAGAGCTCTGCCGAAGCTAAGTTTGGAGCAGTTTCATTGAGGCATTAGTTTCAGGTCTGTTTTCTTTTAATGTTAGTAAGCTTTTCAAGACAGTGAGGACCTCACGTGGGCACCCTATTCCCTGCAAGAACACCGAGTACCGGCAGGATCCACTGGGCTGCTAAGGAACATCCAGGCCCGGAAACCTTTCCCAGTCACTCTGTGTATTTTGAGTGTAGGGCAACACACTGCACTCTTCCTTGGGAGAGCTAGATTTCCTCATCCCTCTTTTGGCTCCAGGAAATGTGTTCTCTCATATCCTCCACGTCATGCAAATCTGCCTCTTTGCCCTAGGCTGAAGGGCACTGAGAAACCAAAACTGCTTCGCATTCCTTGCACAAAGTCATAGCTTAGGACCCCATCCTTACAGGAGAAAGTCGGCTTGCGTTCCTGCTGTAACCAAAGCACAGTTCTTCCTCTTACTCGCCAGGGTTTTAGAAGAAGCTAAGCGCGATAGCATACCTAGAGCGCTCCTTGGGGGAGGCGGTTGGCTACACGCAGAACTCCGTGCCAAATAAACTTTATTCAAGGAAGGGACCAGTGCGTAGCTTCAGGGTACATTTACTTGGTAGAAATCACAAGGAGGTAGGCTGCATGTTCGCTGGAAACGGGGACCCGATGGCACAAGCCTTGCTTTCCCATTTTGAATGCTCCATTCATGCTGCCTTGAAGCTACCTAAATAACAGTTTTAGGACTGGTCTCTAGTCACTGTAGGCAGGGCTCTGGGAAGGGAACGAGTGTTCTCTCCCTCAACAGGGTGCTTCCTTAGCCTGGGTGGGAGCCTCTCCTGAGACGCTCTAGAGCTAAAAGGAAACTTGACGTGAGTCCTTTCCTCAAGGTAAAGCCTTGAAGAGCCCTGCAGAAGCTAAGTTTGGAGCAGTTTCCTTGAGGCATTAGTTTCAGGTCTGTTTTCTTTTAAGGTTAGTAAGCTTTTCAAGGCATCGAGGACCTCGCGTGGGCACCCTATTCCCTTCAAGAACACCGAGTACCGGCAGGCTCCACTGGGCTGCTAAGAAACATCCAGGCCTGGAAACCATTCCCAGTCACTCTGTGTATTTTGAGTGTAGGGCAACACACTGCACTCTTCCTTGGGAGAGCCAGATTTCCTCAGCTCTCCAACAGCTCCAGGAAATTTGTTCTCTCACGTCCTACATGTCATGCAAATTTGCCTCATTGCCCTAGGCTGAGCGGCACTGAGAAACCAAAACTGCTTCGCATTCCTTCTACAAAGTCATACCTTAAGACCCCATTCTTACAGGAGAAAGTCGGCTTGCCTTCCTGCTGTAAACAGAGCACAGTTCTTCCTCTTACACTACAGGGTTTTAGAAGAAGCCCAGCGCGATAGCATACCTAGAGCGCTCCTTGGGGGAGGCGGTTGGCTACACGCAGAACTCCGTGCCAAATAAACTTTATTCAAGGAACGGAGCAGTTTGTAGCCAGAGTGTATATTTACTTGGTAGAAATCACAAGGAGGTAGGCTGCGTGTTCGCTGGAAACGGGGACCTGATGGCACAGGCCTTGCTTTCCCATTTTGAATGCTCCATTCATGCTGCCTTGAAGCTACCTAAATAGTTTTAGGACGAGTCTCTAGTCACTGTAGGCAGGGCTCTGGGAAGGGAACGAGTGTTCTCTACATCAACAGGGTGCTTTTATAGCTTGGGTGGGAGCTTCTCCTGAGAAGCTCTAGAGCTAAAAGGAAACATGACGTGAGTCCTTTCCACAAGGTAAAGCCTTGAATAGCCCTGCCGAAGCTAAGTTTGGAGCAGTTTCCTTGAGGCATTAGTTTCAGGTCTGTTTTCTTTTAAGGTTAGGAAGCTTTTCAAGACAGCGAGGACCTCACGTGGGCACCCTATTCCCTGCAAGAACACCGAGTACCGGCAGGCTCCACTGGGCTGCTAAGAAACATCCAGGCCTGGAAACCATTCCCAGTCACTCTGTGTATTTTGAGTGTAGGGCAACACACTGCACTCTTCCTTGGGAGAGCCAGATTTCCTCAGCTCTCCAACAGCTCCAGGAAATTTGTTCTCTCACGTCCTACATGTCATGCAAATCTGCTTCATTGCCCTAGGCTGAGCGGCACTGAGAAACCAAAACTGCTTCGCATTCCTTCTACAAAGTCATACCTTAAGACCCCATCCTTACAGGAGAAAGTCGGCTTGCCTTCCTGCTGTAAACAAAGCACAGTTCTTCCTCTTACACTACAGGGTTTTAGAAGAAGCCCAGCGCGACAGCATACCTAGAGCGCTCCTTGGGGGAGGCGGTTGGCTACACGCAGAACTCCGTGCCAAATAAACTTTATTCAAGGAAGGGAGCAGTTTGTAGCCAGAGTGTATATTTACTTGGTAGAAATCACAAGGAGGTAGGCTGCGTGTTCGCTGGAAACGGGGACCTGATGGCACAAGCCTTGCTTTCCCATTTTGAATGCTCCGTTCATGCTGCCTTGAAGCTACCTAAATAACAGTTTTAGGACGTGTCTCTAGTCACTGTAGGCAGGGCTCAGGGAAGGGAACGAGTGTTCTCTACATCAACAGGTTGCTTTCGTAGCCTGAGTGGGAGCCTCTCCTGAGACGCTGTAGAGCTAAAAGGAAACTTGACGTGAGTCCTTTCCTCAAGGTAAAGCCTTGAAGAGCTCTGCCGAAGCTAAGTTTGGAGCAGTTTCATTGAGGCATTAGTTTCAGGTCTGTTTTCTTTTAATGTTAGTAAGCTTTTCAAGACAGTGAGGACCTCACGTGGGCACCCTATTCCCTGCAAGAACACCGAGTACCGGCAGGCTCCACTGGGCTGCTAAGAAACATCCAGGCCTGGAAACCATTCCCAGTCACTCTGTGTATTTTGAGTGTAGGGCAACACACTGCACTCTTCCTTGGGAGAGCTAGATTTCCTCAGCCCTCTTTTGGCTCCAGGAAATGAGTTCTCTCATATCCTCCACGTCATGCAAATCTGCCTCTTTGCCCTAGGCTGAAGGGCACTGAGAAACCAAAACTGCTTCGCATTCCTTGCACAAAGTCATAGCTTAGGACCCCATCCTTACAGGAGAAAGTCGGCTTGCGTTCCTGCTGTAACCAAAGCACAGTTCTTCCTCTTACTCGGCAGGGTTTTAGAAGAAGCTAAGCGCGATAGCATACCTAGAGCGCTCCTTGGGGGAGGCGGTTGGCTACACGCAGAACTCCGTGCCAAATAAACTTTATTCAAGGAAGGGACCAGGGCGTAGCTTCAGGGTACATTTACTTGGTAGAAATCACAAGGAGGTAGGCTGCGTGTTCGCTGGAAACGGGGACCTGATGGCACAAGCCTTGCTTTCCCATTTTGAATGCTCCATTCATGCTGCCTTGAAGCTACCTAAATAACAGTTTTAGGACGTGTCTCTAGTCACTGTAGGCAGGGCTCAGGGAAGGGAACGAGTGTTCTCTACATCAACAGGTTGCTTTCGTAGCCTGAGTGGGAGCCTCTCCTGAGACGCTGTAGAGCTAAAAGGAAACTTGACGTGAGTCCTTTCCTCAAGGTAAAGCCTTGAAGAGCTCTGCCGAAGCTAAGTTTGGAGCAGTTTCATTGAGGCATTAGTTTCAGGTCTGTTTTCTTTTAATGTTAGTAAGCTTTTCAAGACAGTGAGGACCTCACGTGGGCACCCTATTCCCTGCAAGAACACCGAGTACCGGCAGGCTCCACTGGGCTGCTAAGAAACATCCAGGCCTGGAAACCATTCCCAGTCACTCTGTGTATTTTGAGTGTAGGGCAACACACTGCACTCTTCCTTGGGAGAGCCAGATTTCCTCAGCTCTCCAACAGCTCCAGGAAATTTGTTCTCTCACGTCCTACATGTCATGCAAATCTGCTTCATTGCCCTAGGCTGAGCGGCACTGAGAAACCAAAACTGCTTCGCATTCCTTCTACAAAGTCATACCTTAAGACCCCATCCTTACAGGAGAAAGTCGGCTTGCCTTCCTGCTGTAAACAAAGCACAGTTCTTCCTCTTACACTACAGGGTTTTAGAAGAAGCCCAGCGCGACAGCATACCTAGAGCGCTCCTTGGGGGAGGCGGTTGGCTACACGCAGAACTCCGTGCCAAATAAACTTTATTCAAGGAAGGGAGCAGTTTGTAGCCAGAGTGTATATTTACTTGGTAGAAATCACAAGGAGGTAGGCTGCGTGTTCGCTGGAAACGGGGACCTGATGGCACAAGCCTTGCTTTCCCATTTTGAATGCTCCATTCATGCTGCCTTGAAGCTACCTAAATAACAGTTTTAGGACGTGTCTCTAGTCACTGTAGGCAGGGCTCAGGGAAGGGAACGAGTGTTCTCTACATCAACAGGTTGCTTTCGTAGCCTGAGTGGGAGCCTCTCCTGAGACGCTGTAGAGCTAAAAGGAAACTTGACGTGAGTCCTTTCCTCAAGGTAAAGCCTTGAAGAGCTCTGCCGAAGCTAAGTTTGGAGCAGTTTCATTGAGGCATTAGTTTCAGGTCTGTTTTCTTTTAAGGTTAGGAAGCTTTTCAAGACAGTGAGGACCTCACGTGGGCACCCTATTCCCTGCAAGAACACCGAGTACCGGCAGGCTCCACTGGGCTGCTAAGAAACATCCAGGCCTGGAAACCATTCCCAGTCACTCTGTGTATTTTGAGTGTAGGGCAACACACTGCACTCTTCCTTGGGAGAGCCAGATTTCCTCAGCTCTCCAACAGCTCCAGGAAATTTGTTCTCTCACGTCCTACATGTCATGCAAATCTGCTTCATTGCCCTAGGCTGAGCGGCACTGAGAAACCAAAACTGCTTCGCATTCCTTCTACAAAGTCATACCTTAAGACCCCATCCTTACAGGAGAAAGTCGGCTTGCCTTCCTGCTGTAAACAAAGCACAGTTCTTCCTCTTACACTACAGGGTTTTAGAAGAAGCTCAGCGCGACAGCATACCTAGAGCGCTCCTTGGGGGAGGCGGTTGGCTACACGCAGAACTCCGTGCCAAATAAACTTTATTCAAGGAAGGGAGCAGTTTGTAGCCAGAGTGTATATTTACTTGGTAGAAATCACAAGGAGGTAGGCTGCGTGTTCGCTGGAAACGGGGACCTGATGGCACAGGCCTTGCTTTCCCATTTTGAATGCTCCATTCATGCTGCCTTGAAGCTACCTAAATAGTTTTAGGACGAGTCTCTAGTCACTGTAGGCAGGGCTCTGGGAAGGGAACGAGTGTTCTCTACATCAACAGGGTGCTTTTATAGCCTGGGTGGGAGCTTCTCCTGAGAAGCTCTAGAGCTAAAAGGAAACATGACGTGAGTCCTTTCCACAAGGTAAAGCCTTGAATAGCCCTGCCGAAGCTAAGTTTGGAGCAGTTTCCTTGAGGCATTAGTTTCAGGTCTGTTTTCTTTTAAGGTTAGGAAGCTTTTCAAGACAGCGAGGACCTCACGTGGGCACCCTATTCCCTGCAAGAACACCGAGTACCGGCAGGCTCCACTGGGCTGCTAAGAAACATCCAGGCCTGGAAACCATTCCCAGTCACTCTGTGTATTTTGAGTGTAGGGCAACACACTGCACTCTTACTTGGGAGAGCCAGATTTCCTCAGCTCTCCAACAGCTCCAGGAAATTTGTTCTCTCACGTCCTACATGTCATGCAAATCTGCTTCATTGCCCTAGGCTGAGCGGCACTGAGAAACCAAAACTGCTTCGCATTCCTTCTACAAAGTCATACCTTAAGACCCCATCCTTACAGGAGAAAGTCGGCTTGCCTTCCTGCTGTAAACAAAGCACAGTTCTTCCTCTTACACTACAGGGTTTTAGAAGAAGCCCAGCGCGACAGCATACCTAGAGCGCTCCTTGGGGGAGGCGGTTGGCTACACGCAGAACTCCGTGCCAAATAAACTTTATTCAAGGAAGGGAGCAGTTTGTAGCCAGAGTGTATATTTACTTGGTAGAAATCACAAGGAGGTAGGCTGCGTGTTCGCTGGAAACGGGGACCTGATGGCACAAGCCTTGCTTTCCCATTTTGAATGCTCCATTCATGCTGCCTTGAAGCTACCTAAATAACAGTTTTAGGACGTGTCTCTAGTCACTGTAGGCAGGGCTCAGGGAAGGGAACGAGTGTTCTCTACATCAACAGGTTGCTTTCGTAGCCTGAGTGGGAGCCTCTCCTGAGACGCTGTAGAGCTAAAAGGAAACTTGACGTGAGTCCTTTCCTCAAGGTAAAGCCTTGAAGAGCTCTGCCGAAGCTAAGTTTGGAGCAGTTTCATTGAGGCATTAGTTTCAGGTCTGTTTTCTTTTAATGTTAGTAAGCTTTTCAAGACAGTGAGGACCTCACGTGGGCACCCTATTCCCTGCAAGAACACCGAGTACCGGCAGGCTCCACTGGGCTGCTAAGAAACATCCAGGCCTGGAAACCATTCCCAGTCACTCTGTGTATTTTGAGTGTAGGGCAACACACTGCACTCTTCCTTGGGAGAGCTAGATTTCCTCAGCCCTCTTTTGGCTCCAGGAAATGAGTTCTCTCATATCCTCCACGTCATGCAAATCTGCCTCTTTGCCCTAGGCTGAAGGGCACTGAGAAACCAAAACTGCTTCGCATTCCTTGCACAAAGTCATAGCTTAGGACCCAATCCTTACAGGAGAAAGTCGGCTTGCGTTCCTGCTGTAACCAAAGCACAGTTCTTCCTCTTACTCGGCAGGGTTTTAGAAGAAGCTAAGCGCGATAGCATACCTAGAGCGCTCCTTGGGGGAGGCGGTTGGCTACACGCAGAACTCCGTGCCAAATAAACTTTATTCAAGGAAGGGACCAGGGCGTAGCTTCAGGGTACATTTACTTGGTAGAAATCACAAGGAGGTAGGCTGCATGTTCGCTGGAAACGGGGACCTGATGGCACAAGCCTTGCTTTCCCATTTTGAATGCTCCATTCATGCTGCCTTGAAGCTACCTAAATAACAGTTTTAGGACGTGTCTCTAGTCACTGTAGGCAGGGCTCAGGGAAGGGAACGAGTGTTCTCTACATCAACAGGTTGCTTTCGTAGCCTGAGTGGGAGCCTCTCCTGAGACGCTGTAGAGCTAAAAGGAAACTTGACGTGAGTCCTTTCCTCAAGGTAAAGCCTTGAAGAGCTCTGCCGAAGCTAAGTTTGGAGCAGTTTCATTGAGGCATTAGTTTCAGGTCTGTTTTCTTTTAATGTTAGTAAGCTTTTCAAGACAGTGAGGACCTCACGTGGGCACCCTATTCCCTGCAAGAACACCGAGTACCGGCAGGATCCACTGGGCTGCTAAGGAACATCCAGGCCCGGAAACCTTTCCCAGTCACTCTGTGTATTTTGAGTGTAGGGCAACACACTGCACTCTTCCTTGGGAGAGCTAGATTTCCTCATCCCTCTTTTGGCTCCAGGAAATGTGTTCTCTCATATCCTCCACGTCATGCAAATCTGCCTCTTTGCCCTAGGCTGAAGGGCACTGAGAAACCAAAACTGCTTCGCATTCCTTGCACAAAGTCATAGCTTAGGACCCCATCCTTACAGGAGAAAGTCGGCTTGCGTTCCTGCTGTAACCAAAGCACAGTTCTTCCTCTTACTCGCCAGGGTTTTAGAAGAAGCTAAGCGCGATAGCATACCTAGAGCGCTCCTTGGGGGAGGCGGTTGGCTACACGCAGAACTCCGTGCCAAATAAACTTTATTCAAGGAAGGGACCAGTGCGTAGCTTCAGGGTACATTTACTTGGTAGAAATCACAAGGAGGTAGGCTGCATGTTCGCTGGAAACGGGGACCCGATGGCACAAGCCTTGCTTTCCCATTTTGAATGCTCCATTCATGCTGCCTTGAAGCTACCTAAATAACAGTTTTAGGACTGGTCTCTAGTCACTGTAGGCAGGGCTCTGGGAAGGGAACGAGTGTTCTCTCCCTCAACAGGGTGCTTCCTTAGCCTGGGTGGGAGCCTCTCCTGAGACGCTCTAGAGCTAAAAGGAAACTTGACGTGAGTCCTTTCCTCAAGGTAAAGCCTTGAAGAGCCCTGCAGAAGCTAAGTTTGGAGCAGTTTCCTTGAGGCATTAGTTTCAGGTCTGTTTTCTTTTAAGGTTAGTAAGCTTTTCAAGGCATCGAGGACCTCGCGTGGGCACCCTATTCCCTTCAAGAACACCGAGTACCGGCAGGCTCCACTGGGCTGCTAAGAAACATCCAGGCCTGGAAACCATTCCCAGTCACTCTGTGTATTTTGAGTGTAGGGCAACACACTGCACTCTTCCTTGGGAGAGCCAGATTTCCTCAGCTCTCCAACAGCTCCAGGAAATTTGTTCTCTCACGTCCTACATGTCATGCAAATTTGCCTCATTGCCCTAGGCTGAGCGGCACTGAGAAACCAAAACTGCTTCGCATTCCTTCTACAAAGTCATACCTTAAGACCCCATTCTTACAGGAGAAAGTCGGCTTGCCTTCCTGCTGTAAACAGAGCACAGTTCTTCCTCTTACACTACAGGGTTTTAGAAGAAGCCCAGCGCGATAGCATACCTAGAGCGCTCCTTGGGGGAGGCGGTTGGCTACACGCAGAACTCCGTGCCAAATAAACTTTATTCAAGGAACGGAGCAGTTTGTAGCCAGAGTGTATATTTACTTGGTAGAAATCACAAGGAGGTAGGCTGCGTGTTCGCTGGAAACGGGGACCTGATGGCACAGGCCTTGCTTTCCCATTTTGAATGCTCCATTCATGCTGCCTTGAAGCTACCTAAATAGTTTTAGGACGAGTCTCTAGTCACTGTAGGCAGGGCTCTGGGAAGGGAACGAGTGTTCTCTACATCAACAGGGTGCTTTTATAGCTTGGGTGGGAGCTTCTCCTGAGAAGCTCTAGAGCTAAAAGGAAACATGACGTGAGTCCTTTCCACAAGGTAAAGCCTTGAATAGCCCTGCCGAAGCTAAGTTTGGAGCAGTTTCCTTGAGGCATTAGTTTCAGGTCTGTTTTCTTTTAAGGTTAGGAAGCTTTTCAAGACAGCGAGGACCTCACGTGGGCACCCTATTCCCTGCAAGAACACCGAGTACCGGCAGGCTCCACTGGGCTGCTAAGAAACATCCAGGCCTGGAAACCATTCCCAGTCACTCTGTGTATTTTGAGTGTAGGGCAACACACTGCACTCTTCCTTGGGAGAGCCAGATTTCCTCAGCTCTCCAACAGCTCCAGGAAATTTGTTCTCTCACGTCCTACATGTCATGCAAATCTGCTTCATTGCCCTAGGCTGAGCGGCACTGAGAAACCAAAACTGCTTCGCATTCCTTCTACAAAGTCATACCTTAAGACCCCATCCTTACAGGAGAAAGTCGGCTTGCCTTCCTGCTGTAAACAAAGCACAGTTCTTCCTCTTACACTACAGGGTTTTAGAAGAAGCCCAGCGCGACAGCATACCTAGAGCGCTCCTTGGGGGAGGCGGTTGGCTACACGCAGAACTCCGTGCCAAATAAACTTTATTCAAGGAAGGGAGCAGTTTGTAGCCAGAGTGTATATTTACTTGGTAGAAATCACAAGGAGGTAGGCTGCGTGTTCGCTGGAAACGGGGACCTGATGGCACAAGCCTTGCTTTCCCATTTTGAATGCTCCGTTCATGCTGCCTTGAAGCTACCTAAATAACAGTTTTAGGACGTGTCTCTAGTCACTGTAGGCAGGGCTCAGGGAAGGGAACGAGTGTTCTCTACATCAACAGGTTGCTTTCGTAGCCTGAGTGGGAGCCTCTCCTGAGACGCTGTAGAGCTAAAAGGAAACTTGACGTGAGTCCTTTCCTCAAGGTAAAGCCTTGAAGAGCTCTGCCGAAGCTAAGTTTGGAGCAGTTTCATTGAGGCATTAGTTTCAGGTCTGTTTTCTTTTAATGTTAGTAAGCTTTTCAAGACAGTGAGGACCTCACGTGGGCACCCTATTCCCTGCAAGAACACCGAGTACCGGCAGGCTCCACTGGGCTGCTAAGAAACATCCAGGCCTGGAAACCATTCCCAGTCACTCTGTGTATTTTGAGTGTAGGGCAACACACTGCACTCTTCCTTGGGAGAGCTAGATTTCCTCAGCCCTCTTTTGGCTCCAGGAAATGAGTTCTCTCATATCCTCCACGTCATGCAAATCTGCCTCTTTGCCCTAGGCTGAAGGGCACTGAGAAACCAAAACTGCTTCGCATTCCTTGCACAAAGTCATAGCTTAGGACCCCATCCTTACAGGAGAAAGTCGGCTTGCGTTCCTGCTGTAACCAAAGCACAGTTCTTCCTCTTACTCGGCAGGGTTTTAGAAGAAGCTAAGCGCGATAGCATACCTAGAGCGCTCCTTGGGGGAGGCGGTTGGCTACACGCAGAACTCCGTGCCAAATAAACTTTATTCAAGGAAGGGACCAGGGCGTAGCTTCAGGGTACATTTACTTGGTAGAAATCACAAGGAGGTAGGCTGCATGTTCGCTGGAAACGGGGACCTGATGGCACAAGCCTTGCTTTCCCATTTTGAATGCTCCATTCATGCTGCCTTGAAGCTACCTAAATAACAGTTTTAGGACGTGTCTCTAGTCACTGTAGGCAGGGCTCAGGGAAGGGAACGAGTGTTCTCTACATCAACAGGTTGCTTTCGTAGCCTGAGTGGGAGCCTCTCCTGAGACGCTGTAGAGCTAAAAGGAAACTTGACGTGAGTCCTTTCCTCAAGGTAAAGCCTTGAAGAGCTCTGCCGAAGCTAAGTTTGGAGCAGTTTCATTGAGGCATTAGTTTCAGGTCTGTTTTCTTTTAATGTTAGTAAGCTTTTCAAGACAGTGAGGACCTCACGTGGGCACCCTATTCCCTGCAAGAACACCGAGTACCGGCAGGCTCCACTGGGCTGCTAAGAAACATCCAGGCCTGGAAACCATTCCCAGTCACTCTGTGTATTTTGAGTGTAGGGCAACACACTGCACTCTTCCTTGGGAGAGCCAGATTTCCTCAGCTCTCCAACAGCTCCAGGAAATTTGTTCTCTCACGTCCTACATGTCATGCAAATCTGCTTCATTGCCCTAGGCTGAGCGGCACTGAGAAACCAAAACTGCTTCGCATTCCTTCTACAAAGTCATACCTTAAGACCCCATCCTTACAGGAGAAAGTCGGCTTGCCTTCCTGCTGTAAACAAAGCACAGTTCTTCCTCTTACACTACAGGGTTTTAGAAGAAGCCCAGCGCGACAGCATACCTAGAGCGCTCCTTGGGGGAGGCGGTTGGCTACACGCAGAACTCCGTGCCAAATAAACTTTATTCAAGGAAGGGAGCAGTTTGTAGCCAGAGTGTATATTTACTTGGTAGAAATCACAAGGAGGTAGGCTGCGTGTTCGCTGGAAACGGGGACCTGATGGCACAAGCCTTGCTTTCCCATTTTGAATGCTCCATTCATGCTGCCTTGAAGCTACCTAAATAACAGTTTTAGGACGTGTCTCTAGTCACTGTAGGCAGGGCTCAGGGAAGGGAACGAGTGTTCTCTACATCAACAGGTTGCTTTCGTAGCCTGAGTGGGAGCCTCTCCTGAGACGCTGTAGAGCTAAAAGGAAACTTGACGTGAGTCCTTTCCTCAAGGTAAAGCCTTGAAGAGCTCTGCCGAAGCTAAGTTTGGAGCAGTTTCATTGAGGCATTAGTTTCAGGTCTGTTTTCTTTTAAGGTTAGGAAGCTTTTCAAGACAGTGAGGACCTCACGTGGGCACCCTATTCCCTGCAAGAACACCGAGTACCGGCAGGCTCCACTGGGCTGCTAAGAAACATCCAGGCCTGGAAACCATTCCCAGTCACTCTGTGTATTTTGAGTGTAGGGCAACACACTGCACTCTTCCTTGGGAGAGCCAGATTTCCTCAGCTCTCCAACAGCTCCAGGAAATTTGTTCTCTCACGTCCTACATGTCATGCAAATCTGCTTCATTGCCCTAGGCTGAGCGGCACTGAGAAACCAAAACTGCTTCGCATTCCTTCTACAAAGTCATACCTTAAGACCCCATCCTTACAGGAGAAAGTCGGCTTGCCTTCCTGCTGTAAACAAAGCACAGTTCTTCCTCTTACACTACAAGGTTTTAGAAGAAGCTCAGCGCGACAGCATACCTAGAGCGCTCCTTGGGGGAGGCGGTTGGCTACACGCAGAACTCCGTGCCAAATAAACTTTATTCAAGGAAGGGAGCAGTTTGTAGCCAGAGTGTATATTTACTTGGTAGAAATCACAAGGAGGTAGGCTGCGTGTTCGCTGGAAACGGGGACCTGATGGCACAGGCCTTGCTTTCCCATTTTGAATGCTCCATTCATGCTGCCTTGAAGCTACCTAAATAGTTTTAGGACGAGTCTCTAGTCACTGTAGGCAGGGCTCTGGGAAGGGAACGAGTGTTCTCTACATCAACAGGGTGCTTTTATAGCCTGGGTGGGAGCTTCTCCTGAGAAGCTCTAGAGCTAAAAGGAAACATGACGTGAGTCCTTTCCACAAGGTAAAGCCTTGAATAGCCCTGCCGAAGCTAAGTTTGGAGCAGTTTCCTTGAGGCATTAGTTTCAGGTCTGTTTTCTTTTAAGGTTAGGAAGCTTTTCAAGACAGCGAGGACCTCACGTGGGCACCCTATTCCCTGCAAGAACACCGAGTACCGGCAGGCTCCACTGGGCTGCTAAGAAACATCCAGGCCTGGAAACCATTCCCAGTCACTCTGTGTATTTTGAGTGTAGGGCAACACACTGCACTCTTCCTTGGGAGAGCCAGATTTCCTCAGCTCTCCAACAGCTCCAGGAAATTTGTTCTCTCACGTCCTACATGTCATGCAAATCTGCTTCATTGCCCTAGGCTGAGCGGCACTGAGAAACCAAAACTGCTTCGCATTCCTTCTACAAAGTCATACCTTAAGACCCCATCCTTACAGGAGAAAGTCGGCTTGCCTTCCTGCTGTAAACAAAGCACAGTTCTTCCTCTTACACTACAGGGTTTTAGAAGAAGCCCAGCGCGACAGCATACCTAGAGCGCTCCTTGGGGGAGGCGGTTGGCTACACGCAGAACTCCGTGCCAAATAAACTTTATTCAAGGAAGGGAGCAGTTTGTAGCCAGAGTGTATATTTACTTGGTAGAAATCACAAGGAGGTAGGCTGCGTGTTCGCTGGAAACGGGGACCTGATGGCACAAGCCTTGCTTTCCCATTTTGAATGCTCCATTCATGCTGCCTTGAAGCTACCTAAATAACAGTTTTAGGACGTGTCTCTAGTCACTGTAGGCAGGGCTCAGGGAAGGGAACGAGTGTTCTCTACATCAACAGGTTGCTTTCGTAGCCTGAGTGGGAGCCTCTCCTGAGACGCTGTAGAGCTAAAAGGAAACTTGACGTGAGTCCTTTCCTCAAGGTAAAGCCTTGAAGAGCTCTGCCGAAGCTAAGTTTGGAGCAGTTTCATTGAGGCATTAGTTTCAGGTCTGTTTTCTTTTAATGTTAGTAAGCTTTTCAAGACAGTGAGGACCTCACGTGGGCACCCTATTCCCTGCAAGAACACCGAGTACCGGCAGGCTCCACTGGGCTGCTAAGAAACATCCAGGCCTGGAAACCATTCCCAGTCACTCTGTGTATTTTGAGTGTAGGGCAACACACTGCACTCTTCCTTGGGAGAGCCAGATTTCCTCAGCTCTCCAACAGCTCCAGGAAATTTGTTCTCTCACGTCCTACATGTCATGCAAATCTGCTTCATTGCCCTAGGCTGAGCGGCACTGAGAAACCAAAACTGCTTCGCATTCCTTCTACAAAGTCATACCTTAAGACCCCATCCTTACAGGAGAAAGTCGGCTTGCCTTCCTGCTGTAAACAAAGCACAGTTCTTCCTCTTACACTACAGGGTTTTAGAAGAAGCCCAGCGCGACAGCATACCTAGAGCGCTCCTTGGGGGAGGCGGTTGGCTACACGCAGAACTCCGTGCCAAATAAACTTTATTCAAGGAAGGGAGCAGTTTGTAGCCAGAGTGTATATTTACTTGGTAGAAATCACAAGGAGGTAGGCTGCGTGTTCGCTGGAAACGGGGACCTGATGGCACAAGCCTTGCTTTCCCATTTTGAATGCTCCATTCATGCTGCCTTGAAGCTACCTAAATAACAGTTTTAGGACGTGTCTCTAGTCACTGTAGGCAGGGCTCAGGGAAGGGAACGAGTGTTCTCTACATCAACAGGTTGCTTTCGTAGCCTGAGTGGGAGCCTCTCCTGAGACGCTGTAGAGCTAAAAGGAAACTTGACGTGAGTCCTTTCCTCAAGGTAAAGCCTTGAAGAGCTCTGCCGAAGCTAAGTTTGGAGCAGTTTCATTGAGGCATTAGTTTCAGGTCTGTTTTCTTTTAAGGTTAGGAAGCTTTTCAAGACAGTGAGGACCTCACGTGGGCACCCTATTCCCTGCAAGAACACCGAGTACCGGCAGGCTCCACTGGGCTGCTAAGAAACATCCAGGCCTGGAAACCATTCCCAGTCACTCTGTGTATTTTGAGTGTAGGGCAACACACTGCACTCTTCCTTGGGAGAGCCAGATTTCCTCAGCTCTCCAACAGCTCCAGGAAATTTGTTCTCTCACGTCCTACATGTCATGCAAATCTGCTTCATTGCCCTAGGCTGAGCGGCACTGAGAAACCAAAACTGCTTCGCATTCCTTCTACAAAGTCATACCTTAAGACCCCATCCTTACAGGAGAAAGTCGGCTTGCCTTCCTGCTGTAAACAAAGCACAGTTCTTCCTCTTACACTACAGGGTTTTAGAAGAAGCCCAGCGCGACAGCATACCTAGAGCGCTCCTTGGGGGAGGCGGTTGGCTACACGCAGAACTCCGTGCCAAATAAACTTTATTCAAGGAAGGGAGCAGTTTGTAGCCAGAGTGTATATTTACTTGGTAGAAATCACAAGGAGGTAGGCTGCGTGTTCGCTGGAAACGGGGACCTGATGGCACAAGCCTTGCTTTCCCATTTTGAATGCTCCATTCATGCTGCCTTGAAGCTACCTAAATAACAGTTTTAGGACGTGTCTCTAGTCACTGTAGGCAGGGCTCAGGGAAGGGAACGAGTGTTCTCTACATCAACAGGTTGCTTTCGTAGCCTGAGTGGGAGCCTCTCCTGAGACGCTGTAGAGCTAAAAGGAAACTTGACGTGAGTCCTTTCCTCAAGGTAAAGCCTTGAAGAGCTCTGCCGAAGCTAAGTTTGGAGCAGTTTCATTGAGGCATTAGTTTCAGGTCTGTTTTCTTTTAATGTTAGTAAGCTTTTCAAGACAGTGAGGACCTCACGTGGGCACCCTATTCCCTGCAAGAACACCGAGTACCGGCAGGCTCCACTGGGCTGCTAAGAAACATCCAGGCCTGGAAACCATTCCCAGTCACTCTGTGTATTTTGAGTGTAGGGCAACACACTGCACTCTTCCTTGGGAGAGCTAGATTTCCTCAGCCCTCTTTTGGCTCCAGGAAATGAGTTCTCTCATATCCTCCACGTCATGCAAATCTGCCTCTTTGCCCTAGGCTGAAGGGCACTGAGAAACCAAAACTGCTTCGCATTCCTTGCACAAAGTCATAGCTTAGGACCCAATCCTTACAGGAGAAAGTCGGCTTGCGTTCCTGCTGTAAACAAAGCACAGTTCTTCCTCTTACTCGGCAGGGTTTTAGAAGAAGCTAAGGACGATAGCATACCTAGAGCGCTCCTTGGGGGAGGCGGTTGGCTACACGCAGAACTCCGTGCCAAATAAACTTTATTCAAGGAAGGGACCAGGGTGTAGCTTCAGGGTACATTTACTTGGTAGAAATCACAAGGAGGTAGGCTGCATGTTCGCTGGAAACGGGGACCTGATGGCACAAGCCTTGCTTTCCCATTTTGAATGCTCCATTCATGCTGCCTTGAAGCTACCTAAATAACAGTTTTAGGACGTGTCTCTAGTCACTGTAGGCAGGGCTCAGGGAAGGGAACGAGTGTTCTCTACATCAACAGGTTGCTTTCGTAGCCTGAGTGGGAGCCTCTCCTGAGACGCTGTAGAGCTAAAAGGAAACTTGACGTGAGTCCTTTCCTCAAGGTAAAGCCTTGAAGAGCTCTGCCGAAGCTAAGTTTGGAGCAGTTTCATTGAGGCATTAGTTTCAGGTCTGTTTTCTTTTAATGTTAGTAAGCTTTTCAAGACAGTGAGGACCTCACGTGGGCACCCTATTCCCTGCAAGAACACCGAGTACCGGCAGGCTCCACTGGGCTGCTAAGAAACATCCAGGCCTGGAAACCATTCCCAGTCACTCTGTGTATTTTGAGTGTAGGGCAACACACTGCACTCTTCCTTGGGAGAGCCAGATTTCCTTAGCTCTCCAACAGCTCCAGGAAATTTGTTCTCTCACGTCCTACATGTCATGCAAATCTGCTTCATTGCCCTAGGCTGAGCGGCACTGAGAAACCAAAACTGCTTCGCATTCCTTCTACAAAGTCATACCTTAAGACCCCATCCTTACAGGAGAAAGTCGGCTTGCCTTCCTGCTGTAAACAAAGCACAGTTCTTCCTCTTACACTACAGGGTTTTAGAAGAAGCCCAGCGCGACAGCATACCTAGAGCGCTCCTTGGGGGAGGCGGTTGGCTACACGCAGAACTCCGTGCCAAATAAACTTTATTCAAGGAAGGGAGCAGTTTGTAGCCAGAGTGTATATTTACTTGGTAGAAATCACAAGGAGGTAGGCTGCGTGTTCGCTGGAAACGGGGACCTGATGGCACAAGCCTTGCTTTCCCATTTTGAATGCTCCATTCATGCTGCCTTGAAGCTACCTAAATAACAGTTTTAGGACGTGTCTCTAGTCACTGTAGGCAGGGCTCAGGGAAGGGAACGAGTGTTCTCTACATCAACAGGTTGCTTTCGTAGCCTGAGTGGGAGCCTCTCCTGAGACGCTGTAGAGCTAAAAGGAAACTTGACGTGAGTCCTTTCCTCAAGGTAAAGCCTTGAAGAGCTCTGCCGAAGCTAAGTTTGGAGCAGTTTCATTGAGGCATTAGTTTCAGGTCTGTTTTCTTTTAAGGTTAGTAAGCTTTTCAAGACAGTGAGGACCTCACGTGGGCACCCTATTCCCTGCAAGAACACCGAGTACCGGCAGGCTCCACTGGGCTGCTAAGAAACATCCAGGCCTGGAAACCATTCCCAGTCACTCTGTGTATTTTGAGTGTAGGGCAACACACTGCACTCTTCCTTGGGAGAGCCAGATTTCCTCAGCTCTCCAACAGCTCCAGGAAATTTGTTCTCTCACGTCCTACATGTCATGCAAATCTGCTTCATTGCCCTAGGCTGAGCGGCACTGAGAAACCAAAACTGCTTCGCATTCCTTCTACAAAGTCATACCTTAAGACCCCATCCTTACAGGAGAAAGTCGGCTTGCCTTCCTGCTGTAAACAAAGCACAGTTCTTCCTCTTACACTACAGGGTTTTAGAAGAAGCTCAGCGCGACAGCATACCTAGAGCGCTCCTTGGGGGAGGCGGTTGGCTACACGCAGAACTCCGTGCCAAATAAACTTTATTCAAGGAAGGGAGCAGTTTGTAGCCAGAGTGTATATTTACTTGGTAGAAATCACAAGGAGGTAGGCTGCGTGTTCGCTGGAAACGGGGACCTGATGGCACAGGCCTTGCTTTCCCATTTTGAATGCTCCATTCATGCTGCCTTGAAGCTACCTAAATAGTTTTAGGACGAGTCTCTAGTCACTGTAGGCAGGGCTCTGGGAAGGGAACGAGTGTTCTCTACATCAACAGGGTGCTTTTATAGCCTGGGTGGGAGCTTCTCCTGAGAAGGTCTAGAGCTAAAAGGAAACATGACGTGAGTCCTTTCCACAAGGTAAAGCCTTGAATAGCCCTGCCGAAGCTAAGTTTGGAGCAGTTTCCTTGAGGCATTAGTTTCAGGTCTGTTTTCTTTTAAGGTTAGGAAGCTTTTCAAGACAGCGAGGACCTCACGTGGGCACCCTATTCCCTGCAAGAACACCGAGTACCGGCAGGCTCCACTGGGCTGCTAAGAAACATCCAGGCCTGGAAACCATTCCCAGTCACTCTGTGTATTTTGAGTGTAGGGCAACACACTGCACTCTTCCTTGGGAGAGCCAGATTTCCTCAGCTCTCCAACAGCTCCAGGAAATTTGTTCTCTCACGTCCTACATGTCATGCAAATCTGCTTCATTGCCCTAGGCTGAGCGGCACTGAGAAACCAAAACTGCTTCGCATTCCTTCTACAAAGTCATACCTTAAGACCCCATCCTTACAGGAGAAAGTCGGCTTGCCTTCCTGCTGTAAACAAAGCACAGTTCTTCCTCTTACACTACAGGGTTTTAGAAGAAGCCCAGCGCGACAGCATACCTAGAGCGCTCCTTGGGGGAGGCGGTTGGCTACACGCAGAACTCCGTGCCAAATAAACTTTATTCAAGGAAGGGAGCAGTTTGTAGCCAGAGTGTATATTTACTTGGTAGAAATCACAAGGAGGTAGGCTGCGTGTTCGCTGGAAACGGGGACCTGATGGCACAAGCCTTGCTTTCCCATTTTGAATGCTCCATTCATGCTGCCTTGAAGCTACCTAAATAACAGTTTTAGGACGTGTCTCTAGTCACTGTAGGCAGGGCTCAGGGAAGGGAACGAGTGTTCTCTACATCAACAGGTTGCTTTCGTAGCCTGAGTGGGAGCCTCTCCTGAGACGCTGTAGAGCTAAAAGGAAACTTGACGTGAGTCCTTTCCTCAAGGTAAAGCCTTGAAGAGCTCTGCCGAAGCTAAGTTTGGAGCAGTTTCATTTAGGCATTAGTTTCAGGTCTGTTTTCTTTTAATGTTAGTAAGCTTTTCAAGACAGTGAGGACCTCACGTGGGCACCCTATTCCCTGCAAGAACACCGAGTACCGGCAGGCTCCACTGGGCTGCTAAGAAACATCCAGGCCTGGAAACCATTCCCAGTCACTCTGTGTATTTTGAGTGTAGGGCAACACACTGCACTCTTCCTTGGGAGAGCCAGATTTCCTCAGCTCTCCAACAGCTCCAGGAAATTTGTTCTCTCACGTCCTACATGTCATGCAAATCTGCTTCATTGCCCTAGGCTGAGCGGCACTGAGAAACCAAAACTGCTTCGCATTCCTTCTACAAAGTCATACCTTAAGACCCCATCCTTACAGGAGAAAGTCGGCTTGCCTTCCTGCTGTAAACAAAGCACAGTTCTTCCTCTTACACTACAGGGTTTTAGAAGAAGCCCAGCGCGACAGCATACCTAGAGCGCTCCTTGGGGGAGGCGGTTGGCTACACGCAGAACTCCGTGCCAAATAAACTTTATTCAAGGAAGGGAGCAGTTTGTAGCCAGAGTGTATATTTACTTGGTAGAAATCACAAGGAGGTAGGCTGCGTGTTCGCTGGAAACGGGGACCTGATGGCACAAGCCTTGCTTTCCCATTTTGAATGCTCCATTCATGCTGCCTTGAAGCTACCTAAATAACAGTTTTAGGACGTGTCTCTAGTCACTGTAGGCAGGGCTCAGGGAAGGGAACGAGTGTTCTCTACATCAACAGGTTGCTTTCGTACCCTGAGTGGGAGCCTCTCCTGAGACGCTGTAGAGCTAAAAGGAAACTTGACGTGAGTCCTTTCCTCAAGGTAAAGCCTTGAAGAGCTCTGCCGAAGCTAAGTTTGGAGCAGTTTCATTGAGGCATTAGTTTCAGGTCTGTTTTCTTTTAAGGTTAGGAAGCTTTTCAAGACAGTGAGGACCTCACGTGGGCACCCTATTCCCTGCAAGAACACCGAGTACCGGCAGGCTCCACTGGGCTGCTAAGAAACATCCAGGCCTGGAAACCATTCCCAGTCACTCTGTGTATTTTGAGTGTAGGGCAACACACTGCACTCTTCCTTGGGAGAGCCAGATTTCCTCAGCTCTCCAACAGCTCCAGGAAATTTGTTCTCTCACGTCCTACATGTCATGCAAATCTGCTTCATTGCCCTAGGCTGAGCGGCACTGAGAAACCAAAACTGCTTCGCATTCCTTCTACAAAGTCATACCTTAAGACCCCATCCTTACAGGAGAAAGTCGGCTTGCCTTCCTGCTGTAAACAAAGCACAGTTCTTCCTCTTACACTACAGGGTTTTAGAAGAAGCCCAGCGCGACAGCATACCTAGAGCGCTCCTTGGGGGAGGCGGTTGGCTACACGCAGAACTCCGTGCCAAATAAACTTTATTCAAGGAAGGGAGCAGTTTGTAGCCAGAGTGTATATTTACTTGGTAGAAATCACAAGGAGGTAGGCTGCGTGTTCGCTGGAAACGGGGACCTGATGGCACAAGCCTTGCTTTCCCATTTTGAATGCTCCATTCATGCTGCCTTGAAGCTACCTAAATAACAGTTTTAGGACGTGTCTCTAGTCACTGTAGGCAGGGCTCAGGGAAGGGAACGAGTGTTCTCTACATCAACAGGTTGCTTTCGTAGCCTGAGTGGGAGCCTCTCCTGAGACGCTGTAGAGCTAAAAGGAAACTTGACGTGAGTCCTTTCCTCAAGGTAAAGCCTTGAAGAGCTCTGCCGAAGCTAAGTTTGGAGCAGTTTCATTGAGGCATTAGTTTCAGGTCTGTTTTCTTTTAATGTTAGTAAGCTTTTCAAGACAGTGAGGACCTCACGTGGGCACCCTATTCCCTGCAAGAACACCGAGTACCGGCAGGCTCCACTGGGCTGCTAAGAAACATCCAGGCCTGGAAACCATTCCCAGTCACTCTGTGTATTTTGAGTGTAGGGCAACACACTGCACTCTTCCTTGGGAGAGCTAGATTTCCTCAGCCCTCTTTTGGCTCCAGGAAATGAGTTCTCTCATATCCTCCACGTCATGCAAATCTGCCTCTTTGCCCTAGGCTGAAGGGCACTGAGAAACCAAAACTGCTTCGCATTCCTTGCACAAAGTCATAGCTTAGGACCCAATCCTTACAGGAGAAAGTCGGCTTGCGTTCCTGCTGTAAACAAAGCACAGTTCTTCCTCTTACTCGGCAGGGTTTTAGAAGAAGCTAAGGACGATAGCATACCTAGAGCGCTCCTTGGGGGAGGCGGTTGGCTACACGCAGAACTCCGTGCCAAATAAACTTTATTCAAGGAAGGGACCAGGGTGTAGCTTCAGGGTACATTTACTTGGTAGAAATCACAAGGAGGTAGGCTGCATGTTCGCTGGAAACGGGGACCTGATGGCACAAGCCTTGCTTTCCCATTTTGAATGCTCCATTCATGCTGCCTTGAAGCTACCTAAATAACAGTTTTAGGACGTGTCTCTAGTCACTGTAGGCAGGGCTCAGGGAAGGGAACGAGTGTTCTCTACATCAACAGGTTGCTTTCGTAGCCTGAGTGGGAGCCTCTCCTGAGACGCTGTAGAGCTAAAAGGAAACTTGACGTGAGTCCTTTCCTCAAGGTAAAGCCTTGAAGAGCTCTGCCGAAGCTAAGTTTGGAGCAGTTTCATTGAGGCATTAGTTTCAGGTCTGTTTTCTTTTAATGTTAGTAAGCTTTTCAAGACAGTGAGGACCTCACGTGGGCACCCTATTCCCTGCAAGAACACCGAGTACCGGCAGGCTCCACTGGGCTGCTAAGAAACATCCAGGCCTGGAAACCATTCCCAGTCACTCTGTGTATTTTGAGTGTAGGGCAACACACTGCACTCTTCCTTGGGAGAGCCAGATTTCCTTAGCTCTCCAACAGCTCCAGGAAATTTGTTCTCTCACGTCCTACATGTCATGCAAATCTGCTTCATTGCCCTAGGCTGAGCGGCACTGAGAAACCAAAACTGCTTCGCATTCCTTCTACAAAGTCATACCTTAAGACCCCATCCTTACAGGAGAAAGTCGGCTTGCCTTCCTGCTGTAAACAAAGCACAGTTCTTCCTCTTACACTACAGGGTTTTAGAAGAAGCCCAGCGCGACAGCATACCTAGAGCGCTCCTTGGGGGAGGCGGTTGGCTACACGCAGAACTCCGTGCCAAATAAACTTTATTCAAGGAAGGGAGCAGTTTGTAGCCAGAGTGTATATTTACTTGGTAGAAATCACAAGGAGGTAGGCTGCGTGTTCGCTGGAAACGGGGACCTGATGGCACAAGCCTTGCTTTCCCATTTTGAATGCTCCATTCATGCTGCCTTGAAGCTACCTAAATAACAGTTTTAGGACGTGTCTCTAGTCACTGTAGGCAGGGCTCAGGGAAGGGAACGAGTGTTCTCTACATCAACAGGTTGCTTTCGTAGCCTGAGTGGGAGCCTCTCCTGAGACGCTGTAGAGCTAAAAGGAAACTTGACGTGAGTCCTTTCCTCAAGGTAAAGCCTTGAAGAGCTCTGCCGAAGCTAAGTTTGGAGCAGTTTCATTGAGGCATTAGTTTCAGGTCTGTTTTCTTTTAAGGTTAGTAAGCTTTTCAAGACAGTGAGGACCTCACGTGGGCACCCTATTCCCTGCAAGAACACCGAGTACCGGCAGGCTCCACTGGGCTGCTAAGAAACATCCAGGCCTGGAAACCATTCCCAGTCACTCTGTGTATTTTGAGTGTAGGGCAACACACTGCACTCTTCCTTGGGAGAGCCAGATTTCCTCAGCTCTCCAACAGCTCCAGGAAATTTGTTCTCTCACGTCCTACATGTCATGCAAATCTGCTTCATTGCCCTAGGCTGAGCGGCACTGAGAAACCAAAACTGCTTCGCATTCCTTCTACAAAGTCATACCTTAAGACCCCATCCTTACAGGAGAAAGTCGGCTTGCCTTCCTGCTGTAAACAAAGCACAGTTCTTCCTCTTACACTACAGGGTTTTAGAAGAAGCTCAGCGCGACAGCATACCTAGAGCGCTCCTTGGGGGAGGCGGTTGGCTACACGCAGAACTCCGTGCCAAATAAACTTTATTCAAGGAAGGGAGCAGTTTGTAGCCAGAGTGTATATTTACTTGGTAGAAATCACAAGGAGGTAGGCTGCGTGTTCGCTGGAAACGGGGACCTGATGGCACAGGCCTTGCTTTCCCATTTTGAATGCTCCATTCATGCTGCCTTGAAGCTACCTAAATAGTTTTAGGACGAGTCTCTAGTCACTGTAGGCAGGGCTCTGGGAAGGGAACGAGTGTTCTCTACATCAACAGGGTGCTTTTATAGCCTGGGTGGGAGCTTCTCCTGAGAAGCTCTAGAGCTAAAAGGAAACATGACGTGAGTCCTTTCCACAAGGTAAAGCCTTGAATAGCCCTGCCGAAGCTAAGTTTGGAGCAGTTTCCTTGAGGCATTAGTTTCAGGTCTGTTTTCTTTTAAGGTTAGGAAGCTTTTCAAGACAGCGAGGACCTCACGTGGGCACCCTATTCCCTGCAAGAACACCGAGTACCGGCAGGCTCCACTGGGCTGCTAAGAAACATCCAGGCCTGGAAACCATTCCCAGTCACTCTGTGTATTTTGAGTGTAGGGCAACACACTGCACTCTTCCTTGGGAGAGCCAGATTTCCTCAGCTCTCCAACAGCTCCAGGAAATTTGTTCTCTCACGTCCTACATGTCATGCAAATCTGCTTCATTGCCCTAGGCTGAGCGGCACTGAGAAACCAAAACTGCTTCGCATTCCTTCTACAAAGTCATACCTTAAGACCCCATCCTTACAGGAGAAAGTCGGCTTGCCTTCCTGCTGTAAACAAAGCACAGTTCTTCCTCTTACACTACAGGGTTTTAGAAGAAGCCCAGCGCGACAGCATACCTAGAGCGCTCCTTGGGGGAGGCGGTTGGCTACACGCAGAACTCCGTGCCAAATAAACTTTATTCAAGGAAGGGAGCAGTTTGTAGCCAGAGTGTATATTTACTTGGTAGAAATCACAAGGAGGTAGGCTGCGTGTTCGCTGGAAACGGGGACCTGATGGCACAAGCCTTGCTTTCCCATTTTGAATGCTCCATTCATGCTGCCTTGAAGCTACCTAAATAACAGTTTTAGGACGTGTCTCTAGTCACTGTAGGCAGGGCTCAGGGAAGGGAACGAGTGTTCTCTACATCAACAGGTTGCTTTCGTAGCCTGAGTGGGAGCCTCTCCTGAGACGCTGTAGAGCTAAAAGGAAACTTGACGTGAGTCCTTTCCTCAAGGTAAAGCCTTGAAGAGCTCTGCCGAAGCTAAGTTTGGAGCAGTTTCATTGAGGCATTAGTTTCAGGTCTGTTTTCTTTTAATGTTAGTAAGCTTTTCAAGACAGTGAGGACCTCACGTGGGCACCCTATTCCCTGCAAGAACACCGAGTACCGGCAGGCTCCACTGGGCTGCTAAGAAACATCCAGGCCTGGAAACCATTCCCAGTCACTCTGTGTATTTTGAGTGTAGGGCAACACACTGCACTCTTCCTTGGGAGAGCCAGATTTCCTCAGCTCTCCAACAGCTCCAGGAAATTTGTTCTCTCACGTCCTACATGTCATGCAAATCTGCTTCATTGCCCTAGGCTGAGCGGCACTGAGAAACCAAAACTGCTTCGCATTCCTTCTACAAAGTCATACCTTAAGACCCCATCCTTACAGGAGAAAGTCGGCTTGCCTTCCTGCTGTAAACAAAGCACAGTTCTTCCTCTTACACTACAGGGTTTTAGAAGAAGCCCAGCGCGACAGCATACCTAGAGCGCTCCTTGGGGGAGGCGGTTGGCTACACGCAGAACTCCGTGCCAAATAAACTTTATTCAAGGAAGGGAGCAGTTTGTAGCCAGAGTGTATATTTACTTGGTAGAAATCACAAGGAGGTAGGCTGCGTGTTCGCTGGAAACGGGGACCTGATGGCACAAGCCTTGCTTTCCCATTTTGAATGCTCCATTCATGCTGCCTTGAAGCTACCTAAATAACAGTTTTAGGACGTGTCTCTAGTCACTGTAGGCAGGGCTCAGGGAAGGGAACGAGTGTTCTCTACATCAACAGGTTGCTTTCGTAGCCTGAGTGGGAGCCTCTCCTGAGACGCTGTAGAGCTAAAAGGAAACTTGACGTGAGTCCTTTCCTCAAGGTAAAGCCTTGAAGAGCTCTGCCGAAGCTAAGTTTGGAGCAGTTTCATTGAGGCATTAGTTTCAGGTCTGTTTTCTTTTAAGGTTAGGAAGCTTTTCAAGACAGTGAGGACCTCACGTGGGCACCCTATTCCCTGCAAGAACACCGAGTACCGGCAGGCTCCACTGGGCTGCTAAGAAACATCCAGGCCTGGAAACCATTCCCAGTCACTCTGTGTATTTTGAGTGTAGGGCAACACACTGCACTCTTCCTTGGGAGAGCCAGATTTCCTCAGCTCTCCAACAGCTCCAGGAAATTTGTTCTCTCACGTCCTACATGTCATGCAAATCTGCTTCATTGCCCTAGGCTGAGCGGCACTGAGAAACCAAAACTGCTTCGCATTCCTTCTACAAAGTCATACCTTAAGACCCCATCCTTACAGGAGAAAGTCGGCTTGCCTTCCTGCTGTAAACAAAGCACAGTTCTTCCTCTTACACTACAGGGTTTTAGAAGAAGCCCAGCGCGACAGCATACCTAGAGCGCTCCTTGGGGGAGGCGGTTGGCTACACGCAGAACTCCGTGCCAAATAAACTTTATTCAAGGAAGGGAGCAGTTTGTAGCCAGAGTGTATATTTACTTGGTAGAAATCACAAGGAGGTAGGCTGCGTGTTCGCTGGAAACGGGGACCTGATGGCACAAGCCTTGCTTTCCCATTTTGAATGCTCCATTCATGCTGCCTTGAAGCTACCTAAATAACAGTTTTAGGACGTGTCTCTAGTCACTGTAGGCAGGGCTCAGGGAAGGGAACGAGTGTTCTCTACATCAACAGGTTGCTTTCGTAGCCTGAGTGGGAGCCTCTCCTGAGACGCTGTAGAGCTAAAAGGAAACTTGACGTGAGTCCTTTCCTCAAGGTAAAGCCTTGAAGAGCTCTGCCGAAGCTAAGTTTGGAGCAGTTTCATTGAGGCATTAGTTTCAGGTCTGTTTTCTTTTAATGTTAGTAAGCTTTTCAAGACAGTGAGGACCTCACGTGGGCACCCTATTCCCTGCAAGAACACCGAGTACCGGCAGGCTCCACTGGGCTGCTAAGAAACATCCAGGCCTGGAAACCATTCCCAGTCACTCTGTGTATTTTGAGTGTAGGGCAACACACTGCACTCTTCCTTGGGAGAGCTAGATTTCCTCAGCCCTCTTTTGGCTCCAGGAAATGAGTTCTCTCATATCCTCCACGTCATGCAAATCTGCCTCTTTGCCCTAGGCTGAAGGGCACTGAGAAACCAAAACTGCTTCGCATTCCTTGCACAAAGTCATAGCTTAGGACCCAATCCTTACAGGAGAAAGTCGGCTTGCGTTCCTGCTGTAAACAAAGCACAGTTCTTCCTCTTACTCGGCAGGGTTTTAGAAGAAGCTAAGGACGATAGCATACCTAGAGCGCTCCTTGGGGGAGGCGGTTGGCTACACGCAGAACTCCGTGCCAAATAAACTTTATTCAAGGAAGGGACCAGGGTGTAGCTTCAGGGTACATTTACTTGGTAGAAATCACAAGGAGGTAGGCTGCATGTTCGCTGGAAACGGGGACCTGATGGCACAAGCCTTGCTTTCCCATTTTGAATGCTCCATTCATGCTGCCTTGAAGCTACCTAAATAACAGTTTTAGGACGTGTCTCTAGTCACTGTAGGCAGGGCTCAGGGAAGGGAACGAGTGTTCTCTACATCAACAGGTTGCTTTCGTAGCCTGAGTGGGAGCCTCTCCTGAGACGCTGTAGAGCTAAAAGGAAACTTGACGTGAGTCCTTTCCTCAAGGTAAAGCCTTGAAGAGCTCTGCCGAAGCTAAGTTTGGAGCAGTTTCATTGAGGCATTAGTTTCAGGTCTGTTTTCTTTTAATGTTAGTAAGCTTTTCAAGACAGTGAGGACCTCACGTGGGCACCCTATTCCCTGCAAGAACACCGAGTACCGGCAGGCTCCACTGGGCTGCTAAGAAACATCCAGGCCTGGAAACCATTCCCAGTCACTCTGTGTATTTTGAGTGTAGGGCAACACACTGCACTCTTCCTTGGGAGAGCCAGATTTCCTTAGCTCTCCAACAGCTCCAGGAAATTTGTTCTCTCACGTCCTACATGTCATGCAAATCTGCTTCATTGCCCTAGGCTGAGCGGCACTGAGAAACCAAAACTGCTTCGCATTCCTTCTACAAAGTCATACCTTAAGACCCCATCCTTACAGGAGAAAGTCGGCTTGCCTTCCTGCTGTAAACAAAGCACAGTTCTTCCTCTTACACTACAGGGTTTTAGAAGAAGCCCAGCGCGACAGCATACCTAGAGCGCTCCTTGGGGGAGGCGGTTGGCTACACGCAGAACTCCGTGCCAAATAAACTTTATTCAAGGAAGGGAGCAGTTTGTAGCCAGAGTGTATATTTACTTGGTAGAAATCACAAGGAGGTAGGCTGCGTGTTCGCTGGAAACGGGGACCTGATGGCACAAGCCTTGCTTTCCCATTTTGAATGCTCCATTCATGCTGCCTTGAAGCTACCTAAATAACAGTTTTAGGACGTGTCTCTAGTCACTGTAGGCAGGGCTCAGGGAAGGGAACGAGTGTTCTCTACATCAACAGGTTGCTTTCGTAGCCTGAGTGGGAGCCTCTCCTGAGACGCTGTAGAGCTAAAAGGAAACTTGACGTGAGTCCTTTCCTCAAGGTAAAGCCTTGAAGAGCTCTGCCGAAGCTAAGTTTGGAGCAGTTTCATTGAGGCATTAGTTTCAGGTCTGTTTTCTTTTAATGTTAGTAAGCTTTTCAAGACAGTGAGGACCTCACGTGGGCACCCTATTCCCTGCAAGAACACCGAGTACCGGCAGGCTCCACTGGGCTGCTAAGAAACATCCAGGCCTGGAAACCATTCCCAGTCACTCTGTGTATTTTGAGTGTAGGGCAACACACTGCACTCTTCCTTGGGAGAGCCAGATTTCCTCAGCTCTCCAACAGCTCCAGGAAATTTGTTCTCTCACGTCCTACATGTCATGCAAATCTGCTTCATTGCCCTAGGCTGAGCGGCACTGAGAAACCAAAACTGCTTCGCATTCCTTCTACAAAGTCATACCTTAAGACCCCATCCTTACAGGAGAAAGTCGGCTTGCCTTCCTGCTGTAAACAAAGCACAGTTCTTCCTCTTACACTACAGGGTTTTAGAAGAAGCTCAGCGCGACAGCATACCTAGAGCGCTCCTTGGGGGAGGCGGTTGGCTACACGCAGAACTCCGTGCCAAATAAACTTTATTCAAGGAAGGGAGCAGTTTGTAGCCAGAGTGTATATTTACTTGGTAGAAATCACAAGGAGGTAGGCTGCGTGTTCGCTGGAAACGGGGACCTGATGGCACAAGCCTTGCTTTCCCATTTTGAATGCTCCATTCATGCTGCCTTGAAGCTACCTAAATAACAGTTTTAGGACGTGTCTCTAGTCACTGTAGGCAGGGCTCAGGGAAGGGAACGAGTGTTCTCTACATCAACAGGTTGCTTTCGTAGCCTGAGTGGGAGCCTCTCCTGAGACGCTGTAGAGCTAAAAGGAAACTTGACGTGAGTCCTTTCCTCAAGGTAAAGCCTTGAAGAGCTCTGCCGAAGCTAAGTTTGGAGCAGTTTCATTGAGGCATTAGTTTCAGGTCTGTTTTCTTTTAATGTTAGTAAGCTTTTCAAGACAGTGAGGACCTCACGTGGGCACCCTATTCCCTGCAAGAACACCGAGTACCGGCAGGCTCCACTGGGCTGCTAAGAAACATCCAGGCCTGGAAACCATTCCCAGTCACTCTGTGTATTTTGAGTGTAGGGCAACACACTGCACTCTTCCTTGGGAGAGCCAGATTTCCTCAGCTCTCCAACAGCTCCAGGAAATTTGTTCTCTCACGTCCTACATGTCATGCAAATCTGCTTCATTGCCCTAGGCTGAGCGGCACTGAGAAACCAAAACTGCTTCGCATTCCTTCTACAAAGTCATACCTTAAGACCCCATCCTTACAGGAGAAAGTCGGCTTGCCTTCCTGCTGTAAACAAAGCACAGTTCTTCCTCTTACACTACAGGGTTTTAGAAGAAGCCCAGCGCGACAGCATACCTAGAGCGCTCCTTGGGGGAGGCGGTTGGCTACACGCAGAACTCCGTGCCAAAGAAACTTTATTCAAGGAAGGGAGCAGTTTGTAGCCAGAGTGTATATTTACTTGGTAGAAATCACAAGGAGGTAGGCTGCGTGTTCGCTGGAAACGGGGACCTGATGGCACAAGCCTTGCTTTCCCATTTTGAATGCTCCATTCATGCTGCCTTGAAGCTACCTAAATAACAGTTTTAGGACGTGTCTCTAGTCACTGTAGGCAGGGCTCAGGGAAGGGAACGAGTGTTCTCTACATCAACAGGTTGCTTTCGTAGCCTGAGTGGGAGCCTCTCCTGAGACGCTGTAGAGCTAAAAGGAAACTTGACGTGAGTCCTTTCCTCAAGGTAAAGCCTTGAAGAGCTCTGCCGAAGCTAAGTTTGGAGCAGTTTCATTGAGGCATTAGTTTCAGGTCTGTTTTCTTTTAATGTTAGTAAGCTTTTCAAGACAGTGAGGACCTCACGTGGGCACCCTATTCCCTGCAAGAACACCGAGTACCGGCAGGCTCCACTGGGCTGCTAAGAAACATCCAGGCCTGGAAACCATTCCCAGTCACTCTGTGTATTTTGAGTGTAGGGCAACACACTGCACTCTTCCTTGGGAGAGCCAGATTTCCTCAGCTCTCCAACAGCTCCAGGAAATTTGTTCTCTCACGTCCTACATGTCATGCAAATCTGCTTCATTGCCCTAGGCTGAGCGGCACTGAGAAACCAAAACTGCTTCGCATTCCTTCTACAAAGTCATACCTTAAGACCCCATCCTTACAGGAGAAAGTCGGCTTGCCTTCCTGCTGTAAACAAAGCACAGTTCTTCCTCTTACACTACAGGGTTTTAGAAGAAGCCCAGCGCGACAGCATACCTAGAGCGCTCCTTGGGGGAGGCGGTTGGCTACACGCAGAACTCCGTGCCAAATAAACTTTATTCAAGGAAGGGAGCAGTTTGTAGCCAGAGTGTATATTTACTTGGTAGAAATCACAAGGAGGTAGGCTGCGTGTTCGCTGGAAACGGGGACCTGATGGCACAAGCCTTGCTTTCCCATTTTGAATGCTCCATTCATGCTGCCTTGAAGCTACCTAAATAACAGTTTTAGGACGTGTCTCTAGTCACTGTAGGCAGGGCTCAGGGAAGGGAACGAGTGTTCTCTACATCAACAGGTTGCTTTCGTAGCCTGAGTGGGAGCCTCTCCTGAGACGCTGTAGAGCTAAAAGGAAACTTGACGTGAGTCCTTTCCTCAAGGTAAAGCCTTGAAGAGGTCTGCCGAAGCTAAGTTTGGAGCAGTTTCATTGAGGCATTAGTTTCAGGTCTGTTTTCTTTTAATGTTAGTAAGCTTTTCAAGACAGTGAGGACCTCACGTGGGCACCCTATTCCCTGCAAGAACACCGAGTACCGGCAGGCTCCACTGGGCTGCTAAGAAACATCCAGGCCTGGAAACCATTCCCAGTCACTCTGTGTATTTTGAGTGTAGGGCAACACACTGCACTCTTCCTTGGGAGAGCCAGATTTCCTCAGCTCTCCAACAGCTCCAGGAAATTTGTTCTCTCACGTCCTACATGTCATGCAAATCTGCTTCATTGCCCTAGGCTGAGCGGCACTGAGAAACCAAAACTGCTTCGCATTCCTTCTACAAAGTCATACCTTAAGACCCCATCCTTACAGGAGAAAGTCGGCTTGCCTTCCTGCTGTAAACAAAGCACAGTTCTTCCTCTTACACTACAGGGTTTTAGAAGAAGCCCAGCGCGACAGCATACCTAGAGCGCTCCTTGGGGGAGGCGGTTGGCTACACGCAGAACTCCGTGCCAAATAAACTTTATTCAAGGAAGGGAGCAGTTTGTAGCCAGAGTGTATATTTACTTGGTAGAAATCACAAGGAGGTAGGCTGCGTGTTCGCTGGAAACGGGGACCTGATGGCACAAGCCTTGCTTTCCCATTTTGAATGCTCCATTCATGCTGCCTTGAAGCTACCTAAATAACAGTTTTAGGACGTGTCTCTAGTCACTGTAGGCAGGGCTCAGGGAAGGGAACGAGTGTTCTCTACATCAACAGGTTGCTTTCGTAGCCTGAGTGGGAGCCTCTCCTGAGACGCTGTAGAGCTAAAAGGAAACTTGACGTGAGTCCTTTCCTCAAGGTAAAGCCTTGAAGAGCTCTGCCGAAGCTAAGTTTGGAGCAGTTTCATTGAGGCATTAGTTTCAGGTCTGTTTTCTTTTAAGGTTAGGAAGCTTTTCAAGACAGTGAGGACCTCACGTGGGCACCCTATTCCCTGCAAGAACACCGAGTACCGGCAGGCTCCACTGGGCTGCTAAGAAACATCCAGGCCTGGAAACCATTCCCAGTCACTCTGTGTATTTTGAGTGTAGGGCAACACACTGCACTCTTCCTTGGGAGAGCCAGATTTCCTCAGCTCTCCAACAGCTCCAGGAAATTTGTTCTCTCACGTCCTACATGTCATGCAAATCTGCTTCATTGCCCTAGGCTGAGCGGCACTGAGAAACCAAAACTGCTTCGCATTCCTTCTACAAAGTCATACCTTAAGACCCCATCCTTACAGGAGAAAGTCGGCTTGCCTTCCTGCTGTAAACAAAGCACAGTTCTTCCTCTTACACTACAGGGTTTTAGAAGAAGCCCAGCGCGACAGCATACCTAGAGCGCTCCTTGGGGGAGGCGGTTGGCTACACGCAGAACTCCGTGCCAAATAAACTTTATTCAAGGAAGGGAGCAGTTTGTAGCCAGAGTGTATATTTACTTGGTAGAAATCACAAGGAGGTAGGCTGCGTGTTCGCTGGAAACGGGGACCTGATGGCACAAGCCTTGCTTTCCCATTTTGAATGCTCCATTCATGCTGCCTTGAAGCTACCTAAATAACAGTTTTAGGACGTGTCTCTAGTCACTGTAGGCAGGGCTCAGGGAAGGGAACGAGTGTTCTCTACATCAACAGGTTGCTTTCGTAGCCTGAGTGGGAGCCTCTCCTGAGACGCTGTAGAGCTAAAAGGAAACTTGACGTGAGTCCTTTCCTCAAGGTAAAGCCTTGAAGAGCTCTGCCGAAGCTAAGTTTGGAGCAGTTTCATTGAGGCATTAGTTTCAGGTCTGTTTTCTTTTAATGTTAGTAAGCTTTTCAAGACAGTGAGGACCTCACGTGGGCACCCTATTCCCTGCAAGAACACCGAGTACCGGCAGGCTCCACTGGGCTGCTAAGAAACATCCAGGCCTGGAAACCATTCCCAGTCACTCTGTGTATTTTGAGTGTAGGGCAACACACTGCACTCTTCCTTGGGAGAGCTAGATTTCCTCAGCCCTCTTTTGGCTCCAGGAAATGAGTTCTCTCATATCCTCCACGTCATGCAAATCTGCCTCTTTGCCCTAGGCTGAAGGGCACTGAGAAACCAAAACTGCTTCGCATTCCTTGCACAAAGTCATAGCTTAGGACCCAATCCTTACAGGAGAAAGTCGGCTTGCGTTCCTGCTGTAAACAAAGCACAGTTCTTCCTCTTACTCGGCAGGGTTTTAGAAGAAGCTAAGGACGATAGCATACCTAGAGCGCTCCTTGGGGGAGGCGGTTGGCTACACGCAGAACTCCGTGCCAAATAAACTTTATTCAAGGAAGGGACCAGGGTGTAGCTTCAGGGTACATTTACTTGGTAGAAATCACAAGGAGGTAGGCTGCATGTTCGCTGGAAACGGGGACCTGATGGCACAAGCCTTGCTTTCCCATTTTGAATGCTCCATTCATGCTGCCTTGAAGCTACCTAAATAACAGTTTTAGGACGTGTCTCTAGTCACTGTAGGCAGGGCTCAGGGAAGGGAACGAGTGTTCTCTACATCAACAGGTTGCTTTCGTAGCCTGAGTGGGAGCCTCTCCTGAGACGCTGTAGAGCTAAAAGGAAACTTGACGTGAGTCCTTTCCTCAAGGTAAAGCCTTGAAGAGCTCTGCCGAAGCTAAGTTTGGAGCAGTTTCATTGAGGCATTAGTTTCAGGTCTGTTTTCTTTTAATGTTAGTAAGCTTTTCAAGACAGTGAGGACCTCACGTGGGCACCCTATTCCCTGCAAGAACACCGAGTACCGGCAGGCTCCACTGGGCTGCTAAGAAACATCCAGGCCTGGAAACCATTCCCAGTCACTCTGTGTATTTTGAGTGTAGGGCAACACACTGCACTCTTCCTTGGGAGAGCCAGATTTCCTTAGCTCTCCAACAGCTCCAGGAAATTTGTTCTCTCACGTCCTACATGTCATGCAAATCTGCTTCATTGCCCTAGGCTGAGCGGCACTGAGAAACCAAAACTGCTTCGCATTCCTTCTACAAAGTCATACCTTAAGACCCCATCCTTACAGGAGAAAGTCGGCTTGCCTTCCTGCTGTAAACAAAGCACAGTTCTTCCTCTTACACTACAGGGTTTTAGAAGAAGCCCAGCGCGACAGCATACCTAGAGCGCTCCTTGGGGGAGGCGGTTGGCTACACGCAGAACTCCGTGCCAAATAAACTTTATTCAAGGAAGGGAGCAGTTTGTAGCCAGAGTGTATATTTACTTGGTAGAAATCACAAGGAGGTAGGCTGCGTGTTCGCTGGAAACGGGGACCTGATGGCACAAGCCTTGCTTTCCCATTTTGAATGCTCCATTCATGCTGCCTTGAAGCTACCTAAATAACAGTTTTAGGACGTGTCTCTAGTCACTGTAGGCAGGGCTCAGGGAAGGGAACGAGTGTTCTCTACATCAACAGGTTGCTTTCGTAGCCTGAGTGGGAGCCTCTCCTGAGACGCTGTAGAGCTAAAAGGAAACTTGACGTGAGTCCTTTCCTCAAGGTAAAGCCTTGAAGAGCTCTGCCGAAGCTAAGTTTGGAGCAGTTTCATTGAGGCATTAGTTTCAGGTCTGTTTTCTTTTAATGTTAGTAAGCTTTTCAAGACAGTGAGGACCTCACGTGGGCACCCTATTCCCTGCAAGAACACCGAGTACCGGCAGGCTCCACTGGGCTGCTAAGAAACATCCAGGCCTGGAAACCATTCCCAGTCACTCTGTGTATTTTGAGTGTAGGGCAACACACTGCACTCTTCCTTGGGAGAGCCAGATTTCCTCAGCTCTCCAACAGCTCCAGGAAATTTGTTCTCTCACGTCCTACATGTCATGCAAATCTGCTTCATTGCCCTAGGCTGAGCGGCACTGAGAAACCAAAACTGCTTCGCATTCCTTCTACAAAGTCATACCTTAAGACCCCATCCTTACAGGAGAAAGTCGGCTTGCCTTCCTGCTGTAAACAAAGCACAGTTCTTCCTCTTACACTACAGGGTTTTAGAAGAAGCTCAGCGCGACAGCATACCTAGAGCGCTCCTTGGGGGAGGCGGTTGGCTACACGCAGAACTCCGTGCCAAATAAACTTTATTCAAGGAAGGGAGCAGTTTGTAGCCAGAGTGTATATTTACTTGGTAGAAATCACAAGGAGGTAGGCTGCGTGTTCGCTGGAAACGGGGACCTGATGGCACAAGCCTTGCTTTCCCATTTTGAATGCTCCATTCATGCTGCCTTGAAGCTACCTAAATAACAGTTTTAGGACGTGTCTCTAGTCACTGTAGGCAGGGCTCAGGGAAGGGAACGAGTGTTCTCTACATCAACAGGTTGCTTTCGTAGCCTGAGTGGGAGCCTCTCCTGAGACGCTGTAGAGCTAAAAGGAAACTTGACGTGAGTCCTTTCCTCAAGGTAAAGCCTTGAAGAGCTCTGCCGAAGCTAAGTTTGGAGCAGTTTCATTGAGGCATTAGTTTCAGGTCTGTTTTCTTTTAATGTTAGTAAGCTTTTCAAGACAGTGAGGACCTCACGTGGGCACCCTATTCCCTGCAAGAACACCGAGTACCGGCAGGCTCCACTGGGCTGCTAAGAAACATCCAGGCCTGGAAACCATTCCCAGTCACTCTGTGTATTTTGAGTGTAGGGCAACACACTGCACTCTTCCTTGGGAGAGCCAGATTTCCTCAGCTCTCCAACAGCTCCAGGAAATTTGTTCTCTCACGTCCTACATGTCATGCAAATCTGCTTCATTGCCCTAGGCTGAGCGGCACTGAGAAACCAAAACTGCTTCGCATTCCTTCTACAAAGTCATACCTTAAGACCCCATCCTTACAGGAGAAAGTCGGCTTGCCTTCCTGCTGTAAACAAAGCACAGTTCTTCCTCTTACACTACAGGGTTTTAGAAGAAGCCCAGCGCGACAGCATACCTAGAGCGCTCCTTGGGGGAGGCGGTTGGCTACACGCAGAACTCCGTGCCAAAGAAACTTTATTCAAGGAAGGGAGCAGTTTGTAGCCAGAGTGTATATTTACTTGGTAGAAATCACAAGGAGGTAGGCTGCGTGTTCGCTGGAAACGGGGACCTGATGGCACAAGCCTTGCTTTCCCATTTTGAATGCTCCATTCATGCTGCCTTGAAGCTACCTAAATAACAGTTTTAGGACGTGTCTCTAGTCACTGTAGGCAGGGCTCAGGGAAGGGAACGAGTGTTCTCTACATCAACAGGTTGCTTTCGTAGCCTGAGTGGGAGCCTCTCCTGAGACGCTGTAGAGCTAAAAGGAAACTTGACGTGAGTCCTTTCCTCAAGGTAAAGCCTTGAAGAGCTCTGCCGAAGCTAAGTTTGGAGCAGTTTCATTGAGGCATTAGTTTCAGGTCTGTTTTCTTTTAATGTTAGTAAGCTTTTCAAGACAGTGAGGACCTCACGTGGGCACCCTATTCCCTGCAAGAACACCGAGTACCGGCAGGCTCCACTGGGCTGCTAAGAAACATCCAGGCCTGGAAACCATTCCCAGTCACTCTGTGTATTTTGAGTGTAGGGCAACACACTGCACTCTTCCTTGGGAGAGCCAGATTTCCTCAGCTCTCCAACAGCTCCAGGAAATTTGTTCTCTCACGTCCTACATGTCATGCAAATCTGCTTCATTGCCCTAGGCTGAGCGGCACTGAGAAACCAAAACTGCTTCGCATTCCTTCTACAAAGTCATACCTTAAGACCCCATCCTTACAGGAGAAAGTCGGCTTGCCTTCCTGCTGTAAACAAAGCACAGTTCTTCCTCTTACACTACAGGGTTTTAGAAGAAGCTCAGCGCGACAGCATACCTAGAGCGCTCCTTGGGGGAGGCGGTTGGCTACACGCAGAACTCCGTGCCAAATAAACTTTATTCAAGGAAGGGAGCAGTTTGTAGCCAGAGTGTATATTTACTTGGTAGAAATCACAAGGAGGTAGGCTGCGTGTTCGCTGGAAACGGGGACCTGATGGCACAAGCCTTGCTTTCCCATTTTGAATGCTCCATTCATGCTGCCTTGAAGCTACCTAAATAACAGTTTTAGGACGTGTCTCTAGTCACTGTAGGCAGGGCTCAGGGAAGGGAACGAGTGTTCTCTACATCAACAGGTTGCTTTCGTAGCCTGAGTGGGAGCCTCTCCTGAGACGCTGTAGAGCTAAAAGGAAACTTGACGTGAGTCCTTTCCTCAAGGTAAAGCCTTGAAGAGGTCTGCCGAAGCTAAGTTTGGAGCAGTTTCATTGAGGCATTAGTTTCAGGTCTGTTTTCTTTTAATGTTAGTAAGCTTTTCAAGACAGTGAGGACCTCACGTGGGCACCCTATTCCCTGCAAGAACACCGAGTACCGGCAGGCTCCACTGGGCTGCTAAGAAACATCCAGGCCTGGAAACCATTCCCAGTCACTCTGTGTATTTTGAGTGTAGGGCAACACACTGCACTCTTCCTTGGGAGAGCCAGATTTCCTCAGCTCTCCAACAGCTCCAGGAAATTTGTTCTCTCACGTCCTACATGTCATGCAAATCTGCTTCATTGCCCTAGGCTGAGCGGCACTGAGAAACCAAAACTGCTTCGCATTCCTTCTACAAAGTCATACCTTAAGACCCCATCCTTACAGGAGAAAGTCGGCTTGCCTTCCTGCTGTAAACAAAGCACAGTTCTTCCTCTTACACTACAGGGTTTTAGAAGAAGCCCAGCGCGACAGCATACCTAGAGCGCTCCTTGGGGGAGGCGGTTGGCTACACGCAGAACTCCGTGCCAAATAAACTTTATTCAAGGAAGGGAGCAGTTTGTAGCCAGAGTGTATATTTACTTGGTAGAAATCACAAGGAGGTAGGCTGCGTGTTCGCTGGAAACGGGGACCTGATGGCACAAGCCTTGCTTTCCCATTTTGAATGCTCCATTCATGCTGCCTTGAAGCTACCTAAATAACAGTTTTAGGACGTGTCTCTAGTCACTGTAGGCAGGGCTCAGGGAAGGGAACGAGTGTTCTCTACATCAACAGGTTGCTTTCGTAGCCTGAGTGGGAGCCTCTCCTGAGACGCTGTAGAGCTAAAAGGAAACTTGACGTGAGTCCTTTCCTCAAGGTAAAGCCTTGAAGAGGTCTGCCGAAGCTAAGTTTGGAGCAGTTTCATTGAGGCATTAGTTTCAGGTCTGTTTTCTTTTAATGTTAGTAAGCTTTTCAAGACAGTGAGGACCTCACGTGGGCACCCTATTCCCTGCAAGAACACCGAGTACCGGCAGGCTCCACTGGGCTGCTAAGAAACATCCAGGCCTGGAAACCATTCCCAGTCACTCTGTGTATTTTGAGTGTAGGGCAACACACTGCACTCTTCCTTGGGAGAGCTAGATTTCCTCAGCCCTCTTTTGGCTCCAGGAAATGAGTTCTCTCATATCCTCCACGTCATGCAAATCTGCCTCTTTGCCCTAGGCTGAAGGGCACTGAGAAACCAAAACTGCTTCGCATTCCTTGCACAAAGTCATAGCTTAGGACCCAATCCTTACAGGAGAAAGTCGGCTTGCGTTCCTGCTGTAACCAAAGCACAGTTCTTCCTCTTACTCGGCAGGGTGTTAGAAGAAGCTAAGCGCGATAGCATACCTAGAGCGCTCCTTGGGGGAGGCGGTTGGCTACACGCAGAACTCCGTGCCAAATAAACTTTATTCAAGGAAGGGACCAGGGCGTAGCTTCAGGGTACATTTACTTGGTAGAAATCACAAGGAGGTAGGCTGCATGTTCGCTGGAAACGGGGACCTGATGGCACAAGCCTTGCTTTCCCATTTTGAATGCTCCATTCATGCTGCCTTGAAGCTACCTAAATAACAGTTTTAGGACGTGTCTCTAGTCACTGTAGGCAGGGCTCAGGGAAGGGAACGAGTGTTCTCTACATCAACAGGTTGCTTTCGTAGCCTGAGTGGGAGCCTCTCCTGAGACGCTGTAGAGCTAAAAGGAAACTTGACGTGAGTCCTTTCCTCAAGGTAAAGCCTTGAAGAGCTCTGCCGAAGCTAAGTTTGGAGCAGTTTCATTGAGGCATTAGTTTCAGGTCTGTTTTCTTTTAATGTTAGTAAGCTTTTCAAGACAGTGAGGACCTCACGTGGGCACCCTATTCCCTGCAAGAACACCGAGTACCGGCAGGATCCACTGGGCTGCTAAGGAACATCCAGGCCCGGAAACCTTTCCCAGTCACTCTGTGTATTTTGAGTGTAGGGCAACACACTGCACTCTTCCTTGGGAGAGCTAGATTTCCTCATCCCTCTTTTGGCTCCAGGAAATGTGTTCTCTCATATCCTCCACGTCATGCAAATCTGCCTCTTTGCCCTAGGCTGAAGGGCACTGAGAAACCAAAACTGCTTCGCATTCCTTGCACAAAGTCATAGCTTAGGACCCCATCCTTACAGGAGAAAGTCGGCTTGCGTTCCTGCTGTAACCAAAGCACAGTTCTTCCTCTTACTCGCCAGGGTTTTAGAAGAAGCTAAGCGCGATAGCATACCTAGAGCGCTCCTTGGGGGAGGCGGTTGGCTACACGCAGAACTCCGTGCCAAATAAACTTTATTCAAGGAAGGGACCAGTGCGTAGCTTCAGGGTACATTTACTTGGTAGAAATCACAAGGAGGTAGGCTGCATGTTCGCTGGAAACGGGGACCCGATGGCACAAGCCTTGCTTTCCCATTTTGAATGCTCCATTCATGCTGCCTTGAAGCTACCTAAATAACAGTTTTAGGACTGGTCTCTAGTCACTGTAGGCAGGGCTCTGGGAAGGGAACGAGTGTTCTCTCCCTCAACAGGGTGCTTCCTTAGCCTGGGTGGGAGCCTCTCCTGAGACGCTCTAGAGCTAAAAGGAAACTTGACGTGAGTCCTTTCCTCAAGGTAAAGCCTTGAAGAGCCCTGCAGAAGCTAAGTTTGGAGCAGTTTCCTTGAGGCATTAGTTTCAGGTCTGTTTTCTTTTAAGGTTAGTAAGCTTTTCAAGGCATCGAGGACCTCGCGTGGGCACCCTATTCCCTTCAAGAACACCGAGTACCGGCAGGCTCCACTGGGCTGCTAAGAAACATCCAGGCCTGGAAACCATTCCCAGTCACTCTGTGTATTTTGAGTGTAGGGCAACACACTGCACTCTTCCTTGGGAGAGCCAGATTTCCTCAGCTCTCCAACAGCTCCAGGAAATTTGTTCTCTCACGTCCTACATGTCATGCAAATTTGCCTCATTGCCCTAGGCTGAGCGGCACTGAGAAACCAAAACTGCTTCGCATTCCTTCTACAAAGTCATACCTTAAGACCCCATTCTTACAGGAGAAAGTCGGCTTGCCTTCCTGCTGTAAACAGAGCACAGTTCTTCCTCTTACACTACAGGGTTTTAGAAGAAGCCCAGCGCGATAGCATACCTAGAGCGCTCCTTGGGGGAGGCGGTTGGCTACACGCAGAACTCCGTGCCAAATAAACTTTATTCAAGGAACGGAGCAGTTTGTAGCCAGAGTGTATATTTACTTGGTAGAAATCACAAGGAGGTAGGCTGCGTGTTCGCTGGAAACGGGGACCTGATGGCACAGGCCTTGCTTTCCCATTTTGAATGCTCCATTCATGCTGCCTTGAAGCTACCTAAATAGTTTTAGGACGAGTCTCTAGTCACTGTAGGCAGGGCTCTGGGAAGGGAACGAGTGTTCTCTACATCAACAGGGTGCTTTTATAGCCTGGGTGGGAGCTTCTCCTGAGAAGCTCTAGAGCTAAAAGGAAACATGACGTGAGTCCTTTCCACAAGGTAAAGCCTTGAATAGCCCTGCCGAAGCTAAGTTTGGAGCAGTTTCCTTGAGGCATTAGTTTCAGGTCTGTTTTCTTTTAAGGTTAGGAAGCTTTTCAAGACAGCGAGGACCTCACGTGGGCACCTTATTCCCTGCAAGAACAACGAGTACCGGCAGGCTCCACTGGGCTGCTAAGAAACATCCAGGCCTGGAAACCATTCCCAGTCACTCTGTGTATTTTGAGTGTAGGGCAACACACTGCACTCTTCCTTGGGAGAGCCAGATTTCCTCAGCTCTCCAACAGCTCCAGGAAATTTGTTCTCTCACGTCCTACATGTCATGCAAATCTGCTTCATTGCCCTAGGCTGAGCGGCACTGAGAAACCAAAACTGCTTCGCATTCCTTCTACAAAGTCATACCTTAAGACCCCATCCTTACAGGAGAAAGTCGGCTTGCCTTCCTGCTGTAAACAAAGCACAGTTCTTCCTCTTACACTACAGGGTTTTAGAAGAAGCCCAGCGCGACAGCATACCTAGAGCGCTCCTTGGGGGAGGCGGTTGGCTACACGCAGAACTCCGTGCCAAATAAACTTTATTCAAGGAAGGGAGCAGTTTGTAGCCAGAGTGTATATTTACTTGGTAGAAATCACAAGGAGGTAGGCTGCGTGTTCGCTGGAAACGGGGACCTGATGGCACAAGCCTTGCTTTCCCATTTTGAATGCTCCGTTCATGCTGCCTTGAAGCTACCTAAATAACAGTTTTAGGACGTGTCTCTAGTCACTGTAGGCAGGGCTCAGGGAAGGGAACGAGTGTTCTCTACATCAACAGGTTGCTTTCGTAGCCTGAGTGGGAGCCTCTCCTGAGACGCTGTAGAGCTAAAAGGAAACTTGACGTGAGTCCTTTCCTCAAGGTAAAGCCTTGAAGAGCTCTGCCGAAGCTAAGTTTGGAGCAGTTTCATTGAGGCATTAGTTTCAGGTCTGTTTTCTTTTAATGTTAGTAAGCTTTTCAAGACAGTGAGGACCTCACGTGGGCACCCTATTCCCTGCAAGAACACCGAGTACCGGCAGGCTCCACTGGGCTGCTAAGAAACATCCAGGCCTGGAAACCATTCCCAGTCACTCTGTGTATTTTGAGTGTAGGGCAACACACTGCACTCTTCCTTGGGAGAGCTAGATTTCCTCAGCCCTCTTTTGGCTCCAGGAAATGAGTTCTCTCATATCCTCCACGTCATGCAAATCTGCCTCTTTGCCCTAGGCTGAAGGGCACTGAGAAACCAAAACTGCTTCGCATTCCTTGCACAAAGTCATAGCTTAGGACCCAATCCTTACAGGAGAAAGTCGGCTTGCGTTCCTGCTGTAACCAAAGCACAGTTCTTCCTCTTACTCGGCAGGGTTTTAGAAGAAGCTAAGCGCGATAGCATACCTAGAGCGCTCCTTGGGGGAGGCGGTTGGCTACACGCAGAACTCCGTGCCAAATAAACTTTATTCAAGGAAGGGACCAGGGCGTAGCTTCAGGGTACATTTACTTGGTAGAAATCACAAGGAGGTAGGCTGCATGTTCGCTGGAAACGGGGACCTGATGGCACAAGCCTTGCTTTCCCATTTTGAATGCTCCATTCATGCTGCCTTGAAGCTACCTAAATAACAGTTTTAGGACGTGTCTCTAGTCACTGTAGGCAGGGCTCAGGGAAGGGAACGAGTGTTCTCTACATCAACAGGTTGCTTTCGTAGCCTGAGTGGGAGCCTCTCCTGAGACGCTGTAGAGCTAAAAGGAAACTTGACGTGAGTCCTTTCCTCAAGGTAAAGCCTTGAAGAGCTCTGCCGAAGCTAAGTTTGGAGCAGTTTCATTGAGGCATTAGTTTCAGGTCTGTTTTCTTTTAATGTTAGTAAGCTTTTCAAGACAGTGAGGACCTCACGTGGGCACCCTATTCCCTGCAAGAACACCGAGTACTGGCAGGATCCACTGGGCTGCTAAGGAACATCCAGGCCCGGAAACCTTTCCCAGTCACTCTGTGTATTTTGAGTGTAGGGCAACACACTGCACTCTTCCTTGGGAGAGCTAGATTTCCTCATCCCTCTTTTGGCTCCAGGAAATGTGTTCTCTCATATCCTCCACGTCATGCAAATCTGCCTCTTTGCCCTAGGCTGAAGGGCACTGAGAAACCAAAACTGCTTCGCATTCCTTGCACAAAGTCATAGCTTAGGACCCCATCCTTACAGGAGAAAGTCGGCTTGCGTTCCTGCTGTAACCAAAGCACAGTTCTTCCTCTTACTCGCCAGGGTTTTAGAAGAAGCTAAGCGCGATAGCATACCTAGAGCGCTCCTTGGGGGAGGCGGTTGGCTACACGCAGAACTCCGTGCCAAATAAACTTTATTCAAGGAAGGGACCAGTGCGTAGCTTCAGGGTACATTTACTTGGTAGAAATCACAAGGAGGTAGGCTGCATGTTCGCTGGAAACGGGGACCCGATGGCACAAGCCTTGCTTTCCCATTTTGAATGCTCCATTCATGCTGCCTTGAAGCTACCTAAATAACAGTTTTAGGACTGGTCTCTAGTCACTGTAGGCAGGGCTCTGGGAAGGGAACGAGTGTTCTCTCCCTCAACAGGGTGCTTCCTTAGCCTGGGTGGGAGCCTCTCCTGAGACGCTCTAGAGCTAAAAGGAAACTTGACGTGAGTCCTTTCCTCAAGGTAAAGCCTTGAAGAGCCCTGCAGAAGCTAAGTTTGGAGCAGTTTCCTTGAGGCATTAGTTTCAGGTCTGTTTTCTTTTAAGGTTAGTAAGCTTTTCAAGGCATCGAGGACCTCGCGTGGGCACCCTATTCCCTTCAAGAACACCGAGTACCGGCAGGCTCCACTGGGCTGCTAAGAAACATCCAGGCCTGGAAACCATTCCCAGTCACTCTGTGTATTTTGAGTGTAGGGCAACACACTGCACTCTTCCTTGGGAGAGCCAGATTTCCTCAGCTCTCCAACAGCTCCAGGAAATTTGTTCTCTCACGTCCTACATGTCATGCAAATTTGCCTCATTGCCCTAGGCTGAGCGGCACTGAGAAACCAAAACTGCTTCGCATTCCTTCTACAAAGTCATACCTTAAGACCCCATTCTTACAGGAGAAAGTCGGCTTGCCTTCCTGCTGTAAACAGAGCACAGTTCTTCCTCTTACACTACAGGGTTTTAGAAGAAGCCCAGCGCGATAGCATACCTAGAGCGCTCCTTGGGGGAGGCGGTTGGCTACACGCAGAACTCCGTGCCAAATAAACTTTATTCAAGGAACGGAGCAGTTTGTAGCCAGAGTGTATATTTACTTGGTAGAAATCACAAGGAGGTAGGCTGCGTGTTCGCTGGAAACGTGGACCTGATGGCACAGGCCTTGCTTTCCCATTTTGAATGCTCCATTCATGCTGCCTTGAAGCTACCTAAATAGTTTTAGGACGAGTCTCTAGTCACTGTAGGCAGGGCTCTGGGAAGGGAACGAGTGTTCTCTACATCAACAGGGTGCTTTTATAGCCTGGGTGGGAGCTTCTCCTGAGAAGCTCTAGAGCTAAAAGGAAACATGACGTGAGTCCTTTCCACAAGGTAAAGCCTTGAATAGCCCTGCCGAAGCTAAGTTTGGAGCAGTTTCCTTGAGGCATTAGTTTCAGGTCTGTTTTCTTTTAAGGTTAGGAAGCTTTTCAAGACAGCGAGGACCTCACGTGGGCACCCTATTCCCTGCAAGAACACCGAGTACCGGCAGGCTCCACTGGGCTGCTAAGAAACATCCAGGCCTGGAAACCATTCCCAGTCACTCTGTGTATTTTGAGTGTAGGGCAACACACTGCACTCTTCCTTGGGAGAGCCAGATTTCCTCAGCTCTCCAACAGCTCCAGGAAATTTGTTCTCTCACGTCCTACATGTCATGCAAATCTGCTTCATTGCCCTAGGCTGAGCGGCACTGAGAAACCAAAACTGCTTCGCATTCCTTCTACAAAGTCATACCTTAAGACCCCATCCTTACAGGAGAAAGTCGGCTTGCCTTCCTGCTGTAAACAAAGCACAGTTCTTCCTCTTACACTACAGGGTTTTAGAAGAAGCCCAGCGCGACAGCATACCTAGAGCGCTCCTTGGGGGAGGCGGTTGGCTACACGCAGAACTCCGTGCCAAATAAACTTTATTCAAGGAAGGGAGCAGTTTGTAGCCAGAGTGTATATTTACTTGGTAGAAATCACAAGGAGGTAGGCTGCGTGTTCGCTGGAAACGGGGACCTGATGGCACAAGCCTTGCTTTCCCATTTTGAATGCTCCGTTCATGCTGCCTTGAAGCTACCTAAATAACAGTTTTAGGACGTGTCTCTAGTCACTGTAGGCAGGGCTCAGGGAAGGGAACGAGTGTTCTCTACATCAACAGGTTGCTTTCGTAGCCTGAGTGGGAGCCTCTCCTGAGACGCTGTAGAGCTAAAAGGAAACTTGACGTGAGTCCTTTCCTCAAGGTAAAGCCTTGAAGAGGTCTGCCGAAGCTAAGTTTGGAGCAGTTTCATTGAGGCATTAGTTTCAGGTCTGTTTTCTTTTAATGTTAGTAAGCTTTTCAAGACAGTGAGGACCTCACGTGGGCACCCTATTCCCTGCAAGAACACCGAGTACCGGCAGGCTCCACTGGGCTGCTAAGAAACATCCAGGCCTGGAAACCATTCCCAGTCACTCTGTGTATTTTGAGTGTAGGGCAACACACTGCACTCTTCCTTGGGAGAGCTAGATTTCCTCAGCCCTCTTTTGGCTCCAGGAAATGAGTTCTCTCATATCCTCCACGTCATGCAAATCTGCCTCTTTGCCCTAGGCTGAAGGGCACTGAGAAACCAAAACTGCTTCGCATTCCTTGCACAAAGTCATAGCTTAGGACCCCATCCTTACAGGAGAAAGTCGGCTTGCGTTCCTGCTGTAACCAAAGCACAGTTCTTCCTCTTACTCGGCAGGGTTTTAGAAGAAGCTAAGCGCGATAGCATACCTAGAGCGCTCCTTGGGGGAGGCGGTTGGCTACACGCAGAACTCCGTGCCAAATAAACTTTATTCAAGGAAGGGACCAGGGCGTAGCTTCAGGGTACATTTACTTGGTAGAAATCACAAGGAGGTAGGCTGCATGTTCGCTGGAAACGGGGACCTGATGGCACAAGCCTTGCTTTCCCATTTTGAATGCTCCATTCATGCTGCCTTGAAGCTACCTAAATAACAGTTTTAGGACGTGTCTCTAGTCACTGTAGGCAGGGCTCAGGGAAGGGAACGAGTGTTCTCTACATCAACAGGTTGCTTTCGTAGCCTGAGTGGGAGCCTCTCCTGAGACGCTGTAGAGCTAAAAGGAAACTTGACGTGAGTCCTTTCCTCAAGGTAAAGCCTTGAAGAGCTCTGCCGAAGCTAAGTTTGGAGCAGTTTCATTGAGGCATTAGTTTCAGGTCTGTTTTCTTTTAATGTTAGTAAGCTTTTCAAGACAGTGAGGACCTCACGTGGGCACCCTATTCCCTGCAAGAACACCGAGTACCGGCAGGCTCCACTGGGCTGCTAAGAAACATCCAGGCCTGGAAACCATTCCCAGTCACTCTGTGTATTTTGAGTGTAGGGCAACACACTGCACTCTTCCTTGGGAGAGCCAGATTTCCTCAGCTCTCCAACAGCTCCAGGAAATTTGTTCTCTCACGTCCTACATGTCATGCAAATCTGCTTCATTGCCCTAGGCTGAGCGGCACTGAGAAACCAAAACTGCTTCGCATTCCTTCTACAAAGTCATACCTTAAGACCCCATCCTTACAGGAGAAAGTCGGCTTGCCTTCCTGCTGTAAACAAAGCACAGTTCTTCCTCTTACACTACAGGGTTTTAGAAGAAGCCCAGCGCGACAGCATACCTAGAGCGCTCCTTGGGGGAGGCGGTTGGCTACACGCAGAACTCCGTGCCAAATAAACTTTATTCAAGGAAGGGAGCAGTTTGTAGCCAGAGTGTATATTTACTTGGTAGAAATCACAAGGAGGTAGGCTGCGTGTTCGCTGGAAACGGGGACCTGATGGCACAAGCCTTGCTTTCCCATTTTGAATGCTCCATTCATGCTGCCTTGAAGCTACCTAAATAACAGTTTTAGGACGTGTCTCTAGTCACTGTAGGCAGGGCTCAGGGAAGGGAACGAGTGTTCTCTACATCAACAGGTTGCTTTCGTAGCCTGAGTGGGAGCCTCTCCTGAGACGCTGTAGAGCTAAAAGGAAACTTGACGTGAGTCCTTTCCTCAAGGTAAAGCCTTGAAGAGCTCTGCCGAAGCTAAGTTTGGAGCAGTTTCATTGAGGCATTAGTTTCAGGTCTGTTTTCTTTTAATGTTAGTAAGCTTTTCAAGACAGTGAGGACCTCACGTGGGCACCCTATTCCCTGCAAGAACACCGAGTACCGGCAGGCTCCACTGGGCTGCTAAGAAACATCCAGGCCTGGAAACCATTCCCAGTCACTCTGTGTATTTTGAGTGTAGGGCAACACACTGCACTCTTCCTTGGGAGAGCCAGATTTCCTCAGCTCTCCAACAGCTCCAGGAAATTTGTTCTCTCACGTCCTACATGTCATGCAAATCTGCTTCATTGCCCTAGGCTGAGCGGCACTGAGAAACCAAAACTGCTTCGCATTCCTTCTACAAAGTCATACCTTAAGACCCCATCCTTACAGGAGAAAGTCGGCTTGCCTTCCTGCTGTAAACAAAGCACAGTTCTTCCTCTTACACTACAGGGTTTTAGAAGAAGCTCAGCGCGACAGCATACCTAGAGCGCTCCTTGGGGGAGGCGGTTGGCTACACGCAGAACTCCGTGCCAAATAAACTTTATTCAAGGAAGGGAGCAGTTTGTAGCCAGAGTGTATATTTACTTGGTAGAAATCACAAGGAGGTAGGCTGCGTGTTCGCTGGAAACGGGGACCTGATGGCACAAGCCTTGCTTTCCCATTTTGAATGCTCCATTCATGCTGCCTTGAAGCTACCTAAATAACAGTTTTAGGACGTGTCTCTAGTCACTGTAGGCAGGGCTCAGGGAAGGGAACGAGTGTTCTCTACATCAACAGGTTGCTTTCGTAGCCTGAGTGGGAGCCTCTCCTGAGACGCTGTAGAGCTAAAAGGAAACTTAACGTGAGTCCTTTCCTCAAGGTAAAGCCTTGAAGAGGTCTGCCGAAGCTAAGTTTGGAGCAGTTTCATTGAGGCATTAGTTTCAGGTCTGTTTTCTTTTAAGGTTAGGAAGCTTTTCAAGACAGTGAGGACCTCACGTGGGCACCCTATTCCCTGCAAGAACACCGAGTACCGGCAGGCTCCACTGGGCTGCTAAGAAACATCCAGGCCTGGAAACCATTCCCAGTCACTCTGTGTATTTTGAGTGTAGGGCAACACACTGCACTCTTCCTTGGGAGAGCCAGATTTCCTCAGCTCTCCAACAGCTCCAGGAAATTTGTTCTCTCACGTCCTACATGTCATGCAAATCTGCTTCATTGCCCTAGGCTGAGCGGCACTGAGAAACCAAAACTGCTTCGCATTCCTTCTACAAAGTCATACCTTAAGACCCCATCCTTACAGGAGAAAGTCGGCTTGCCTTCCTGCTGTAAACAAAGCACAGTTCTTCCTCTTACACTACAGGGTTTTAGAAGAAGCCCAGCGCGACAGCATACCTAGAGCGCTCCTTGGGGGAGGCGGTTGGCTACACGCAGAACTCCGTGCCAAATAAACTTTATTCAAGGAAGGGAGCAGTTTGTAGCCAGAGTGTATATTTACTTGGTAGAAATCACAAGGAGGTAGGCTGCGTGTTCGCTGGAAACGGGGACCTGATGGCACAAGCCTTGCTTTCCCATTTTGAATGCTCCATTCATGCTGCCTTGAAGCTACCTAAATAACAGTTTTAGGACGTGTCTCTAGTCACTGTAGGCAGGGCTCAGGGAAGGGAACGAGTGTTCTCTACATCAACAGGTTGCTTTCGTAGCCTGAGTGGGAGCCTCTCCTGAGACGCTGTAGAGCTAAAAGGAAACTTGACGTGAGTCCTTTCCTCAAGGTAAAGCCTTGAAGAGGTCTGCCGAAGCTAAGTTTGGAGCAGTTTCATTGAGGCATTAGTTTCAGGTCTGTTTTCTTTTAATGTTAGTAAGCTTTTCAAGACAGTGAGGACCTCACGTGGGCACCCTATTCCCTGCAAGAACACCGAGTACCGGCAGGCTCCACTGGGCTGCTAAGAAACATCCAGGCCTGGAAACCATTCCCAGTCACTCTGTGTATTTTGAGTGTAGGGCAACACACTGCACTCTTCCTTGGGAGAGCTAGATTTCCTCAGCCCTCTTTTGGCTCCAGGAAATGAGTTCTCTCATATCCTCCACGTCATGCAAATCTGCCTCTTTGCCCTAGGCTGAAGGGCACTGAGAAACCAAAACTGCTTCGCATTCCTTGCACAAAGTCATAGCTTAGGACCCAATCCTTACAGGAGAAAGTCGGCTTGCGTTCCTGCTGTAACCAAAGCACAGTTCTTCCTCTTACTCGGCAGGGTTTTAGAAGAAGCTAAGCGCGATAGCATACCTAGAGCGCTCCTTGGGGGAGGCGGTTGGCTACACGCAGAACTCCGTGCCAAATAAACTTTATTCAAGGAAGGGACCAGGGCGTAGCTTCAGGGTACATTTACTTGGTAGAAATCACAAGGAGGTAGGCTGCATGTTCGCTGGAAACGGGGACCTGATGGCACAAGCCTTGCTTTCCCATTTTGAATGCTCCATTCATGCTGCCTTGAAGCTACCTAAATAACAGTTTTAGGACGTGTCTCTAGTCACTGTAGGCAGGGCTCAGGGAAGGGAACGAGTGTTCTCTACATCAACAGGTTGCTTTCGTAGCCTGAGTGGGAGCCTCTCCTGAGACGCTGTAGAGCTAAAAGGAAACTTGACGTGAGTCCTTTCCTCAAGGTAAAGCCTTGAAGAGCTCTGCCGAAGCTAAGTTTGGAGCAGTTTCATTGAGGCATTAGTTTCAGGTCTGTTTTCTTTTAATGTTAGTAAGCTTTTCAAGACAGTGAGGACCTCACGTGGGCACCCTATTCCCTGCAAGAACACCGAGTACCGGCAGGATCCACTGGGCTGCTAAGGAACATCCAGGCCCGGAAACCTTTCCCAGTCACTCTGTGTATTTTGAGTGTAGGGCAACACACTGCACTCTTCCTTGGGAGAGCTAGATTTCCTCATCCCTCTTTTGGCTCCAGGAAATGTGTTCTCTCATATCCTCCACGTCATGCAAATCTGCCTCTTTGCCCTAGGCTGAAGGGCACTGAGAAACCAAAACTGCTTCGCATTCCTTGCACAAAGTCATAGCTTAGGACCCCATCCTTACAGGAGAAAGTCGGCTTGCGTTCCTGCTGTAACCAAAGCACAGTTCTTCCTCTTACTCGCCAGGGTTTTAGAAGAAGCTAAGCGCGATAGCATACCTAGAGCGCTCCTTGGGGGAGGCGGTTGGCTACACGCAGAACTCCGTGCCAAATAAACTTTATTCAAGGAAGGGACCAGTGCGTAGCTTCAGGGTACATTTACTTGGTAGAAATCACAAGGAGGTAGGCTGCATGTTCGCTGGAAACGGGGACCCGATGGCACAAGCCTTGCTTTCCCATTTTGAATGCTCCATTCATGCTGCCTTGAAGCTACCTAAATAACAGTTTTAGGACTGGTCTCTAGTCACTGTAGGCAGGGCTCTGGGAAGGGAACGAGTGTTCTCTCCCTCAACAGGGTGCTTCCTTAGCCTGGGTGGGAGCCTCTCCTGAGACGCTCTAGAGCTAAAAGGAAACTTGACGTGAGTCCTTTCCTCAAGGTAAAGCCTTGAAGAGCCCTGCAGAAGCTAAGTTTGGAGCAGTTTCCTTGAGGCATTAGTTTCAGGTCTGTTTTCTTTTAAGGTTAGTAAGCTTTTCAAGGCATCGAGGACCTCGCGTGGGCACCCTATTCCCTTCAAGAACACCGAGTACCGGCAGGCTCCACTGGGCTGCTAAGAAACATCCAGGCCTGGAAACCATTCCCAGTCACTCTGTGTATTTTGAGTGTAGGGCAACACACTGCACTCTTCCTTGGGAGAGCCAGATTTCCTCAGCTCTCCAACAGCTCCAGGAAATTTGTTCTCTCACGTCCTACATGTCATGCAAATTTGCCTCATTGCCCTAGGCTGAGCGGCACTGAGAAACCAAAACTGCTTCGCATTCCTTCTACAAAGTCATACCTTAAGACCCCATTCTTACAGGAGAAAGTCGGCTTGCCTTCCTGCTGTAAACAGAGCACAGTTCTTCCTCTTACACTACAGGGTTTTAGAAGAAGCCCAGCGCGATAGCATACCTAGAGCGCTCCTTGGGGGAGGCGGTTGGCTACACGCAGAACTCCGTGCCAAATAAACTTTATTCAAGGAACGGAGCAGTTTGTAGCCAGAGTGTATATTTACTTGGTAGAAATCACAAGGAGGTAGGCTGCGTGTTCGCTGGAAACGGGGACCTGATGGCACAGGCCTTGCTTTCCCATTTTGAATGCTCCATTCATGCTGCCTTGAAGCTACCTAAATAGTTTTAGGACGAGTCTCTAGTCACTGTAGGCAGGGCTCTGGGAAGGGAACGAGTGTTCTCTACATCAACAGGGTGCTTTTATAGCCTGGGTGGGAGCTTCTCCTGAGAAGCTCTAGAGCTAAAAGGAAACATGACGTGAGTCCTTTCCACAAGGTAAAGCCTTGAATAGCCCTGCCGAAGCTAAGTTTGGAGCAGTTTCCTTGAGGCATTAGTTTCAGGTCTGTTTTCTTTTAAGGTTAGGAAGCTTTTCAAGACAGCGAGGACCTCACGTGGGCACCCTATTCCCTGCAAGAACACCGAGTACCGGCAGGCTCCACTGGGCTGCTAAGAAACATCCAGGCCTGGAAACCATTCCCAGTCACTCTGTGTATTTTGAGTGTAGGGCAACACACTGCACTCTTCCTTGGGAGAGCCAGATTTCCTCAGCTCTCCAACAGCTCCAGGAAATTTGTTCTCTCACGTCCTACATGTCATGCAAATCTGCTTCATTGCCCTAGGCTGAGCGGCACTGAGAAACCAAAACTGCTTCGCATTCCTTCTACAAAGTCATACCTTAAGACCCCATCCTTACAGGAGAAAGTCGGCTTGCCTTCCTGCTGTAAACAAAGCACAGTTCTTCCTCTTACACTACAGGGTTTTAGAAGAAGCCCAGCGCGACAGCATACCTAGAGCGCTCCTTGGGGGAGGCGGTTGGCTACACGCAGAACTCCGTGCCAAATAAACTTTATTCAAGGAACGGAGCAGTTTGTAGCCAGAGTGTATATTTACTTGGTAGAAATCACAAGGAGGTAGGCTGCGTGTTCGCTGGAAACGGGGACCTGATGGCACAAGCCTTGCTTTCCCATTTTGAATGCTCCGTTCATGCTGCCTTGAAGCTACCTAAATAACAGTTTTAGGACGTGTCTCTAGTCACTGTAGGCAGGGCTCAGGGAAGGGAACGAGTGTTCTCTACATCAACAGGTTGCTTTCGTAGCCTGAGTGGGAGCCTCTCCTGAGACGCTGTAGAGCTAAAAGGAAACTTGACGTGAGTCCTTTCCTCAAGGTAAAGCCTTGAAGAGCTCTGCCGAAGCTAAGTTTGGAGCAGTTTCATTGAGGCATTAGTTTCAGGTCTGTTTTCTTTTAATGTTAGTAAGCTTTTCAAGACAGTGAGGACCTCACGTGGGCACCCTATTCCCTGCAAGAACACCGAGTACCGGCAGGCTCCACTGGGCTGCTAAGAAACATCCAGGCCTGGAAACCATTCCCAGTCACTCTGTGTATTTTGAGTGTAGGGCAACACACTGCACTCTTCCTTGGGAGAGCTAGATTTCCTCAGCCCTCTTTTGGCTCCAGGAAATGAGTTCTCTCATATCCTCCACGTCATGCAAATCTGCCTCTTTGCCCTAGGCTGAAGGGCACTGAGAAACCAAAACTGCTTCGCATTCCTTGCACAAAGTCATAGCTTAGGACCCCATCCTTACAGGAGAAAGTCGGCTTGCGTTCCTGCTGTAACCAAAGCACAGTTCTTCCTCTTACTCGGCAGGGTTTTAGAAGAAGCTAAGCGCGATAGCATACCTAGAGCGCTCCTTGGGGGAGGCGGTTGGCTACACGCAGAACTCCGTGCCAAATAAACTTTATTCAAGGAAGGGACCAGGGCGTAGCTTCAGGGTACATTTACTTGGTAGAAATCACAAGGAGGTAGGCTGCATGTTCGCTGGAAACGGGGACCTGATGGCACAAGCCTTGCTTTCCCATTTTGAATGCTCCATTCATGCTGCCTTGAAGCTACCTAAATAACAGTTTTAGGACGTGTCTCTAGTCACTGTAGGCAGGGCTCAGGGAAGGGAACGAGTGTTCTCTACATCAACAGGTTGCTTTCGTAGCCTGAGTGGGAGCCTCTCCTGAGACGCTGTAGAGCTAAAAGGAAACTTGACGTGAGTCCTTTCCTCAAGGTAAAGCCTTGAAGAGCTCTGCCGAAGCTAAGTTTGGAGCAGTTTCATTGAGGCATTAGTTTCAGGTCTGTTTTCTTTTAATGTTAGTAAGCTTTTCAAGACAGTGAGGACCTCACGTGGGCACCCTATTCCCTGCAAGAACACCGAGTACCGGCAGGCTCCACTGGGCTGCTAAGAAACATCCAGGCCTGGAAACCATTCCCAGTCACTCTGTGTATTTTGAGTGTAGGGCAACACACTGCACTCTTCCTTGGGAGAGCCAGATTTCCTCAGCTCTCCAACAGCTCCAGGAAATTTGTTCTCTCACGTCCTACATGTCATGCAAATCTGCTTCATTGCCCTAGGCTGAGCGGCACTGAGAAACCAAAACTGCTTCGCATTCCTTCTACAAAGTCATACCTTAAGACCCCATCCTTACAGGAGAAAGTCGGCTTGCCTTCCTGCTGTAAACAAAGCACAGTTCTTCCTCTTACACTACAGGGTTTTAGAAGAAGCCCAGCGCGACAGCATACCTAGAGCGCTCCTTGGGGGAGGCGGTTGGCTACACGCAGAACTCCGTGCCAAATAAACTTTATTCAAGGAAGGGAGCAGTTTGTAGCCAGAGTGTATATTTACTTGGTAGAAATCACAAGGAGGTAGGCTGCGTGTTCGCTGGAAACGGGGACCTGATGGCACAAGCCTTGCTTTCCCATTTTGAATGCTCCATTCATGCTGCCTTGAAGCTACCTAAATAACAGTTTTAGGACGTGTCTCTAGTCACTGTAGGCAGGGCTCAGGGAAGGGAACGAGTGTTCTCTACATCAACAGGTTGCTTTCGTAGCCTGAGTGGGAGCCTCTCCTGAGACGCTGTAGAGCTAAAAGGAAACTTGACGTGAGTCCTTTCCTCAAGGTAAAGCCTTGAAGAGCTCTGCCGAAGCTAAGTTTGGAGCAGTTTCATTGAGGCATTAGTTTCAGGTCTGTTTTCTTTTAATGTTAGTAAGCTTTTCAAGACAGTGAGGACCTCACGTGGGCACCCTATTCCCTGCAAGAACACCGAGTACCGGCAGGCTCCACTGGGCTGCTAAGAAACATCCAGGCCTGGAAACCATTCCCAGTCACTCTGTGTATTTTGAGTGTAGGGCAACACACTGCACTCTTCCTTGGGAGAGCCAGATTTCCTCAGCTCTCCAACAGCTCCAGGAAATTTGTTCTCTCACGTCCTACATGTCATGCAAATCTGCTTCATTGCCCTAGGCTGAGCGGCACTGAGAAACCAAAACTGCTTCGCATTCCTTCTACAAAGTCATACCTTAAGACCCCATCCTTACAGGAGAAAGTCGGCTTGCCTTCCTGCTGTAAACAAAGCACAGTTCTTCCTCTTACACTACAGGGTTTTAGAAGAAGCTCAGCGCGACAGCATACCTAGAGCGCTCCTTGGGGGAGGCGGTTGGCTACACGCAGAACTCCGTGCCAAATAAACTTTATTCAAGGAAGGGAGCAGTTTGTAGCCAGAGTGTATATTTACTTGGTAGAAATCACAAGGAGGTAGGCTGCGTGTTCGCTGGAAACGGGGACCTGATGGCACAGGCCTTGCTTTCCCATTTTGAATGCTCCATTCATGCTGCCTTGAAGCTACCTAAATAGTTTTAGGACGAGTCTCTAGTCACTGTAGGCAGGGCTCTGGGAAGGGAACGAGTGTTCGCTACATCAACAGGGTGCTTTTATAGCCTGGGTGGGAGCTTCTCCTGAGAAGCTCTAGAGCTAAAAGGAAACATGACGTGAGTCCTTTCCACAAGGTAAAGCCTTGAATAGCCCTGCCGAAGCTAAGTTTGGAGCAGTTTCCTTGAGGCATTAGTTTCAGGTCTGTTTTCTTTTAAGGATAGGAAGCTTTTCAAGACAGCGAGGACCTCACGTGGGCACCCTATTCCCTGCAAGAACACCGAGTACCGGCAGGCTCCACTGGGCTGCTAAGAAACATCCAGGCCTGGAAACCATTCCCAGTCACTCTGTGTATTTTGAGTGTAGGGCAACACACTGCACTCTTCCTTGGGAGAGCCAGATTTCCTCAGCTCTCCAACAGCTCCAGGAAATTTGTTCTCTCACGTCCTACATGTCATGCAAATCTGCTTCATTGCCCTAGGCTGAGCGGCACTGAGAAACCAAAACTGCTTCGCATTCCTTCTACAAAGTCATACCTTAAGACCCCATCCTTACAGGAGAAAGTCGGCTTGCCTTCCTGCTGTAAACAAAGCACAGTTCTTCCTCTTACACTACAGGGTTTTAGAAGAAGCTCAGCGCGACAGCATACCTAGAGCGCTCCTTGGGGGAGGCGGTTGGCTACACGCAGAACTCCGTGCCAAATAAACTTTATTCAAGGAAGGGAGCAGTTTGTAGCCAGAGTGTATATTTACTTGGTAGAAATCACAAGGAGGTAGGCTGCGTGTTCGCTGGAAACGGGGACCTGATGGCACAAGCCTTGCTTTCCCATTTTGAATGCTCCATTCATGCTGCCTTGAAGCTACCTAAATAACAGTTTTAGGACGTGTCTCTAGTCACTGTAGGCAGGGCTCAGGGAAGGGAACGAGTGTTCTCTACATCAACAGGTTGCTTTCGTAGCCTGAGTGGGAGCCTCTCCTGAGACGCTGTAGAGCTAAAAGGAAACTTGACGTGAGTCCTTTCCTCAAGGTAAAGCCTTGAAGAGCTCTGCCGAAGCTAAGTTTGGAGCAGTTTCATTGAGGCATTAGTTTCAGGTCTGTTTTCTTTTAATGTTAGTAAGCTTTTCAAGACAGTGAGGACCTCACGTGGGCACCCTATTCCCTGCAAGAACACCGAGTACCGGCAGGCTCCACTGGGCTGCTAAGAAACATCCAGGCCTGGAAACCATTCCCAGTCACTCTGTGTATTTTGAGTGTAGGGCAACACACTGCACTCTTCCTTGGGAGAGCCAGATTTCCTCAGCTCTCCAACAGCTCCAGGAAATTTGTTCTCTCACGTCCTACATGTCATGCAAATCTGCTTCATTGCCCTAGGCTGAGCGGCACTGAGAAACCAAAACTGCTTCGCATTCCTTCTACAAAGTCATACCTTAAGACCCCATCCTTACAGGAGAAAGTCGGCTTGCCTTCCTGCTGTAAACAAAGCACAGTTCTTCCTCTTACACTACAGGGTTTTAGAAGAAGCCCAGCGCGACAGCATACCTAGAGCGCTCCTTGGGGGAGGCGGTTGGCTACACGCAGAACTCCGTGCCAAATAAACTTTATTCAAGGAAGGGAGCAGTTTGTAGCCAGAGTGTATATTTACTTGGTAGAAATCACAAGGAGGTAGGCTGCGTGTTCGCTGGAAACGGGGACCTGATGGCACAAGCCTTGCTTTCCCATTTTGAATGCTCCATTCATGCTGCCTTGAAGCTACCTAAATAACAGTTTTAGGACGTGTCTCTAGTCACTGTAGGCAGGGCTCAGGGAAGGGAACGAGTGTTCTCTACATCAACTGGTTGCTTTCGTAGCCTGAGTGGGAGCCTCTCCTGAGACGCTGTAGAGCTAAAAGGAAACTTGACGTGAGTCCTTTCCTCAAGGTAAAGCCTTGAAGAGGTCTGCCGAAGCTAAGTTTGGAGCAGTTTCATTGAGGCATTAGTTTCAGGTCTGTTTTCTTTTAATGTTAGTAAGCTTTTCAAGACAGTGAGGACCTCACGTGGGCACCCTATTCCCTGCAAGAACACCGAGTACCGGCAGGCTCCACTGGGCTGCTAAGAAACATCCAGGCCTGGAAACCATTCCCAGTCACTCTGTGTATTTTGAGTGTAGGGCAACACACTGCACTCTTCCTTGGGAGAGCCAGATTTCCTCAGCTCTCCAACAGCTCCAGGAAATTTGTTCTCTCACGTCCTACATGTCATGCAAATCTGCTTCATTGCCCTAGGCTGAGCGGCACTGAGAAACCAAAACTGCTTCGCATTCCTTCTACAAAGTCATACCTTAAGACCCCATCCTTACAGGAGAAAGTCGGCTTGCCTTCCTGCTGTAAACAAAGCACAGTTCTTCCTCTTACACTACAGGGTTTTAGAAGAAGCCCAGCGCGACAGCATACCTAGAGCGCTCCTTGGGGGAGGCGGTTGGCTACACGCAGAACTCCGTGCCAAATAAACTTTATTCAAGGAAGGGAGCAGTTTGTAGCCAGAGTGTATATTTACTTGGTAGAAATCACAAGGAGGTAGGCTGCGTGTTCGCTGGAAACGGGGACCTGATGGCACAAGCCTTGCTTTCCCATTTTGAATGCTCCATTCATGCTGCCTTGAAGCTACCTAAATAACAGTTTTAGGACGTGTCTCTAGTCACTGTAGGCAGGGCTCAGGGAAGGGAACGAGTGTTCTCTACATCAACTGGTTGCTTTCGTAGCCTGAGTGGGAGCCTCTCCTGAGACGCTGTAGAGCTAAAAGGAAACTTGACGTGAGTCCTTTCCTCAAGGTAAAGCCTTGAAGAGGTCTGCCGAAGCTAAGTTTGGAGCAGTTTCATTGAGGCATTAGTTTCAGGTCTGTTTTCTTTTAATGTTAGTAAGCTTTTCAAGACAGTGAGGACCTCACGTGGGCACCCTATTCCCTGCAAGAACACCGAGTACCGGCAGGCTCCACTGGGCTGCTAAGAAACATCCAGGCCTGGAAACCATTCCCAGTCACTCTGTGTATTTTGAGTGTAGGGCAACACACTGCACTCTTCCTTGGGAGAGCTAGATTTCCTCAGCCCTCTTTTGGCTCCAGGAAATGAGTTCTCTCATATCCTCCACGTCATGCAAATCTGCCTCTTTGCCCTAGGCTGAAGGGCACTGAGAAACCAAAACTGCTTCGCATTCCTTGCACAAAGTCATAGCTTAGGACCCAATCCTTACAGGAGAAAGTCGGCTTGCGTTCCTGCTGTAACCAAAGCACAGTTCTTCCTCTTACTCGGCAGGGTTTTAGAAGAAGCTAAGCGCGATAGCATACCTAGAGCGCTCCTTGGGGGAGGCGGTTGGCTACACGCAGAACTCCGTGCCAAATAAACTTTATTCAAGGAAGGGACCAGGGCGTAGCTTCAGGGTACATTTACTTGGTAGAAATCACAAGGAGGTAGGCTGCATGTTCGCTGGAAACGGGGACCTGATGGCACAAGCCTTGCTTTCCCATTTTGAATGCTCCATTCATGCTGCCTTGAAGCTACCTAAATAACAGTTTTAGGACGTGTCTCTAGTCACTGTAGGCAGGGCTCAGGGAAGGGAACGAGTGTTCTCTACATCAACAGGTTGCTTTCGTAGCCTGAGTGGGAGCCTCTCCTGAGACGCTGTAGAGCTAAAAGGAAACTTGACGTGAGTCCTTTCCTCAAGGTAAAGCCTTGAAGAGCTCTGCCGAAGCTAAGTTTGGAGCAGTTTCATTGAGGCATTAGTTTCAGGTCTGTTTTCTTTTAATGTTAGTAAGCTTTTCAAGACAGTGAGGACCTCACGTGGGCACCCTATTCCCTGCAAGAACACCGAGTACCGGCAGGATCCACTGGGCTGCTAAGGAACATCCAGGCCCGGAAACCTTTCCCAGTCACTCTGTGTATTTTGAGTGTAGGGCAACACACTGCACTCTTCCTTGGGAGAGCTAGATTTCCTCATCCCTCTTTTGGCTCCAGGAAATGTGTTCTCTCATATCCTCCACGTCATGCAAATCTGCCACTTTGCCCTAGGCTGAAGGGCACTGAGAAACCAAAACTGCTTCGCATTCCTTGCACAAAGTCATAGCTTAGGACCCCATCCTTACAGGAGAAAGTCGGCTTGCGTTCCTGCTGTAACCAAAGCACAGTTCTTCCTCTTACTCGGCAGGGTTTTAGAAGAAGCTAAGCGCGATAGCATACCTAGAGCGCTCCTTGGGGGAGGCGGTTGGCTACACGCAGAACTCCGTGCCAAATAAACTTTATTCAAGGAAGGGACCAGTGCGTAGCTTCAGGGTACATTTACTTGGTAGAAATCACAAGGAGGTAGGCTGCATGTTCGCTGGAAACGGGGACCCGATGGCACAAGCCTTGCTTTCCCATTTTGAATGCTCCATTCATGCTGCCTTGAAGCTACCTAAATAACAGTTTTAGGACTGGTCTCTAGTCACTGTAGGCAGGGCTCTGGGAAGGGAACGAGTGTTCTCTCCCTCAACAGGGTGCTTCCTTAGCCTGGGTGGGAGCCTCTCCTGAGACGCTCTAGAGCTAAAAGGAAACTTGACGTGAGTCCTTTCCTCAAGGTAAAGCCTTGAAGAGCCCTGCAGAAGCTAAGTTTGGAGCAGTTTCCTTGAGGCATTAGTTTCAGGTCTGTTTTCTTTTAAGGTTAGTAAGCTTTTCAAGGCATCGAGGACCTCGCGTGGGCACCCTATTCCCTTCAAGAACACCGAGTACCGGCAGGCTCCACTGGGCTGCTAAGAAACATCCAGGCCTGGAAACCATTCCCAGTCACTCTGTGTATTTTGAGTGTAGGGCAACACACTGCACTCTTCCTTGGGAGAGCCAGATTTCCTCAGCTCTCCAACAGCTCCAGGAAATTTGTTCTCTCACGTCCTACATGTCATGCAAATTTGCCTCATTGCCCTAGGCTGAGCGGCACTGAGAAACCAAAACTGCTTCGCATTCCTTCTACAAAGTCATACCTTAAGACCCCATTCTTACAGGAGAAAGTCGGCTTGCCTTCCTGCTGTAAACAGAGCACAGTTCTTCCTCTTACACTACAGGGTTTTAGAAGAAGCCCAGCGCGATAGCATACCTAGAGCGCTCCTTGGGGGAGGCGGTTGGCTACACGCAGAACTCCGTGCCAAATAAACTTTATTCAAGGAACGGAGCAGTTTGTAGCCAGAGTGTATATTTACTTGGTAGAAATCACAAGGAGGTAGGCTGCGTGTTCGCTGGAAACGTGGACCTGATGGCACAGGCCTTGCTTTCCCATTTTGAATGCTCCATTCATGCTGCCTTGAAGCTACCTAAATAGTTTTAGGACGAGTCTCTAGTCACTGTAGGCAGGGCTCTGGGAAGGGAACGAGTGTTCTCTACATCAACAGGGTGCTTTTATAGCCTGGGTGGGAGCTTCTCCTGAGAAGCTCTAGAGCTAAAAGGAAACATGACGTGAGTCCTTTCCACAAGGTAAAGCCTTGAATAGCCCTGCCGAAGCTAAGTTTGGAGCAGTTTCCTTGAGGCATTAGTTTCAGGTCTGTTTTCTTTTAAGGTTAGGAAGCTTTTCAAGACAGCGAGGACCTCACGTGGGCACCCTATTCCCTGCAAGAACACCGAGTACCGGCAGGCTCCACTGGGCTGCTAAGAAACATCCAGGCCTGGAAACCATTCCCAGTCACTCTGTGTATTTTGAGTGTAGGGCAACACACTGCACTCTTCCTTGGGAGAGCCAGATTTCCTCAGCTCTCCAACAGCTCCAGGAAATTTGTTCTCTCACGTCCTACATGTCATGCAAATCTGCTTCATTGCCCTAGGCTGAGCGGCACTGAGAAACCAAAACTGCTTCGCATTCCTTCTACAAAGTCATACCTTAAGACCCCATCCTTACAGGAGAAAGTCGGCTTGCCTTCCTGCTGTAAACAAAGCACAGTTCTTCCTCTTACACTACAGGGTTTTAGAAGAAGCCCAGCGCGACAGCATACCTAGAGCGCTCCTTGGGGGAGGCGGTTGGCTACACGCAGAACTCCGTGCCAAATAAACTTTATTCAAGGAAGGGAGCAGTTTGTAGCCAGAGTGTATATTTACTTGGTAGAAATCACAAGGAGGTAGGCTGCGTGTTCGCTGGAAACGGGGACCTGATGGCACAAGCCTTGCTTTCCCATTTTGAATGCTCCGTTCATGCTGCCTTGAAGCTACCTAAATAACAGTTTTAGGACGTGTCTCTAGTCACTGTAGGCAGGGCTCAGGGAAGGGAACGAGTGTTCTCTACATCAACAGGTTGCTTTCGTAGCCTGAGTGGGAGCCTCTCCTGAGACGCTGTAGAGCTAAAAGGAAACTTGACGTGAGTCCTTTCCTCAAGGTAAAGCCTTGAAGAGCTCTGCCGAAGCTAAGTTTGGAGCAGTTTCATTGAGGCATTAGTTTCAGGTCTGTTTTCTTTTAATGTTAGTAAGCTTTTCAAGACAGTGAGGACCTCACGTGGGCACCCTATTCCCTGCAAGAACACCGAGTACCGGCAGGCTCCACTGGGCTGCTAAGAAACATCCAGGCCTGGAAACCATTCCCAGTCACTCTGTGTATTTTGAGTGTAGGGCAACACACTGCACTCTTCCTTGGGAGAGCCAGATTTCCTCAGCTCTCCAACAGCTCCAGGAAATTTGTTCTCTCACGTCCTACATGTCATGCAAATCTGCTTCATTGCCCTAGGCTGAGCGGCACTGAGAAACCAAAACTGCTTCGCATTCCTTCTACAAAGTCATACCTTAAGACCCCATCCTTACAGGAGAAAGTCGGCTTGCCTTCCTGCTGTAAACAAAGCACAGTTCTTCCTCTTACACTACAGGGTTTTAGAAGAAGCCCAGCGCGACAGCATACCTAGAGCGCTCCTTGGGGGAGGCGGTTGGCTACACGCAGAACTCCGTGCCAAATAAACTTTATTCAAGGAAGGGAGCAGTTTGTAGCCAGAGTGTATATTTACTTGGTAGAAATCACAAGGAGGTAGGCTGCGTGTTCGCTGGAAACGGGGACCTGATGGCACAAGCCTTGCTTTCCCATTTTGAATGCTCCATTCATGCTGCCTTGAAGCTACCTAAATAACAGTTTTAGGACGTGTCTCTAGTCACTGTAGGCAGGGCTCAGGGAAGGGAACGAGTGTTCTCTACATCAACAGGTTGCTTTCGTAGCCTGAGTGGGAGCCTCTCCTGAGACGCTGTAGAGCTAAAAGGAAACTTGACGTGAGTCCTTTCCTCAAGGTAAAGCCTTGAAGAGGTCTGCCGAAGCTAAGTTTGGAGCAGTTTCATTGAGGCATTAGTTTCAGGTCTGTTTTCTTTTAATGTTAGTAAGCTTTTCAAGACAGTGAGGACCTCACGTGGGCACCCTATTCCCTGCAAGAACACCGAGTACCGGCAGGCTCCACTGGGCTGCTAAGAAACATCCAGGCCTGGAAACCATTCCCAGTCACTCTGTGTATTTTGAGTGTAGGGCAACACACTGCACTCTTCCTTGGGAGAGCTAGATTTCCTCAGCCCTCTTTTGGCTCCAGGAAATGAGTTCTCTCATATCCTCCACGTCATGCAAATCTGCCTCTTTGCCCTAGGCTGAAGGGCACTGAGAAACCAAAACTGCTTCGCATTCCTTGCACAAAGTCATAGCTTAGGACCCAATCCTTACAGGAGAAAGTCGGCTTGCGTTCCTGCTGTAACCAAAGCACAGTTCTTCCTCTTACTCGGCAGGGTTTTAGAAGAAGCTAAGCGCGATAGCATACCTAGAGCGCTCCTTGGGGGAGGCGGTTGGCTACACGCAGAACTCCGTGCCAAATAAACTTTATTCAAGGAAGGGACCAGGGCGTAGCTTCAGGGTACATTTACTTGGTAGAAATCACAAGGAGGTAGGCTGCATGTTCGCTGGAAACGGGGACCTGATGGCACAAGCCTTGCTTTCCCATTTTGAATGCTCCATTCATGCTGCCTTGAAGCTACCTAAATAACAGTTTTAGGACGTGTCTCTAGTCACTGTAGGCAGGGCTCAGGGAAGGGAACGAGTGTTCTCTACATCAACAGGTTGCTTTCGTAGCCTGAGTGGGAGCCTCTCCTGAGACGCTGTAGAGCTAAAAGGAAACTTGACGTGAGTCCTTTCCTCAAGGTAAAGCCTTGAAGAGCTCTGCCGAAGCTAAGTTTGGAGCAGTTTCATTGAGGCATTAGTTTCAGGTCTGTTTTCTTTTAATGTTAGTAAGCTTTTCAAGACAGTGAGGACCTCACGTGGGCACCCTATTCCCTGCAAGAACACCGAGTACCGGCAGGATCCACTGGGCTGCTAAGGAACATCCAGGCCCGGAAACCTTTCCCAGTCACTCTGTGTATTTTGAGTGTAGGGCAACACACTGCACTCTTCCTTGGGAGAGCTAGATTTCCTCATCCCTCTTTTGGCTCCAGGAAATGTGTTCTCTCATATCCTCCACGTCATGCAAATCTGCCTCTTTGCCCTAGGCTGAAGGGCACTGAGAAACCAAAACTGCTTCGCATTCCTTGCACAAAGTCATAGCTTAGGACCCCATCCTTACAGGAGAAAGTCGGCTTGCGTTCCTGCTGTAACCAAAGCACAGTTCTTCCTCTTACTCGCCAGGGTTTTAGAAGAAGCTAAGCGCGATAGCATACCTAGAGCGCTCCTTGGGGGAGGCGGTTGGCTACACGCAGAACTCCGTGCCAAATAAACTTTATTCAAGGAAGGGACCAGTGCGTAGCTTCAGGGTACATTTACTTGGTAGAAATCACAAGGAGGTAGGCTGCATGTTCGCTGGAAACGGGGACCCGATGGCACAAGCCTTGCTTTCCCATTTTGAATGCTCCATTCATGCTGCCTTGAAGCTACCTAAATAACAGTTTTAGGACTGGTCTCTAGTCACTGTAGGCAGGGCTCTGGGAAGGGAACGAGTGTTCTCTCCCTCAACAGGGTGCTTCCTTAGCCTGGGTGGGAGCCTCTCCTGAGACGCTCTAGAGCTAAAAGGAAACTTGACGTGAGTCCTTTCCTCAAGGTAAAGCCTTGAAGAGCCCTGCAGAAGCTAAGTTTGGAGCAGTTTCCTTGAGGCATTAGTTTCAGGTCTGTTTTCTTTTAAGGTTAGTAAGCTTTTCAAGGCATCGAGGACCTCGCGTGGGCACCCTATTCCCTTCAAGAACACCGAGTACCGGCAGGCTCCACTGGGCTGCTAAGAAACATCCAGGCCTGGAAACCATTCCCAGTCACTCTGTGTATTTTGAGTGTAGGGCAACACACTGCACTCTTCCTTGGGAGAGCCAGATTTCCTCAGCTCTCCAACAGCTCCAGGAAATTTGTTCTCTCACGTCCTACATGTCATGCAAATTTGCCTCATTGCCCTAGGCTGAGCGGCACTGAGAAACCAAAACTGCTTCGCATTCCTTCTACAAAGTCATACCTTAAGACCCCATTCTTACAGGAGAAAGTCGGCTTGCCTTCCTGCTGTAAACAGAGCACAGTTCTTCCTCTTACACTACAGGGTTTTAGAAGAAGCCCAGCGCGATAGCATACCTAGAGCGCTCCTTGGGGGAGGCGGTTGGCTACACGCAGAACTCCGTGCCAAATAAACTTTATTCAAGGAACGGAGCAGTTTGTAGCCAGAGTGTATATTTACTTGGTAGAAATCACAAGGAGGTAGGCTGCGTGTTCGCTGGAAACGGGGACCTGATGGCACAGGCCTTGCTTTCCCATTTTGAATGCTCCATTCATGCTGCCTTGAAGCTACCTAAATAGTTTTAGGACGAGTCTCTAGTCACTGTAGGCAGGGCTCTGGGAAGGGAACGAGTGTTCTCTACATCAACAGGGTGCTTTTATAGCCTGGGTGGGAGCTTCTCCTGAGAAGCTCTAGAGCTAAAAGGAAACATGACGTGAGTCCTTTCCACAAGGTAAAGCCTTGAATAGCCCTGCCGAAGCTAAGTTTGGAGCAGTTTCCTTGAGGCATTAGTTTCAGGTCTGTTTTCTTTTAAGGTTAGGAAGCTTTTCAAGACAGCGAGGACCTCACGTGGGCACCCTATTCCCTGCAAGAACACCGAGTACCGGCAGGCTCCACTGGGCTGCTAAGAAACATCCAGGCCTGGAAACCATTCCCAGTCACTCTGTGTATTTTGAGTGTAGGGCAACACACTGCACTCTTCCTTGGGAGAGCCAGATTTCCTCAGCTCTCCAACAGCTCCAGGAAATTTGTTCTCTCACGTCCTACATGTCATGCAAATCTGCTTCATTGCCCTAGGCTGAGCGGCACTGAGAAACCAAAACTGCTTCGCATTCCTTCTACAAAGTCATACCTTAAGACCCCATCCTTACAGGAGAAAGTCGGCTTGCCTTCCTGCTGTAAACAAAGCACAGTTCTTCCTCTTACACTACAGGGTTTTAGAAGAAGCCCAGCGCGACAGCATACCTAGAGCGCTCCTTGGGGGAGGCGGTTGGCTACACGCAGAACTCCGTGCCAAATAAACTTTATTCAAGGAAGGGAGCAGTTTGTAGCCAGAGTGTATATTTACTTGGTAGAAATCACAAGGAGGTAGGCTGCGTGTTCGCTGGAAACGGGGACCTGATGGCACAAGCCTTGCTTTCCCATTTTGAATGCTCCATTCATGCTGCCTTGAAGCTACCTAAATAACAGTTTTAGGACGTGTCTCTAGTCACTGTAGGCAGGGCTCAGGGAAGGGAACGAGTGTTCTCTACATCAACAGGTTGCTTTCGTAGCCTGAGTGGGAGCCTCTCCTGAGACGCTGTAGAGCTAAAAGGAAACTTGACGTGAGTCCTTTCCTCAAGGTAAAGCCTTGAAGAGCTCTGCCGAAGCTAAGTTTGGAGCAGTTTCATTGAGGCATTAGTTTCAGGTCTGTTTTCTTTTAATGTTAGTAAGCTTTTCAAGACAGTGAGGACCTCACGTGGGCACCCTATTCCCTGCAAGAACACCGAGTACCGGCAGGCTCCACTGGGCTGCTAAGAAACATCCAGGCCTGGAAACCATTCCCAGTCACTCTGTGTATTTTGAGTGTAGGGCAACACACTGCACTCTTCCTTGGGAGAGCCAGATTTCCTCAGCTCTCCAACAGCTCCAGGAAATTTGTTCTCTCACGTCCTACATGTCATGCAAATCTGCTTCATTGCCCTAGGCTGAGCGGCACTGAGAAACCAAAACTGCTTCGCATTCCTTCTACAAAGTCATACCTTAAGACCCCATCCTTACAGGAGAAAGTCGGCTTGCCTTCCTGCTGTAAACAAAGCACAGTTCTTCCTCTTACACTACAGGGTTTTAGAAGAAGCCCAGCGCGACAGCATACCTAGAGCGCTCCTTGGGGGAGGCGGTTGGCTACACGCAGAACTCCGTGCCAAATAAACTTTATTCAAGGAAGGGAGCAGTTTGTAGCCAGAGTGTATATTTACTTGGTAGAAATCACAAGGAGGTAGGCTGCGTGTTCGCTGGAAACGGGGACCTGATGGCACAAGCCTTGCTTTCCCATTTTGAATGCTCCATTCATGCTGCCTTGAAGCTACCTAAATAACAGTTTTAGGACGTGTCTCTAGTCACTGTAGGCAGGGCTCAGGGAAGGGAACGAGTGTTCTCTACATCAACAGGTTGCTTTCGTAGCCTGAGTGGGAGCCTCTCCTGAGACGCTGTAGAGCTAAAAGGAAACTTGACGTGAGTCCTTTCCTCAAGGTAAAGCCTTGAAGAGCTCTGCCGAAGCTAAGTTTGGAGCAGTTTCATTGAGGCATTAGTTTCAGGTCTGTTTTCTTTTAATGTTAGTAAGCTTTTCAAGACAGTGAGGACCTCACGTGGGCACCCTATTCCCTGCAAGAACACCGAGTACCGGCAGGCTCCACTGGGCTGCTAAGAAACATCCAGGCCTGGAAACCATTCCCAGTCACTCTGTGTATTTTGAGTGTAGGGCAACACACTGCACTCTTCCTTGGGAGAGCCAGATTTCCTCAGCTCTCCAACAGCTCCAGGAAATTTGTTCTCTCACGTCCTACATGTCATGCAAATCTGCTTCATTGCCCTAGGCTGAGCGGCACTGAGAAACCAAAACTGCTTCGCATTCCTTCTACAAAGTCATACCTTAAGACCCCATCCTTACAGGAGAAAGTCGGCTTGCCTTCCTGCTGTAAACAAAGCACAGTTCTTCCTCTTACACTACAGGGTTTTAGAAGAAGCTCAGCGCGACAGCATACCTAGAGCGCTCCTTGGGGGAGGCGGTTGGCTACACGCAGATCTCCGTGCCAAATAAACTTTATTCAAGGAAGGGAGCAGTTTGTAGCCAGAGTGTATATTTACTTGGTAGAAATCACAAGGAGGTAGGCTGCGTGTTCGCTGGAAACGGGGACCTGATGGCACAGGCCTTGCTTTCCCATTTTGAATGCTCCATTCATGCTGCCTTGAAGCTACCTAAATAGTTTTAGGACGAGTCTCTAGTCACTGTAGGCAGGGCTCTGGGAAGGGAACGAGTGTTCTCTACATCAACAGGGTGCTTTTATAGCCTGGGTGGGAGCTTCTCCTGAGAAGCTCTAGAGCTAAAAGGAAACATGACGTGAGTCCTTTCCACAAGGTAAAGCCTTGAATAGCCCTGCCGAAGCTAAGTTTGGAGCAGTTTCCTTGAGGCATTAGTTTCAGGTCTGTTTTCTTTTAAGGTTAGGAAGCTTTTCAAGACAGCGAGGACCTCACGTGGGCACCCTATTCCCTGCAAGAACACCGAGTACCGGCAGGCTCCACTGGGCTGCTAAGAAACATCCAGGCCTGGAAACCATTCCCAGTCACTCTGTGTATTTTGAGTGTAGGGCAACACACTGCACTCTTCCTTGGGAGAGCCAGATTTCCTCAGCTCTCCAACAGCTCCAGGAAATTTGTTCTCTCACGTCCTACATGTCATGCAAATCTGCTTCATTGCCCTAGGCTGAGCGGCACTGAGAAACCAAAACTGCTTCGCATTCCTTCTACAAAGTCATACCTTAAGACCCCATCCTTACAGGAGAAAGTCGGCTTGCCTTCCTGCTGTAAACAAAGCACAGTTCTTCCTCTTACACTACAGGGTTTTAGAAGAAGCTCAGCGCGACAGCATACCTAGAGCGCTCCTTGGGGGAGGCGGTTGGCTACACGCAGAACTCCGTGCCAAATAAACTTTATTCAAGGAAGGGAGCAGTTTGTAGCCAGAGTGTATATTTACTTGGTAGAAATCACAAGGAGGTAGGCTGCGTGTTCGCTGGAAACGGGGACCTGATGGCACAGGCCTTGCTTTCCCATTTTGAATGCTCCATTCATGCTGCCTTGAAGCTACCTAAATAACAGTTTTAGGACGTGTCTCTAGTCACTGTAGGCAGGGCTCAGGGAAGGGAACGAGTGTTCTCTACATCAACAGGTTGCTTTCGTAGCCTGAGTGGGAGCCTCTCCTGAGACGCTGTAGAGCTAAAAGGAAACTTGACGTGAGTCCTTTCCTCAAGGTAAAGCCTTGAAGAGCTCTGCCGAAGCTAAGTTTGGAGCAGTTTCATTGAGGCATTAGTTTCAGGTCTGTTTTCTTTTAATGTTAGTAAGCTTTTCAAGACAGTGAGGACCTCACGTGGGCACCCTATTCCCTGCAAGAACACCGAGTACCGGCAGGCTCCACTGGGCTGCTAAGAAACATCCAGGCCTGGAAACCATTCCCAGTCACTCTGTGTATTTTGAGTGTAGGGCAACACACTGCACTCTTCCTTGGGAGAGCCAGATTTCCTCAGCTCTCCAACAGCTCCAGGAAATTTGTTCTCTCACGTCCTACATGTCATGCAAATCTGCTTCATTGCCCTAGGCTGAGCGGCACTGAGAAACCAAAACTGCTTCGCATTCCTTCTACAAAGTCATACCTTAAGACCCCATCCTTACAGGAGAAAGTCGGCTTGCCTTCCTGCTGTAAACAAAGCACAGTTCTTCCTCTTACACTACAGGGTTTTAGAAGAAGCCCAGCGCGACAGCATACCTAGAGCGCTCCTTGTGGGAGGCGGTTGGCTACACGCAGAACTCCGTGCCAAATAAACTTTATTCAAGGAAGGGAGCAGTTTGTAGCCAGAGTGTATATTTACTTGGTAGAAATCACAAGGAGGTAGGCTGCGTGTTCGCTGGAAACGGGGACCTGATGGCACAAGCCTTGCTTTCCCATTTTGAATGCTCCATTCATGCTGCCTTGAAGCTACCTAAATAACAGTTTTAGGACGTGTCTCTAGTCACTGTAGGCAGGGCTCAGGGAAGGGAACGAGTGTTCTCTACATCAACAGGTTGCTTTCGTAGCCTGAGTGGGAGCCTCTCCTGAGACGCTGTAGAGCTAAAAGGAAACTTGACGTGAGTCCTTTCCTCAAGGTAAAGCCTTGAAGAGGTCTGCCGAAGCTAAGTTTGGAGCAGTTTCATTGAGGCATTAGTTTCAGGTCTGTTTTCTTTTAATGTTAGTAAGCTTTTCAAGACAGTGAGGACCTCACGTGGGCACCCTATTCCCTGCAAGAACACCGAGTACCGGCAGGCTCCACTGGGCTGCTAAGAAACATCCAGGCCTGGAAACCATTCCCAGTCACTCTGTGTATTTTGAGTGTAGGGCAACACACTGCACTCTTCCTTGGGAGAGCTAGATTTCCTCAGCCCTCTTTTGGCTCCAGGAAATGAGTTCTCTCATATCCTCCACGTCATGCAAATCTGCCTCTTTGCCCTAGGCTGAAGGGCACTGAGAAACCAAAACTGCTTCGCATTCCTTGCACAAAGTCATAGCTTAGGACCCAATCCTTACAGGAGAAAGTCGGCTTGCGTTCCTGCTGTAACCAAAGCACAGTTCTTCCTCTTACTCGGCAGGGTTTTAGAAGAAGCTAAGCGCGATAGCATACCTAGAGCGCTCCTTGGGGGAGGCGGTTGGCTACACGCAGAACTCCGTGCCAAATAAACTTTATTCAAGGAAGGGACCAGGGCGTAGCTTCAGGGTACATTTACTTGGTAGAAATCACAAGGAGGTAGGCTGCATGTTCGCTGGAAACGGGGACCTGATGGCACAAGCCTTGCTTTCCCATTTTGAATGCTCCATTCATGCTGCCTTGAAGCTACCTAAATAACAGTTTTAGGACGTGTCTCTAGTCACTGTAGGCAGGGCTCAGGGAAGGGAACGAGTGTTCTCTACATCAACAGGTTGCTTTCGTAGCCTGAGTGGGAGCCTCTCCTGAGACGCTGTAGAGCTAAAAGGAAACTTGACGTGAGTCCTTTCCTCAAGGTAAAGCCTTGAAGAGCTCTGCCGAAGCTAAGTTTGGAGCAGTTTCATTGAGGCATTAGTTTCAGGTCTGTTTTCTTTTAATGTTAGTAAGCTTTTCAAGACAGTGAGGACCTCACGTGGGCACCCTATTCCCTGCAAGAACACCGAGTACCGGCAGGATCCACTGGGCTGCTAAGGAACATCCAGGCCCGGAAACCTTTCCCAGTCACTCTGTGTATTTTGAGTGTAGGGCAACACACTGCACTCTTCCTTGGGAGAGCTAGATTTCCTCATCCCTCTTTTGGCTCCAGGAAATGTGTTCTCTCATATCCTCCACGTCATGCAAATCTGCCACTTTGCCCTAGGCTGAAGGGCACTGAGAAACCAAAACTGCTTCGCATTCCTTGCACAAAGTCATAGCTTAGGACCCCATCCTTACAGGAGAAAGTCGGCTTGCGTTCCTGCTGTAACCAAAGCACAGTTCTTCCTCTTACTCGGCAGGGTTTTAGAAGAAGCTAAGCGCGATAGCATACCTAGAGCGCTCCTTGGGGGAGGCGGTTGGCTACACGCAGAACTCCGTGCCAAATAAACTTTATTCAAGGAAGGGACCAGTGCGTAGCTTCAGGGTACATTTACTTGGTAGAAATCACAAGGAGGTAGGCTGCATGTTCGCTGGAAACGGGGACCCGATGGCACAAGCCTTGCTTTCCCATTTTGAATGCTCCATTCATGCTGCCTTGAAGCTACCTAAATAACAGTTTTAGGACTGGTCTCTAGTCACTGTAGGCAGGGCTCTGGGAAGGGAACGAGTGTTCTCTCCCTCAACAGGGTGCTTCCTTAGCCTGGGTGGGAGCCTCTCCTGAGACGCTCTAGAGCTAAAAGGAAACTTGACGTGAGTCCTTTCCTCAAGGTAAAGCCTTGAAGAGCCCTGCAGAAGCTAAGTTTGGAGCAGTTTCCTTGAGGCATTAGTTTCAGGTCTGTTTTCTTTTAAGGTTAGTAAGCTTTTCAAGGCATCGAGGACCTCGCGTGGGCACCCTATTCCCTTCAAGAACACCGAGTACCGGCAGGCTCCACTGGGCTGCTAAGAAACATCCAGGCCTGGAAACCATTCCCAGTCACTCTGTGTATTTTGAGTGTAGGGCAACACACTGCACTCTTCCTTGGGAGAGCCAGATTTCCTCAGCTCTCCAACAGCTCCAGGAAATTTGTTCTCTCACGTCCTACATGTCATGCAAATTTGCCTCATTGCCCTAGGCTGAGCGGCACTGAGAAACCAAAACTGCTTCGCATTCCTTCTACAAAGTCATACCTTAAGACCCCATTCTTACAGGAGAAAGTCGGCTTGCCTTCCTGCTGTAAACAGAGCACAGTTCTTCCTCTTACACTACAGGGTTTTAGAAGAAGCCCAGCGCGATAGCATACCTAGAGCGCTCCTTGGGGGAGGCGGTTGGCTACACGCAGAACTCCGTGCCAAATAAACTTTATTCAAGGAACGGAGCAGTTTGTAGCCAGAGTGTATATTTACTTGGTAGAAATCACAAGGAGGTAGGCTGCGTGTTCGCTGGAAACGTGGACCTGATGGCACAGGCCTTGCTTTCCCATTTTGAATGCTCCATTCATGCTGCCTTGAAGCTACCTAAATAGTTTTAGGACGAGTCTCTAGTCACTGTAGGCAGGGCTCTGGGAAGGGAACGAGTGTTCTCTACATCAACAGGGTGCTTTTATAGCCTGGGTGGGAGCTTCTCCTGAGAAGCTCTAGAGCTAAAAGGAAACATGACGTGAGTCCTTTCCACAAGGTAAAGCCTTGAATAGCCCTGCCGAAGCTAAGTTTGGAGCAGTTTCCTTGAGGCATTAGTTTCAGGTCTGTTTTCTTTTAAGGTTAGGAAGCTTTTCAAGACAGCGAGGACCTCACGTGGGCACCCTATTCCCTGCAAGAACACCGAGTACCGGCAGGCTCCACTGGGCTGCTAAGAAACATCCAGGCCTGGAAACCATTCCCAGTCACTCTGTGTATTTTGAGTGTAGGGCAACACACTGCACTCTTCCTTGGGAGAGCCAGATTTCCTCAGCTCTCCAACAGCTCCAGGAAATTTGTTCTCTCACGTCCTACATGTCATGCAAATCTGCTTCATTGCCCTAGGCTGAGCGGCACTGAGAAACCAAAACTGCTTCGCATTCCTTCTACAAAGTCATACCTTAAGACCCCATCCTTACAGGAGAAAGTCGGCTTGCCTTCCTGCTGTAAACAAAGCACAGTTCTTCCTCTTACACTACAGGGTTTTAGAAGAAGCCCAGCGCGACAGCATACCTAGAGCGCTCCTTGGGGGAGGCGGTTGGCTACACGCAGAACTCCGTGCCAAATAAACTTTATTCAAGGAAGGGAGCAGTTTGTAGCCAGAGTGTATATTTACTTGGTAGAAATCACAAGGAGGTAGGCTGCGTGTTCGCTGGAAACGGGGACCTGATGGCACAAGCCTTGCTTTCCCATTTTGAATGCTCCGTTCATGCTGCCTTGAAGCTACCTAAATAACAGTTTTAGGACGTGTCTCTAGTCACTGTAGGCAGGGCTCAGGGAAGGGAACGAGTGTTCTCTACATCAACAGGTTGCTTTCGTAGCCTGAGTGGGAGCCTCTCCTGAGACGCTGTAGAGCTAAAAGGAAACTTGACGTGAGTCCTTTCCTCAAGGTAAAGCCTTGAAGAGCTCTGCCGAAGCTAAGTTTGGAGCAGTTTCATTGAGGCATTAGTTTCAGGTCTGTTTTCTTTTAATGTTAGTAAGCTTTTCAAGACAGTGAGGACCTCACGTGGGCACCCTATTCCCTGCAAGAACACCGAGTACCGGCAGGCTCCACTGGGCTGCTAAGAAACATCCAGGCCTGGAAACCATTCCCAGTCACTCTGTGTATTTTGAGTGTAGGGCAACACACTGCACTCTTCCTTGGGAGAGCCAGATTTCCTCAGCTCTCCAACAGCTCCAGGAAATTTGTTCTCTCACGTCCTACATGTCATGCAAATCTGCTTCATTGCCCTAGGCTGAGCGGCACTGAGAAACCAAAACTGCTTCGCATTCCTTCTACAAAGTCATACCTTAAGACCCCATCCTTACAGGAGAAAGTCGGCTTGCCTTCCTGCTGTAAACAAAGCACAGTTCTTCCTCTTACACTACAGGGTTTTAGAAGAAGCCCAGCGCGACAGCATACCTAGAGCGCTCCTTGGGGGAGGCGGTTGGCTACACGCAGAACTCCGTGCCAAATAAACTTTATTCAAGGAAGGGAGCAGTTTGTAGCCAGAGTGTATATTTACTTGGTAGAAATCACAAGGAGGTAGGCTGCGTGTTCGCTGGAAACGGGGACCTGATGGCACAAGCCTTGCTTTCCCATTTTGAATGCTCCATTCATGCTGCCTTGAAGCTACCTAAATAACAGTTTTAGGACGTGTCTCTAGTCACTGTAGGCAGGGCTCAGGGAAGGGAACGAGTGTTCTCTACATCAACAGGTTGCTTTCGTAGCCTGAGTGGGAGCCTCTCCTGAGACGCTGTAGAGCTAAAAGGAAACTTGACGTGAGTCCTTTCCTCAAGGTAAAGCCTTGAAGAGGTCTGCCGAAGCTAAGTTTGGAGCAGTTTCATTGAGGCATTAGTTTCAGGTCTGTTTTCTTTTAATGTTAGTAAGCTTTTCAAGACAGTGAGGACCTCACGTGGGCACCCTATTCCCTGCAAGAACACCGAGTACCGGCAGGCTCCACTGGGCTGCTAAGAAACATCCAGGCCTGGAAACCATTCCCAGTCACTCTGTGTATTTTGAGTGTAGGGCAACACACTGCACTCTTCCTTGGGAGAGCTAGATTTCCTCATCCCTCTTTTGGCTCCAGGAAATGAGTTCTCTCATATCCTCCACGTCATGCAAATCTGCCTCTTTGCCCTAGGCTGAAGGGCACTGAGAAACCAAAACTGCTTCGCATTCCTTGCACAAAGTCATAGCTTAGGACCCAATCCTTACAGGAGAAAGTCGGCTTGCGTTCCTGCTGTAACCAAAGCACAGTTCTTCCTCTTACTCGGCAGGGTTTTAGAAGAAGCTAAGCGCGATAGCATACCTAGAGCGCTCCTTGGGGGAGGCGGTTGGCTACACGCAGAACTCCGTGCCAAATAAACTTTATTCAAGGAAGGGACCAGGGCGTAGCTTCAGGGTACATTTACTTGGTAGAAATCACAAGGAGGTAGGCTGCATGTTCGCTGGAAACGGGGACCTGATGGCACAAGCCTTGCTTTCCCATTTTGAATGCTCCATTCATGCTGCCTTGAAGCTACCTAAATAACAGTTTTAGGACGTGTCTCTAGTCACTGTAGGCAGGGCTCAGGGAAGGGAACGAGTGTTCTCTACATCAACAGGTTGCTTTCGTAGCCTGAGTGGGAGCCTCTCCTGAGACGCTGTAGAGCTAAAAGGAAACTTGACGTGAGTCCTTTCCTCAAGGTAAAGCCTTGAAGAGCTCTGCCGAAGCTAAGTTTGGAGCAGTTTCATTGAGGCATTAGTTTCAGGTCTGTTTTCTTTTAATGTTAGTAAGCTTTTCAAGACAGTGAGGACCTCACGTGGGCACCCTATTCCCTGCAAGAACACCGAGTACCGGCAGGATCCACTGGGCTGCTAAGGAACATCCAGGCCCGGAAACCTTTCCCAGTCACTCTGTGTATTTTGAGTGTAGGGCAACACACTGCACTCTTCCTTGGGAGAGCTAGATTTCCTCATCCCTCTTTTGGCTCCAGGAAATGTGTTCTCTCATATCCTCCACGTCATGCAAATCTGCCTCTTTGCCCTAGGCTGAAGGGCACTGAGAAACCAAAACTGCTTCGCATTCCTTGCACAAAGTCATAGCTTAGGACCCCATCCTTACAGGAGAAAGTCGGCTTGCGTTCCTGCTGTAACCAAAGCACAGTTCTTCCTCTTACTCGCCAGGGTTTTAGAAGAAGCTAAGCGCGATAGCATACCTAGAGCGCTCCTTGGGGGAGGCGGTTGGCTACACGCAGAACTCCGTGCCAAATAAACTTTATTCAAGGAAGGGACCAGTGCGTAGCTTCAGGGTACATTTACTTGGTAGAAATCACAAGGAGGTAGGCTGCATGTTCGCTGGAAACGGGGACCCGATGGCACAAGCCTTGCTTTCCCATTTTGAATGCTCCATTCATGCTGCCTTGAAGCTACCTAAATAACAGTTTTAGGACTGGTCTCTAGTCACTGTAGGCAGGGCTCTGGGAAGGGAACGAGTGTTCTCTCCCTCAACAGGGTGCTTCCTTAGCCTGGGTGGGAGCCTCTCCTGAGACGCTCTAGAGCTAAAAGGAAACTTGACGTGAGTCCTTTCCTCAAGGTAAAGCCTTGAAGAGCCCTGCAGAAGCTAAGTTTGGAGCAGTTTCCTTGAGGCATTAGTTTCAGGTCTGTTTTCTTTTAAGGTTAGTAAGCTTTTCAAGGCATCGAGGACCTCGCGTGGGCACCCTATTCCCTTCAAGAACACCGAGTACCGGCAGGCTCCACTGGGCTGCTAAGAAACATCCAGGCCTGGAAACCATTCCCAGTCACTCTGTGTATTTTGAGTGTAGGGCAACACACTGCACTCTTCCTTGGGAGAGCCAGATTTCCTCAGCTCTCCAACAGCTCCAGGAAATTTGTTCTCTCACGTCCTACATGTCATGCAAATTTGCCTCATTGCCCTAGGCTGAGCGGCACTGAGAAACCAAAACTGCTTCGCATTCCTTCTACAAAGTCATACCTTAAGACCCCATTCTTACAGGAGAAAGTCGGCTTGCCTTCCTGCTGTAAACAGAGCACAGTTCTTCCTCTTACACTACAGGGTTTTAGAAGAAGCCCAGCGCGATAGCATACCTAGAGCGCTCCTTGGGGGAGGCGGTTGGCTACACGCAGAACTCCGTGCCAAATAAACTTTATTCAAGGAACGGAGCAGTTTGTAGCCAGAGTGTATATTTACTTGGTAGAAATCACAAGGAGGTAGGCTGCGTGTTCGCTGGAAACGGGGACCTGATGGCACAGGCCTTGCTTTCCCATTTTGAATGCTCCATTCATGCTGCCTTGAAGCTACCTAAATAGTTTTAGGACGAGTCTCTAGTCACTGTAGGCAGGGCTCTGGGAAGGGAACGAGTGTTCTCTACATCAACAGGGTGCTTTTATAGCCTGGGTGGGAGCTTCTCCTGAGAAGCTCTAGAGCTAAAAGGAAACATGACGTGAGTCCTTTCCACAAGGTAAAGCCTTGAATAGCCCTGCCGAAGCTAAGTTTGGAGCAGTTTCCTTGAGGCATTAGTTTCAGGTCTGTTTTCTTTTAAGGTTAGGAAGCTTTTCAAGACAGCGAGGACCTCACGTGGGCACCCTATTCCCTGCAAGAACACCGAGTACCGGCAGGCTCCACTGGGCTGCTAAGAAACATCCAGGCCTGGAAACCATTCCCAGTCACTCTGTGTATTTTGAGTGTAGGGCAACACACTGCACTCTTCCTTGGGAGAGCCAGATTTCCTCAGCTCTCCAACAGCTCCAGGAAATTTGTTCTCTCACGTCCTACATGTCATGCAAATCTGCTTCATTGCCCTAGGCTGAGCGGCACTGAGAAACCAAAACTGCTTCGCATTCCTTCTACAAAGTCATACCTTAAGACCCCATCCTTACAGGAGAAAGTCGGCTTGCCTTCCTGCTGTAAACAAAGCACAGTTCTTCCTCTTACACTACAGGGTTTTAGAAGAAGCCCAGCGCGACAGCATACCTAGAGCGCTCCTTGGGGGAGGCGGTTGGCTACACGCAGAACTCCGTGCCAAATAAACTTTATTCAAGGAAGGGAGCAGTTTGTAGCCAGAGTGTATATTTACTTGGTAGAAATCACAAGGAGGTAGGCTGCGTGTTCGCTGGAAACGGGGACCTGATGGCACAAGCCTTGCTTTCCCATTTTGAATGCTCCATTCATGCTGCCTTGAAGCTACCTAAATAACAGTTTTAGGACGTGTCTCTAGTCACTGTAGGCAGGGCTCAGGGAAGGGAACGAGTGTTCTCTACATCAACAGGTTGCTTTCGTAGCCTGAGTGGGAGCCTCTCCTGAGACGCTGTAGAGCTAAAAGGAAACTTGACGTGAGTCCTTTCCTCAAGGTAAAGCCTTGAAGAGCTCTGCCGAAGCTAAGTTTGGAGCAGTTTCATTGAGGCATTAGTTTCAGGTCTGTTTTCTTTTAATGTTAGTAAGCTTTTCAAGACAGTGAGGACCTCACGTGGGCACCCTATTCCCTGCAAGAACACCGAGTACCGGCAGGCTCCACTGGGCTGCTAAGAAACATCCAGGCCTGGAAACCATTCCCAGTCACTCTGTGTATTTTGAGTGTAGGGCAACACTCTGCACTCTTCCTTGGGAGAGCCAGATTTCCTCAGCTCTCCAACAGCTCCAGGAAATTTGTTCTCTCACGTCCTACATGTCATGCAAATCTGCTTCATTGCCCTAGGCTGAGCGGCACTGAGAAACCAAAACTGCTTCGCATTCCTTCTACAAAGTCATACCTTAAGACCCCATCCTTACAGGAGAAAGTCGGCTTGCCTTCCTGCTGTAAACAAAGCACAGTTCTTCCTCTTACACTACAGGGTTTTAGAAGAAGCCCAGCGCGACAGCATACCTAGAGCGCTCCTTGGGGGAGGCGGTTGGCTACACGCAGAACTCCGTGCCAAATAAACTTTATTCAAGGAAGGGAGCAGTTTGTAGCCAGAGTGTATATTTACTTGGTAGAAATCACAAGGAGGTAGGCTGCGTGTTCGCTGGAAACGGGGACCTGATGGCACAAGCCTTGCTTTCCCATTTTGAATGCTCCATTCATGCTGCCTTGAAGCTACCTAAATAACAGTTTTAGGACGTGTCTCTAGTCACTGTAGGCAGGGCTCAGGGAAGGGAACGAGTGTTCTCTACATCAACAGGTTGCTTTCGTAGCCTGAGTGGGAGCCTCTCCTGAGACGCTGTAGAGCTAAAAGGAAACTTGACGTGAGTCCTTTCCTCAAGGTAAAGCCTTGAAGAGCTCTGCCGAAGCTAAGTTTGGAGCAGTTTCATTGAGGCATTAGTTTCAGGTCTGTTTTCTTTTAATGTTAGTAAGCTTTTCAAGACAGTGAGGACCTCACGTGGGCACCCTATTCCCTGCAAGAACACCGAGTACCGGCAGGCTCCACTGGGCTGCTAAGAAACATCCAGGCCTGGAAACCATTCCCAGTCACTCTGTGTATTTTGAGTGTAGGGCAACACACTGCACTCTTCCTTGGGAGAGCCAGATTTCCTCAGCTCTCCAACAGCTCCAGGAAATTTGTTCTCTCACGTCCTACATGTCATGCAAATCTGCTTCATTGCCCTAGGCTGAGCGGCACTGAGAAACCAAAACTGCTTCGCATTCCTTCTACAAAGTCATACCTTAAGACCCCATCCTTACAGGAGAAAGTCGGCTTGCCTTCCTGCTGTAAACAAAGCACAGTTCTTCCTCTTACACTACAGGGTTTTAGAAGAAGCTCAGCGCGACAGCATACCTAGAGCGCTCCTTGGGGGAGGCGGTTGGCTACACGCAGATCTCCGTGCCAAATAAACTTTATTCAAGGAAGGGAGCAGTTTGTAGCCAGAGTGTATATTTACTTGGTAGAAATCACAAGGAGGTAGGCTGCGTGTTCGCTGGAAACGGGGACCTGATGGCACAGGCCTTGCTTTCCCATTTTGAATGCTCCATTCATGCTGCCTTGAAGCTACCTAAATAGTTTTAGGACGAGTCTCTAGTCACTGTAGGCAGGGCTCTGGGAAGGGAACGAGTGTTCTCTACATCAACAGGGTGCTTTTATAGCCTGGGTGGGAGCTTCTCCTGAGAAGCTCTAGAGCTAAAAGGAAACATGACGTGAGTCCTTTCCACAAGGTAAAGCCTTGAATAGCCCTGCCGAAGCTAAGTTTGGAGCAGTTTCCTTGAGGCATTAGTTTCAGGTCTGTTTTCTTTTAAGGTTAGGAAGCTTTTCAAGACAGCGAGGACCTCACGTGGGCACCCTATTCCCTGCAAGAACACCGAGTACCGGCAGGCTCCACTGGGCTGCTAAGAAACATCCAGGCCTGGAAACCATTCCCAGTCACTCTGTGTATTTTGAGTGTAGGGCAACACACTGCACTCTTCCTTGGGAGAGCCAGATTTCCTCAGCTCTCCAACAGCTCCAGGAAATTTGTTCTCTCACGTCCTACATGTCATGCAAATCTGCTTCATTGCCCTAGGCTGAGCGGCACTGAGAAACCAAAACTGCTTCGCATTCCTTCTACAAAGTCATACCTTAAGACCCCATCCTTACAGGAGAAAGTCGGCTTGCCTTCCTGCTGTAAACAAAGCACAGTTCTTCCTCTTACACTACAGGGTTTTAGAAGAAGCTCAGCGCGACAGCATACCTAGAGCGCTCCTTGGGGGAGGCGGTTGGCTACACGCAGAACTCCGTGCCAAATAAACTTTATTCAAGGAAGGGAGCAGTTTGTAGCCAGAGTGTATATTTACTTGGTAGAAATCACAAGGAGGTAGGCTGCGTGTTCGCTGGAAACGGGGACCTGATGGCACAGGCCTTGCTTTCCCATTTTGAATGCTCCATTCATGCTGCCTTGAAGCTACCTAAATAACAGTTTTAGGACGTGTCTCTAGTCACTGTAGGCAGGGCTCAGGGAAGGGAACGAGTGTTCTCTACATCAACAGGTTGCTTTCGTAGCCTGAGTGGGAGCCTCTCCTGAGACGCTGTAGAGCTAAAAGGAAACTTGACGTGAGTCCTTTCCTCAAGGTAAAGCCTTGAAGAGCTCTGCCGAAGCTAAGTTTGGAGCAGTTTCATTGAGGCATTAGTTTCAGGTCTGTTTTCTTTTAATGTTAGTAAGCTTTTCAAGACAGTGAGGACCTCACGTGGGCACCCTATTCCCTGCAAGAACACCGAGTACCGGCAGGCTCCACTGGGCTGCTAAGAAACATCCAGGCCTGGAAACCATTCCCAGTCACTCTGTGTATTTTGAGTGTAGGGCAACACACTGCACTCTTCCTTGGGAGAGCCAGATTTCCTCAGCTCTCCAACAGCTCCAGGAAATTTGTTCTCTCACGTCCTACATGTCATGCAAATCTGCTTCATTGCCCTAGGCTGAGCGGCACTGAGAAACCAAAACTGCTTCGCATTCCTTCTACAAAGTCATACCTTAAGACCCCATCCTTACAGGAGAAAGTCGGCTTGCCTTCCTGCTGTAAACAAAGCACAGTTCTTCCTCTTACACTACAGGGTTTTAGAAGAAGCCCAGCGCGACAGCATACCTAGAGCGCTCCTTGTGGGAGGCGGTTGGCTACACGCAGAACTCCGTGCCAAATAAACTTTATTCAAGGAAGGGAGCAGTTTGTAGCCAGAGTGTATATTTACTTGGTAGAAATCACAAGGAGGTAGGCTGCGTGTTCGCTGGAAACGGGGACCTGATGGCACAAGCCTTGCTTTCCCATTTTGAATGCTCCATTCATGCTGCCTTGAAGCTACCTAAATAACAGTTTTAGGACGTGTCTCTAGTCACTGTAGGCAGGGCTCAGGGAAGGGAACGAGTGTTCTCTACATCAACAGGTTGCTTTCGTAGCCTGAGTGGGAGCCTCTCCTGAGACGCTGTAGAGCTAAAAGGAAACTTGACGTGAGTCCTTTCCTCAAGGTAAAGCCTTGAAGAGGTCTGCCGAAGCTAAGTTTGGAGCAGTTTCATTGAGGCATTAGTTTCAGGTCTGTTTTCTTTTAATGTTAGTAAGCTTTTCAAGACAGTGAGGACCTCACGTGGGCACCCTATTCCCTGCAAGAACACCGAGTACCGGCAGGCTCCACTGGGCTGCTAAGAAACATCCAGGCCTGGAAACCATTCCCAGTCACTCTGTGTATTTTGAGTGTAGGGCAACACACTGCACTCTTCCTTGGGAGAGCTAGATTTCCTCAGCCCTCTTTTGGCTCCAGGAAATGAGTTCTCTCATATCCTCCACGTCATGCAAATCTGCCTCTTTGCCCTAGGCTGAAGGGCACTGAGAAACCAAAACTGCTTCGCATTCCTTGCACAAAGTCATAGCTTAGGACCCAATCCTTACAGGAGAAAGTCGGCTTGCGTTCCTGCTGTAACCAAAGCACAGTTCTTCCTCTTACTCGGCAGGGTTTTAGAAGAAGCTAAGCGCGATAGCATACCTAGAGCGCTCCTTGGGGGAGGCGGTTGGCTACACGCAGAACTCCGTGCCAAATAAACTTTATTCAAGGAAGGGACCAGGGCGTAGCTTCAGGGTACATTTACTTGGTAGAAATCACAAGGAGGTAGGCTGCATGTTCGCTGGAAACGGGGACCTGATGGCACAAGCCTTGCTTTCCCATTTTGAATGCTCCATTCATGCTGCCTTGAAGCTACCTAAATAACAGTTTTAGGACGTGTCTCTAGTCACTGTAGGCAGGGCTCAGGGAAGGGAACGAGTGTTCTCTACATCAACAGGTTGCTTTCGTAGCCTGAGTGGGAGCCTCTCCTGAGACGCTGTAGAGCTAAAAGGAAACTTGACGTGAGTCCTTTCCTCAAGGTAAAGCCTTGAAGAGCTCTGCCGAAGCTAAGTTTGGAGCAGTTTCATTGAGGCATTAGTTTCAGGTCTGTTTTCTTTTAATGTTAGTAAGCTTTTCAAGACAGTGAGGACCTCACGTGGGCACCCTATTCCCTGCAAGAACACCGAGTACCGGCAGGATCCACTGGGCTGCTAAGGAACATCCAGGCCCGGAAACCTTTCCCAGTCACTCTGTGTATTTTGAGTGTAGGGCAACACACTGCACTCTTCCTTGGGAGAGCTAGATTTCCTCATCCCTCTTTTGGCTCCAGGAAATGTGTTCTCTCATATCCTCCACGTCATGCAAATCTGCCTCTTTGCCCTAGGCTGAAGGGCACTGAGAAACCAAAACTGCTTCGCATTCCTTGCACAAAGTCATAGCTTAGGACCCCATCCTTACAGGAGAAAGTCGGCTTGCGTTCCTGCTGTAACCAAAGCACAGTTCTTCCTCTTACTCGCCAGGGTTTTAGAAGAAGCTAAGCGCGATAGCATACCTAGAGCGCTCCTTGGGGGAGGCGGTTGGCTACACGCAGAACTCCGTGCCAAATAAACTTTATTCAAGGAAGGGACCAGTGCGTAGCTTCAGGGTACATTTACTTGGTAGAAATCACAAGGAGGTAGGCTGCATGTTCGCTGGAAACGGGGACCCGATGGCACAAGCCTTGCTTTCCCATGTTGAATGCTCCATTCATGCTGCCTTGAAGCTACCTAAATAACAGTTTTAGGACTGGTCTCTAGTCACTGTAGGCAGGGCTCTGGGAAGGGAACGAGTGTTCTCTCCCTCAACAGGGTGCTTCCTTAGCCTGGGTGGGAGCCTCTCCTGAGACGCTCTAGAGCTAAAAGGAAACTTGACGTGAGTCCTTTCCTCAAGGTAAAGCCTTGAAGAGCCCTGCAGAAGCTAAGTTTGGAGCAGTTTCCTTGAGGCATTAGTTTCAGGTCTGTTTTCTTTTAAGGTTAGTAAGCTTTTCAAGGCATTGAGGACCTCGCGTGGGCACCCTATTCCCTTCAAGAACACCGAGTACCGGCAGGCTCCACTGGGCTGCTAAGAAACATCCAGGCCTGGAAACCATTCCCAGTCACTCTGTGTATTTTGAGTGTAGGGCAACACACTGCACTCTTCCTTGGGAGAGCCAGATTTCCTCAGCTCTCCAACAGCTCCAGGAAATTTGTTCTCTCACGTCCTACATGTCATGCAAATTTGTCTCATTGCCCTAGGCTGAGCGGCACTGAGAAACCAAAACTGCTTCGCATTCCTTCTACAAAGTCATACCTTAAGACCCCATTCTTACAGGAGAAAGTCGGCTTGCCTTCCTGCTGTAAACAGAGCACAGTTCTTCCTCTTACACTACAGGGTTTTAGAAGAAGCCCAGCGCGATAGCATACCTAGAGCGCTCCTTGGGGGAGGCGGTTGGCTACACGCAGAACTCCGTGCCAAATAAACTTTATTCAAGGAACGGAGCAGTTTGTAGCCAGAGTGTATATTTACTTGGTAGAAATCACAAGGAGGTAGGCTGCGTGTTCGCTGGAAACGGGGACCTGATGGCACAGGCCTTGCTTTCCCATTTTGAATGCTCCATTCATGCTGCCTTGAAGCTACCTAAATAGTTTTAGGACGAGTCTCTAGTCACTGTAGGCAGGGCTCTGGGAAGGGAACGAGTGTTCTCTACATCAACAGGGTGCTTTTATAGCCTGGGTGGGAGCTTCTCCTGAGAAGCTCTAGAGCTAAAAGGAAACATGACGTGAGTCCTTTCCACAAGGTAAAGCCTTGAATAGCCCTGCCGAAGCTAAGTTTGGAGCAGTTTCCTTGAGGCATTAGTTTCAGGTCTGTTTTCTTTTAAGGTTAGGAAGCTTTTCAAGACAGCGAGGACCTCACGTGGGCACCCTATTCCCTGCAAGAACACCGAGTACCGGCAGGCTCCACTGGGCTGCTAAGAAACATCCAGGCCTGGAAACCATTCCCAGTCACTCTGTGTATTTTGAGTGTAGGGCAACACACTGCACTCTTCCTTGGGAGAGCCAGATTTCCTCAGCTCTCCAACAGCTCCAGGAAATTTGTTCTCTCACGTCCTACATGTCATGCAAATCTGCTTCATTGCCCTAGGCTGAGCGGCACGGAGAAACCAAAACTGCTTCGCATTCCTTCTACAAAGTCATACCTTAAGACCCCATCCTTACAGGAGAAAGTCGGCTTGCCTTCCTGCTGTAAACAAAGCACAGTTCTTCCTCTTACACTACAGGGTTTTAGAAGAAGCCCAGCGCGACAGCATACCTAGAGCGCTCCTTGGGGGAGGCGGTTGGCTACACGCAGAACTCCGTGCCAAATAAACTTTATTCAAGGAAGGGAGCAGTTTGTAGCCAGAGTGTATATTTACTTGGTAGAAATCACAAGGAGGTAGGCTGCGTGTTCGCTGGAAACGGGGACCTGATGGCACAAGCCTTGCTTTCCCATTTTGAATGCTCCGTTCATGCTGCCTTGAAGCTACCTAAATAACAGTTTTAGGACGTGTCTCTAGTCACTGTAGGCAGGGCTCAGGGAAGGGAACGAGTGTTCTCTACATCAACAGGTTGCTTTCGTAGCCTGAGTGGGAGCCTCTCCTGAGACGCTGTAGAGCTAAAAGGAAACTTGACGTGAGTCCTTTCCTCAAGGTAAAGCCTTGAAGAGCTCTGCCGAAGCTAAGTTTGGAGCAGTTTCATTGAGGCATTAGTTTCAGGGCTGTTTTCTTTTAATGTTAGTAAGCTTTTCAAGACAGTGAGGACCTCACGTGGGCACCCTATTCCCTGCAAGAACACCGAGTACCGGCAGGCTCCACTGGGCTGCTAAGAAACATCCAGGCCTGGAAACCATTCCCAGTCACTCTGTGTATTTTGAGTGTAGGGCAACACACTGCACTCTTCCTTGGGAGAGCTAGATTTCCTCAGCCCTCTTTTGGCTCCAGGAAATGAGTTCTCTCATATCCTCCACGTCATGCAAATCTGCCTCTTTGCCCTAGGCTGAAGGGCACTGAGAAACCAAAACTGCTTCGCATTCCTTGCACAAAGTCATAGCTTAGGACCCCATCCTTACAGGAGAAAGTCGGCTTGCGTTCCTGCTGTAACCAAAGCACAGTTCTTCCTCTTACTCGGCAGGGTTTTAGAAGAAGCTAAGCGCGATAGCATACCTAGAGCGCTCCTTGGGGGAGGCGGTTGGCTACACGCAGAACTCCGTGCCAAATAAACTTTATTCAAGGAAGGGACCAGGGCGTAGCTTCAGGGTACATTTACTTGGTAGAAATCACAAGGAGGTAGGCTGCATGTTCGCTGGAAACGGGGACCTGATGGCACAAGCCTTGCTTTCCCATTTTGAATGCTCCATTCATGCTGCCTTGAAGCTACCTAAATAACAGTTTTAGGACGTGTCTCTAGTCACTGTAGGCAGGGCTCAGGGAAGGGAACGAGTGTTCTCTACATCAACAGGTTGCTTTCGTAGCCTGAGTGGGAGCCTCTCCTGAGACGCTGTAGAGCTAAAAGGAAACTTGACGTGAGTCCTTTCCTCAAGGTAAAGCCTTGAAGAGCTCTGCCGAAGCTAAGTTTGGAGCAGTTTCATTGAGGCATTAGTTTCAGGTCTGTTTTCTTTTAATGTTAGTAAGCTTTTCAAGACAGTGAGGACCTCACGTGGGCACCCTATTCCCTGCAAGAACACCGAGTACCGGCAGGCTCCACTGGGCTGCTAAGAAACATCCAGGCCTGGAAACCATTCCCAGTCACTCTGTGTATTTTGAGTGTAGGGCAACACACTGCACTCTTCCTTGGGAGAGCCAGATTTCCTCAGCTCTCCAACAGCTCCAGGAAATTTGTTCTCTCACGTCCTACATGTCATGCAAATCTGCTTCATTGCCCTAGGCTGAGCGGCACTGAGAAACCAAAACTGCTTCGCATTCCTTCTACAAAGTCATACCTTAAGACCCCATCCTTACAGGAGAAAGTCGGCTTGCCTTCCTGCTGTAAACAAAGCACAGTTCTTCCTCTTACACTACAGGGTTTTAGAAGAAGCCCAGCGCGACAGCATACCTAGAGCGCTCCTTGGGGGAGGCGGTTGGCTACACGCAGAACTCCGTGCCAAATAAACTTTATTCAAGGAAGGGAGCAGTTTGTAGCCAGAGTGTATATTTACTTGGTAGAAATCACAAGGAGGTAGGCTGCGTGTTCGCTGGAAACGGGGACCTGATGGCACAAGCCTTGCTTTCCCATTTTGAATGCTCCATTCATGCTGCCTTGAAGCTACCTAAATAACAGTTTTAGGACGTGTCTCTAGTCACTGTAGGCAGGGCTCAGGGAAGGGAACGAGTGTTCTCTACATCAACAGGTTGCTTTCGTAGCCTGAGTGGGAGCCTCTCCTGAGACGCTGTAGAGCTAAAAGGAAACTTGACGTGAGTCCTTTCCTCAAGGTAAAGCCTTGAAGAGCTCTGCCGAAGCTAAGTTTGGAGCAGTTTCATTGAGGCATTAGTTTCAGGTCTGTTTTCTTTTAATGTTAGTAAGCTTTTCAAGACAGTGAGGACCTCACGTGGGCACCCTATTCCCTGCAAGAACACCGAGTACCGGCAGGCTCCACTGGGCTGCTAAGAAACATCCAGGCCTGGAAACCATTCCCAGTCACTCTGTGTATTTTGAGTGTAGGGCAACACACTGCACTCTTCCTTGGGAGAGCCAGATTTCCTCAGCTCTCCAACAGCTCCAGGAAATTTGTTCTCTCACGTCCTACATGTCATGCAAATCTGCTTCATTGCCCTAGGCTGAGCGGCACTGAGAAACCAAAACTGCTTCGCATTCCTTCTACAAAGTCATACCTTAAGACCCCATCCTTACAGGAGAAAGTCGGCTTGCCTTCCTGCTGTAAACAAAGCACAGTTCTTCCTCTTACACTACAGGGTTTTAGAAGAAGCTCAGCGCGACAGCATACCTAGAGCGCTCCTTGGGGGAGGCGGTTGGCTACACGCAGAACTCCGTGCCAAATAAACTTTATTCAAGGAAGGGAGCAGTTTGTAGCCAGAGTGTATATTTACTTGGTAGAAATCACAAGGAGGTAGGCTGCGTGTTCGCTGGAAACGTGGACCTGATGGCACAGGCCTTGCTTTCCCATTTTGAATGCTCCATTCATGCTGCCTTGAAGCTACCTAAATAGTTTTAGGACGAGTCTCTAGTCACTGTAGGCAGGGCTCTGGGAAGGGAACGAGTGTTCTCTACATCAACAGGGTGCTTTTATAGCCTGGGTGGGAGCTTCTCCTGAGAAGCTCTAGAGCTAAAAGGAAACATGACGTGAGTCCTTTCCACAAGGTAAAGCCTTGAATAGCCCTGCCGAAGCTAAGTTTGGAGCAGTTTCCTTGAGGCATTAGTTTCAGGTCTGTTTTCTTTTAAGGTTAGGAAGCTTTTCAAGACAGCGAGGACCTCACGTGGGCACCCTATTCCCTGCAAGAACACCGAGTACCGGCAGGCTCCACTGGGCTGCTAAGAAACATCCAGGCCTGGAAACCATTCCCAGTCACTCTGTGTATTTTGAGTGTAGGGCAACACACTGCACTCTTCCTTGGGAGAGCCAGATTTCCTCAGCTCTCCAACAGCTCCAGGAAATTTGTTCTCTCACGTCCTACATGTCATGCAAATCTGCTTCATTGCCCTAGGCTGAGCGGCACTGAGAAACCAAAACTGCTTCGCATTCCTTCTACAAAGTCATACCTTAAGACCCCATCCTTACAGGAGAAAGTCGGCTTGCCTTCCTGCTGTAAACAAAGCACAGTTCTTCCTCTTACACTACAGGGTTTTAGAAGAAGCTCAGCGCGACAGCATACCTAGAGCGCTCCTTGGGGGAGGCGGTTGGCTACACGCAGAACTCCGTGCCAAATAAACTTTATTCAAGGAAGGGAGCAGTTTGTAGCCAGAGTGTATATTTACTTGGTAGAAATCACAAGGAGGTAGGCTGCGTGTTCGCTGGAAACGGGGACCTGATGGCACAGGCCTTGCTTTCCCATTTTGAATGCTCCATTCATGCTGCCTTGAAGCTACCTAAATAGTTTTAGGACGAGTCTCTAGTCACTGTAGGCAGGGCTCTGGGAAGGGAACGAGTGTTCTCTACATCAACAGGGTGCTTTTATAGCCTGGGTGGGAGCTTCTCCTGAGAAGCTCTAGAGCTAAAAGGAAACATGACGTGAGTCCTTTCCACAAGGTAAAGCCTTGAATAGCCCTGCCGAAGCTAAGTTTGGAGCAGTTTCCTTGAGGCATTAGTTTCAGGTCTGTTTTCTTTTAAGGTTAGGAAGCTTTTCAAGACAGCGAGGACCTCACGTGGGCACCCTATTCCCTGCAAGAACACCGAGTACCGGCAGGCTCCACTGGGCTGCTAAGAAACATCCAGGCCTGGAAACCATTCCCAGTCACTCTGTGTATTTTGAGTGTAGGGCAACACACTGCACTCTTCCTTGGGAGAGCCAGATTTCCTCAGCTCTCCAACAGCTCCAGGAAATTTGTTCTCTCACGTCCTACATGTCATGCAAATCTGCTTCATTGCCCTAGGCTGAGCGGCACTGAGAAACCAAAACTGCTTCGCATTCCTTCTACAAAGTCATACCTTAAGACCCCATCCTTACAGGAGAAAGTCGGCTTGCCTTCCTGCTGTAAACAAAGCACAGTTCTTCCTCTTACACTACAGGGTTTTAGAAGAAGCCCAGCGCGACAGCATACCTAGAGCGCTCCTTGGGGGAGGCGGTTGGCTACACGCAGAACTCCGTGCCAAATAAACTTTATTCAAGGAAGGGAGCAGTTTGTAGCCAGAGTGTATATTTACTTGGTAGAAATCACAAGGAGGTAGGCTGCGTGTTCGCTGGAAACGGGGACCTGATGGCACAAGCCTTGCTTTCCCATTTTGAATGCTCCATTCATGCTGCCTTGAAGCTACCTAAATAACAGTTTTAGGACGTGTCTCTAGTCACTGTAGGCAGGGCTCAGGGAAGGGAACGAGTGTTCTCTACATCAACAGGTTGCTTTCGTAGCCTGAGTGGGAGCCTCTCCTGAGACGCTGTAGAGCTAAAAGGAAACTTGACGTGAGTCCTTTCCTCAAGGTAAAGCCTTGAAGAGCTCTGCCGAAGCTAAGTTTGGAGCAGTTTCATTGAGGCATTAGTTTCAGGTCTGTTTTCTTTTAATGTTAGTAAGCTTTTCAAGACAGTGAGGACCTCACGTGGGCACCCTATTCCCTGCAAGAACACCGAGTACCGGCAGGCTCCACTGGGCTGCTAAGAAACATCCAGGCCTGGAAACCATTCCCAGTCACTCTGTGTATTTTGAGTGTAGGGCAACACACTGCACTCTTCCTTGGGAGAGCTAGATTTCCTCAGCCCTCTTTTGGCTCCAGGAAATGAGTTCTCTCATATCCTCCACGTCATGCAAATCTGCCTCTTTGCCCTAGGCTGAAGGGCACTGAGAAACCAAAACTGCTTCGCATTCCTTGCACAAAGTCATAGCTTAGGACCCCATCCTTACAGGAGAAAGTCGGCTTGCGTTCCTGCTGTAACCAAAGCACAGTTCTTCCTCTTACTCGGCAGGGTTTTAGAAGAAGCTAAGCGCGATAGCATACCTAGAGCGCTCCTTGGGGGAGGCGGTTGGCTACACGCAGAACTCCGTGCCAAATAAACTTTATTCAAGGAAGGGACCAGGGCGTAGCTTCAGGGTACATTTACTTGGTAGAAATCACAAGGAGGTAGGCTGCATGTTCGCTGGAAACGGGGACCTGATGGCACAAGCCTTGCTTTCCCATTTTGAATGCTCCATTCATGCTGCCTTGAAGCTACCTAAATAACAGTTTTAGGACGTGTCTCTAGTCACTGTAGGCAGGGCTCAGGGAAGGGAACGAGTGTTCTCTACATCAACAGGTTGCTTTCGTAGCCTGAGTGGGAGCCTCTCCTGAGACGCTCTAGAGCTAAAAGGAAACTTGACGTGAGTCCTTTCCTCAAGGTAAAGCCTTGAAGAGCTCTGCCGAAGCTAAGTTTGGAGCAGTTTCATTGAGGCATTAGTTTCAGGTCTGTTTTCTTTTAATGTTAGTAAGCTTTTCAAGACAGTGAGGACCTCACGTGGGCACCCTATTCCCTGCAAGAACACCGAGTACCGGCAGGCTCCACTGGGCTGCTAAGAAACATCCAGGCCTGGAAACCATTCCCAGTCACTCTGTGTATTTTGAGTGTAGGGCAACACACTGCACTCTTCCTTGGGAGAGCCAGATTTCCTCAGCTCTCCAACAGCTCCAGGAAATTTGTTCTCTCACGTCCTACATGTCATGCAAATCTGCTTCATTGCCTTAGGCTGAGCGGCACTGAGAAACCAAAACTGCTTCGCATTCCTTCTACAAAGTCATACCTTAAGACCCCATCCTTACAGGAGAAAGTCGGCTTGCCTTCCTGCTGTAAACAAAGCACAGTTCTTCCTCTTACACTACAGGGTTTTAGAAGAAGCCCAGCGCGACAGCATACCTAGAGCGCTCCTTGGGGGAGGCGGTTGGCTACACGCAGAACTCCGTGCCAAATAAACTTTATTCAAGGAAGGGAGCAGTTTGTAGCCAGAGTGTATATTTACTTGGTAGAAATCACAAGGAGGTAGGCTGCGTGTTCGCTGGAAACGGGGACCTGATGGCACAAGCCTTGCTTTCCCATTTTGAATGCTCCATTCATGCTGCCTTGAAGCTACCTAAATAACAGTTTTAGGACGTGTCTCTAGTCACTGTAGGCAGGGCTCAGGGAAGGGAACGAGTGTTCTCTACATCAACAGGTTGCTTTCGTAGCCTGAGTGGGAGCCTCTCCTGAGACGCTGTAGAGCTAAAAGGAAACTTGACGTGAGTCCTTTCCTCAAGGTAAAGCCTTGAAGAGCTCTGCCGAAGCTAAGTTTGGAGCAGTTTCATTGAGGCATTAGTTTCAGGTCTGTTTTCTTTTAATGTTAGTAAGCTTTTCAAGACAGTGAGGACCTCACGTGGGCACCCTATTCCCTGCAAGAACACCGAGTACCGGCAGGCTCCACTGGGCTGCTAAGAAACATCCAGGCCTGGAAACCATTCCCAGTCACTCTGTGTATTTTGAGTGTAGGGCAACACACTGCACTCTTCCTTGGGAGAGCCAGATTTCCTCAGCTCTCCAACAGCTCCAGGAAATTTGTTCTCTCACGTCCTACATGTCATGCAAATCTGCTTCATTGCCCTAGGCTGAGCGGCACTGAGAAACCAAAACTGCTTCGCATTCCTTCTACAAAGTCATACCTTAAGACCCCATCCTTACAGGAGAAAGTCGGCTTGCCTTCCTGCTGTAAACAAAGCACAGTTCTTCCTCTTACACTACAGGGTTTTAGAAGAAGCCCAGCGCGACAGCATACCTAGAGCGCTCCTTGGGGGAGGCGGTTGGCTACACGCAGAACTCCGTGCCAAATAAACTTTATTCAAGGAAGGGAGCAGTTTGTAGCCAGAGTGTATATTTACTTGGTAGAAATCACAAGGAGGTAGGCTGCGTGTTCGCTGGAAACGGGGACCTGATGGCACAAGCCTTGCTTTCCCATTTTGAATGCTCCATTCATGCTGCCTTGAAGCTACCTAAATAACAGTTTTAGGACGTGTCTCTAGTCACTGTAGGCAGGGCTCAGGGAAGGGAACGAGTGTTCTCTACATCAACAGGTTGCTTTCGTAGCCTGAGTGGGAGCCTCTCCTGAGACGCTGTAGAGCTAAAAGGAAACTTGACGTGAGTCCTTTCCTCAAGGTAAAGCCTTGAAGAGCTCTGCCGAAGCTAAGTTTGGAGCAGTTTCATTGAGGCATTAGTTTCAGGTCTGTTTTCTTTTAATGTTAGTAAGCTTTTCAAGACAGTGAGGACCTCACGTGGGCACCCTATTCCCTGCAAGAACACCGAGTACCGGCAGGCTCCACTGGGCTGCTAAGAAACATCCAGGCCTGGAAACCATTCCCAGTCACTCTGTGTATTTTGAGTGTAGGGCAACACACTGCACTCTTCCTTGGGAGAGCTAGATTTCCTCAGCCCTCTTTTGGCTCCAGGAAATGAGTTCTCTCATATCCTCCACGTCATGCAAATCTGCCTCTTTGCCCTAGGCTGAAGGGCACTGAGAAACCAAAACTGCTTCGCATTCCTTGCACAATGTCATAGCTTAGGACCCAATCCTTACAGGAGAAAGTCGGCTTGCGTTCCTGCTGTAAACAAAGCACAGTTCTTCCTCTTACTCGGCAGGGTTTTAGAAGAAGCTAAGCACGATAGCATACCTAGAGCGCTCCTTGGGGGAGGCGGTTGGCTACACGCAGAACTCCGTGCCAAATAAACTTTATTCAAGGAAGGGACCAGGGCGTAGCTTCAGGGTACATTTACTTGGTAGAAATCACAAGGAGGTAGGCTGCATGTTCGCTGGAAACGGGGACCTGATGGCACAAGCCTTGCTTTCCCATTTTGAATGCTCCATTCATGCTGCGTTGAAGCTACCTAAATAACAGTTTTAGGACGTGTCTCTAGTCACTGTAGGCAGGGCTCAGGGAAGGGAACGAGTGTTCTCTACATCAACAGGTTGCTTTCGTAGCCTGAGTGGGAGCCTCTCCTGAGACGCTGTAGAGCTAAAAGGAAACTTGACGTGAGTCCTTTCCTCAAGGTAAAGCCTTGAAGAGCTCTGCCGAAGCTAAGTTTGGAGCAGTTTCATTGAGGCATTAGTTTCAGGTCTGTTTTCTTTTAATGTTAGTAAGCTTTTCAAGACAGTGAGGACCTCACGTGGGCACCCTATTCCCTGCAAGAACACCGAGTACCGGCAGGCTCCACTGGGCTGCTAAGAAACATCCAGGCCTGGAAACCATTCCCAGTCACTCTGTGTATTTTGAGTGTAGGGCAACACACTGCACTCTTCCTTGGGAGAGCCAGATTTCCTCAGCTCTCCAACAGCTCCAGGAAATTTGTTCTCTCACGTCCTACATGTCATGCAAATCTGCTTCATTGCCCTAGGCTGAGCGGCACTGAGAAACCAAAACTGCTTCGCATTCCTTCTACAAAGTCATACCTTAAGACCCCATCCTTACAGGAGAAAGTCGGCTTGCCTTCCTGCTGTAAACAAAGCACAGTTCTTCCTCTTACACTACAGGGTTTTAGAAGAAGCCCAGCGCGACAGCATACCTAGAGCGCTCCTTGGGGGAGGCGGTTGGCTACACGCAGAACTCCGTGCCAAATAAACTTTATTCAAGGAAGGGAGCAGTTTGTAGCCAGAGTGTATATTTACTTGGTAGAAATCACAAGGAGGTAGGCTGCGTGTTCGCTGGAAACGGGGACCTGATGGCACAAGCCTTGCTTTCCCATTTTGAATGCTCCATTCATGCTGCCTTGAAGCTACCTAAATAACAGTTTTAGGACGGGTCTCTAGTCACTGTAGGCAGGGCTCTGGGAAGGGAACGAGTGTTCTCTACATCAACAGGTTGCTTTCGTAGCCTGAGTGGGAGCCTCTCCTGACACGCTGTAGAGCTAATAGGAAACTTGACGTGAGTCATTTCCTCAAGGTAAAGCCTTGAATAGCTCTGCCGAAGCTAAGTTTGCAGCAGTTTCCTTGAGGCATTAGTTTCAGGTCTGTTTTCTTTTAAGGTTAGTAAGCTTTTCAAGACAGTGAGGACCTCACGTGGGCACCCTATTCCCTGCAAGAACACCGAGTACCGGCAGGCTCCACTGGGCTGCTAAGAAACATCCAGGCCCGGAAACCTTTCCCAGTCACTCTGTGTATTTTGAGTGTAGGGCAACACACTGCACTCTTCCTTGGGAGAGCTAGATTTCCTCAGCCCTCTTTTGGCTCCAGGAAATGAGTTCTCTCATATCCTCCACGTCATGCAAATCTGCCTCTTTGCCCTAGGCTGAAGGGCACTGAGAAACCAAAACTGCTTCGCATTCCTTGCACAAAGTCATAGCTTAGGACCCCATCCTTACAGGAGAAAGTCGGCTTGCGTTCCTGCTGTAACCAAAGCACAGTTCTTCCTCTTACTCGGCAGGGTTTTAGAAGAAGCTAAGCGCGATAGCATACCTAGAGCGCTCCTTGGGGGAGGCGGTTGGCTACACGCAGAACTCCGTGCCAAATAAACTTTATTAAAGGAAGGGACCAGGGCGTAGCTTCAGGGTACATTTACTTGGTAGAAATCACAAGGAGGTAGGCTGCATGTTCGCTGGAAACGGGGACCTGATGGCACAAGCCTTGCTTTCCCATTTTGAATGCTCCATTCATGCTGCCTTGAAGCTACCTAAATAACAGTTTTAGGACGTGTCTCTAGTCACTGTAGGCAGGGCTCAGGGAAGGGAACGAGTGTTCTCTACATCAACAGGTTGCTTTCGTAGCCTGAGTGGGAGCCTCTCCTGAGACGCTGTAGAGCTAAAAGGAAACTTGACGTGAGTCCTTTCCTCAAGGTAAAGCCTTGAAGAGCTCTGCCGAAGCTAAGTTTGGAGCAGTTTCATTGAGGCATTAGTTTCAGGTCTGTTTTCTTTTAATGTTAGTAAGCTTTTCAAGACAGTGAGGACCTCACGTGGGCACCCTATTCCCTGCAAGAACACCGAGTACCGGCAGGCTCCACTGGGCTGCTAAGAAACATCCAGGCCTGGAAACCATTCCCAGTCACTCTGTGTATTTTGAGTGTAGGGCAACACACTGCACTCTTCCTTGGGAGAGCTAGATTTCCTCAGCCCTCTTTTGGCTCCAGGAAATGAGTTCTCTCATATCCTCCACGTCATGCAAATCTGCCTCTTTGCCCTAGGCTGAAGGGCACTGAGAAACCAAAACTGCTTCGCATTCCTTGCACAAAGTCATAGCTTAGGACCCAATCCTTACAGGAGAAAGTCGGCTTGCGTTCCTGCTGTAAACAAAGCACAGTTCTTCCTCTTACTCGGCAGGGTTTTAGAAGAAGCTAAGCACGATAGCATACCTAGAGCGCTCCTTGGGGGAGGCGGTTGGCTACACGCAGAACTCCGTGCCAAATAAACTTTATTCAAGGAAGGGACCAGGGCGTAGCTTCAGGGTACATTTACTTGGTAGAAATCACAAGGAGGTAGGCTGCATGTTCGCTGGAAACGGGGACCTGATGGCACAAGCCTTGCTTTCCCATTTTGAATGCTCCATTCATGCTGCCTTGAAGCTACCTAAATAACAGTTTTAGGACGTGTCTCTAGTCACTGTAGGCAGGGCTCAGGGAAGGGAACGAGTGTTCTCTACATCAACAGGTTGCTTTCGTAGCCTGAGTGGGAGCCTCTCCTGAGACGCTGTAGAGCTAAAAGGAAACTTGACGTGAGTCCTTTCCTCAAGGTAAAGCCTTGAAGAGCTCTGCCGAAGCTAAGTTTGGAGCAGTTTCATTGAGGCATTAGTTTCAGGTCTGTTTTCTTTTAATGTTAGTAAGCTTTTCAAGACAGTGAGGACCTCACGTGGGCACCCTATTCCCTGCAAGAACACCGAGTACCGGCAGGCTCCACTGGGCTGCTAAGAAACATCCAGGCCTGGAAACCATTCCCAGTCACTCTGTGTATTTTGAGTGTAGGGCAACACACTGCACTCTTCCTTGGGAGAGCCAGATTTCCTCAGCTCTCCAACAGCTCCAGGAAATTTGTTCTCTCACGTCCTACATGTCATGCAAATCTGCTTCATTGCCCTAGGCTGAGCGGCACTGAGAAACCAAAACTGCTTCGCATTCCTTCTACAAAGTCATACCTTAAGACCCCATCCTTACAGGAGAAAGTCGGCTTGCCTTCCTGCTGTAAACAAAGCACAGTTCTTCCTCTTACACTACAGGGTTTTAGAAGAAGCCCAGCGCGACAGCATACCTAGAGCGCTCCTTGGGGGAGGCGGTTGGCTACACGCAGAACTCCGTGCCAAATAAACTTTATTCAAGGAAGGGAGCAGTTTGTAGCCAGAGTGTATATTTACTTGGTAGAAATCACAAGGAGGTAGGCTGCGTGTTCGCTGGAAACGGGGACCTGATGGCACAAGCCTTGCTTTCCCATTTTGAATGCTCCATTCATGCTGCCTTGAAGCTACCTAAATAACAGTTTTAGGACGTGTCTCTAGTCACTGTAGGCAGGGCTCAGGGAAGGGAACGAGTGTTCTCTACATCAACAGGTTGCTTTCGTAGCCTGAGTGGGAGCCTCTCCTGAGACGCTGTAGAGCTAAAAGGAAACTTGACGTGAGTCCTTTCCTCAAGGTAAAGCCTTGAAGAGCTCTGCCGAAGCTAAGTTTGGAGCAGTTTCATTGAGGCATTAGTTTCAGGTCTGTTTTCTTTTAATGTTAGTAAGCTTTTCAAGACAGTGAGGACCTCACGTGGGCACCCTATTCCCTGCAAGAACACCGAGTACCGGCAGGCTCCACTGGGCTGCTAAGAAACATCCAGGCCTGGAAACCATTCCCAGTCACTCTGTGTATTTTGAGTGTAGGGCAACACACTGCACTCTTCCTTGGGAGAGCTAGATTTCCTCAGCCCTCTTTTGGCTCCAGGAAATGAGTTCTCTCATATCCTCCACGTCATGCAAATCTGCCTCTTTGCCCTAGGCTGAAGGGCACTGAGAAACCAAAACTGCTTCGCATTCCTTGCACAAAGTCATAGCTTAGGACCCCATCCTTACAGGAGAAAGTCGGCTTGCGTTCCTGCTGTAACCAAAGCACAGTTCTTCCTCTTACTCGGCAGGGTTTTAGAAGAAGCTAAGCGCGATAGCATACCTAGAGCGCTCCTTGGGGGAGGCGGTTGGCTACACGCAGAACTCCGTGCCAAATAAACTTTATTCAAGGAAGGGACCAGGGCGTAGCTTCAGGGTACATTTACTTGGTAGAAATCACAAGGAGGTAGGCTGCATGTTCGCTGGAAACGGGGACCTGATGGCACAAGCCTTGCTTTCCCATTTTGAATGCTCCATTCATGCTGCCTTGAAGCTACCTAAATAACAGTTTTAGGACGTGTCTCTAGTCACTGTAGGCAGGGCTCAGGGAAGGGAACGAGTGTTCTCTACATCAACAGGTTGCTTTCGTAGCCTGAGTGGGAGCCTCTCCTGAGACGCTGTAGAGCTAAAAGGAAACTTGACGTGAGTCCTTTCCTCAAGGTAAAGCCTTGAAGAGCTCTGCCGAAGCTAAGTTTGGAGCAGTTTCATTGAGGCATTAGTTTCAGGTCTGTTTTCTTTTAATGTTAGTAAGCTTTTCAAGACAGTGAGGACCTCACGTGGGCACCCTATTCCCTGCAAGAACACCGAGTACCGGCAGGCTCCACTGGGCTGCTAAGAAACATCCAGGCCTGGAAACCATTCCCAGTCACTCTGTGTATTTTGAGTGTAGGGCAACACACTGCACTCTTCCTTGGGAGAGCCAGATTTCCTCAGCTCTCCAACAGCTCCAGGAAATTTGTTCTCTCACGTCCTACATGTCATGCAAATCTGCTTCATTGCCCTAGGTTTGAGCGGCACTGAGAAACCAAAACTGCTTCGCATTCCTTCTACAAAGTCATACCTTAAGACCCCATCCTTACAGGAGAAAGTCGGCTTGCCTTCCTGCTGTAAACAAAGCACAGTTCTTCCTCTTACACTACAGGGTTTTAGAAGAAGCCCAGCGCGACAGCATACCTAGAGCGCTCCTTGGGGGAGGCGGTTGGCTACACGCAGAACTCCGTGCCAAATAAACTTTATTCAAGGAAGGGAGCAGTTTGTAGCCAGAGTGTATATTTACTTGGTAGAAATCACAAGGAGGTAGGCTGCGTGTTCGCTGGAAACGGGGACCTGATGGCACAAGCCTTGCTTTCCCATTTTGAATGCTCCATTCATGCTGCCTTGAAGCTACCTAAATAACAGTTTTAGGACGTGTCTCTAGTCACTGTAGGCAGGGCTCAGGGAAGGGAACGAGTGTTCTCTACATCAACAGGTTGCTTTCGTAGCCTGAGTGGGAGCCTCTCCTGAGACGCTCTAGAGCTAAAAGGAAACTTGACGTGAGTCCTTTCCTCAAGGTAAAGCCTTGAAGAGCTCTGCCGAAGCTAAGTTTGGAGCAGTTTCATTGAGGCATTAGTTTCAGGTCTGTTTTCTTTTAATGTTAGTAAGCTTTTCAAGACAGTGAGGACCTCACGTGGGCACCCTATTCCCTGCAAGAACACCGAGTACCGGCAGGCTCCACTGGGCTGCTAAGAAACATCCAGGCCTGGAAACCATTCCCAGTCACTCTGTGTATTTTGAGTGTAGGGCAACACACTGCACTCTTCCTTGGGAGAGCTAGATTTCCTCAGCCCTCTTTTGGCTCCAGGAAATGAGTTCTCTCATATCCTCCACGTCATGCAAATCTGCCTCTTTGCCCTAGGCTGAAGGGCACTGAGAAACCAAAACTGCTTCGCATTCCTTGCACAAAGTCATAGCTTAGGACCCCATCCTTACAGGAGAAAGTCGGCTTGCGTTCCTGCTGTAACCAAAGCACAGTTCTTCCTCTTACTCGGCAGGGTTTTAGAAGAAGCTAAGCGCGATAGCATACCTAGAGCGCTCCTTGGGGGAGGCGGTTGGCTACACGCAGAACTCCGTGCCAAATAAACTTTATTCAAGGAAGGGACCAGGGCGTAGCTTCAGGGTACATTTACTTGGTAGAAATCACAAGGAGGTAGGCTGCATGTTCGCTGGAAACGGGGACCTGATGGCACAAGCCTTGCTTTCCCATTTTGAATGCTCCATTCATGCTGCCTTGAAGCTACCTAAATAACAGTTTTAGGACGTGTCTCTAGTCACTGTAGGCAGGGCTCAGGGAAGGGAACGAGTGTTCTCTACATCAACAGGTTGCTTTCGTAGCCTGAGTGGGAGCCTCTCCTGAGACGCTGTAGAGCTAAAAGGAAACTTGACGTGAGTCCTTTCCTCAAGGTAAAGCCTTGAAGAGCTCTGCCGAAGCTAAGTTTGGAGCAGTTTCATTGAGGCATTAGTTTCAGGTCTGTTTTCTTTTAAGGTTAGTAAGCTTTTCAAGACAGTGAGGACCTCACGTGGGCACCCTATTCCCTGCAAGAACACCGAGTACCGGCAGGCTCCACTGGGCTGCTAAGAAACATCCAGGCCTGGAAACCATTCCCAGTCACTCTGTGTATTTTGAGTGTAGGGCAACACACTGCACTCTTCCTTGGGAGAGCCAGATTTCCTCAGCTCTCCAACAGCTCCAGGAAATTTGTTCTCTCACGTCCTACATGTCATGCAAATCTGCTTCATTGCCCTAGGCTGAGCGGCACTGAGAAACCAAAACTGCTTCGCATTCCTTCTACAAAGTCATACCTTAAGACCCCATCCTTACAGGAGAAAGTCGGCTTGCCTTCCTGCTGTAAACAAAGCACAGTTCTTCCTCTTACACTACAGGGTTTTAGAAGAAGCCCAGCGCGACAGCATACCTAGAGCGCTCCTTGGGGGAGGCGGTTGGCTACACGCAGAACTCCGTGCCAAATAAACTTTATTCAAGGAAGGGAGCAGTTTGTAGCCAGAGTGTATATTTACTTGGTAGAAATCACAAGGAGGTAGGCTGCGTGTTCGCTGGAAACGGGGACCTGATGGCACAAGCCTTGCTTTCCCATTTTGAATGCTCCATTCATGCTGCCTTGAAGCTACCTAAATAACAGTTTTAGGACGTGTCTCTAGTCACTGTAGGCAGGGCTCAGGGAAGGGAACGAGTGTTCTCTACATCAACAGGTTGCTTTCGTAGCCTGAGTGGGAGCCTCTCCTGAGACGCTCTAGAGCTAAAAGGAAACTTGACGTGAGTCCTTTCCTCAAGGTAAAGCCTTGAAGAGCTCTGCCGAAGCTAAGTTTGGAGCAGTTTCATTGAGGCATTAGTTTCAGGTCTGTTTTCTTTTAATGTTAGTAAGCTTTTCAAGACAGTGAGGACCTCACGTGGGCACCCTATTCCCTGCAAGAACACCGAGTACCGGCAGGCTCCACTGGGCTGCTAAGAAACATCCAGGCCTGGAAACCATTCCCAGTCACTCTGTGTATTTTGAGTGTAGGGCAACACACTGCACTCTTCCTTGGGAGAGCCAGATTTCCTCAGCTCTCCAACAGCTCCAGGAAATTTGTTCTCTCACGTCCTACATGTCATGCAAATCTGCTTCATTGCCCTAGGCTGAGCGGCACTGAGAAACCAAAACTGCTTCGCATTCCTTCTACAAAGTCATACCTTAAGACCCCATCCTTACAGGAGAAAGTCGGCTTGCCTTCCTGCTGTAAACAAAGCACAGTTCTTCCTCTTACACTACAGGGTTTTAGAAGAAGCCCAGCGCGACAGCATACCTAGAGCGCTCCTTGGGGGAGGCGGTTGGCTACACGCAGAACTCCGTGCCAAATAAACTTTATTCAAGGAAGGGAGCAGTTTGTAGCCAGAGTGTATATTTACTTGGTAGAAATCACAAGGAGGTAGGCTGCGTGTTCGCTGGAAACGGGGACCTGATGGCACAAGCCTTGCTTTCCCATTTTGAATGCTCCATTCATGCTGCCTTGAAGCTACCTAAATAACAGTTTTAGGACGTGTCTCTAGTCACTGTAGGCAGGGCTCAGGGAAGGGAACGAGTGTTCTCTACATCAACAGGTTGCTTTCGTAGCCTGAGTGGGAGCCTCTCCTGAGACGCTGTAGAGCTAAAAGGAAACTTGACGTGAGTCCTTTCCTCAAGGTAAAGCCTTGAAGAGGTCTGCCGAAGCTAAGTTTGGAGCAGTTTCATTGAGGCATTAGTTTCAGGTCTGTTTTCTTTTAATGTTAGTAAGCTTTTCAAGACAGTGAGGACCTCACGTGGGCACCCTATTCCCTGCAAGAACACCGAGTACCGGCAGGCTCCACTGGGCTGCTAAGAAACATCCAGGCCTGGAAACCATTCCCAGTCACTCTGTGTATTTTGAGTGTAGGGCAACACACTGCACTCTTCCTTGGGAGAGCCAGATTTCCTCAGCTCTCCAACAGCTCCAGGAAATTTGTTCTCTCACGTCCTACATGTCATGCAAATCTGCTTCATTGCCCTAGGCTGAGCGGCACTGAGAAACCAAAACTGCTTCGCATTCCTTCTACAAAGTCATACCTTAAGACCCCATCCTTACAGGAGAAAGTCGGCTTGCCTTCCTGCTGTAAACAAAGCACAGTTCTTCCTCTTACACTACAGGGTTTTAGAAGAAGCCCAGCGCGACAGCATACCTAGAGCGCTACTTGGGGGAGGCGGTTGGCTACACGCAGAACTCCGTGCCAAATAAACTTTATTCAAGGAAGGGAGCAGTTTGTAGCCAGAGTATATATTTACTTGGTAGAAATCACAAGGAGGTAGGCTGCGTGTTCGCTGGAAACGGGGACCTGATGGCACAAGCCTTGCTTTCCCATTTTGAATGCTCCATTCATGCTGCCTTGAAGCTACCTAAATAACAGTTTTAGGACGGGTCTCTAGTCACTGTAGGCAGGGCTCTGGGAAGGGAACGAGTGTTCTCTACATCAACAGGTTGCTTTCGTAGCCTGAGTGGGAGCCTCTCCTGACACGCTGTAGAGCTAATAGGAAACTTGACGTGAGTCATTTCCTCAAGGTAAAGCCTTGAATAGCTCTGCCGAAGCTAAGTTTGCAGCAGTTTCCTTGAGGCATTAGTTTCAGGTCTGTTTTCTTTTAAGGTTAGTAAGCTTTTCAAGACAGTGAGGACCTCACGTGGGCACCCTATTCCCTGCAAGAACACCGAGTACCGGCAGGCTCCACTGGGCTGCTAAGAAACATCCAGGCCCGGAAACCTTTCCCAGTCACTCTGTGTATTTTGAGTGTAGGGCAACACACTGCACTCTTCCTTGGGAGAGCTAGATTTCCTCAGCCCTCTTTTGGCTCCAGGAAATGAGTTCTCTCATATCCTCCACGTCATGCAAATCTGCCTCTTTGCCCTAGGCTGAAGGGCACTGAGAAACCAAAACTGCTTCGCATTCCTTGCACAAAGTCATAGCTTAGGACCCCATCCTTACAGGAGAAAGTCGGCTTGCGTTCCTGCTGTAACCAAAGCACAGTTCTTCCTCTTACTCGGCAGGGTTTTAGAAGAAGCTAAGCGCGATAGCATACCTAGAGCGCTCCTTGGGGGAGGCGGTTGGCTACACGCAGAACTCCGTGCCAAATAAACTTTATTAAAGGAAGGGACCAGGGCGTAGCTTCAGGGTACATTTACTTGGTAGAAATCACAAGGAGGTAGGCTGCATGTTCGCTGGAAACGGGGACCTGATGGCACAAGCCTTGCTTTCCCATTTTGAATGCTCCATTCATGCTGCCTTGAAGCTACCTAAATAACAGTTTTAGGACGTGTCTCTAGTCACTGTAGGCAGGGCTCAGGGAAGGGAACGAGTGTTCTCTACATCAACAGGTTGCTTTCGTAGCCTGAGTGGGAGCCTCTCCTGAGACGCTGTAGAGCTAAAAGGAAACTTGACGTGAGTCCTTTCCTCAAGGTAAAGCCTTGAAGAGCTCTGCCGAAGCTAAGTTTGGAGCAGTTTCATTGAGGCATTAGTTTCAGGTCTGTTTTCTTTTAATGTTAGTAAGCTTTTCAAGACAGTGAGGACCTCACGTGGGCACCCTATTCCCTGCAAGAACACCGAGTACCGGCAGGCTCCACTGGGCTGCTAAGAAACATCCAGGCCTGGAAACCATTCCCAGTCACTCTGTGTATTTTGAGTGTAGGGCAACACACTGCACTCTTCCTTGGGAGAGCCAGATTTCCTCAGCTCTCCAACAGCTCCAGGAAATTTGTTCTCTCACGTCCTACATGTCATGCAAATCTGCTTCATTGCCCTAGGCTGACCGGCACTGAGAAACCAAAACTGCTTCGCATTCCTTCTACAAAGTCATACCTTAAGACCCCATCCTTACAGGAGAAAGTCGGCTTGCCTTCCTGCTGTAAACAAAGCACAGTTCTTCCTCTTACACTACAGGGTTTTAGAAGAAGCCCAGCGCGACAGCATACCTAGAGCGCTCCTTGGGGGAGGCGGTTGGCTACACGCAGAACTCCGTGCCAAATAAACTTTATTCAAGGAAGGGAGCAGTTTGTAGCCAGAGTGTATATTTACTTGGTAGAAATCACAAGGAGGTAGGCTGCGTGTTCGCTGGAAACGGGGACCTGATGGCACAAGCCTTGCTTTCCCATTTTGAATGCTCCATTCATGCTGCCTTGAAGCTACCTAAATAACAGTTTTAGGACGTGTCTCTAGTCACTGTAGGCAGGGCTCAGGGAAGGGAACGAGTGTTCTCTACATCAACAGGTTGCTTTCGTAGCCTGAGTGGGAGCCTCTCCTGAGACGCTGTAGAGCTAAAAGGAAACTTGACGTGAGTCCTTTCCTCAAGGTAAAGCCTTGAAGAGGTCTGCCGAAGCTAAGTTTGGAGCAGTTTCATTGAGGCATTAGTTTCAGGTCTGTTTTCTTTTAATGTTAGTAAGCTTTTCAAGACAGTGAGGACCTCACGTGGGCACCCTATTCCCTGCAAGAACACCGAGTACCGGCAGGCTCCACTGGGCTGCTAAGAAACATCCAGGCCTGGAAACCATTCCCAGTCACTCTGTGTATTTTGAGTGTAGGGCAACACACTGCACTCTTCCTTGGGAGAGCCAGATTTCCTCAGCTCTCCAACAGCTCCAGGAAATTTGTTCTCTCACGTCCTACATGTCATGCAAATCTGCTTCATTGCCCTAGGCTGAGCGGCACTGAGAAACCAAAACTGCTTCGCATTCCTTCTACAAAGTCATACCTTAAGACCCCATCCTTACAGGAGAAAGTCGGCTTGCCTTCCTGCTGTAAACAAAGCACAGTTCTTCCTCTTACACTACAGGGTTTTAGAAGAAGCCCAGCGTGACAGCATACCTAGAGCGCTCCTTGGGGGAGGCGGTTGGCTACACGCAGAACTCCGTGCCAAATAAACTTTATTCAAGGAAGGGAGCAGTTTGTAGCCAGAGTGTATATTTACTTGGTAGAAATCACAAGGAGGTAGGCTGCGTGTTCGCTGGAAACGGGGACCTGATGGCACAAGCCTTGCTTTCCCATTTTGAATGCTCCATTCATGCTGCCTTGAAGCTACCTAAATAACAGTTTTAGGACGTGTCTCTAGTCACTGTAGGCAGGGCTCAGGGAAGGGAACGAGTGTTCTCTACATCAACAGGTTGCTTTCGTAGCCTGAGTGGGAGCCTCTCCTGAGACGCTGTAGAGCTAAAAGGAAACTTGACGTGAGTCCTTTCCTCAAGGTAAAGCCTTGAAGAGCTCTGCCGAAGCTAAGTTCGGAGCAGTTACATTGAGGCATTAGTTTCAGGTCTGTTTTCTTTTAATGTTAGTAAGCTTTTCAAGACAGTGAGGACCTCACGTGGGCACCCTATTCCCTGCAAGAACACCGAGTACCGGCAGGCTCCACTGGGCTGCTAAGAAACATCCAGGCCTGGAAACCTTTCCCAGTCACTCTGTGTATTTTGAGTGTAGGGCAACACACTGCACTCTTCCTTGGGAGAGCCAGATTTCCTGAGCTCTCCAACAGCTCCAGGAAATTTGTTCTCTCACGTCCTACATGTCATGCAAATCTGCTTCATTGCCCTAGGCTGAGCGGCACTGAGAAACCAAAACTGCTTCGCATTCCTTCTACAAAGTCATACCTTAAGACCCCATCCTTACAGGAGAAAGTCGGCTTGCCTTCCTGCTGTAAACAAAGCACAGTTCTTCCTCTTACACTACAGGGTTTTAGAAGAAGCCCAGCGCGACAGCATACCTAGAGCGCTCCTTGGGGGAGGCGGTTGGCTACACGCAGAACTCCGTGCCAAATAAACTTTATTCAAGGAAGGGAGCAGTTTGTAGCCAGAGTGTATATTTACTTGGTAGAAATCACAAGGAGGTAGGCTGCGTGTTCGCTGGAAACGGGGACCTGATGGCACAAGCCTTGCTTTCCCATTTTGAATGCTCCATTCATGCTGCCTTGAAGCTACCTAAATAACAGTTTTAGGACGGGTCTCTAGTCACTGTAGGCAGGGCTCTGGGAAGGGAACGAGTGTTCTCTACATCAACAGGTTGCTTTCGTAGCCTGAGTGGGAGTCTCTCCTGACACGCTGTAGAGCTAATAGGAAACTTGACGTGAGTCATTTCCTCAAGGTAAAGCCTTGAATAGCTCTGCCGAAGCTATGTTTGCAGCAGTTTCCTTGAGGCATTAGTTTCAGGTCTGTTTTCTTTTAAGGTTAGTAAGCTTTTCAAGACAGTGAGGACCTCACGTGGGCACCCTATTCCCTGCAAGAACACCGAGTACCGGCAGGCTCCACTGGGCTGCTAAGAAACATCCAGGCCCGGAAACCTTTCCCAGTCACTCTGTGTATTTTGAGTGTAGGGCAACACACTGCACTCTTCCTTGGGAGAGCTAGATTTCCTCAGCCCTCTTTTGGCTCCAGGAAATGAGTTCTCTCATATCCTCCACGTCATGCAAATCTGCCTCTTTGCCCTAGGCTGAAGGGCACTGAGAAACCAAAACTGCTTCGCATTCCTTGCACAAAGTCATAGCTTAGGACCCCATCCTTACAGGAGAAAGTCGGCTTGCGTTCCTGCTGTAACCAAAGCACAGTTCTTCCTCTTACTCGGCAGGGTTTTAGAAGAAGCTAAGCGCGATAGCATACCTAGAGCGCTCCTTGGGGGAGGCGGTTGGCTACACGCAGAACTCCGTGCCAAATAAACTTTATTCAAGGAAGGGAGCAGTTTGTAGCCAGAGTGTATATTTACTTGGTAGAAATCACAAGGAGGTAGGCTGCGTGTTCGCTGGAAACGGGGACCTGATGGCACAAGCCTTGCTTTCCCATTTTGAATGCTCCATTCATGCTGCCTTGAAGCTACCTAAATAACAGTTTTAGGACGTGTCTCTAGTCACTGTAGGCAGGGCTCAGGGAAGGGAACGAGTGTTCTCTACATCAACAGGTTGCTTTCGTAGCCTGAGTGGGAGCCTCTCCTGAGACGCTGTAGAGCTAAAAGGAAACTTGACGTGAGTCCTTTCCTCAAGGTAAAGCCTTGAAGAGCTCTGCCGAAGCTAAGTTCGGAGCAGTTACATTGAGGCATTAGTTTCAGGTCTGTTTTCTTTTAATGTTAGTAAGCTTTTCAAGACAGTGAGGACCTCACGTGGGCACCCTATTCCCTGCAAGAACACCGAGTACCGGCAGGCTCCACTGGGCTGCTAAGAAACATCCAGGCCTGGAAACCTTTCCCAGTCACTCTGTGTATTTTGAGTGTAGGGCAACACACTGCACTCTTCCTTGGGAGAGCCAGATTTCCTGAGCTCTCCAACAGCTCCAGGAAATTTGTTCTCTCACGTCCTACATGTCATGCAAATCTGCTTCATTGCCCTAGGCTGAGCGGCACTGAGAAACCAAAACTGCTTCGCATTCCTTCTACAAAGTCATACCTTAAGACCCCATCCTTACAGGAGAAAGTCGGCTTGCCTTCCTGCTGTAAACAAAGCACAGTTCTTCCTCTTACACTACAGGGTTTTAGAAGAAGCCCAGCGCGACAGCATACCTAGAGCGCTCCTTGGGGGAGGCGGTTGGCTACACGCAGAACTCCGTGCCAAATAAACTTTATTCAAGGAAGGGAGCAGTTTGTAGCCAGAGTGTATATTTACTTGGTAGAAATCACAAGGAGGTAGGCTGCGTGTTCGCTGGAAACGGGGACCTGATGGCACAAGCCTTGCTTTCCCATTTTGAATGCTCCATTCATGCTGCCTTGAAGCTACCTAAATAACAGTTTTAGGACGGGTCTCTAGTCACTGTAGGCAGGGCTCTGGGAAGGGAACGAGTGTTCTCTACATCAACAGGTTGCTTTCGTAGCCTGAGTGGGAGTCTCTCCTGACACGCTGTAGAGCTAATAGGAAACTTGACGTGAGTCATTTCCTCAAGGTAAAGCCTTGAATAGCTCTGCCGAAGCTATGTTTGCAGCAGTTTCCTTGAGGCATTAGTTTCAGGTCTGTTTTCTTTTAAGGTTAGTAAGCTTTTCAAGACAGTGAGGACCTCACGTGGGCACCCTATTCCCTGCAAGAACACCGAGTACCGGCAGGCTCCACTGGGCTGCTAAGAAACATCCAGGCCCGGAAACCTTTCCCAGTCACTCTGTGTATTTTGAGTGTAGGGCAACACACTGCACTCTTCCTTGGGAGAGCTAGATTTCCTCAGCCCTCTTTTGGCTCCAGGAAATGAGTTCTCTCATATCCTCCACGTCATGCAAATCTGCCTCTTTGCCCTAGGCTGAAGGGCACTGAGAAACCAAAACTGCTTCGCATTCCTTGCACAAAGTCATAGCTTAGGACCCCATCCTTACAGGAGAAAGTCGGCTTGCGTTCCTGCTGTAACCAAAGCACAGTTCTTCCTCTTACTCGGCAGGGTTTTAGAAGAAGCTAAGCGCGATAGCATACCTAGAGCGCTCCTTGGGGGAGGCGGTTGGCTACACGCAGAACTCCGTGCCAAATAAACTTTATTCAAGGAAGGGAGCAGTTTGTAGCCAGAGTGTATATTTACTTGGTAGAAATCACAAGGAGGTAGGCTGCGTGTTCGCTGGAAACGGGGACCTGATGGCACAAGCCTTGCTTTCCCATTTTGAATGCTCCATTCATGCTGCCTTGAAGCTACCTAAATAACAGTTTTAGGACGTGTCTCTAGTCACTGTAGGCAGGGCTCAGGGAAGGGAACGAGTGTTCTCTACATCAACAGGTTGCTTTCGTAGCCTGAGTGGGAGCCTCTCCTGAGACGCTGTAGAGCTAAAAGGAAACTTGACGTGAGTCCTTTCCTCAAGGTAAAGCCTTGAAGAGCTCTGCCGAAGCTAAGTTTGGAGCAGTTTCATTGAGGCATTAGTTTCAGGTCTGTTTTCTTTTAATGTTAGTAAGCTTTTCAAGACAGTGAGGACCTCACGTGGGCACCCTATTCCCTGCAAGAACACCGAGTACCGGCAGGCTCCACTGGGCTGCTAAGAAACATCCAGGCCTGGAAACCATTCCCAGTCACTCTGTGTATTTTGAGTGTAGGGCAACACACTGCACTCTTCCTTGGGAGAGCCAGATTTCCTCAGCTCTCCAACAGCTCCAGGAAATTTGTTCTCTCACGTCCTACATGTCATGCAAATCTGCTTCATTGCCCTAGGCTGAGCGGCACTGAGAAACCAAAACTGCTTCGCATTCCTTCTACAAAGTCATACCTTAAGACCCCATCCTTACAGGAGAAAGTCGGCTTGCCTTCCTGCTGTAAACAAAGCACAGTTCTTCCTCTTACACTACAGTGTTTTAGAAGAAGCCCAGCGTGACAGCATACCTAGAGCGCTCCTTGGGGGAGGCGGTTGGCTACACGCAGAACTCCGTGCCAAATAAACTTTATTCAAGGAAGGGAGCAGTCTGTAGCCACAGTGTATATTTACTTGGTAGAAATCACAAGGAGGTAGGCTGCGTGTTCGCTGGAAACGGGGACCTGATGGCACAAGCCTTGCTTTCCCATTTTGAATGCTCCATTCATGCTGCCTTGAAGCTACCTAAATAACAGTTTTAGGACGTGTCTCTAGTCACTGTAGGCAGGGCTCAGGGAAGGGAACGAGTGTTCTCTACATCAACAGGTTGCTTTCGTAGCCTGAGTGGGAGCCTCTCCTGAGACGCTGTAGAGCTAAAAGGAAAGTTGACGTGAGTCCTTTCCTCAAGGTAAAGCCTTGAAGAGCTCTGCCGAAGCTAAGTTCGGAGCAGTTTCATTGAGGCATTAGTTTCAGGTCTGTTTTCTTTTAATGTTAGTAAGCTTTTCAAGACAGTGAGGACCTCACGTGGGCACCCTATTCCCTGCAAGAACACCGAGTACCGGCAGGCTCCACTGGGCTGCTAAGAAACATCCAGGCCTGGAAACCTTTCCCAGTCACTCTGTGTATTTTGAGTGTAGGGCAACACACTGCACTCTTCCTTGGGAGAGCCAGATTTCCTGAGCTCTCCAACAGCTCCAGGAAATTTGTTCTCTCACGTCCTACATGTCATGCAAATCTGCTTCATTGCCCTAGGCTGAGCGGCACTGAGAAACCAAAACTGCTTCGCATTCCTTCTACAAAGTCATACCTTAAGACCCCATCCTTACAGGAGAAAGTCGGCTTGCCTTCCTGCTGTAAACAAAGCACAGTTCTTCCTCTTACACTACAGGGTTTTAGAAGAAGCCCAGCGCGACAGCATACCTAGAGCGCTCCTTGGGGGAGGCGGTTGGCTACACGCAGAACTCCGTGCCAAATAAACTTTATTCAAGGAAGGGAGCAGTTTGTAGCCAGAGTGTATATTTACTTGGTAGAAATCACAAGGAGGTAGGCTGCGTGTTCGCTGGAAACGGGGACCTGATGGCACAAGCCTTGCTTTCCCATTTTATATGCTCCATTCATGCTGCCTTGAAGCTACCTAAATAACAGTTTTAGGACGTGTCTCTAGTCACTGTAGGCAGGGCTCAGGGAAGGGAACGAGTGTTCTCTACATCAACAGGTTGCTTTCGTAGCCTGAGTGGGAGCCTCTCCTGAGACGCTGTAGAGCTAAAAGGAAACTTGACGTGAGTCCTTTCCTCAAGGTAAAGCCTTGAAGAGCTCTGCCGAAGCTAAGTTTGGAGCAGTTTCATTGAGGCATTAGTTTCAGGTCTGTTTTCTTTTAATGTTAGTAAGCTTTTCAAGACAGTGAGGACCTCACGTGGGCACCCTATTCCCTGCAAGAACACCGAGTACCGGCAGGCTCCACTGGGCTGCTAAGAAACATCCAGGCCTGGAAACCATTCCCAGTCACTCTGTGTATTTTGAGTGTAGGGCAACACACTGCACTCTTCCTTGGGAGAGCTAGATTTCCTCATCCCTCTTTTGGCTCCAGGAAATGTGTTCTCTCATATCCTCCACGTCATGCAAATCTGCCTCTTTGCCCTAGGCTGAAGGGCACTGAGAAACCAAAACTGCTTCGCATTCCTTGCACAAAGTCATAGCTTAGGACCCCATCCTTACAGGAGAAAGTCGGCTTGCGTTCCTGCTGTAACCAAAGCACAGTTCTTCCTCTTACTCGCCAGGGTTTTAGAAGAAGCTAAGCGCGATAGCATACCTAGAGCGCTCCTTGGGGGAGGCGGTTGGCTACACGCAGAACTCCGTGCCAAATAAACTTTATTCAAGGAAGGGACCAGTGCGTAGCTTCAGGGTACATTTACTTGGTAGAAATCACAAAGAGGTAGGCTGCATGTTCGCTGGAAACGGGGACCCGATGGCACAAGCCTTGCTTTCCCATTTTGAATGCTCCATTCATGCTGCCTTGAAGCTACCTAAATAAGAGTTTTAGGACGGGTCTCTAGTCACTGTAGGCAGGGCTCTGAGAAGGGAACGAGTGTTCTCTCCCTCAACAGGGTGCTTCCTTAGCCTGGGTGGGAGCCTCTCCTGAGACGCTCTAGAGCTAAAACGAACTTGACGTGAGTCCTTTCCTCAAGGTAAAGCCTTGAAGAGCCCTGCAGAAGCTAAGTTTGGAGCAGTTTCCTTGAGGCATTAGTTTCAGGTCTGTTTTCTTTTAAGGTTAGTAAGCTTTTCAAGGCATCGAGGACCTCGCGTGGGCACCCTATTCCCTTCAAGAACACCGAGTACCTGCAGGCTCCACTGGGCTGCTAAGAAACATCCAGGCCTGGAAACCATTCCCAGTCACTCTGTGTATTTTGAGTGTAGGGCAACACACTGCACTCTTCCTTGGGAGAGCCAGATTTCCTCAGCTCTCCAACAGCTCCAGGAAATTTGTTCTCTCACGTCCTACATGTCATGCAAATTTGCCTCATTGCCCTAGGCTGAGCGGCACTGAGAAACCAAAACTGCTTCGCATTCCTTCTACAAAGTCATACCTTAAGACCCCATTCTTACAGGAGAAAGTCGGCTTGCCTTCGTGCTGTAAACAGAGCACAGTTCTTCCTCTTACACTACAGGGTTTTAGAAGAAGCCCAGCGCGATAGCATACCTAGAGCGCTCCTTGGGGGAGGCGGTTGGCTACACGCAGAACTCCGTGCCAAATAAACTTTATTCAAGGAAGGGAGCAGTTTGTAGCCAGAGTGTATATTTACTTGGTAGAAATCACAAGGAGGTAGGCTGCGTGTTCGCTGGAAACGGGGACCTGATGGCACAAGCCTTGCTTTCCCATTTTGAATGCTCCATTCATGCTGCCTTGAAGCTACCTAAATAACAGTTTTAGGACGGGTCTCTAGTCACTGTAGGCAGGGCTCTGGGAAGGGAACGAGTGTTCTCTACATCAACAGGTTGCTTTCGTAGCCTGAGTGGGAGCCTCTCCTGACACGCTGTAGAGCTAAAAGGAAACTTGACGTGAGTCCTTTCCTCAAGGTAAAGCCTTGAATAGCCCTACCGAAGCTAAGTTTGGAGCAGTTTCCTTGAGGCATTAGTTTCAGGTCTGTTTTCTTTTAAGGTTAGTAAGCTTTTCAAGACAGCGAGGACCTCGCCTGGGCACCCTATTCCCTGCCAAAACACCGAATACAGGCAGGCTCCACTGGGCTGCTAAGAAACATCCAGGCCCGGAAACCTTTCCCAGTCACTCTGTGTATTTTGAGTGTAGGGCAACACACTGCACTCTTCCTTGGGAGAGCTAGATTTCCTCAGCCCTCTTTTGGCTCCAGGAAATGAGTTCTCTCATATCCTCCACGTCATGCAAATCTGCCTCTTAGCCCTAGGCTGAAGGGCACTGAGAAACCAAAACTGCTTCGCATTCCTTGCACAAAGTCATAGCTTAGGACCCCATCCTTACAGGAGAAAGTCGGCTTGCGTTCCTGCTGTAACCAAAGCACAGTTCTTCCTCTTACACGACAGGGTTTTAGAAGAAGCTAAGCGCGATAGCATACCTAGAGCGCTCCTTGGGGGAGGCGGTTGGCTACACGCAGAACTCCGTTGCAAATAAACTTTATTTAAGGAAGGGACCAGTGGGTAGCTTGAGGGTCCATTTACTTGGTAGAAATCACAAGGAGATAGGCTGCATGTTCGCTGGAAACGGGGACCTGATGGCACAGGCCTTGCTTTCCCATTTTGAATGCTCCATTCATGCTGCCTTGAAGCTACCTAAATAACAGTTTTAGGACGGGTCTCTAGTCACTGTAGGCAGGGCTCTGGGAAGGGAACGAGTGTTCTCTATATCAACAGGCTGCTTTTATAGCCTGGGTGGGAGCTTTTCCTGAGAAGCTCTAGAGCTAAAAGGAAACATGACGTGAGTCCTTTCCTCAAGGTAAAGCCTTGAATAGCCCTACCGAAGCTAAGTTTGGAGCAGTTTCCTTGAGGCATTAGTTTCAGGTCTGTTTTCTTTTAAGGTTAGTAAGCTTTTCAAGACAGCGAGGACCTCGCCTGGGCATCCTATTCCCTGCCAAAACACCGAGTACAGGCAGGCTCCACTGGGCTGCTAAGAAACATCCAGGCCCGGAAACCTTTCCCAGTCACTCTGTGTATTTTGAGTGTAGGGCAACACACTGCACTCTTCCTTGGGAGAGCTAGATTTCCTCAGCCCTCTTATGGCTCCAGGAAATGTGTTCTCTCATGTCCTCCACGTCATGCAAATCTGCCTCATTGTCCTAGGCTGAAGGGCACTGAGAAACCAAAACTGCTTCGCATTCCTTCTACAAAGTAATATCTTAAGACCCCATCCTTACAGGAGAAAGTCTGCTTGCGTTCCAGCTGTAACCAAAGCACAGTTCTTCCTCTTACACTACAGGGTTTTAGAAGAAGACCAGCGCGATAGCATACCTAGAGCGCTCCTTGGGGGAGGCGGTTGGCTACACGCAGAACTCCATGCCAAATAAACTTTATTCAAGGAAGGGACCAGTTTGTAGCCAGAGTGTATATTTACTTGGTAGAAATCACAAGGAGGTAGGCTGCGTGTTCGCTGGAAACGGGGCCTGATGGCACAAGCCTTGCTTTCCCATTTTGAATGCTCCATTCATGCTGCCTTGAAGCTACCTAAATAACAGTTTTAGGACGGGTCTCTAGTCACTGTAGGCAGGGGTCTGGGAAGGGAACGAGTGTTCTCTACATCAACAGGGTGCTTTTATAGCATGGGTGGGAGCTTCTACTGAGAAGCTCTAGAGCTAAAAGGAAACATGACGTGAGTTCTTTCCTCAAGGTAAAGCCTTGAATAGCCCTACCGAAGCTAAGTTTGGATCAGTTTCCTTGAGGCATTAGTTTCAGGTCTGTTTTCTTTTAAGGTTAGTAAGCTTTTCAAGAAAGCGAGGACCTCTCCTGGGCACCCTATTCCCTGCAAGAACACCGAGTACAGGCAGGCTCCGCTGGGCTGCTATGAAACATCCAGGCCCGGAATCCTTTCCCATTCACTCTGTGTATTTTGAGTGTAGGGCAACACACTGCACTCTTCCTTGGGAGAGCTAGATTTCCTCAGCCCTCTTATGGCTCCAGGAAATGTGTTCTCTCATGTCCTCCACGTCATGCAAACCTGCCTCATTGCCCTGGGCTGAAGGGTACTGAGAAACCAAAGCTGCTTCGCATTCCTTCTACAAAGTCATAGCTTAAGGCCCCATCCTTACAGGAGAAAGTCGGCTTGCGTTTCTGTTGTAACCAAAGCGCAATTCTTCCTCTTACACGGCAGGGTTTTAGAAGAAGCTAAGCGCGATAGCATACCTAGAGCGCTCCTTGTGGGAGGCGGTTGGCTACACGCAGAACTCCGTTGCAAATAAACTTTATTCAAGGAAGGGACCAGTGGGTAGCTTGAGGGTCCATTTACTTGGTAGAAATCACAAGGAGATAGGCTGCATGTTCGCTGCAAACGGGGACCTGATGGCACAGGCCTTGCTTTCCCATTTTGAATGCTCCATTCATGCTGTCTTGAAGCTACCTAAATAACAGTTTTAGGACGGGTCTCTAGTCACTGTAGGCAGGGGTCTGGGAAGGGAACGAGTGTTCTCTATATCAACAGGGTGCTTTTATAGCCTGGGTGGGAGCTTTTCCTGAGAAGCTCTAGAGCTAAAAGGAAACATGACGTGAGTCCTTTCCTCAAGGTAAAGCCTTGAATAGCCCTACCGAAGCTAAATTTGGAGCAGTTTCCTTGAGGCATTAGTTTCAGGTCTGTTTTCTTTTAAGGTTAGTAAGCTTTTCAAGACAGCGAGGACCTCGCCTGGGCACCCTATTCCCTGCCAAAACACCGAGTACAGGCAGGCTCCACTGGGCTGCTAAGAAACATCCAGGCCCGGAAACCTTTCCCAGTCACTCTGTGTATTTTGAGTGTAGGGAAACACACTGCACTCTTCCTTGGGAGAGCTAGATTTCCTCAGCCCTCTTTTGGCTCCAGGAAATGTGTTCTCTCATATCCTCCACGTCATGCAAATCTGCCTCTTTGCCCTAGGCTGAAGGGCACTGAGAAACCAAAACTGCTTCGCATTCCTTGCACAAAGTCATAGCTTAGGACCCCATCCTTACAGGAGAAAGTCGGCTTGCGTTCCTGCTGTAACCAAAGCACAGTTCTTCCTCTTACACGGCAGGGTTTTAGAAGAAGCTAAGCGCGATAGCATACCTAGAGCGCTCCTTGGGGGAGGCGGTTGGCTACACGCAGAACTCCGTTGCAAATAAACTTTATTCAAGGAAGGGACAAGTGGGTAGCTTGAGGGTCCATTTACTTGGTAGAAATCACAAGGAGATAGGCTGCATGTTCGCTGGAAACGGGGACCTGATGGCACAGGCCTTGCTTTCCCATTTTGAATGCTCCATTCATGCTGCCTTGAAGCTACCTAAATAACAGTTTTAGGACGGGTCTCTAGTCACTGTAGGCAGGGCTCTGGGAAGGGAACGAGTGTTCTCTATATCAACAGGCTGCTTTTATAGCCTGGGTGGGAGCTTTTCCTGAGAAGCTCTAGAGCTAAAAGGAAACATGACGTGAGTCATTTCCTCAAGGTAAAGCCTTGAATAGCCCTACCGAAGCTAAGTTTGGAGCAGTTTCCTTGAGGCATTAGTTTCAGGTCTGTTTTCTTTTAAGGTTAGGAAGCTTTTCAAGACAGCGAGGAAGTCGCGTGGGAAACCTATTCCCTGCAAGAACACCGAGTACCGGCAGGCTCCACTGGGCTGCTAAGAAACTCCAGGCCTGGAAACCATTCCCAGTCACTCTGTGTATTTTGAGTGTAGGGCAACACACTGCACTCTTCCTTGGGAGAGCCAGATTTCCTCAACTCTCCAACAGCTCCAGGAAATTTGTTCTCTCACGTCCTACATGTCATGCAAATCTGCTTCATTGCCCTAGGCTGAGCGGCACTGAGAAACCAAAACTGCTTCGCATTCCTTCAACAGAGTCATACCTTAAGACCCCATCCTTACAGGAGAAAGTCGGCTTGCCTTCCTGCTGTAAACAAAGCACAGTTCTTCCTCTTACACTACAGGGTTTTAGAAGAAGCCCAGCGCGACAGCATACCTAGAGCGCTCCTTGGGGGAGGCGGTTGGCTACACGCCGAACTCCGTGCCAAATAAACTTTATTCAAGGAAGGGAGCAGTTTGTAGCCAGAGTGTATATTTACTTGGTAGAAATCACAAGGAGGTAGGCTGCGTGTTCGCTGGAAACGGGGACCTGATGGCACAAGCCTTGCTTTCCCATTTTGAATGCTCCATTCATGCTGCCTTGAAGCTACCTAAATAACAGTTTTAGGACGTGTCTCTAGTCACTGTAGGCAGGGCTCAGGGAAGGGAACGAGTGTTCTCTACATCAACAGGTTGCTTTCGTAGCCTGAGTGGGAGCCTCTCCTGAGACGCTGTAGAGCTAAAAGGAAACTTGACGTGAGTCCTTTCCTCAAGGTAAAGCCTTGAAGAGCTCTGCCGAAGCTAAGTTTGGAGCAGTTTCATTGAGGCATTAGTTTCAGGTCTGTTTTCTTTTAATGTTAGTAAGCTTTTCAAGACAGTGAGGACCTCACGTGGGCACCCTATTCCCTGCAAGAACACCGAGTACCGGCAGGCTCCACTGGGCTGCTAAGAAACATCCAGGCCTGGAAACCTTTCCCAGTCACTCTGTGTATTTTGAGTGTAGGGCAACACACTGCACTCTTCCTTGGGAGAGCCAGACTTCCTCTGCTCTCCAACAGCTCCAGGAAATTTGTTCTCTCACGTCCTACATGTCATGCAAATCTGCTTCATTGCCCTAGGCTGAGCGGCACTGAGAAACCAAAACTGCTTCGCATTCCTTCTACAAAGTCATACCTTAAGACCCCATCCTTACAGGAGAAAGTCGGCTTGCCTTCCTGCTGTAAACAAAGCACAGTTCTTCCTCTTACACTACAGGGTTTTAGAAGAAGCCCAGCGCGACAGCATACCTAGAGCACTCCTTGGGGGAGGCGGTTGGCTACACGCAGAACTCCGTGCCAAATAAACTTTATTCAAGGAAGGGAGCAGTTTGTAGCCAGAGTGTATATTTACTTGGTAGAAATCACAAGGAGGTAGGCTGCGTGTTCGCTGGAAACGGGGACCTGATGTCACAAGCCTTGCTTTCCCATTTTGAATGCTCCATTCATGCTGCCTTGAAGCTACCTAAAAGTTTTAGGACGTGTCTCTAGTCACTGTAGGCAGGGCTCAGGGAAGGGAACGAGTGTTCTCTACATCAACAGGTTGCTTTCGTAGCCTGAGTGGGAGCCTCTCTTGAGACGCTGTAGAGCTAAAAGGAAACTTGACGTGAGTCCTTTCCTCAAGGTAAAGCCTTGAAGAGCTCTGCCGAAGCTAAGTTTGGAGCAGTTTCATTGAGGCATTAGTTTCAGGTCTGTTTTCTTTTAAGGTTAGTAAGCTTTTCAAGACAGTCAGGACCTCACGTGGGCACCCTATTCCCTGCAAGAACACCGAGTACCGGCAGGATCCACTGGGCTGCTAAGGAACATCCAGGCCCGGAAACCTTTCCCAGTCACTCTGTGTATTTTGAGTGTAGGGCAACACACTGCACTCTTCCTTGGGAGAGCTAGATTTCCTCATCCCTCTTTTGGCTCCAGGAAATGTGTTCTCTCATATCCTCCACGTCATGCAAATCTGTCTCTTTGCCCTAGGCTGAAGGGCACTGAGAAACCAAAACTGCTTCGCATTCCTTGCACAAAGTCATAGCTTAGGACCCCATCCTTACAGGAGAAAGTCAGCTTGCGTTCCTGCTGTAACCAAAGCACAGTTCTTCCTCTTACTCGCCAGGGTTTTAGAAGAAGCTAAGCGCGATAGCATACCTAGAGCGCTCCTTGGGGGAGGCGGTTGGCTACACGCAGAACTCCGTGCCAAATAAACTTTATTCAAGGAAGGGACCAGTGCGTAGCTTCAGGGTACATTTACTTGGTAGAAATCACAAGGAGGTAGGCTGCATGTTCGCTGGAAACGGGGACCCGATGGCACAAGCCTTGCTTTCCCATTTTGAATGATCCATTCATGCTGCCTTGAAGCTACCTAAATAACAGTTTTAGGACGTGTCTCTAGTCACTGTAGGCAGGGCTCTGGGAAGGGAACGAGTGTTCTCTCCCTCAACAGGGTGCTTCCTTAGCCTGGGTGGGAGCCTCTCCTGAGACGCTCTAGAGCTAAAAGGAAACTTGACGTGAGTCCTTTCCTCAAGGTAAAGCCTTGAAGAGCCCTGCAGAAGCTAAGTTTGGAGCAGTTTCCTTGAGGCATTAGTTTCAGGTCTGTTTTCTTTTAAGGTTAGTAAGCTTTTCAAGTCATCGAGGACCTCGCGTGGGCACCCTATTCCCTTCAAGAACACCGAGTACCGGCAGGCTCCACTGGGCTGCTAAGAAACATCCAGGCCTGGAAACCATTCCCAGTCACTCTGTGTATTTTGAGTGTAGGGCAACACACTGCACTCTTCCTTGGGAGAGCCAGATTTCCTCAGCTCTCCAACAGCTCCAGGAAATTTGTTCTCTCACGTCCTACATGTCATGCAAATTTGCCTCATTGCCCTAGGCTGAGCGGCACTGAGAAACCAAAACTGCTTCGCATTCCTTCTACAAAGTCATACCTTAAGACCCCATTCTTACAGGAGAAAGTCGGCTTGCCTTCCTGCTGTAAACAGAGCACAGTTCTTCCTCTTACACTACAGGGTTTTAGAAGAAGCCCAGCGCGATAGCATACCTAGAGCGCTCCTTGGGGGAGGCGGTTGGCTACACGCAGAACTCCGTGCCAAATAAACTTTATTCAAGGAACGGAGCAGTTTGTAGCCAGAGTGTATATTTACTTGGTAGAAATCACAAGGAGGTAGGCTGCGTGTTCGCTGGAAACGGGGACCTGATGGCACAAGCCTTGCTTTCCCATTTTGAATGCTCCATTCATGCTGCCTTGAAGCTACCTAAATAACAGTTTTAGGACGGGTCTCTAGTCACTGTAGGCAGGGCTCTGGGAAGGGAACGAGTGTTCTCTACATCAACAGGTTGCTTTCGTAGCCTGAGTGGGAGCCTCTCCTGACACGCTGTAGAGCTAAAAGGAAACTTGACGTGAGTCCTTTCCTCAAGGTAAAGCCTTGAATAGCCCTACCGAAGCTAAGTTTGGAGCAGTTTCCTTGAGGCATTAGTTTCAGGTCTGTTTTCTTTTAAGGTTAGTAAGCTTTTCAATACAGCGAGGACCTCGCCTGGGCACCCTATTCCCTGCCAAAACACCGAATACAGGCAGGCTCCACTGGGCTGCTAAGAAACATCCAGGCCCGGAAACCTTTCCCAGTCACTCTGTGTATTTTGAGTGTAGGGCAACACACTGCACTCTTCCTTGGGAGAGCTAGATTTCCTCAGCCCTCTTTTGGCTCCAGGAAATGAGTTCTCTCATATCCTCCACGTCATGCAAATCTGCCTCTTAGCCCTAGGCTGAAGGGCACTGAGAAACCAAAACTGCTTCGCATTCCTTGCACAAAGTCATAGCTTAGGACCCCATCCTTACAGGAGAAAGTCGGCTTGCGTTCCTGCTGTAACCAAAGCACAGTTCTTCCTCTTACACGGCAGGGTTTTAGAAGAAGCTAAGCGCGATAGCATACCTAGAGCGCTCCTTGGGGGAGGCGGTTGGCTACACGCAGAACTCCGTTGCAAATAAACTTTATACAAGGAAGGGACCAGTGGGTAGCTTGAGGGTCCATTTACTTGGTAGAAATCACAAGGAGATAGGCTGCATGTTCGCTGGAAACGGGGACCTGATGGCACAAGCCTTGCTTTCCCATTTTGAATGCTCCATTCATGCTGCCTTGAAGCTACCTAAATAACAGTTTTAGGACGGGTCTCTAGTCACTGTAGGCAGGGCTCTGGGAAGGGAACGAGTGTTCTCTACATCAACAGGTTGCTTTCGTAGCCTGAGTGGGAGCCTCTCCTGACACGCTGTAGAGCTAATAGGAAACTTGACGTGAGTCCTTTCCTCAAGGTAAAGCCTTGAATAGCCCTACCGAAGCTAAGTTTGGAGCAGTTTCCTTGAGGCATTAGTTTCAGGTCTGTTTTCTTTTAAGGTTAGTAAGCTTTTCAAGACAGCGAGGACCTCGCCTGGGCATCCTATTCCCTGCCAAAACACCGAGTACAGGCAGGCTCCACTGGGCTGCTAAGAAACATCCAGGCCCGGAAACCTTTCCCAGTCACTCTGTGTATTTTGAGTGTAGGGCAACACACTGCACTCTTCCTTGGGAGAGCTAGATTTCCTCAGCCCTCTTATGGCTCCAGGGAATGTGTTCTCCCATGTCCTCCACGTCATGCAAATCTGCCTCATTGCCCTAGGCTGAAGGGCACTGAGAAACCAAAACTGCTTCGCATTCCTTCTACAAAGTAATATCTTAAGACCCCATCCTTACAGGAGAAAGTCTGCTTGCGTTCCAGCTGTAACCAAAGCACAGTTCTTCCTCTTACACTACAGGGTTTTAGAAGAAAACCAGCGCGATAGCATACCTAGAGCGCTCCCTGGGGGAGGCGGTTGGCTACACGCAGAACTCCGTGCCAAATAAACTTTATTCAAGGAAGGGAGCAGTTTGTAGCCAGAGTGTATATTTACTTGGTAGAAATCACAAGGAGGTAGGCTGCGTGTTCGCTGGAAACGGGGCCTGATGGCACAAGCCTTGCTTTCCCATTTTGAATGCTCCATTCATGCTGCCTTGAAGTTACCTAAATAACAGTTTTAGGACGGGTCTCTAGTCACTGTAGGCAGGGGTCTGGGAAGGGAACGAGTGTTCTCTACATCAACAGGGTGCTTTTATAGCCTGGGTGGGAGCTTCTCCTGAGAAGCTCTAGAGCTAAAAGGAAACATGACGTGAGTTCTTTCCTCAAGGTAAAGCCTTGAATAGCCCTACCGAAGCTAAGTTTGGAGCAGTTTCCTTGAGGCATTAGTTTCAGGTCTGTTTTCTTTTAAGGTTAGTAAGCTTTTCAAGAAAGCGAGGACCTCTCCTGGGCACCCTATTCCCTGCAAGAACACCGAGTACAGGCAGGCTCCGCTGGGCTGCTAAGAAACATCCAGGCCTGGAAACCATTCCCAGTCACTCTGTGTATTTTGAGTGTAGGGCAACACACTGCACTCTTCCTTGGGAGAGCCAGATTTCCTCAACTCTCCAACAGCTCCAGGAAATTTGTTCTCTCACGTCCTACATGTTATGCAAATCTGCTTCATTGCCCTAGGCTGAAGGGCACTGAGAAACCAAAACTGCTTCGCATTCCTTCTACAAAGTCATACCTTAAGACCCCATCCTTACAGGAGAAAGTCGGCTTGCCTTCCTGCTGTAAACAAAGCACAGTTCTTCCTCTTACACTACAGGGTTTTAGAAGAAGCCCAGCGCGACAGCATACCTAGAGCGCTCCTTGGGGGAGGCGGTTGGCTACACGCAGAACTCCGTGCCAAATAAACTTTATTCAAGGAAGGGAGCAGTTTGTAGCCAGAGTGTATATTTACTTGGTAGAAATCACAAGGAGGTAGGCTGCGTGTTCGCTGGAAACGGGGACCTGATGGCACAAGCCTTGCTTTCCCATTTTGAATGCTCCATTCATGCTGCCTTGAAGCTACCTAAATAACAGTTTTAGGACGTGTCTCTAGTCACTGTAGGCAGGGCTCAGGGAAGGGAACGAGTGTTCTCTACATCAACAGGTTGCTTTCTTAGCCTGAGTGGGAGCCTCTCCTGAGACGCTGTAGAGCTAAAAGGAAACTTGACGTGAGTCCTTTCCTCAAGGTAAAGCCTTGAAGAGCTCTGCCGAAGCTAAGTTTGGAGCAGTTTCATTGAGGCATTAGTTTCAGGTCTGTTTTCTTTTAATGTTAGTAAGCTTTTCAAGACAGTGAGGACCTCACGTGGGCACCCTATTCCCTGCAAGAACACCGAGTACCGGCAGGCTCCACTGGGCTGCTAAGAAACATCCAGGCCTGGAAACCTTTCCCAGTCACTCTGTGTATTTTGAGTGTAGGGCAACACACTGCACTCTTCCTTGGGAGAGCCAGATTTCCTGAGCTCTCCAACAGCTCCAGGAAATTTGTTCTCTCACGTCCTACATGTCATGCAAATCTGCTTCATTGCCCTAGGCTGAGCGGCACTGAGAAACCAAAACTGCTTCGCATTCCTTCTACAAAGTCATACCTTAAGACCCCATCCTTACAGGAGAAAGTTGGCTTGCCTTCCTGCTGTAAACAAAGCACAGTTCTTCCTCTTACACTACAGGGTTTTAGAAGAAGCCCAGCGCGACAGCATACCTAGAGCGCTCCTTGGGGGAGGCGGTTGGCTACACGCAGAACTCCGTGCCAAATAAACTTTATTCAAGGAAGGGAGCAGTTTGTAGCCAGAGTGTATATTTACTTGGTAGAAATCACAAGGAGGTAGGCTGCGTGTTCGCTGGAAACGGGGACCTGATGGCACAAGCCTTGCTTTCCCATTTTGAATGCTCCATTCATGCTGCCTTGAAGCTACCTAAATAAGAGTTTTAGGACGGGTCTCTAGTCACTGTAGGCAGGGCTCTGAGAAGGGAACGAGTGTTCTCTCCCTCAACAGGGTGCTTCCTTAGCCTGGGTGGGAGCCTCTCCTGAGACGCTCTAGAGCTAAAACGAACTTGACGTGAGTCCTTTCCTCAAGGTAAAGCCTTGAAGAGCCCTGCAGAAGCTAAGTTTGGAGCAGTTTCCTTGAGGCATTAGTTTCAGGTCTGTTTTCTTTTAAGGTTAGTAAGCTTTTCAAGGCATCGAGGACCTCGCGTGGGCACCCTATTCCCTTCAAGAACACCGAGTACCTGCAGGCTCCACTGGGCTGCTAAGAAACATCCAGGCCTGGAAACCATTCCCAGTCACTCTGTGTATTTTGAGTGTAGGGCAACACACTGCACTCTTCCTTGGGAGAGCCAGATTTCCTCAACTCTCCAACAGCTCCAGGAAATTTGTTCTCTCACGTCCTACATGTCATGCAAATCTGCTTCATTGCCCTAGGCTGAGCGGCACTGAGAAACCAAAACTGCTTCGCATTCCTTCAACAGAGTCATACCTTAAGACCCCATCCTTACAGGAGAAAGTCGGCTTGCCTTCCTGCTGTAAACAAAGCACAGTTCTTCCTCTTACACTACAGGGTTTTAGAAGAAGCCCAGCGCGACAGCATACCTAGAGCGCTCCTTGGGGGAGGCGGTTGGCTACACGCCGAACTCCGTGCCAAATAAACTTTATTCAAGGAAGGGAGCAGTTTGTAGCCAGAGTGTATATTTACTTGGTAGAAATCACAAGGAGGTAGGCTGCGTGTTCGCTGGAAACGGGGACCTGATGGCACAAGCCTTGCTTTCCCATTTTGAATGCTCCATTCATGCTGCCTTGAAGCTACCTAAATAACAGTTTTAGGACGTGTCTCTAGTCACTGTAGGCAGGGCTCAGGGAAGGGAACGAGTGTTCTCTACATCAACAGGTTGCTTTCGTAGCCTGAGTGGGAGCCTCTCCTGAGACGCTGTAGAGCTAAAAGGAAACTTGACGTGAGTCCTTTCCTCAAGGTAAAGCCTTGAAGAGCTCTGCCGAAGCTAAGTTTGGAGCAGTTTCATTGAGGCATTAGTTTCAGGTCTGTTTTCTTTTAATGTTAGTAAGCTTTTCAAGACAGTGAGGACCTCACGTGGGCACCCTATTCCCTGCAAGAACACCGAGTACCGGCAGGCTCCACTGGGCTGCTAAGAAACATCCAGGCCTGGAAACCTTTCCCAGTCACTCTGTGTATTTTGAGTGTAGGGCAACACACTGCACTCTTCCTTGGGAGAGCCAGACTTCCTCTGCTCTCCAACAGCTCCAGGAAATTTGTTCTCTCACGTCCTACATGTCATGCAAATCTGCTTCATTGCCCTAGGCTGAGCGGCACTGAGAAACCAAAACTGCTTCGCATTCCTTCTACAAAGTCATACCTTAAGACCCCATCCTTACAGGAGAAAGTCGGCTTGCCTTCCTGCTGTAAACAAAGCACAGTTCTTCCTCTTACACTACAGGGTTTTAGAAGAAGCCCAGCGCGACAGCATACCTAGAGCACTCCTTGGGGGAGGCGGTTGGCTACACGCAGAACTCCGTGCCAAATAAACTTTATTCAAGGAAGGGAGCAGTTTGTAGCCAGAGTGTATATTTACTTGGTAGAAATCACAAGGAGGTAGGCTGCGTGTTCGCTGGAAACGGGGACCTGATGTCACAAGCCTTGCTTTCCCATTTTGAATGCTCCATTCATGCTGCCTTGAAGCTACCTAAAAGTTTTAGGACGTGTCTCTAGTCACTGTAGGCAGGGCTCAGGGAAGGGAACGAGTGTTCTCTACATCAACAGGTTGCTTTCGTAGCCTGAGTGGGAGCCTCTCTTGAGACGCTGTAGAGCTAAAAGGAAACTTGACGTGAGTCCTTTCCTCAAGGTAAAGCCTTGAAGAGCTCTGCCGAAGCTAAGTTTGGAGCAGTTTCATTGAGGCATTAGTTTCAGGTCTGTTTTCTTTTAAGGTTAGTAAGCTTTTCAAGACAGTCAGGACCTCACGTGGGCACCCTATTCCCTGCAAGAACACCGAGTACCGGCAGGATCCACTGGGCTGCTAAGGAACATCCAGGCCCGGAAACCTTTCCCAGTCACTCTGTGTATTTTGAGTGTAGGGCAACACACTGCACTCTTCCTTGGGAGAGCTAGATTTCCTCATCCCTCTTTTGGCTCCAGGAAATGTGTTCTCTCATATCCTCCACGTCATGCAAATCTGTCTCTTTGCCCTAGGCTGAAGGGCACTGAGAAACCAAAACTGCTTCGCATTCCTTGCACAAAGTCATAGCTTAGGACCCCATCCTTACAGGAGAAAGTCAGCTTGCGTTCCTGCTGTAACCAAAGCACAGTTCTTCCTCTTACTCGCCAGGGTTTTAGAAGAAGCTAAGCGCGATAGCATACCTAGAGCGCTCCTTGGGGGAGGCGGTTGGCTACACGCAGAACTCCGTGCCAAATAAACTTTATTCAAGGAAGGGACCAGTGCGTAGCTTCAGGGTACATTTACTTGGTAGAAATCACAAGGAGGTAGGCTGCATGTTCGCTGGAAACGGGGACCCGATGGCACAAGCCTTGCTTTCCCATTTTGAATGATCCATTCATGCTGCCTTGAAGCTACCTAAATAACAGTTTTAGGACGTGTCTCTAGTCACTGTAGGCAGGGCTCTGGGAAGGGAACGAGTGTTCTCTCCCTCAACAGGGTGCTTCCTTAGCCTGGGTGGGAGCCTCTCCTGAGACGCTCTAGAGCTAAAAGGAAACTTGACGTGAGTCCTTTCCTCAAGGTAAAGCCTTGAAGAGCCCTGCAGAAGCTAAGTTTGGAGCAGTTTCCTTGAGGCATTAGTTTCAGGTCTGTTTTCTTTTAAGGTTAGTAAGCTTTTCAAGTCATCGAGGACCTCGCGTGGGCACCCTATTCCCTTCAAGAACACCGAGTACCGGCAGGCTCCACTGGGCTGCTAAGAAACATCCAGGCCTGGAAACCATTCCCAGTCACTCTGTGTATTTTGAGTGTAGGGCAACACACTGCACTCTTCCTTGGGAGAGCCAGATTTCCTCAGCTCTCCAACAGCTCCAGGAAATTTGTTCTCTCACGTCCTACATGTCATGCAAATTTGCCTCATTGCCCTAGGCTGAGCGGCACTGAGAAACCAAAACTGCTTCGCATTCCTTCTACAAAGTCATACCTTAAGACCCCATTCTTACAGGAGAAAGTCGGCTTGCCTTCCTGCTGTAAACAGAGCACAGTTCTTCCTCTTACACTACAGGGTTTTAGAAGAAGCCCAGCGCGATAGCATACCTAGAGCGCTCCTTGGGGGAGGCGGTTGGCTACACGCAGAACTCCGTGCCAAATAAACTTTATTCAAGGAACGGAGCAGTTTGTAGCCAGAGTGTATATTTACTTGGTAGAAATCACAAGGAGGTAGGCTGCGTGTTCGCTGGAAACGGGGACCTGATGGCACAAGCCTTGCTTTCCCATTTTGAATGCTCCATTCATGCTGCCTTGAAGCTACCTAAATAACAGTTTTAGGACGGGTCTCTAGTCACTGTAGGCAGGGCTCTGGGAAGGGAACGAGTGTTCTCTACATCAACAGGTTGCTTTCGTAGCCTGAGTGGGAGCCTCTCCTGACACGCTGTAGAGCTAAAAGGAAACTTGACGTGAGTCCTTTCCTCAAGGTAAAGCCTTGAATAGCCCTACCGAAGCTAAGTTTGGAGCAGTTTCCTTGAGGCATTAGTTTCAGGTCTGTTTTCTTTTAAGGTTAGTAAGCTTTTCAATACAGCGAGGACCTCGCCTGGGCACCCTATTCCCTGCCAAAACACCGAATACAGGCAGGCTCCACTGGGCTGCTAAGAAACATCCAGGCCCGGAAACCTTTCCCAGTCACTCTGTGTATTTTGAGTGTAGGGCAACACACTGCACTCTTCCTTGGGAGAGCTAGATTTCCTCAGCCCTCTTTTGGCTCCAGGAAATGAGTTCTCTCATATCCTCCACGTCATGCAAATCTGCCTCTTAGCCCTAGGCTGAAGGGCACTGAGAAACCAAAACTGCTTCGCATTCCTTGCACAAAGTCATAGCTTAGGACCCCATCCTTACAGGAGAAAGTCGGCTTGCGTTCCTGCTGTAACCAAAGCACAGTTCTTCCTCTTACACGGCAGGGTTTTAGAAGAAGCTAAGCGCGATAGCATACCTAGAGCGCTCCTTGGGGGAGGCGGTTGGCTACACGCAGAACTCCGTTGCAAATAAACTTTATACAAGGAAGGGACCAGTGGGTAGCTTGAGGGTCCATTTACTTGGTAGAAATCACAAGGAGATAGGCTGCATGTTCGCTGGAAACGGGGACCTGATGGCACAAGCCTTGCTTTCCCATTTTGAATGCTCCATTCATGCTGCCTTGAAGCTACCTAAATAACAGTTTTAGGACGGGTCTCTAGTCACTGTAGGCAGGGCTCTGGGAAGGGAACGAGTGTTCTCTACATCAACAGGTTGCTTTCGTAGCCTGAGTGGGAGCCTCTCCTGACACGCTGTAGAGCTAATAGGAAACTTGACGTGAGTCCTTTCCTCAAGGTAAAGCCTTGAATAGCCCTACCGAAGCTAAGTTTGGAGCAGTTTCCTTGAGGCATTAGTTTCAGGTCTGTTTTCTTTTAAGGTTAGTAAGCTTTTCAAGACAGCGAGGACCTCGCCTGGGCATCCTATTCCCTGCCAAAACACCGAGTACAGGCAGGCTCCACTGGGCTGCTAAGAAACATCCAGGCCCGGAAACCTTTCCCAGTCACTCTGTGTATTTTGAGTGTAGGGCAACACACTGCACTCTTCCTTGGGAGAGCTAGATTTCCTCAGCCCTCTTATGGCTCCAGGGAATGTGTTCTCCCATGTCCTCCACGTCATGCAAATCTGCCTCATTGCCCTAGGCTGAAGGGCACTGAGAAACCAAAACTGCTTCGCATTCCTTCTACAAAGTAATATCTTAAGACCCCATCCTTACAGGAGAAAGTCTGCTTGCGTTCCAGCTGTAACCAAAGCACAGTTCTTCCTCTTACACTACAGGGTTTTAGAAGAAAACCAGCGCGATAGCATACCTAGAGCGCTCCCTGGGGGAGGCGGTTGGCTACACGCAGAACTCCGTGCCAAATAAACTTTATTCAAGGAAGGGAGCAGTTTGTAGCCAGAGTGTATATTTACTTGGTAGAAATCACAAGGAGGTAGGCTGCGTGTTCGCTGGAAACGGGGCCTGATGGCACAAGCCTTGCTTTCCCATTTTGAATGCTCCATTCATGCTGCCTTGAAGTTACCTAAATAACAGTTTTAGGACGGGTCTCTAGTCACTGTAGGCAGGGGTCTGGGAAGGGAACGAGTGTTCTCTACATCAACAGGGTGCTTTTATAGCCTGGGTGGGAGCTTCTCCTGAGAAGCTCTAGAGCTAAAAGGAAACATGACGTGAGTTCTTTCCTCAAGGTAAAGCCTTGAATAGCCCTACCGAAGCTAAGTTTGGAGCAGTTTCCTTGAGGCATTAGTTTCAGGTCTGTTTTCTTTTAAGGTTAGTAAGCTTTTCAAGAAAGCGAGGACCTCTCCTGGGCACCCTATTCCCTGCAATAACACCTAGTACAGGCAGGCTCCGCTGGGCTGCTAAGAAACATCCAGGCCTGGAAACCATTCCCAGTCACTCTGTGTATTTTGAGTGTAGGGCAACACACTGCACTCTTCCTTGGGAGAGCCAGATTTCCTCAACTCTCCAACAGCTCCAGGAAATTTGTTCTCTCACGTCCTACATGTTATGCAAATCTGCTTCATTGCCCTAGGCTGAAGGGCACTGAGAAACCAAAACTGCTTCGCATTCCTTCTACAAAGTCATACCTTAAGACCCCATCCTTACAGGAGAAAGTCGGCTTGCCTTCCTGCTGTAAACAAAGCACAGTTCTTCCTCTTACACTACAGGGTTTTAGAAGAAGCCCAGCGCGACAGCATACCTAGAGCGCTCCTTGGGGGAGGCGGTTGGCTACACGCAGAACTCCGTGCCAAATAAACTTTATTCAAGGAAGGGAGCAGTTTGTAGCCAGAGTGTATATTTACTTGGTAGAAATCACAAGGAGGTAGGCTGCGTGTTCGCTGGAAACGGGGACCTGATGGCACAAGCCTTGCTTTCCCATTTTGAATGCTCCATTCATGCTGCCTTGAAGCTACCTAAATAACAGTTTTAGGACGTGTCTCTAGTCACTGTAGGCAGGGCTCAGGGAAGGGAACGAGTGTTCTCTACATCAACAGGTTGCTTTCTTAGCCTGAGTGGGAGCCTCTCCTGAGACGCTGTAGAGCTAAAAGGAAACTTGACGTGAGTCCTTTCCTCAAGGTAAAGCCTTGAAGAGCTCTGCCGAAGCTAAGTTTGGAGCAGTTTCATTGAGGCATTAGTTTCAGGTCTGTTTTCTTTTAATGTTAGTAAGCTTTTCAAGACAGTGAGGACCTCACGTGGGCACCCTATTCCCTGCAAGAACACCGAGTACCGGCAGGCTCCACTGGGCTGCTAAGAAACATCCAGGCCTGGAAACTTTTCCCAGTCACTCTGTGTATTTTGAGTGTAGGGCAACACACTGCACTCTTCCTTGGGAGAGCCAGATTTCCTGAGCTCTCCAACAGCTCCAGGAAATTTGTTCTCTCACGTCCTACATGTCATGCAAATCTGCTTCATTGCCCTAGGCTGAGCGGCACTGAGAAACCAAAACTGCTTCGCATTCCTTCTACAAAGTCATACCTTAAGACCCCATCCTTACAGGAGAAAGTTGGCTTGCCTTCCTGCTGTAAACAAAGCACAGTTCTTCCTCTTACACTACAGGGTTTTAGAAGAAGCCCAGCGCGACAGCATACCTAGAGCGCTCCTTGGGGGAGGCGGTTGGCTACACGCAGAACTCCGTGCCAAATAAACTTTATTCAAGGAAGGGAGCAGTTTGTAGCCAGAGTGTATATTTACTTGGTAGAAATCACAAGGAGGTAGGCTGCGTGTTCGCTGGAAACGGGGACCTGATGGCACAAGCCTTGCTTTCCCATTTTGAATGCTCCATTCATGCTGCCTTGAAGCTACCTAAATAAGAGTTTTAGGACGGGTCTCTAGTCACTGTAGGCAGGGCTCTGAGAAGGGAACGAGTGTTCTCTCCCTCAACAGGGTGCTTCCTTAGCCTGGGTGGGAGCCTCTCCTGAGACGCTCTAGAGCTAAAACGAACTTGACGTGAGTCCTTTCCTCAAGGTAAAGCCTTGAAGAGCCCTGCAGAAGCTAAGTTTGGAGCAGTTTCCTTGAGGCATTAGTTTCAGGTCTGTTTTCTTTTAAGGTTAGTAAGCTTTTCAAGGCATCGAGGACCTCGCGTGGGCACCCTATTCCCTTCAAGAACACCGAGTACCTGCAGGCTCCACTGGGCTGCTAAGAAACATCCAGGCCTGGAAACCATTCCCAGTCACTCTGTGTATTTTGAGTGTAGGGCAACACACTGCACTCTTCCTTGGGAGAGCCAGATTTCCTCAGCTCTCCAACAGCTCCAGGAAATTTGTTCTCTCACGTCCTACATGTCATGCAAATTTGCCTCATTGCCCTAGGCTGAGCGGCACTGAGAAACCAAAACTGCTTCGCATTCCTTCTACAAAGTCATACCTTAAGACCCCATTCTTACAGGAGAAAGTCGGCTTGCCTTCCTGCTGTAAACAAAGCACAGTTCTTCCTCTTACACTACAGGGTTTTAGAAGAAGCCCAGCGCGACAGCATACCTAGAGCGCTCCTTGGGGAGGCGGTTGGCTACACGCAGAACTCCGTGCCAAATAAACTTTATTCAAGGAAGGGACCAGGGCGTAGCTTCAGGGTACATTTACTTGGTAGAAATCACAAGGAGGTAGGCTGCATGTTCGCTGGAAACGGGGACCTGATGGCACAAGCCTTGCTTTCCCATTTTGAATGCTCCATTCATGCTGCCTTGAAGCTACCTAAATAACAGTTTTAGGACGTGTCTCTAGTCACTGTAGGCAGGGCTCAGGGAAGGGAACGAGTGTTCTCTACATCAACAGGTTGCTTTCGTAGCCTGAGTGGGAGCCTCTCCTGAGACGCTGTAGAGCTAAAAGGAAACTTGACGTGAGTCCTTTCCTCAAGGTAAAGCCTTGAAGAGCTCTGCCGAAGCTAAGTTTGGAGCAGTTTCATTGAGGCATTAGTTTCAGGTCTGTTTTCTTTTAAGGTTAGTAAGCTTTTCAAGACAGTGAGGACCTCACGTGGGCACCCTATTCCCTGCAAGAACACCGAGTACCGGCAGGCTCCACTGGGCTGCTAAGAAACATCCAGGCCTGGAAACCATTCCCAGTCACTCTGTGTATTTTGAGTGTAGGGCAACACACTGCACTCTTCCTTGGGAGAGCCAGATTTCCTCAGCTCTCCAACAGCTCCAGGAAATTTGTTCTCTCACGTCCTACTTGTCATGCAAATCTGCTTCATTGCCCTAGGCTGAGCGGCACTGAGAAACCAAAACTGCTTCGCATTCCTTCTACAAAGTCATACCTTAAGACCCCATCCTTACAGGAGAAAGTCGGCTTGCCTTCCTGCTGTAAACAAAGCACAGTTCTTCCTCTTACACTACAGGGTTTTAGAAGAAGCCCAGCGCGACAGCATACCTAGAGCGCTCCTTGGGGGAGGCGGTTGGCTACACGCAGAACTCCGTGCCAAATAAACTTTATTCAAGGAAGGGACCAGGGCGTAGCTTCAGGGTACATTTACTTGGTAGAAATCACAAGGAGGTAGGCTGCATGTTCGCTGGAAACGGGGACCTGATGGCACAAGCCTTGCTTTCCCATTTTGAATGCTCCATTCATGCTGCCTTGAAGCTACCTAAATAACAGTTTTAGGACGTGTCTCTAGTCACTGTAGGCAGGGCTCAGGGAAGGGAACGAGTGTTCTCTACATCAACAGGTTGCTTTCGTAGCCTGAGTGGGAGCCTCTCCTGAGACGCTGTAGAGCTAAAAGGAAACTTGACGTGAGTCCTTTCCTCAAGGTAAAGCCTTGAAGAGCTCTGCCGAAGCTAAGTTTGGAGCAGTTTCATTGAGGCATTAGTTTCAGGTCTGTTTTCTTTTAAGGTTAGTAAGCTTTTCAAGACAGTGAGGACCTCACGTGGGCACCCTATTCCCTGCAAGAACACCGAGTACCGGCAGGCTCCACTGGGCTGCTAAGAAACATCCAGGCCTGGAAACCATTCCCAGTCACTCTGTGTATTTTGAGTGTAGGGCAACACACTGCACTCTTCCTTGGGAGAGCCAGATTTCCTCAGCTCTCCAACAGCTCCAGGAAATTTGTTCTCTCACGTCCTACTTGTCATGCAAATCTGCTTCATTGCCCTAGGCTGAGCGGCACTGAGAAACCAAAACTGCTTCGCATTCCTTCTACAAAGTCATACCTTAAGACCCCATCCTTACAGGAGAAAGTCGGCTTGCCTTCCTGCTGTAAACAAAGCACAGTTCTTCCTCTTACACTACAGGGTTTTAGAAGAAGCCCAGCGCGACAGCATACCTAGAGCACTCCTTGGGGGAGGCGGTTGGCTACACGCAGAACTCCGTGCCAAATAAACTTTATTCAAGGAAGGGAGCAGTTTGTAGCCAGAGTGTATATTTACTTGGTAGAAATCACAAGGAGGTAGGCTGCGTGTTCGCTGGAAACGGGGACCTGATGGCACAAGCCTTGCTTTCCCATTTTATATGCTCCATTCATGCTGCCTTGAAGCTACCTAAATAACAGTTTTAGGACGTGTCTCTAGTCACTGTAGGCAGGGCTCAGGGAAGGGAACGAGTGTTCTCTACATCAACAGGTTGCTTTCGTAGCCTGAGTGGGAGCCTCTCCTGAGACGCTGTAGAGCTAAAAGGAAACTTGACGTGAGTCCTTTCCTCAAGGTAAAGCCTTGAAGAGCTCTGCCGAAGCTAAGTTTGGAGCAGTTTCATTGAGGCATTAGTTTCAGGTCTGTTTTCTTTTAATGTTAGTAAGCTTTTCAAGACAGTGAGGACCTCACGTGGGCACCCTATTCCCTGCAAGAACACCGAGTACCGGCAGGCTCCACTGGGCTGCTAAGAAACATCCAGGCCTGGAAACCTTTCCCAGTCACTCTGTGTATTTTGAGTGTAGGGCAACACACTGCACTCTTCCTTGGGAGAGCCAGATTTCCTGAGCTCTCCAACAGCTCCAGGAAATTTGTTCTCTCACGTCCTACATGTCATGCAAATCTGCTTCATTGCCCTAGGCTGAGCGGCACTGAGAAACCAAAACTGCTTCGCATTCCTTCTACAAAGTCATACCTTAAGACCCCATCCTTACAGGAGAAAGTCGGCTTGCCTTCCTGCTGTAAACAAAGCACAGTTCTTCCTCTTACACTACAGGGTTTTAGAAGAAGCCCAGCGCGACAGCATACCTAGAGCGCTCCTTGGGGGAGGCGGTTGGCTACACGCAGAACTCCGTGCCAAATAAACTTTATTCAAGGAAGGGACCAGGGCGTAGCTTCAGGGTACATTTACTTGGTAGAAATCACAAGGAGGTAGGCTGCATGTTCGCTGGAAACGGGGACCTGATGGCACAAGCCTTGCTTTCCCATTTTGAATGCTCCATTCATGCTGCCTTGAAGCTACCTAAATAACAGTTTTAGGACGTGTCTCTAGTCACTGTAGGCAGGGCTCAGGGAAGGGAACGAGTGTTCTCTACATCAACAGGTTGCTTTCGTAGCCTGAGTGGGAGCCTCTCCTGAGACGCTGTAGAGCTAAAAGGAAACTTGACGTGAGTCCTTTCCTCAAGGTAAAGCCTTGAAGAGCTCTGCCGAAGCTAAGTTTGGAGCAGTTTCATTGAGGCATTAGTTTCAGGTCTGTTTTCTTTTAAGGTTAGTAAGCTTTTCAAGACAGTGAGGACCTCACGTGGGCACCCTATTCCCTGCAAGAACACCGAGTACCGGCAGGATCCACTGGGCTGCTAAGGAACATCCAGGCCCGGAAACCTTTCCCAGTCACTCTGTGTATTTTGAGTGTAGGGCAACACACTGCACTCTTCCTTGGGAGAGCTAGATTTCCTCATCCCTCTTTTGGCTCCAGGAAATGTGTTCTCTCATATCCTCCACGTCATGCAAATCTGTCTCTTTGCCCTAGGCTGAAGGGCACTGAGAAACCAAAACTGCTTCGCATTCCTTGCACAAAGTCATAGCTTAGGACCCCATCCTTACAGGAGAAAGTCAGCTTGCGTTCCTGCTGTAACCAAAGCACAGATCTTCCTCTTACTCGCCAGGGTTTTAGAAGAAGCTAAGCGCGATAGCATACCTAGAGCGCTCCTTGGGGGAGGCGGTTGGCTACACGCAGAACTCCGTGCCAAATAAACTTTATTCAAGGAAGGGACCAGTGCGTAGCTTCAGGGTACATTTACTTGGTAGAAATCACAAGGAGGTAGGCTGCATGTTCGCTGGAAATGGGGACCCGATGGCACAAGCCTTGCTTTCCCATTTTGAATGATCCATTCATGCTGCCTTGAAGCTACCTAAATAACAGTTTTAGGACGTGTCTCTAGTCACTGTAGGCAGGGCTCTGGGAAGGGAACGAGTGTTCTCTCCCTCAACAGGGTGCTTCCTTAGCCTGGGTGGGAGCCTCTCCTGAGACGCTCTAGAGCTAAAAGGAAACTTGACGTGAGTCCTTTCCTCAAGGTAAAGCCTTGAAGAGCCCTGCAGAAGCTAAGTTTGGAGCAGTTTCCTTGAGGCATTAGTTTCAGGTCTGTTTTCTTTTAAGGTTAGTAAGCTTTTCAAGACAGCGAGGACCTCGCCTGGGCACCCTATTCCCTGCCAAAACACCGAATACAGGCAGGCTCCACTGGGCTGCTAAGAAACATCCAGGCCCGGAAACCTTTCCCAGTCACTCTGTGTATTTTGAGTGTAGGGCAACACACTGCACTCTTCCTTGGGAGAGCTAGATTTCCTCAGCCCTCTTTTGGCTCCAGGAAATGAGTTCTCTCATATCCTCCACGTCATGCAAATCTGCCTCTTAGCCGTAGGCTGAAGGGCACTGAGAAACCAAAACTGCTTCGCATTCCTTGCACAAAGTCATAGCTTAGGACCCCATCCTTACAGGAGAAAGTCGGCTTGCGTTCCTGCTGTAACCAAAGCACAGTTCTTCCTCTTACACGGCAGGGTTTTAGAAGAAGCTAAGCGCGATAGCATACCTAGAGCGCTCCTTGGGGGAGGCGGTTGGCTACACGCAGAACTCCGTTGCAAATAAACTTTATTCAAGGAAGGGACCAGTGGGTAGCTTGAGGGTCCATTTACTTGGTAGAAATCACAAGGAGATAGGCTGCATGTTCGCTGGAAACGGGGACCTGATGGCACAAGCCTTGCTTTCCCATTTTGAATGCTCCATTCATGCTGCCTTGAAGCTACCTAAATAACAGTTTTAGGACGGGTCTCTAGTCACTGTAGGCAGGGCTCAGGGAAGGGAACGAGTGTTCTCTACATCAACAGGTTGCTTTCGTAGCCTGAGTGGGAGCCTCTCCTGAGACGCTGTAGAGCTAAAAGGAAACTTGACGTGAGTCCTTTCCTCAAGGTAAAGCCTTGAAGAGCTCTGCCGAAGCTAAGTTTGGAGCAGTTTCATTGAGGCATTAGTTTCAGGTCTGTTTTCTTTTAATGTTAGTAAGCTTTTCAAGACAGTGAGGACCTCACGTGGGCACCCTATTCCCTGCAAGAACACCGAGTACCGGCAGGCTCCACTGGGCTGCTAAGAAACATCCAGGCCTGGAAACCATTCCCAGTCACTCTGTGTATTTTGAGTGTAGGGCAACACACTGCACTCTTCCTTGGGAGAGCCAGACTTCCTCAGCTCTCCAACAGCTCCAGGAAATTTGTTCTCTCACGTCCTACATGTCATGCAAATCTGCTTCATTGCCCTAGGCTGAGCGGCACTGAGAAACCAAAACTGCTTCGCATTCCTTCTACAAAGTCATACCTTAAGACCCCATCCTTACAGGAGAAAGTCGGCTTGCCTTCCTGCTGTAAACAAAGCACAGTTCTTCCTCTTACACTACAGGGTTTTAGAAGAAGCCCAGCGCGACAGCATACCTAGAGCACTCCTTGGGGGAGGCGGTTGGCTACACGCAGAACTCCGTGCCAAATAAACTTTATTCAAGGAAGGGAGCAGTTTGTAGCCAGAGTGTATATTTACTTGGTAGAAATCACAAGGAGGTAGGCTGCGTGTTCGCTGGAAACGGGGACCTGATGGCACAAGCCTTGCTTTCCCATTTTGAATGCTCCATTCATGCTGCCTTGAAGCTACCTAAAAGTTTTAGGACGTGTCTCTAGTCACTGTAGGTAGGGCTCAGGGAAGGGAACGAGTGTTCTCTACATCAACAGGTTGCTTTCGTAGCCTGAGTGGGAGCCTCTCCTGAGACGCTGTAGAGCTAAAAGGAAACTTGACGTGAGTCCTTTCCTCAAGGTAAAGCCTTGAAGAGCTCTGCCGAAGCTAAGTTTGGAGCAGTTTCATTGAGGCATTAGTTTCAGGTCTGTTTTCTTTTAAGGTTAGTAAGCTTTTCAAGACAGTGAGGACCTCACGTGGGCACGCTATTCCCTGCAAGAACACCGAGTACCGGCAGGCTCCACTGGGCTGCTAAGGAACATCCAGGCCCGGAAACCTTTCCCAGTCACTCTGTGTATTTTGAGTGTAGGGCAACACACTGCACTCTTCCTTGGGAGAGCTAGATTTCCTCAGCCCTCTTTTGGCTCCAGGAAATGAGTTCTCTCATATCCTCCACGTCATGCAAATCTGCCTCTTAGCCGTAGGCTGAAGGGCACTGAGAAACCAAAACTGCTTCGCATTCCTTGCACAAAGTCATAGCTTAGGACCCCATCCTTACAGGAGAAAGTCGGCTTGCGTTCCTGCTGTAACCAAAGCACAGTTCTTCCTCTTACACGGCAGGGTTTTAGAAGAAGCTAAGCGCGATAGCATACCTAGAGCGCTCCTTGGGGGAGGCGGTTGGCTACACGCAGAACTCCGTTGCAAATAAACTTTATTCAAGGAAGGGACCAGTGGGTAGCTTGAGGGTCCATTTACTTGGTAGAAATCACAAGGAGATAGGCTGCATGTTCGCTGGAAACGGGGACCTGATGGCACAAGCCTTGCTTTCCCATTTTGAATGCTCCATTCATGCTGCCTTGAAGCTACCTAAATAACAGTTTTAGGACGGGTCTCTAGTCACTGTAGGCAGGGCTCTGGGAAGGGAACGAGTGTTCTCTATATCAACAGGCTGCTTTTATAGCCTGGGTGGGAGCTTTTCCTGAGAAGCTCTAGAGCTAAAAGGAAACATGACGTGAGTCCTTTCCTCAAGGTAAAGCCTTGAATAGCCCTACCGAAGCTAAGTTTGGAGCAGTTTCCTTGAGGCATTAGTTTCAGGTCTGTTTTCTTTTAAGGTTAGTAAGCTTTTCAAGACAGCGAGGACCTCGCCTGGGCATCCTATTCCCTGCCAAAACACCGAGTACAGGCAGGCTCCACTGGGCTGCTAAGAAACATCCAGGCCCGGAAACCTTTCCCAGTCACTCTGTGTATTTTGAGTGTAGGGCAACACACTGCACTCTTCCTTGGGAGAGCTAGATTTCCTCAGCCCTCTTATGGCTCCAGGGAATGTGTTCTCTCATGTCCTCCACGTCATGCAAATCTGCCTCATTGCCCTAGGCTGAAGGGCACTGAGAAACCAAAACTGCTTCGCATTCCTTCTACAAAGTAATATCTTAAGACCCCATCCTTACAGGAGAAAGTCTGCTTGCGTTCCAGCTGTAACCAAAGCACAGTTCTTCCTCTTACACTACAGGGTTTTAGAAGAAAACCAGCGCGATAGCATACCTAGAGCGCTCCCTGGGGGAGGCGGTTGGCTACACGCAGAACTCCATGCCAAATAAACTTTATTCAAGGAAGGGACCAGTTTGTAGCCAGAGTGTATATTTACTTGGTAGAAATCACAAGGAGGTAGGCTGCGTGTTCGCTGGAAACGGGGCCTGATGGCACAAGCCTTGCTTTCCCATTTTGAATGCTCCATTCATGCTGCCTTGAAGTTACCTAAATAACAGTTTTAGGACGGGTCTCTAGTCACTGTAGGCAGGGGTCTGGGAAGGGAACGAGTGTTCTCTACATCAACAGGGTGCTTTTATAGCCTGGGTGGGAGCTTCTCCTGAGAAGCTCTAGACCTAAAAGGAAACATGACGTGAGTTCTTTCCTCAAGGTAAAGCCTTGAATAGCCCTACCGAAGCTAAGTTTGGAGCAGTTTCCTTGAGGCATTAGTTTCAGGTCTGTTTTCTTTTAAGGTTAGTAAGCTTTTCAAGAAAGCGAGGACCTATCCTGGGCACCCTATTCCCTGCAAGAACACCGAGTACAGGCAGGCTCCGCTGGGCTGCTAAGAAACATCCAGGCCTGGAAACCATTCCCAGTCACTCTGTGTATTTTGAGTGTAGGGCAACACACTGCACTCTTCCTTGGGAGAGCCAGATTTCCTCAACTCTCCAACAGCTCCAGGAAATTTGTTCTCTCACGTCCTACATGTCATGCAAATCTGCTTCATTGCCCTAGGCTGAGCGGCACTGAGAAACCAAAACTGCTTCGCATTCCTTCTACAAAGTCATACCTTAAGACCCCATCCTTACAGGAGAAAGTCGGCTTGCCTTCCTGCTGTAAACAAAGCACAGTTCTTCCTCTTACACTACAGGGTTTTAGAAGAAGCCCAGCGCGACAGCATACCTAGAGCGCTCCTTGGGGGAGGCGGTTGGCTACACGCAGAACTCCGTGCCAAATAAACTTTATTCAAGGAAGGGAGCAGTTTGTAGCCAGAGTGTATATTTACTTGGTAGAAATCACAAGGAGGTAGGCTGCGTGTTCGCTGGAAACGGGGACCTGATGGCACAAGCCTTGCTTTCCCATTTTGAATGCTCCATTCATGCTGCCTTGAAGCTACCTAAAAGTTTTAGGACGTGTCTCTAGTCACTGTAGGCAGGGCTCAGGGAAGGGAACGAGTGTTCTCTACATCAACAGGTTGCTTTCGTAGCCTGAGTGGGAGCCTCTCCTGAGACGCTGTAGAGCTAAAAGGAAACTTGACGTGAGTCCTTTCCTCAAGGTAAAGCCTTGAAGAGCTCTGCCGAAGCTAAGTTTGGAGCAGTTTCATTGAGGCATTAGTTTCAGGTCTGTTTTCTTTTAAGGTTAGTAAGCTTTTCAAGACAGTGAGGACCTCACGTGGGCACGCTATTCCCTGCAAGAACACCGAGTACCGGCAGGATCCACTGGGCTGCTAAGGAACATCCAGGCCCGGAAACCTTTCCCAGTCACTCTGTGTATTTTGAGTGTAGGGCAACACACTGCACTCTTCCTTGGGAGAGCTAGATTTCCTCATCCCTCTTTTGGCTCCAGGAAATGTGTTCTCTCATATCCTCCACGTCATGCAAATCTGTCTCTTTGCCCTAGGCTGAAGGGCACTGAGAAACCAAAACTGCTTCGCATTCCTTGCACAAAGTCATAGCTTAGGACCCCATCCTTACAGGAGAAAGTCAGCTTGCGTTCCTGCTGTAACCAAAGCACAGTTCTTCCTCTTACTCGCCAGGGTTTTAGAAGAAGCTAAGCGCGATAGCATACCTAGAGCGCTCCTTGGGGGAGGCGGTTGGCTACACGCAGAACTCCGTGCCAAATAAACTTTATTCAAGGAAGGGACCAGTGCGTAGCTTCAGGGTACATTTACTTGGTAGAAATCACAAGGAGGTAGGCTGCATGTTCGCTGGAAACGGGGACCCGATGGCACAAGCCTTGCTTTCCCATTTTGAATGATCCATTCATGCTGCCTTGAAGCTACCTAAATAACAGTTTTAGGACGTGTCTCTAGTCACTGTAGGCAGGGCTCTGGGAAGGGAACGAGTGTTCTCTCCCTCAACAGGGTGCTTCCTTAGCCTGGGTGGGAGCCTCTCCTGAGACGCTCTAGAGCTAAAAGGAAACTTGACGTGAGTCCTTTCCTCAAGGTAAAGCCTTGAAGAGCCCTGCAGAAGCTAAGTTTGGAGCAGTTTCCTTGAGGCATTAGTTTCAGGTCTGTTTTCTTTTAAGGTTAGTAAGCTTTTCAAGTCATCGAGGACCTCGCGTGGGCACCCTATTCCCTTCAAGAACACCGAGTACCGGCAGGCTCCACTGGGCTGCTAAGAAACATCCAGGCCTGGAAACCATTCCCAGTCACTCTGTGTATTTTGAGTGTAGGGCAACACACTGCACTCTTCCTTGGGAGAGCCAGATTTCCTCAGCTCTCCAACAGCTCCAGGAAATTTGTTCTCTCACGTCCTACATGTCATGCAAATTTGCCTCATTGCCCTAGGCTGAGCAGCACTGAGAAACCAAAACTGCTTCGCATTCCTTCTACAAAGTCATACCTTAAGACCCCATTCTTACAGGAGAAAGTCGGCTTGCCTTCCTGCTGTAAACAGAGCACAGTTCTTCCTCTTACACTACAGGGTTTTAGAAGAAGCCCAGCGCGATAGCATACCTAGAGCGCTCCTTGGGGGAGGCGGTTGGCTACACGCAGAACTCCGTGCCAAATAAACTTTATTCAAGGAACGGAGCAGTTTGTAGCCAGAGTGTATATTTACTTGGTAGAAATCACAAGGAGGTAGGCTGCGTGTTCGCTGGAAACGGGGACCTGATGGCACAAGCCTTGCTTTCCCATTTTGAATGCTCCATTCATGCTGCCTTGAAGCTACCTAAATAACAGTTTTAGGACGGGTCTCTAGTCACTGTAGGCAGGGCTCTGGGAAGGGAACGAGTGTTCTCTACATCAACAGGTTGCTTTCGTAGCCTGAGTGGGAGCCTCTCCTGACACGCTGTAGAGCTAAAAGGAAACTTGACGTGAGTCCTTTCCTCAAGGTAAAGCCTTGAATAGCCCTACCGAAGCTAAGTTTGGAGCAGTTTCCTTGAGGCATTAGTTTCAGGTCTGTTTTCTTTTAAGGTTAGTAAGCTTTTCAAGACAGCGAGGACCTCGCCTGGGCACCCTATTCCCTGCCAAAACACCGAATACAGGCAGGCTCCACTGGGCTGCTAAGAAACATCCAGGCCCGGAAACCTTTCCCAGTCACTCTGTGTATTTTGAGTGTAGGGCAACACACTGCACTCTTCCTTGGGAGAGCTAGATTTCCTCAGCCCTCTTTTGGCTCCAGGAAATGAGTTCTCTCATATCCTCCACGTCATGCAAATCTGCCTCTTAGCCGTAGGCTGAAGGGCACTGAGAAACCAAAACTGCTTCGCATTCCTTGCACAAAGTCATAGCTTAGGACCCCATCCTTACAGGAGAAAGTCGGCTTGCGTTCCTGCTGTAACCAAAGCACAGTTCTTCCTCTTACACGGCAGGGTTTTAGAAGAAGCTAAGCGCGATAGCATACCTAGAGCGCTCCTTGGGGGAGGCGGTTGGCTACACGCAGAACTCCGTTGCAAATAAACTTTATTCAAGGAAGGGACCAGTGGGTAGCTTGAGGGTCCATTTACTTGGTAGAAATCACAAGGAGATAGGCTGCATGTTCGCTGGAAACGGGGACCTGATGGCACAAGCCTTGCTTTCCCATTTTGAATGCTCCATTCATGCTGCCTTGAAGCTACCTAAATAACAGTTTTAGGACGGGTCTCTAGTCACTGTAGGCAGGGCTCAGGGAAGGGAACGAGTGTTCTCTACATCAACAGGTTGCTTTCGTAGCCTGAGTGGGAGCCTCTCCTGAGACGCTGTAGAGCTAAAAGGAAACTTGACGTGAGTCCTTTCCTCAAGGTAAAGCCTTGAAGAGCTCTGCCGAAGCTAAGTTTGGAGCAGTTTCATTGAGGCATTAGTTTCAGGTCTGTTTTCTTTTAATGTTAGTAAGCTTTTCAAGACAGTGAGGACCTCACGTGGGCACCCTATTCCCTGCAAGAACACCGAGTACCGGCAGGCTCCACTGGGCTGCTAAGAAACATCCAGGCCTGGAAACCATTCCCAGTCACTCTGTGTATTTTGAGTGTAGGGCAACACACTGCACTCTTCCTTGGGAGAGCCAGACTTCCTCAGCTCTCCAACAGCTCCAGGAAATTTGTTCTCTCACGTCCTACATGTCATGCAAATCTGCTTCATTGCCCTAGGCTGAGCGGCACTGAGAAACCAAAACTGCTTCGCATTCCTTCTACAAAGTCATACCTTAAGACCCCATCCTTACAGGAGAAAGTCGGCTTGCCTTCCTGCTGTAAACAAAGCACAGTTCTTCCTCTTACACTACAGGGTTTTAGAAGAAGCCCAGCGCGACAGCATACCTAGAGCACTCCTTGGGGGAGGCGGTTGGCTACACGCAGAACTCCGTGCCAAATAAACTTTATTCAAGGAAGGGAGCAGTTTGTAGCCAGAGTGTATATTTACTTGGTAGAAATCACAAGGAGGTAGGCTGCGTGTTCGCTGGAAACGGGGACCTGATGGCACAAGCCTTGCTTTCCCATTTTGAATGCTCCATTCATGCTGCCTTGAAGCTACCTAAAAGTTTTAGGACGTGTCTCTAGTCACTGTAGGTAGGGCTCAGGGAAGGGAACGAGTGTTCTCTACATCAACAGGTTGCTTTCGTAGCCTGAGTGGGAGCCTCTCCTGAGACGCTGTAGAGCTAAAAGGAAACTTGACGTGAGTCCTTTCCTCAAGGTAAAGCCTTGAAGAGCTCTGCCGAAGCTAAGTTTGGAGCAGTTTCATTGAGGCATTAGTTTCAGGTCTGTTTTCTTTTAAGGTTAGTAAGCTTTTCAAGACAGTGAGGACCTCACGTGGGCACGCTATTCCCTGCAAGAACACCGAGTACCGGCAGGATCCACTGGGCTGCTAAGGAACATCCAGGCCCGGAAACCTTTCCCAGTCACTCTGTGTATTTTGAGTGTAGGGCAACACACTGCACTCTTCCTTGGGAGAGCTAGATTTCCTCAGCCCTCTTTTGGCTCCAGGAAATGAGTTCTCTCATATCCTCCACGTCATGCAAATCTGCCTCTTAGCCGTAGGCTGAAGGGCACTGAGAAACCAAAACTGCTTCGCATTCCTTGCACAAAGTCATAGCTTAGGACCCCATCCTTACAGGAGAAAGTCGGCTTGCGTTCCTGCTGTAACCAAAGCACAGTTCTTCCTCTTACACGGCAGGGTTTTAGAAGAAGCTAAGCGCGATAGCATACCTAGAGCGCTCCTTGGGGGAGGCGGTTGGCTACACGCAGAACTCCGTTGCAAATAAACTTTATTCAAGGAAGGGACCAGTGGGTAGCTTGAGGGTCCATTTACTTGGTAGAAATCACAAGGAGATAGGCTGCATGTTCGCTGGAAACGGGGACCTGATGGCACAAGCCTTGCTTTCCCATTTTGAATGCTCCATTCATGCTGCCTTGAAGCTACCTAAATAACAGTTTTAGGACGGGTCTCTAGTCACTGTAGGCAGGGCTCTGGGAAGGGAACGAGTGTTCTCTATATCAACAGGCTGCTTTTATAGCCTGGGTGGGAGCTTTTCCTGAGAAGCTCTAGAGCTAAAAGGAAACATGACGTGAGTCCTTTCCTCAAGGTAAAGCCTTGAATAGCCCTACCGAAGCTAAGTTTGGAGCAGTTTCCTTGAGGCATTAGTTTCAGGTCTGTTTTCTTTTAAGGTTAGTAAGCTTTTCAAGACAGCGAGGACCTCGCCTGGGCATCCTATTCCCTGCCAAAACACCGAGTACAGGCAGGCTCCACTGGGCTGCTAAGAAACATCCAGGCCCGGAAACCTTTCCCAGTCACTCTGTGTATTTTGAGTGTAGGGCAACACACTGCACTCTTCCTTGGGAGAGCTAGATTTCCTCAGCCCTCTTATGGCTCCAGGGAATGTGTTCTCTCATGTCCTCCACGTCATGCAAATCTGCCTCATTGCCCTAGGCTGAAGGGCACTGAGAAACCAAAACTGCTTCGCATTCCTTCTACAAAGTAATATCTTAAGACCCCATCCTTACAGGAGAAAGTCTGCTTGCGTTCCAGCTGTAACCAAAGCACAGTTCTTCCTCTTACACTACAGGGTTTTAGAAGAAAACCAGCGCGATAGCATACCTAGAGCGCTCCCTGGGGGAGGCGGTTGGCTACACGCAGAACTCCATGCCAAATAAACTTTATTCAAGGAAGGGACCAGTTTGTAGCCAGAGTGTATATTTACTTGGTAGAAATCACAAGGAGGTAGGCTGCGTGTTCGCTGGAAACGGGGCCTGATGGCACAAGCCTTGCTTTCCCATTTTGAATGCTCCATTCATGCTGCCTTGAAGTTACCTAAATAACAGTTTTAGGACGGGTCTCTAGTCACTGTAGGCAGGGGTCTGGGAAGGGAACGAGTGTTCTCTACATCAACAGGGTGCTTTTATAGCCTGGGTGGGAGCTTCTCCTGAGAAGCTCTAGACCTAAAAGGAAACATGACGTGAGTTCTTTCCTCAAGGTAAAGCCTTGAATAGCCCTACCGAAGCTAAGTTTGGAGCAGTTTCCTTGAGGCATTAGTTTCAGGTCTGTTTTCTTTTAAGGTTAGTAAGCTTTTCAAGAAAGCGAGGACCTATCCTGGGCACCCTATTCCCTGCAAGAACACCGAGTACAGGCAGGCTCCGCTGGGCTGCTAAGAAACATCCAGGCCTGGAAACCATTCCCAGTCACTCTGTGTATTTTGAGTGTAGGGCAACACACTGCACTCTTCCTTGGGAGAGCCAGATTTCCTCAACTCTCCAACAGCTCCAGGAAATTTGTTCTCTCACGTCCTACATGTCATGCAAATCTGCTTCATTGCCCTAGGCTGAGCGGCACTGAGAAACCAAAACTGCTTCGCATTCCTTCTACAAAGTCATACCTTAAGACCCCATCCTTACAGGAGAAAGTCGGCTTGCCTTCCTGCTGTAAACAAAGCACAGTTCTTCCTCTTACACTACAGGGTTTTAGAAGAAGCCCAGCGCGACAGCATACCTAGAGCGCTCCTTGGGGGAGGCGGTTGGCTACACGCAGAACTCCGTGCCAAATAAACTTTATTCAAGGAAGGGAGCAGTTTGTAGCCAGAGTGTATATTTACTTGGTAGAAATCACAAGGAGGTAGGCTGCGTGTTCGCTGGAAACGGGGACCTGATGGCACAAGCCTTGCTTTCCCATTTTGAATGCTCCATTCATGCTGCCTTGAAGCTACCTAAAAGTTTTAGGACGTGTCTCTAGTCACTGTAGGCAGGGCTCAGGGAAGGGAACGAGTGTTCTCTACATCAACAGGTTGCTTTCGTAGCCTGAGTGGGAGCCTCTCCTGAGACGCTGTAGAGCTAAAAGGAAACTTGACGTGAGTCCTTTCCTCAAGGTAAAGCCTTGAAGAGCTCTGCCGAAGCTAAGTTTGGAGCAGTTTCATTGAGGCATTAGTTTCAGGTCTGTTTTCTTTTAAGGTTAGTAAGCTTTTCAAGACAGTGAGGACCTCACGTGGGCACGCTATTCCCTGCAAGAACACCGAGTACCGGCAGGCTCCACTGGGCTGCTAAGGAACATCCAGGCCCGGAAACCTTTCCCAGTCACTCTGTGTATTTTGAGTGTAGGGCAACACACTGCACTCTTCCTTGGGAGAGCTAGATTTCCTCATCCCTCTTTTGGCTCCAGGAAATGTGTTCTCTCATATCCTCCACGTCATGCAAATCTGTCTCTTTGCCCTAGGCTGAAGGGCACTGAGAAACCAAAACTGCTTCGCATTCCTTGCACAAAGTCATAGCTTAGGACCCCATCCTTACAGGAGAAAGTCAGCTTGCGTTCCTGCTGTAACCAAAGCACAGTTCTTCCTCTTACTCGCCAGGGTTTTAGAAGAAGCTAAGCGCGAGAGCATACCTAGAGCGCTCCTTGGGGGAGGCGGTTGGCTACACGCAGAACTCCGTGCCAAATAAACTTTATTCAAGGAAGGGACCAGTGCGTAGCTTCAGGGTACATTTACTTGGTAGAAATCACAAGGAGGTAGGCTGCATGTTCGCTGGAAACGGGGACCCGATGGCACAAGCCTTGCTTTCCCATTTTGAATGATCCATTCATGCTGCCTTGAAGCTACCTAAATAACAGTTTTAGGACGTGTCTCTAGTCACTGTAGGCAGGGCTCTGGGAAGGGAACGAGTGTTCTCTCCCTCAACAGGGTGCTTCCTTAGCCTGGGTGGGAGCCTCTCCTGAGACGCTCTAGAGCTAAAAGGAAACTTGACGTGAGTCCTTTCCTCAAGGTAAAGCCTTGAAGAGCCCTGCAGAAGCTAAGTTTGGAGCAGTTTCCTTGAGGCATTAGTTTCAGGTCTGTTTTCTTTTAAGGTTAGTAAGCTTTTCAAGTCATCGAGGACCTCGCGTGGGCACCCTATTCCCTTCAAGAACACCGAGTACCGGCAGGCTCCACTGGGCTGCTAAGAAACATCCAGGCCTGGAAACCATTCCCAGTCACTCTGTGTATTTTGAGTGTAGGGCAACACACTGCACTCTTCCTTGGGAGAGCCAGATTTCCTCAGCTCTCCAACAGCTCCAGGAAATTTGTTCTCTCACGTCCTACATGTCATGCAAATTTGCCTCATTGCCCTAGGCTGAGCGGCACTGAGAAACCAAAACTGCTTCGCATTCCTTCTACAAAGTCATACCTTAAGACCCCATTCTTACAGGAGAAAGTCGGCTTGCCTTCCTGCTGTAAACAGAGCACAGTTCTTCCTCTTACACTACAGGGTTTTAGAAGAAGCCCAGCGCGATAGCATACCTAGAGCGCTCCTTGGGGGAGGCGGTTGGCTACACGCAGAACTCCGTGCCAAATAAACTTTATTCAAGGAACGGAGCAGTTTGTAGCCAGAGTGTATATTTACTTGGTAGAAATCACAAGGAGGTAGGCTGCGTGTTCGCTGGAAACGGGGACCTGATGGCACAAGCCTTGCTTTCCCATTTTGAATGCTCCATTCATGCTGCCTTGAAGCTACCTAAATAACAGTTTTAGGACGGGTCTCTAGTCACTGTAGGCAGGGCTCTGGGAAGGGAACGAGTGTTCTCTACATCAACAGGTTGCTTTCGTAGCCTGAGTGGGAGCCTCTCCTGACACGCTGTAGAGCTAAAAGGAAACTTGACGTGAGTCCTTTCCTCAAGGTAAAGCCTTGAATAGCCCTACCGAAGCTAAGTTTGGAGCAGTTTCCTTGAGGCATTAGTTTCAGGTCTGTTTTCTTTTAAGGTTAGTAAGCTTTTCAAGACAGCGAGGACCTCGCCTGGGCACCCTATTCCCTGCCAAAACACCGAATACAGGCAGGCTCCACTGGGCTGCTAAGAAACATCCAGGCCCGGAAACCTTTCCCAGTCACTCTGTGTATTTTGAGTGTAGGGCAACACACTGCACTCTTCCTTGGGAGAGCTAGATTTCCTCAGCCCTCTTTTGGCTCCAGGAAATGAGTTCTCTCATATCCTCCACGTCATGCAAATCTGCCTCTTAGCCGTAGGCTGAAGGGCACTGAGAAACCAAAACTGCTTCGCATTCCTTGCACAAAGTCATAGCTTAGGACCCCATCCTTACAGGAGAAAGTCGGCTTGCGTTCCTGCTGTAACCAAAGCACAGTTCTTCCTCTTACACGGCAGGGTTTTAGAAGAAGCTAAGCGCGATAGCATACCTAGAGCGCTCCTTGGGGGAGGCGGTTGGCTACACGCAGAACTCCGTTGCAAATAAACTTTATTCAAGGAAGGGACCAGTGGGTAGCTTGAGGGTCCATTTACTTGGTAGAAATCACAAGGAGATAGGCTGCATGTTCGCTGGAAACGGGGACCTGATGGCACAAGCCTTGCTTTCCCATTTTGAATGCTCCATTCATGCTGCCTTGAAGCTACCTAAATAACAGTTTTAGGACGGGTCTCTAGTCACTGTAGGCAGGGCTCTGGGAAGGGAACGAGTGTTCTCTATATCAACAGGCTGCTTTTATAGCCTGGGTGGGAGCTTTTCCTGAGAAGCTCTAGAGCTAAAAGGAAACATGACGTGAGTCCTTTCCTCAAGGTAAAGCCTTGAATAGCCCTACCGAAGCTAAGTTTGGAGCAGTTTCCTTGAGGCATTAGTTTCAGGTCTGTTTTCTTTTAAGGTTAGTAAGCTTTTCAAGACAGCGAGGACCTCGCCTGGGCATCCTATTCCCTGCCAAAACACCGAGTACAGGCAGGCTCCACTGGGCTGCTAAGAAACATCCAGGCCCGGAAACCTTTCCCAGTCACTCTGTGTATTTTGAGTGTAGGGCAACACACTGCACTCTTCCTTGGGAGAGCTAGATTTCCTCAGCCCTCTTATGGCTCCAGGGAATGTGTTCTCTCATGTCCTCCACGTCATGCAAATCTGCCTCATTGCCCTAGGCTGAAGGGCACAGAGAAACCAAAACTGCTTCGCATTCCTTCTACAAAGTAATATCTTAAGACCCCATCCTTACAGGAGAAAGTCTGCTTGCGTTCCAGCTGTAACCAAAGCACAGTTCTTCCTCTTACACTACAGGGTTTTAGAAGAAAACCAGCGCGATAGCATACCTAGAGCGCTCCCTGGGGGAGGCGGTTGGCTACACGCAGAACTCCATGCCAAATAAACTTTATTCAAGGAAGGGACCAGTTTGTAGCCAGAGTGTATATTTACTTGGTAGAAATCACAAGGAGGTAGGCTGCGTGTTCGCTGGAAACGGGGCCTGATGGCACAAGCCTTGCTTTCCCATTTTGAATGCTCCATTCATGCTGCCTTGAAGTTACCTAAATAACAGTTTTAGGACGGGTCTCTAGTCACTGTAGGCAGGGGTCTGGGAAGGGAACGAGTGTTCTCTACATCAACAGGGTGCTTTTATAGCCTGGGTGGGAGCTTCTCCTGAGAAGCTCTAGAGCTAAAAGGAAACATGACGTGAGTTCTTTCCTCAAGGTAAAGCCTTGAATAGCCCTACCGAAGCTAAGTTTGGAGCAGTTTCCTTGAGGCATTAGTTTCAGGTCTGTTTTCTTTTAAGGTTAGTAAGCTTTTCAAGAAAGCGAGGACCTCTCCTGGGCACCCTATTCCCTGCAAGAACACCGAGTACAGGCAGGCTCCGCTGGGCTGCTAAGAAACATCCAGGCCTGGAAACCATTCCCAGTCACTCTGTGTATTTTGAGTGTAAGGCAACACACTGCACTCTTCCTTGGGAGACCCAGATTTCCTCAACTCTCCAACAGCTCCAGGAAATTTGTTCTCTCACGTCCTACATGTCATGCAAATCTGCTTCATTGCCCTAGGCTGAGCGGCACTGAGAAACCAAAACTGCTTCGCATTCCTTCTACAAAGTCATACCTTAAGACCCCATCCTTACAGGAGAAAGTCGGCTTGCCTTCCTGCTGTAAACAAAGCACAGTTCTTCCTCTTACACTACAGGGTTTTAGAAGAAGCCCAGCGCGACAGCATACCTAGAGCGCTCCTTGGGGGAGGCGGTTGGCTACACGCAGAACTCCGTGCCAAATAAACTTTATTCAAGGAAGGGAGCAGTTTGTAGCCAGAGTGTATATTTACTTGGTAGAAATCACAAGGAGGTAGGCTGCGTGTTCGCTGGAAACGGGGACCTGATGGCACAAGCCTTGCTTTCCCATTTTGAATGCTCCATTCATGCTGCCTTGAAGCTACCTAAATAACAGTTTTAGGACGTGTCTCTAGTCACTGTAGGCAGGGCTCAGGGAAGGGAACGAGTGTTCTCTACATCAACAGGTTGCTTTCGTAGCCTGAGTGGGAGCCTCTCCTGAGACGCTGTAGAGCTAAAAGGAAACTTGACGTGAGTCCTTTCCTCAAGGTAAAGCCTTGAAGAGCTCTGCCGAAGCTAAGTTTGGAGCAGTTTCATTGAGGCATTAGTTTCAGGTCTGTTTTCTTTTAATGTTAGTAAGCTTTTCAAGACAGTGAGGACCTCACGTGGGCACCCTATTCCCTGCAAGAACACCGAGTACCGGCAGGCTCCACTGGGCTGCTAAGAAACATCCAGGCCTGGAAACCATTCCCAGTCACTCTGTGTATTTTGAGTGTAGGGCAACACACTGCACTCTTCCTTGGGAGAGCCAGACTTCCTCAGCTCTCCAACAGCTCCAGGAAATTTGTTCTCTCACGTCCTACATGTCATGCAAATCTGCTTCATTGCCCTAGGCTGAGCGGCACTGAGAAACCAAAACTGCTTCGCATTCCTTCTACAAAGTCATACCTTAAGACCCCATCCTTACAGGAGAAAGTCGGCTTGCCTTCCTGCTGTAAACAAAGCACAGTTCTTCCTCTTACACTACAGGGTTTTAGAAGAAGCCCAGCGCGACAGCATACCTAGAGCACTCCTTGGGGGAGGCGGTTGGCTACACGCAGAACTCCGTGCCAAATAAACTTTATTCAAGGAAGGGAGCAGTTTGTAGCCAGAGTGTATATTTACTTGGTAGAAATCACAAGGAGGTAGGCTGCGTGTTCGCTGGAAACGGGGACCTGATGGCACAAGCCTTGCTTTCCCATTTTGAATGCTCCATTCATGCTGCCTTGAAGCTACCTAAAAGTTTTAGGACGTGTCTCTAGTCACTGTAGGCAGGGCTCAGGGAAGGGAACGAGTGTTCTCTACATCAACAGGTTGCTTTCGTAGCCTGAGTGGGAGCCTCTCCTGAGACGCTGTAGAGCTAAAAGGAAACTTGACGTGAGTCCTTTCCTCAAGGTAAAGCCTTGAAGAGCTCTGCCGAAGCTAAGTTTGGAGCAGTTTCATTGAGGCATTAGTTTCAGGTCTGTTTTCTTTTAATGTTAGTAAGCTTTTCAAGACAGTGAGGACCTCACGTGGGCACCCTATTCCCTGCAAGAACACCGAGTACCGGCAGGATCCACTGGGCTGCTAAGGAACATCCAGGCCCGGAAACCTTTCCCAGTCACTCTGTGTATTTTGAGTGTAGGGCAACACACTGCACTCTTCCTTGGGAGAGCTAGATTTCCTCATCCCTCTTTTGGCTCCAGGAAATGTGTTCTCTCATATCCTCCACGTCATGCAAATCTGTCTCTTTGCCCTAGGCTGAAGGGCACTGAGAAACCAAAACTGCTTCGCATTCCTTGCACAAAGTCATAGCTTAGGACCCCATCCTTACAGGAGAAAGTCGGCTTGCGTTCCTGCTGTAACCAAAGCACAGTTCTTCCTCTTACTCGCCAGGGTTTTAGAAGAAGCTAAGCGCGATAGCATACCTAGAGCGCTCCTTGGGGGAGGCGGTTGGCTACACGCAGAACTCCGTGCCAAATAAACTTTATTCAAGGAAGGGACCAGTGCGTAGCTTCAGGGTACATTTACTTGGTAGAAATCACAAGGAGGTAGGCTGCATGTTCGCTGGAAACGGGGACCCGATGGCACAAGCCTTGCTTTCCCATTTTGAATGCTCCATTCATGCTGCCTTGAAGCTACCTAAATAACAGTTTTAGGACGTGTCTCTAGTCACTGTAGGCAGGGCTCTGGGAAGGGAACGAGTGTTCTCTCCCTCAACAGGGTGCTTCCTTAGCCTGGGTGGGAGCCTCTCCTGAGACGCTCTAGAGCTAAAAGGAAACTTGACGTGAGTCCTTTCCTCAAGGTAAAGCCTTGAAGAGCCCTGCAGAAGCTAAGTTTGGAGCAGTTTCCTTGAGGCATTAGTTTCAGGTCTGTTTTCTTTTAAGGTTAGTAAGCTTTTCAAGTCATCGAGGACCTCGCGTGGGCACCCTATTCCCTTCAAGAACACCGAGTACCGGCAGGCTCCACTGGGCTGCTAAGAAACATCCAGGCCTGGAAACCATTCCCAGTCACTCTGTGTATTTTGAGTGTAGGGCAACACACTGCACTCTTCCTTGGGAGAGCCAGATTTCCTCAACTCTCCAACAGCTCCAGGAAATTTGTTCTCTCACGTCCTACATGTCATGCAAATTTGCCTCATTGCCCTAGGCTGAGCGGCACTGAGAAACCAAAACTGCTTCGCATTCCTTCTACAAAGTCATACCTTAAGACCCCATTCTTACAGGAGAAAGTCGGCTTGCCTTCCTGCTGTAAACAGAGCACAGTTCTTCCTCTTACACTACAGGGTTTTAGAAGAAGCCCAGCGCGATAGCATACCTAGAGCGCTCCTTGGGGGAGGCGGTTGGCTACACGCAGAACTCCGTGCCAAATAAACTTTATTCAAGGAACGGAGCAGTTTGTAGCCAGAGTGTATATTTACTTGGTAGAAATCACAAGGAGGTAGGCTGCGTGTTCGCTGGAAACGGGGACCTGATGGCACAAGCCTTGCTTTCCCATTTTGAATGCTCCATTCATGCTGCCTTGAAGCTACCTAAATAACAGTTTTAGGACGGGTCTCTAGTCACTGTAGGCAGGGGTCTGGGAAGGGAACGAGTGTTCTCTACATCAACAGGTTGCTTTCGTAGCCTGAGTGGGAGCCTCTCCTGACACGCTGTAGAGCTAAAAGGAAACTTGACGTGAGTCCTTTCCTCAAGGTAAAGCCTTGAATAGCCCTAACGAAGCTAAGTTTGGAGCAGTTTCCTTGAGGCATTAGTTTCAGGTCTGTTTTCTTTTAAGGTTAGTAAGCTTTTCAAGACAGCGAGGACCTCGCCTGGGCACCCTATTCCCTGCCAAAACACCGAATACAGGCAGGCTCCACTGGGCTGCTAAGAAACATCCAGGCCCGGAAACCTTTCCCAGTCACTCTGTGTATTTTGAGTGTAGGGCAACACACTGCACTCTTCCTTGGGAGAGCTAGATTTCCTCAGCCCTCTTTTGGCTCCAGGAAATGAGTTCTCTCATATCCTCCACGTCATGCAAATCTGCCTCTTAGCCCTAGGCTGAAGGGCACTGAGAAACCAAAACTGCTTTGCATTCCTTGCACAAAGTCATAGCTTAGGACCCCATCCTTACAGGAGAAAGTCGGCTTGCGTTCCTGCTGTAACCAAAGCACAGTTCTTCCTCTTACACGGCAGGGTTTTAGAAGAAGCTAAGCGCGATAGCATACCTAGAGCGCTCCTTGGGGGAGGCGGTTGGCTACACGCAGAACTCCGTTGCAAATAAACTTTATTCAAGGAAGGGACCAGTGGGTAGCTTGAGGGTCCATTTACTTGGTAGAAATCACAAGGAGATAGGCTGCATGTTCGCTGGAAACGGGGACCTGATGGCACAGGCCTTGCTTTCCCATTTTGAATGCTCCATTCATGCTGCCTTGAAGCTACCTAAATAACAGTTTTAGGACGGGTCTCTAGTCACTGTAGGCAGGGCTCTGGGAAGGGAACGAGTGTTCTCTATATCAACAGGCTGCTTTTATAGCCTGGGTGGGAGCTTTTCCTGAGAAGCTCTAGAGCTAAAAGGAAACATGACGTGAGTCCTTTCCTCAAGGTAAAGCCTTGAATAGCCCTACCGAAGCTAAGTTTGGAGAAGTTTCCTTGAGACATTAGTTTCAGGTCTGTTTTCTTTTAAGGTTAGTAAGCTTTTCAAGACAGCGAGGACCTCGCCTGGGCATCCTATTCCCTGCCAAAACACCGAGTACAGGCAGGCTCCACTGGGCTGCTAAGAAACATCCAGGCCCGGAAACCTTTCCCAGTCACTCTGTGTATTTTGAGTGTAGGGCAACACACTGCACTCTTCCTTGGGAGAGCTAGATTTCCTCAGCCCTCTTATGGCTCCAGGGAATGTGTTCTCTCATGTCCTCCACGTCATGCAAATCTGCCTCATTGCCCTAGGCTGAAGGGCACTGAGAAACCAAAACTGCTTCGCATTCCTTCTACAAAGTAATATCTTAAGACCCCATCCTTACAGGAGAAAGTCTGCTTGCGTTCCAGCTGTAACCAAAGCACAGTTCTTCCTCTTACACTACAGGGTTTTAGAAGAAAACCAGCGCGATAGCATACCTAGAGCGCTCCCTGGGGGAGGCGGTTGGCTACACGCAGAACTCCATGCCAAATAAACTTTATTCAAGGAAGGGACCTGTTTGTAGCCAGAGTGTATATTTACTTGGTAGAAATCACAAGGAGGTAGGCTGCGTGTTCGCTGGAAACGGGGCCTGATGGCACAAGCCTTGCTTTCCCATTTTGAATGCTCCATTCATGCTGCCTTGAAGTTACCTAAATAACAGTTTTAGGACGGGTCTCTAGTCACTGTAGGCAGGGGTCTGGGAAGGGAACGAGTGTTCTCTACATCAACAGGGTGCTTTTATAGCCTGGGTGGGAGCTTCTCCTGAGAAGCTCTAGAGCTAAAAGGAAACATGACGTGAGTTCTTTCCTCAAGGTAAAGCCTTGAATAGCCCTACCGAAGCTAATTTTGCAGCAGTTTCCTTGAGGCATTAGTTTCAGGTCTGTTTTCTTTTAAGGTTAGTAAGCTTTTCAAGAAAGCGAGGACCTCTCCTGGGCACCCTATTCCCTGCAAGAACACCGAGTACAGGCAGGCTCTGCTGGGCTGCTAAGAAACATCCAGGCCTGGAAACCATTCCCAGTCACTCTGTGTATTTTGAGTGTAGGGCAACACACTGCACTCTTCCTTGGGAGAGCCAGATTTCCTCAACTCTCCAACAGCTCCAGGAAATTTGTTCTCTCACGTCCTACATGTCATGCAAATTTGCCTCATTGCCCTAGGCTGAGCGGCACTGAGAAACCAAAACTGCTTCGCATTCCTTCTACAAAGTCATACCTTAAGACCCCATCCTTACAGGAGAAAGTCGGCTTGCCTTCCTGCTGTAAACAAAGCACAGTTCTTCCTCTTACACTACAGGGTTTTAGAAGAAGCCCAGCGCGACAGCATACCTAGAGCGCTCCTTGGGGGAGGCGGTTGGCTACACGCAGAACTCCGTGCCAAATAAACTTTATTCTAGGAAGGGAGCAGTTTGTAGCCAGAGTGTATATTTACTTGGTAGAAATCACAAGGAGGTAGGCTGCGTGTTCGCTGGAAACGGGGACCTGATGGCACAAGCCTTGCTTTCCCATTTTGAATGCTCCATTCATGCTGCCTTGAAGCTACCTAAATAACAGTTTTAGGACGTGTCTCTAGTCACTGTAGGCAGGGCTCAGGGAAGGGAACGAGTGTTCTCTACATCAACAGGTTGCTTTCGTAGCCTGAGTGGGAGCCTCTCCTGAGACGCTGTAGAGCTAAAAGGAAACTTGACGTGAGTCCTTTCCTCAAGGTAAAGCCTTGAAGAGCTCTGCCGAAGCTAAGTTTGGAGCAGTTTCATTGAGGCATTAGTTTCAGGTCTGTTTTCTTTTAATGTTAGTAAGCTTTTCAAGACAGTGAGGACCTCACGTGGGCACCCTATTCCCTGCAAGAACACCGAGTACCGGCAGGCTCCACTGGGCTGCTAAGAAACATCCAGGCCTGGAAACCATTCCCAGTCACTCTGTGTATTTTGAGTGTAGGGCAACACACTGCACTCTTCCTTGGGAGAGCCAGACTTCCTCAGCTCTCCAACAGCTCCAGGAAATTTGTTCTCTCACGTCCTACATGTCATGCAAATCTGCTTCATTGCCCTAGGCTGAGCGGCACTGAGAAACCAAAACTGCTTCGCATTCCTTCTACAAAGTCATACCTTAAGACCCCATCCTTACAGGAGAAAGTCGGCTTGCCTTCCTGCTGTAAACAAAGCACAGTTCTTCCTCTTACACTACAGGGTTTTAGAAGAAGCCCAGCGCGACAGCATACCTAGAGCACTCCTTGGGGGAGGCGGTTGGCTACACGCAGAACTCCGTGCCAAATAAACTTTATTCAAGGAAGGGAGCAGTTTGTAGCCAGAGTGTATATTTACTTGGTAGAAATCACAAGGAGGTAGGCTGCGTGTTCGCTGGAAACGGGGACCTGATGGCACAAGCCTTGCTTTCCCATTTTGAATGCTCCATTCATGCTGCCTTGAAGCTACCTAAAAGTTTTAGGACGTGTCTCTAGTCACTGTAGGCAGGGCTCAGGGAAGGGAACGAGTGTTCTCTACATCAACAGGTTGCTTTCGTAGCCTGAGTGGGAGCCTCTCCTGAGACGCTGTAGAGCTAAAAGGAAACTTGACGTGAGTCCTTTCCTCAAGGTAAAGCCTTGAAGAGCTCTGCCGAAGCTAAGTTTGGAGCAGTTTCATTGAGGCATTAGTTTCAGGTCTGTTTTCTTTTAATGTTAGTAAGCTTTTCAAGACAGTGAGGACCTCACGTGGGCACCCTATTCCCTGCAAGAACACCGAGTACCGGCAGGATCCACTGGGCTGCTAAGGAACATCCAGGCCCGGAAACCTTTCCCAGTCACTCTGTGTATTTTGAGTGTAGGGCAACACACTGCACTCTTCCTTGGGAGAGCTAGATTTCCTCATCCCTCTTTTGGCTCCAGGAAATGTGTTCTCTCATATCCTCCACGTCATGCAAATCTGTCTCTTTGCCCTAGGCTGAAGGGCACTGAGAAACCAAAACTGCTTCGCATTCCTTGCACAAAGTCATAGCTTAGGACCCCATCCTTACAGGAGAAAGTCGGCTTGCGTTCCTGCTGTAACCAAAGCACAGTTCTTCCTCTTACTCGCCAGGGTTTTAGAAGAAGCTAAGCGCGATAGCATACCTAGAGCGCTCCTTGGGGGAGGCGGTTGGCTACACGCAGAACTCCGTGCCAAATAAACTTTATTCAAGGAAGGGACCAGTGCGTAGCTTCAGGGTACATTTACTTGGTAGAAATCACAAGGAGGTAGGCTGCATGTTCGCTGGAAACGGGGACCCGATGGCACAAGCCTTGCTTTCCCATTTTGAATGCTCCATTCATGCTGCCTTGAAGCTACCTAAATAACAGTTTTAGGACGTGTCTCTAGTCACTGTAGGCAGGGCTCTGGGAAGGGAACGAGTGTTCTCTCCCTCAACAGGGTGCTTCCTTAGCCTGGGTGGGAGCCTCTCCTGAGACGCTCTAGAGCTAAAAGGAAACTTGACGTGAGTCCTTTCCTCAAGGTAAAGCCTTGAAGAGCCCTGCAGAAGCTAAGTTTGGAGCAGTTTCCTTGAGGCATTAGTTTCAGGTCTGTTTTCTTTTAAGGTTAGTAAGCTTTTCAAGTCATCGAGGACCTCGCGTGGGCACCCTATTCCCTTCAAGAACACCGAGTACCGGCAGGCTCCACTGGGCTGCTAAGAAACATCCAGGCCTGGAAACCATTCCCAGTCACTCTGTGTATTTTGAGTGTAGGGCAACACACTGCACTCTTCCTTGGGAGAGCCAGATTTCCTCAACTCTCCAACAGCTCCAGGAAATTTGTTCTCTCACGTCCTACAGGTCATGCAAATTTGCCTCATTGCCCTAGGCTGAGCGGCACTGAGAAACCAAAACTGCTTCGCATTCCTTCTACAAAGTCATACCTTAAGACCCCATTCTTACAGGAGAAAGTCGGCTTGCCTTCCTGCTGTAAACAGAGCACAGTTCTTCCTCTTACACTACAGGGTTTTAGAAGAAGCCCAGCGCGATAGCATACCTAGAGCGCTCCTTGGGGGAGGCGGTTGGCTACACGCAGAACTCCGTGCCAAATAAACTTTATTCAAGGAACGGAGCAGTTTGTAGCCAGAGTGTATATTTACTTGGTAGAAATCACAAGGAGGTAGGCTGCGTGTTCGCTGGAAACGGGGACCTGATGGCACAAGCCTTGCTTTCCCATTTTGAATGCTCCATTCATGCTGCCTTGAAGCTACCTAAATAACAGTTTTAGGACGGGTCTCTAGTCACTGTAGGCAGGGGTCTGGGAAGGGAACGAGTGTTCTCTACATCAACAGGTTGCTTTCGTAGCCTGAGTGGGAGCCTCTCCTGACACGCTGTAGAGCTAAAAGGAAACTTGACGTGAGTCCTTTCCTCAAGGTAAAGCCTTGAATAGCCCTAACGAAGCTAAGTTTGGAGCAGTTTCCTTGAGGCATTAGTTTCAAGTCTGTTTTCTTTTAAGGTTAGTAAGCTTTTCAAGACAGCGAGGACCTCGCCTGGGCACCCTATTCCCTGCCAAAACACCGAATACAGGCAGGCTCCACTGGGCTGCTAAGAAACATCCAGGCCCGGAAACCTTTCCCAGTCACTCTGTGTATTTTGAGTGTAGGGCAACACACTGCACTCTTCCTTGGGAGAGCTAGATTTCCTCAGCCCTCTTTTGGCTCCAGGAAATGAGTTCTCTCATATCCTCCACGTCATGCAAATCTGCCTCTTAGCCCTAGGCTGAAGGGCACTGAGAAACCAAAACTGCTTTGCATTCCTTGCACAAAGTCATAGCTTAGGACCCCATCCTTACAGGAGAAAGTCGGCTTGCGTTCCTGCTGTAACCAAAGCACAGTTCTTCCTCTTACACGGCAGGGTTTTAGAAGAAGCTAAGCGCGATAGCATACCTAGAGCGCTCCTTGGGGGAGGCGGTTGGCTACACGCAGAACTCCGTTGCAAATAAACTTTATTCAAGGAAGGGACCAGTGGGTAGCTTGAGGGTCCATTTACTTGGTAGAAATCACAAGGAGATAGGCTGCATGTTCGCTGGAAACGGGGACCTGATGGCACAGGCCTTGCTTTCCCATTTTGAATGCTCCATTCATGCTGCCTTGAAGCTACCTAAATAACAGTTTTAGGACGGGTCTCTAGTCACTGTAGGCAGGGCTCTGGGAAGGGAACGAGTGTTCTCTATATCAACAGGCTGCTTTTATAGCCTGGGTGGGAGCTTTTCCTGAGAAGCTCTAGAGCTAAAAGGAAACATGACGTGAGTCCTTTCCTCAAGGTAAAGCCTTGAATAGCCCTACCGAAGCTAAGTTTGGAGAAGTTTCCTTGAGACATTAGTTTCAGGTCTGTTTTCTTTTAAGGTTAGTAAGCTTTTCAAGACAGCGAGGACCTCGCCTGGGCATCCTATTCCCTGCCAAAACACCGAGTACAGGCAGGCTCCACTGGGCTGCTAAGAAACATCCAGGCCCGGAAACCTTTCCCAGTCACTCTGTGTATTTTGAGTGTAGGGCAACACACTGCACTCTTCCTTGGGAGAGCTAGATTTCCTCAGCCCTCTTATGGCTCCAGGGAATGTGTTCTCTCATGTCCTCCACGTCATGCAAATCTGCCTCATTGCCCTAGGCTGAAGGGCACTGAGAAACCAAAACTGCTTCGCATTCCTTCTACAAAGTAATATCTTAAGACCCCATCCTTACAGGAGAAAGTCTGCTTGCGTTCCAGCTGTAACCAAAGCACAGTTCTTCCTCTTACACTACAGGGTTTTAGAAGAAAACCAGCGCGATAGCATACCTAGAGCACTCCCTGGGGGAGGCGGTTGGCTACACGCAGAACTCCATGCCAAATAAACTTTATTCAAGGAAGGGACCTGTTTGTAGCCAGAGTGTATATTTACTTGGTAGAAATCACAAGGAGGTAGGCTGCGTGTTCGCTGGAAACGGGGCCTGATGGCACAAGCCTTGCTTTCCCATTTTGAATGCTCCATTCATGCTGCCTTGAAGTTACCTAAATAACAGTTTTAGGACGGGTCTCTAGTCACTGTAGGCAGGGGTCTGGGAAGGGAACGAGTGTTCTCTACATCAACAGGGTGCTTTTATAGCCTGGGTGGGAGCTTCTCCTGAGAAGCTCTAGAGCTAAAAGGAAACATGACGTGAGTTCTTTCCTCAAGGTAAAGCCTTGAATAGCCCTACCGAAGCTAATTTTGCAGCAGTTTCCTTGAGGCATTAGTTTCAGGTCTGTTTTCTTTTAAGGTTAGTAAGCTTTTCAAGAAAGCGAGGACCTCTCCTGGGCACCCTATTCCCTGCAAGAACACCGAGTACAGGCAGGCTCTGCTGGGCTGCTAAGAAACATCCAGGCCTGGAAACCATTCCCAGTCACTCTGTGTATTTTGAGTGTAGGGCAACACACTGCACTCTTCCTTGGGAGAGCCAGATTTCCTCAACTCTCCAACAGCTCCAGGAAATTTGTTCTCTCACGTCCTACATGTCATGCAAATTTGCCTCATTGCCCTAGGCTGAGCGGCACTGAGAAACCAAAACTGCTTCGCATTCCTTCTACAAAGTCATACCTTAAGACCCCATCCTTACAGGAGAAAGTCGGCTTGCCTTCCTGCTGTAAACAAAGCACAGTTCTTCCTCTTACACTACAGGGTTTTAGAAGAAGCCCAGCGCGACAGCATACCTAGAGCGCTCCTTGGGGGAGGCGGTTGGCTACACGCAGAACTCCGTGCCAAATAAACTTTATTCAAGGAAGGGAGCAGTTTGTAGCCAGAGTGTATATTTACTTGGTAGAAATCACAAGGAGGTAGGCTGCGTGTTCGCTGGAAACGGGGACCTGATGGCACAAGTCTTGCTTTCCCATTTTGAATGCTCCATTCATGCTGCCTTGAAGCTACCTAAATAACAGTTTTAGGACGTGTCTCTAGTCACTGTAGGCAGGGCTCAGGGAAGGGAACGAGTGTTCTCTACATCAACAGGTTGCTTTCGTAGCCTGAGTGGGAGCCTCTCCTGAGACGCTGTAGAGCTAAAAGGAAACTTGACGTGAGTCCTTTCCTCAAGGTAAAGCCTTGAAGAGCTCTGCCGAAGCTAAGTTTGGAGCAGTTTCATTGAGGCATTAGTTTCAGGTCTGTTTTCTTTTAATGTTAGTAAGCTTTTCAAGACAGTGAGGACCTCACGTGGGCACCCTATTCCCTGCAAGAACACCGAGTACCGGCAGGCTCCACTGGGCTGCTAAGAAACATCCAGGCCTGGAAACCATTCCCAGTCACTCTGTGTATTTTGAGTGTAGGGCAACACACTGCACTCTTCCTTGGGAGAGCCAGACTTCCTCAGCTCTCCAACAGCTCCAGGAAATTTGTTCTCTCACGTCCTACATGTCATGCAAATCTGCTTCATTGCCCTAGGCTGAGCGGCACTGAGAAACCAAAACTGCTTCGCATTCCTTCTACAAAGTCATACCTTAAGACCCCATCCTTACAGGAGAAAGTCGGCTTGCCTTCCTGCTGTAAACAAAGCACAGTTCTTCCTCTTACACTACAGGGTTTTAGAAGAAGCCCAGCGCGACAGCATACCTAGAGCGCTCCTTGGGGGAGGCGGTTGGCTACACGCAGAACTCCGTGCCAAATAAACTTTATTCAAGGAAGGGAGCAGTTTGTAGCCAGAGTGTATATTTACTTGGTAGAAATCACAAGGAGGTAGGCTGCGTGTTCGCTGGAAACGGGGACCTGATGGCACAAGCCTTGCTTTCCCATTTTGAATGCTCCATTCATGCTGCCTTGAAGCTACCTAAATAACAGTTTTAGGACGTGTCTCTAGTCACTGTAGGCAGGGCTCAGGGAAGGGAACGAGTGTTCTCTACATCAACAGGTTGCTTTCGTAGCCTGAGTGGGAGCCTCTCCTGAGACGCTGTAGAGCTAAAAGGAAACTTGACGTGAGTCCTTTCCTCAAGGTAAAGCCTTGAAGAGCTCTGCCGAAGCTAAGTTTGGAGCAGTTTCATTGAGGCATTAGTTTCAGGTCTGTTTTCTTTTAATGTTAGTAAGCTTTTCAAGACAGTGAGGACCTCACGTGGGCACCCTATTCCCTGCAAGAACACCGAGTACCGGCAGGCTCCACTGGGCTGCTAAGAAACATCCAGGCCTGGAAACCATTCCCAGTCACTCTGTGTATTTTGAGTGTAGGGCAACACACTGCACTCTTCCTTGGGAGAGCCAGATTTCCTCAACTCTCCAACAGCTCCAGGAAATTTGTTCTCTCACGTCCTACATGTCATGCAAATCTGCTTCATTGCCCTAGGCTGAGCGGCACTGAGAAACCAAAACTGCTTCGCATTCCTTCAACAAAGTCATACCTTAAGACCCCATCCTTACAGGAGAAAGTCGGCTTGCCTTCCTGCTGTAAACAAAGCACAGTTCTTCCTCTTACACTACAGGGTTTTAGAAGAAGCCCAGCGCGACAGCATACCTAGAGCGCTCCTTGGGGGAGGCGGTTGGCTACACGCAGAACTCCGTGCCAAATAAACTTTATTCAAGGAAGGGACCAGTGCGTAGCTTCAGGGTACATTTACTTGGTAGAAATCACAAGGAGGTAGGCTGCATGTTCGTTGGAAACGGGGACCCGATGGCACAAGCCTTGCTTTCCCATTTTGAATGATCCATTCATGCTGCCTTGAAGCTACCTAAATAACAGTTTTAGGACGTGTCTCTAGTCACTGTAGGCAGGGCTCTGGGAAGGGAACGAGTGTTCTCTCCCTCAACAGGGTGCTTCCTTAGCCTGGGTGGGAGCCTCTCCTGAGACGCTCTAGAGCTAAAAGGAAACTTGACGTGAGTCCTTTCCTCAAGGTAAAGCCTTGAAGAGCCCTGCAGAAGCTAAGTTTGGAGCAGTTTCCTTGAGGCATTAGTTTCAGGTCTGTTTTCTTTTAAGGTTAGTAAGCTTTTCAAGTCATCGAGGACCTCGCGTGGGCACCCTATTCCCTTCAAGAACACCGAGTACCGGCAGGCTCCACTGGGCTGCTAAGAAACATCCAGGCCTGGAAACCATTCCCAGTCACTCTGTGTATTTTGAGTGTAGGGCAACACACTGCACTCTTCCTTGGGAGAGCCAGATTTCCTCAGCTCTCCAACAGCTCCAGGAAATTTGTTCTCTCACGTCCTACATGTCATGCAAATCTGCTTCATTGCCCTAGGCTGAGCGGCACTGAGAAACCAAAACTGCTTCGCATTCCTTCTACAAAGTCATACCTTAAGACCCCATTCTTACAGGAGAAAGTCGGCTTGCCTTCCTGCTGTAAACAGAGCACAGTTCTTCCTCTTACACTACAGGGTTTTAGAAGAAGCCCAGCGCGATAGCATACCTAGAGCGCTCCTTGGGGGAGGCGGTTGGCTACACGCAGAACTCCGTGCCAAATAAACTTTATTCAAGGAACGGAGCAGTTTGTAGCCAGAGTGTATATTTACTTGGTAGAAATCACAAGGAGGTAGGCTGCGTGTTCGCTGGAAACGGGGACCTGATGGCACAAGCCTTGCTTTCCCATTTTGAATGCTCCATTCATGCTGCCTTGAAGCTACCTAAATAACAGTTTTAGGACGGGTCTCTAGTCACTGTAGGCAGGGCTCTGGGAAGGGAACGAGTGTTCTCTACATCAACAGGTTGCTTTCGTAGCCTGAGTGGGAGCCTCTCCTGACACGCTGTAGAGCTAAAAGGAAACTTGACGTGAGTCCTTTCCTCAAGGTAAAGCCTTGAATAGCCCTACCGAAGCTAAGTTTGGAGCAGTTTCCTTGAGGCATTAGTTTCAGGTCTGTTTTCTTTTAAGGTTAGTAAGCTTTTCAAGACAGCGAGGACCTCGCCTGGGCACCCTATTCCCTGCCAAAACACCGAATACAGGCAGGCTCCACTGGGCTGCTAAGAAACATCCAGGCCCGGAAACCTTTCCCAGTCACTCTGTGTATTTTGAGTGTAGGGCAACACACTGCACTCTTCCTTGGGAGAGCTAGATTTCCTCAGCCCTCTTTTGGCTCCAGGAAATGAGTTCTCTCATATCCTCCACGTCATGCAAATCTGCCTCTTAGCCGTAGGCTGAAGGGCACTGAGAAACCAAAACTGCTTCGCATTCCTTGCACAAAGTCATAGCTTAGGACCCCATCCTTACAGGAGAAAGTCGGCTTGCGTTCCTGCTGTAACCAAAGCACAGTTCTTCCTCTTACACGGCAGGGTTTTAGAAGAAGCTAAGCGCGATAGCATACCTAGAGCGCTCCTTGGGGGAGGCGGTTGGCTACACGCAGAACTCCGTTGCAAATAAACTTTATTCAAGGAAGGGACCAGTGGGTAGCTTGAGGGTCCATTTACTTGGTAGAAATCACAAGGAGATAGGCTGCATGTTCGCTGGAAACGGGGACCTGATGGCACAAGCCTTGCTTTCCCATTTTGAATGCTCCATTCATGCTGCCTTGAAGCCACCTAAATAACAGTTTTAGGACGGGTCTCTAGTCACTGTAGGCAGGGCTCTGGGAAGGGAACGAGTGTTCTCTATATCAACAGGCTGCTTTTATAGCCTGGGTGGGAGCTTTTCCTGAGAAGCTCTAGAGCTAAAAGGAAACATGACGTGAGTCCTTTCCTCAAGGTAAAGCCTTGAATAGCCCTACCGAAGCTAAGTTTGGAGCAGTTTCCTTGAGGCATTAGTTTCAGGTCTGTTTTCTTTTAAGGTTAGTAAGCTTTTCAAGACAGCGAGGACCTCGCCTGGGCATCCTATTCCCTGCCAAAACACCGAGTACAGGCAGGCTCCACTGGGCTGCTAAGAAACATCCAGGCCCGGAAACCTTTCCCAGTCACTCTGTGTATTTTGAGTGTAGGGCAACACACTGCACTCTTCCTTGGGAGAGCTAGATTTCCTCAGCCCTCTTATGGCTCCAGGGAATGTGTTCTCTCATGTCCTCCACGTCATGCAAATCTGCCTCATTGCCCTAGGCTGAAGGGCACTGAGAAACCAAAACTGCTTCGCATTCCTTCTACAAAGTAATATCTTAAGACCCCATCCTTACAGGAGAAAGTCTGCTTGCGTTCCAGCTGTAACCAAAGCACAGTTCTTCCTCTTACACTACAGGGTTTTAGAAGAAAACCAGCGCGATAGCATACCTAGAGCGCTCCCTGGGGGAGGCGGTTGGCTACACGCAGAACTCCATGCCAAATAAACTTTATTCAAGGAAGGGACCAGTTTGTAGCCAGAGTGTATATTTACTTGGTAGAAATCACAAGGAGGTAGGCTGCGTGTTCGCTGGAAACGGGGCCTGATGGCACAAGCCTTGCTTTCCCATTTTGAATGCTCCATTCATACTGCCTTGAAGTTACCTAAATAACAGTTTTAGGACGGGTCTCTAGTCACTGTAGGCAGGGGTCTGGGAAGGGAACGAGTGTTCTCTACATCAACAGGGTGCTTTTATAGCCTGGGTGGGAGCTTCTCCTGAGAAGCTCTAGAGCTAAAAGGAAACATGACGTGAGTTCTTTCCTCAAGGTAAAGCCTTGAATAGCCCTACCGAAGCTAAGTTTGGAGCAGTTTCCTTGAGGCATTAGTTTCAGGTCTGTTTTCTTTTAAGGTTAGTAAGCTTTTCAAGAAAGCGAGGACCTCTCCTGGGCACCCTATTCCCTGCAAGAACACCGAGTACAGGCAGGCTCCGCTGGGCTGCTAAGAAACATCCAGGCCTGGAAACCATTTCCAGTCACTCTGTGTATTTTGAGTGTAGGGCAACACACTGCACTCTTCCTTGGGAGAGCCAGATTTCCTCAACTCTCCAACAGCTCCAGGAAATTTGTTCTCTCACGTCCTACATGTCATGCAAATCTGCTTCATTGCCCTAGGCTGAGCGGCACTGAGAAACCAAAACTGCTTCGCATTCCTTCTACAAAGTCATACCTTAAGACCCCATCCTTACAGGAGAAAGTCGGCTTGCCTTCATGCTGTAAACAAAGCACAGTTCTTCCTCTTACACTACAGGGTTTTAGAAGAAGCCCAGCGCGACAGCATACCTAGAGCGCTCCTTGGGGGAGGCGGTTGGCAACACGCAGAACTCCGTGCCAAATAAACTTTATTCAAGGAAGGGAGCAGTTTGTAGCCAGAGTGTATATTTACTTGGTAGAAATCACAAGGAGGTAGGCTGCGTGTTCGCTGGAAACGGGGACCTGATGGCACAAGCCTTGCTTTCCCATTTTGAATGCTCCATTCATGCTGCCTTGAAGCTTCCTAAATAACAGTTTTAGGACGTGTCTCTAGTCACTGTAGGCAGGGCTCAGGGAAGGGAACGAGTGTTCTCTACATCAACAGGTTGCTTTCGTAGCCTGAGTGGGAGCCTCTCCTGAGACGCTGTAGAGCTAAAAGGAAACTTGACGTGAGTCCTTTCCTCAAGGTAAAGCCTTGAAGAGCTCTGCCGAAGCTAAGTTTGGAGCAGTTTCATTGAGGCATTAGTTTCAGGTCTGTTTTCTTTTAATGTTAGTAAGCTTTTCAAGACAGTGAGGACCTCACGTGGGCACCCTATTCCCTGCAAGAACACCGAGTACCGGCAGGCTCCACTGGGCTGCTAAGAAACATCCAGGCCTGGAAACCATTCCCAGTCACTCTGTGTATTTTGAGTGTAGGGCAACACACTGCACTCTTCCTTGGGAGAGCCAGACTTCCTCAGCTCTCCAACAGCTCCAGGAAGTTTGTTCTCTCACGTCCTACATGTCATGCAAATCTGCTTCATTGCCCTAGGCTGAGCGGCACTGAGAAACCAAAACTGCTTCGCATTCCTTCTACAAAGTCATACCTTAAGACCCCATCCTTACAGGAGAAAGTCGGCTTGCCTTCCTGCTGTAAACAAAGCACAGTTCTTCCTCTTACACTACAGGGTTTTAGAAGAAGCCCAGCGCGACAGCATACCTAGAGCACTCCTTGGGGGAGGCGGTTGGCTACACGCAGAACTCCGTGCCAAATAAACTTTATTCAAGGAAGGGAGCAGTTTGTAGCCAGAGAGTATATTTACTTGGTAGAAATCACAAGGAGGTAGGCTGCGTGTTCGCTGGAAACGGGGACCTGATGGCACAAGCCTTGCTTTCCCATTTTGAATGCTCCATTCATGCTGCCTTGAAGCTACCTAAAAGTTTTAGGACGTGTCTCTAGTCACTGTAGGCAGGGCTCAGGGAAGGGAACGAGTGTTCTCTACATCAACAGGTTGCTTTCGTAGCCTGAGTGGGAGCCTCTCCTGAGACGCTGTAGAGCTAAAAGGAAACTTGACGTGAGTCCTTTCCTCAAGGTAAAGCCTTGAAGAGCTCTGCCGAAGCTAAGTTTGGAGCAGTTTCATTGAGGCATTAGTTTCAGGTCTGTTTTCTTTTAATGTTAGTAAGCTTTTCAAGACAGTGAGGACCTCACGTGGGCACCCTATTCCCTGCAAGAACACCGAGTACCGGCAGGATCCACTGGGCTGCTAAGGAACATCCAGGCCCGGAAACCTTTCCCAGTCACTCTGTGTATTTTGAGTGTAGGGCAACACACTGCACTCTTCCTTGGGAGAGCTAGATTTCCTCATCCCTCTTTTGGCTCCAGGAAATGTGTTCTCTCATATCCTCCACGTCATGCATATCTGTCTCTTTGCCCTAGGCTGAAGGGCACTGAGAAACCAAAACTGCTTCGCATTCCTTGCACAAAGTCATAGCTTAGGACCCCATCCTTACAGGAGAAAGTCGGCTTGCGTTCCTGCTGTAACCAAAGCACAGTTCTTCCTCTTACTCGCCAGGGTTTTAGAAGAAGCTAAGCGCGATAGCATACCTAGAGCGCTCCTTGGGGGAGGCGGTTGGCTACACGCAGAACTCCGTGCCAAATAAACTTTATTCAAGGAAGGGACCAGTGCGTAGCTTCAGGGTACATTTACTTGGTAGAAATCACAAGGAGGTAGGCTGCATGTTCGCTGGAAACGGGGACCCGATGGCACAAGCCTTGCTTTCCCATTTTGAATGCTCCATTCATGCTGCCTTGAAGCTACCTAAATAACAGTTTTAGGACGGGTCTCTAGTCACTGTAGGCAGGGCTCTGGGAAGGGAACGAGTGTTCTCTCCCTCAACAGGGTGCTTCCTTAGCCTGGGTGGGAGCCTCTCCTGAGACGCTCTAGAGCTAAAAGGAAACTTGACGTGAGTCCTTTCCTCAAGGTAAAGCCTTGAAGAGCCCTGCAGAAGCTAAGTTTGGAGCAGTTTCCTTGAGGCATTAGTTTCAGGTCTGTTTTCTTTTAAGGTTAGTAAGCTTTTCAAGACAGCGAGGACCTCGCCTGGGCACCCTATTCCCTGCCAAAACACCGAGTACAGGCAGGCTCCACTGGGCTGCTAAGAAACATCCAGGCCCGGAAAACTTTCCCAGTCACTCTGTGTATTTTGAGTGTAGGGCAACACACTGCACTCTTCCTTGGGAGAGCTAGATTTCCTCAGCCCTCTTTTGGCTCCAGGAAATGTGTTCTCTCATATCCTCCACGTCATGCAAATCTGCCTCTTTTCCCTAGGCTGAAGGGCACTGAGAAACCAAAACTGCTTCGCATTCCTTGCACAAAGTCATAGCTTAGGACCCCATCCTTACAGGAGAAAGTCGGCTTGCGTTCCTGCTGTAACCAAAGCACAGTTCTTCCTCTTACACGGCAGGGTTTTAGAAGAAGCTAAGCGCGATAGCATACCTAGAGCGCTCCTTGGGGGAGGCGGTTGGCTACACGCAGAACTCCGTTGCAAATAAACTTTATTCAAGGAAGGGACCAGTGGGTAGCTTGAGGGTCCATTTACTTGGTAGAAATCACAAGGAGATAGGCTGCATGTTCGCTGGAAACGGGGACCTGATGGCACAGGCCTTGCTTTCCCATTTTGAATGCTCCATTCATGCTGCCTTGAAGCTACCTAAATAACAGTTTTAGGACGGGTCTCTAGTCACTGTAGGCAGGGCTCTGGGAAGGGAACGAGTGTTCTCTATATCAACAGGCTGCTTTTATAGCCTGGGTGGGAGCTTTTCCTGAGAAGCTCTAGAGCTAAAAGGAAACATGACGTGAGTCATTTCCTCAAGGTAAAGCCTTGAATAGCCCTACCGAAGCTAAGTTTGGAGCAGTTTCCTTGAGGCATTAGTTTCAGGTCTGTTTTCTTTTAAGGTTAGTAAGCTTTTCAAGACAGCGAGGAAGTCGCGTGGGAACCCTATTCCCTGCAAGAACACCGAGTACCGGCAGGCTCCACTGGGCTGCTAAGAAACATCCAGGCCTGGAAACCATTCCCAGTCACTCTGTGTATTTTGAGTGTAGGGCAACACACTGCACTCTTCCTTGGGAGAGCGAGATTTCCTCAACTCTCCAACAGCTCCAGGAAATTTGTTCTCTCACGTCCTACATGTCATGCAAATCTGCTTCATTGCCCTAGGCTGAGCGGCACTGAGAAACCAAAACTGCTTCGCATTCCTTCAACAAAGTCATACCTTAAGACCCCATCCTTACAGGAGAAAGTCGGCTTGCCTTCCTGCTGTAAACAAAGCACAGTTCTTCCTCTTACACTACAGGGTTTTAGAAGAAGCCCAGCGCGATAGCACACCTAGAGCGCTCCTTGGGGGAGGCGGTTGGCTACACGCAGAACTCCGTGCCAAATAAACTTTATTCAAGGAAGGGAGCAGTTTGTAGCCAGAGTGTATATTTACTTGGTAGAAATCACAAGGAGGTAGGCTGCGTGTTCGCTGGAAACGGGGACCTGATGGCAGAAGCCTTGCTTTCCCATTTTGAATGCTCCATTCATGCTGCCTTGAAGCTACCTAAATAACAGTTTTAGGACGTGTCTCTAGTCACTGTAGGCAGGGCTCAGGGAAGGGAACGAGTGTTCTCTACATCAACAGGTTGCTTTCGTAGCCTGAGTGGGAGCCTCTCCTGAGACGCTGTAGAGCTAAAAGGAAACTTGACGTGAGTCCTTTCCTCAAGGTAAAGCCTTGAAGAGCTCTGCCGAAGCTAAGTTTGGAGCAGTTTCATTGAGGCATTAGTTTCAGGTCTGTTTTCTTTTAATGTTAGTAAGCTTTTCAAGACAGTGAGGACCTCAAGTGGGCACCCTATTCCCTGCAAGAACACCGAGTACCGGCAGGCTCCACTGGGCTGCTAAGAAACATCCAGGCCTGGAAACCATTCCCAGTCACTCTGTGTATTTTGAGTGTAGGGCAACACACTGCACTCTTCCTTGGGAGAGCCAGATTTCCTCAGCTCTCCAACAGCTCCAGGATATTTGTTCTCTCACGTCCTACATGTCATGCAAATCTGCTTCATTGCCCTAGGCTGAGCGGCACTGAGAAACCAAAACTGCTTCGCATTCCTTCTACAAAGTCATACCTTAAGACCCCATCCTTACAGGAGAAAGTCGGCTTGCCTTCCTGCTGTAAACAAAGCACAGTTCTTCCTCTTACACTACAGGGTTTTAGAAGAAGCCCAGCGCGACAGCATACCTAGAGCGCTCCTTGGGGGAGGCGGTTGGCTACACGCAGAACTCCGTGCCAAATAAACTTTATTCAAGGAAGGGAGCAGTTTGTAGCCAGAGTGTATATTTACTTGGTAGAAATCACAAGGAGGTAGGCTGCGTGTTCGCTGGAAACGGGGACCTGATGGCACAAGCCTTGCTTTCCCATTTTGAATGCTCCATTCATGCTGCCTTGAAGCTACCTAAATAACAGTTTTAGGACGTGTCTCTAGTCACTGTAGGCAGGGCTCAGGGAAGGGAACGAGTGTTCTCTACATCAACAGGTTGCTTTCGTAGCCTGAGTGGGAGCCTCTCCTGAGACGCTGTAGAGCTAAAAGGAAACTTGACGTGAGTCCTTTCCTCAAGGTAAAGCCTTGAAGAGCTCTGCCGAAGCTAAGTTTGGAGCAGTTTCATTGAGGCATTAGTTTCAGGTCTGTTTTCTTTTAATGTTAGTAAGCTTTTCAAGACAGTGAGGACCTCACGTGGGCACCCTATTCCCTGCAAGAACACCGAGTACCGGCAGGCTCCACTGGGCTGCTAAGAAACATCCAGGCCTGGAAACCATTCCCAGTCACTCTGTGTATTTTGAGTGTAGGGCAACACACTGCACTCTTCCTTGGGAGAGCCAGACTTCCTCTGCTCTCCAACAGCTCCAGGAAATTTGTTCTCTCACGTCCTACATGTCATGCAAATCTGCTTCATTGCCCTAGGCTGAGCGGCACTGAGAAACCAAAACTGCTTCGCATTCCTTCTACAAAGTCATACCTTAAGACCCCATCCTTACAGGAGAAAGTCGGCTTGCCTTCCTGCTGTAAACAAAGCACAGTTCTTCCTCTTACACTACAGGGTTTTAGAAGAAGCCCAGCGCGACAGCATACCTAGAGCACTCCTTGGGGGAGGCGGTTGGCTACACGCAGAACTCCGTGCCAAATAAACTTTATTCAAGGAAGGGAGCAGTTTGTAGCCAGAGTGTATATTTACTTGGTAGAAATCACAAGGAGGTAGGCTGCGTGTTCGCTGGAAACGGGGACCTGATGGCACAAGCCTTGCTTTCCCATTTTGAATGCTCCATTCATGCTGCCTTGAAGCTACCTAAAAGTTTTAGGACGTGTCTCTAGTCACTGTAGGCAGGGCTCAGGGAAGGGAACGAGTGTTCTCTACATCAACAGGTTGCTTTCGTAGCCTGAGTGGGAGCCTCTCCTGAGACGCTGTAGAGCTAAAAGGAAACTTGACGTGAGTCCTTTCCTCAAGGTAAAGCCTTGAAGAGCTCTGCCGAAGCTAAGTTTGGAGCAGTTTCATTGAGGCATTAGTTTCAGGTCTGTTTTCTTTTAATGTTAGTAAGCTTTTCAAGACAGTGAGGACCTCACGTGGGCACCCTATTCCCTGCAAGAACACCGAGTACCGGCAGGATCCACTGGGCTGCTAAGGAACATCCAGGCCCGGAAACCTTTCCCAGTCACTCTGTGTATTTTGAGTGTAGGGCAACACACTGCACTCTTCCTTGGGAGAGCTAGATTTCCTCATCCCTCTTTTGGCTCCAGGAAATGTGTTCTCTCATATCCTCCACGTCATGCATATCTGTCTCTTTGCCCTAGGCTGAAGGGCACTGAGAAACCAAAACTGCTTCGCATTCCTTGCAGAAAGTCATAGCTTAGGACCCCATCCTTACAGGAGAAAGTCGGCTTGCGTTCCTGCTGTAACCAAAGCACAGTTCTTCCTCTTACTCGCCAGGGTTTTAGAAGAAGCTAAGCGCGATAGCATACCTAGAGCGCTCCTTGGGGGAGGCGGTTGGCTACACGCAGAACTCCGTGCCAAATAAACTTTATTCAAGGAAGGGACCAGTGCGTAGCTTCAGGGTACATTTACTTGGTAGAAATCACAAGGAGGTAGGCTGCATGTTCGCTGGAAACGGGGACCCGATGGCACAAGCCTTGCTTTCCCATTTTGAATGCTCCATTCATGCTGCCTTGAAGCTACCTAAATAACAGTTTTAGGACGGGTCTCTAGTCACTGTAGGCAGGGCTCTGGGAAGGGAACGAGTGTTCTCTCCCTCAACAGGGTGCTTCCTTAGCCTGGGTGGGAGCCTCTCCTGAGACGCTCTAGAGCTAAAAGGAAACTTGACGTGAGACCTTTCCTCAAGGTAAAGCCTTGAAGAGCCCTGCAGAAGCTAAGTTTGGAGCAGTTTCCTTGAGGCATTAGTTTCAGGTCTGTTTTCTTTTAAGGTTAGTAAGCTTTTCAAGACAGCGAGGACCTCGCCTGGGCACCCTATTCCCTGCCAAAACACCGAGTACAGGCAGGCTCCACTGGGCTGCTAAGAAACATCCAGGCCCGGAAACCTTTCCCAGTCACTCTGTGTATTTTGAGTGTAGGGCAACACACTGCACTCTTCCTTGGGAGAGCTAGATTTCCTCAGCCCTCTTTTGGCTCCAGGAAATGTGTTCTCTCATATCCTCCACGTCATGCAAATCTGCCTCTTTTCCCTAGGCTGAAGGGCACTGAGAAACCAAAACTGCTTCGCATTCCTTGCACAAAGTCATAGCTTAGGACCCCATCCTTACAGGAGAAAGTCGGCTTGCGTTCCTGCTGTAACCAAAGCACAGCTCTTCCTCTTACACGGCAGGGTTTTAGAAGAAGCTAAGCGCGATAGCATACCTAGAGCGCTCCTTGGGGGAGGCGGTTGGCTACACGCAGAACTCCGTTGCAAATAAACTTTATTCAAGGAAGGGACAAGTGGGTAGCTTGAGGGTCCATTTACTTGGTAGAAATCACAAGGAGATAGGCTGCATGTTCGCTGGAAACGGGGACCTGATGGCACAGGCCTTGCTTTCCCATTTTGAATGCTCCATTCATGCTGCCTTGAAGCTACCTAAATAACAGTTTTAGGACGGGTCTCTAGTCACTGTAGGCAGGGCTCTGGGAAGGGAACGAGTGTTCTCTATATCAACAGGCTGCTTTTATAGCCTGGGTGGGAGCTTTTCCTGAGAAGCTCTAGAGCTAAAAGGAAACATGACGTGAGTCATTTCCTCAAGGTAAAGCCTTGAATAGCCCTACCGAAGCTAAGTTTGGAGCAGTTTCCTTGAGGCATTAGTTTCAGGTCTGTTTTCTTTTAAGGTTAGTAAGCTTTTCAAGACAGCGAGGAAGTCGCGTGGGAACCCTATTCCCTGCAAGAACACCGAGTACCGGCAGGCTCCACTGGGCTGCTAAGAAACATCCAGGCCTGGAAACCATTCCCAGTCACTCTGTGTATTTTGAGTGTAGGGCAACACACTGCACTCTTCCTTGGGAGAGCCAGATTTCCTCAACTCTCCAACAGCTCCAGGAAATTTGTTCTCTCACGTCCTACATGTCATGCAAATCTGCTTCATTGCCCTAGGCTGAGCGGCACTGAGAAACCAAAACTGCTTCGCATTCCTTCAACAAAGTCATACCTTAAGACCCCATCCTTACAGGAGAAAGTCGGCTTGCCTTCCTGCTGTAAACAAAGCACAGTTCTTCCTCTTACACTACAGGGTTTTAGAAGAAGCCCAGCGCGACAGCATACCTAGAGCGCTCCTTGGGGGAGGCGGTTGGCTACACGCAGAACTCCGTGCCAAATAAACTTTATTCAAGGAAGGGAGCAGTTTGTAGCCAGAGTGTATATTTACTTGGTAGAAATCACAAGGAGGTAGGCTGCGTGTTCGCTGGAAACGGGGACCTGATGGCAGAAGCCTTGCTTTCCCATTTTGAATGCTCCATTCATGCTGCCTTGAAGCTACCTAAATAACAGTTTTAGGACGTGTCTCTAGTCACTGTAGGCAGGGCTCAGGGAAGGGAACGAGTGTTCTCTACATCAACAGGTTGCTTTCGTAGCCTGAGTGGGAGCCTCTCCTGAGACGCTGTAGAGCTAAAAGGAAACTTGACGTGAGTCCTTTCCTCAAGGTAAAGCCTTGAAGAGCTCTGCCGAAGCTAAGTTTGGAGCAGTTTCATTGAGGCATTAGTTTCAGGTCTGTTTTCTTTTAATGTTAGTAAGCTTTTCAAGACAGTGAGGACCTCAAGTGGGCACCCTATTCCCTGCAAGAACACCGAGTACCGGCAGGCTCCACTGGGCTGCTAAGAAGCATCCAGGCCTGGAAACCATTCCCAGTCACTCTGTGTATTTTTAGTGTAGGGCAACACACTGCACTCTTCCTTGGGAGAGCCAGATTTCCTCAGCTCTCCAACAGCTCCAGGAAATTTGTTCTCTCACGTCCTACATGTCATGCAAATCTGCTTCATTGCCCTAGGCTGAGCGGCACTGAGAAACCAAAACTGCTTCGCATTCCTTCTACAAAGTCATACCTTAAGACCCCATCCTTACAGGAGAAAGTCGGCTTGCCTTCCTGCTGTAAACAAAGCACAGTTCTTCCTCTTACACTACAGGGTTTTAGAAGAAGCCCAGCGCGACAGCATACCTAGAGCGCTCCTTGGGGGAGGCGGTTGGCTACACGCAGAACTCCGTGCCAAATAAACTTTATTCAAGGAAGGGAGCAGTTTGTAGCCAGAGTGTATATTTACTTGGTAGAAATCACAAGGAGGTAGGCTGCGTGTTCGCTGGAAACGGGGACCTGATGGCACAAGCCTTGCTTTCCCATTTTGAATGCTCCATTCATGCTGCCTTGAAGCTACCTAAATAACAGTTTTAGGACGTGTCTCTAGTCACTGTAGGCAGGGCTCAGGGAAGGGAACGAGTGTTCTCTACATCAACAGGTTGCTTTCGTAGCCTGAGTGGGAGCCTCTCCTGAGACGCTGTAGAGCTAAAAGGAAACTTGACGTGAGTCCTTTCCTCAAGGTAAAGCCTTGAAGAGCTCTGCCGAAGCTAAGTTTGGAGCAGTTTCATTGAGGCATTAGTTTCAGGTCTGTTTTCTTTTAATGTTAGTAAGCTTTTCAAGACAGTGAGGACCTCACGTGGGCACCCTATTCCCTGCAAGAACACCGAGTACCGGCAGGCTCCACTGGGCTGCTAAGAAACATCCAGGCCTGGAAACCATTCCCAGTCACTCTGTGTATTTTGAGTGTAGGGCAACACACTGCACTCTTCCTTGGGAGAGCCAGACTTCCTCTGCTCTCCAACAGCTCCAGGAAATTTGTTCTCTCACGTCCTACATGTCATGCAAATCTGCTTCATTGCCCTAGGCTGAGCGGCACTGAGAAACCAAAACTGCTTCGCATTCCTTCTACAAAGTCATACCTTAAGACCCCATCCTTACAGGAGAAAGTCGGCTTGCCTTCCTGCTGTAAACAAAGCACAGTTCTTCCTCTTACACTACAGGGTTTTAGAAGAAGCCCAGCGCGACAGCATACCTAGAGCACTCCTTGGGGGAGGCGGTTGGCTACACGCAGAACTCCGTGCCAAATAAACTTTATTCAAGGAAGGGAGCAGTTTGTAGCCAGAGTGTATATTTACTTGGTAGAAATCACAAGGAGGTAGGCTGCGTGTTCGCTGGAAACGGGGACCTGATGGCACAAGCCTTGCTTTCCCATTTTGAATGCTCCATTCATGCTGCCTTGAAGCTACCTAAAAGTTTTAGGACGTGTCTCTAGTCACTGTAGGCAGGGCTCAGGGAAGGGAACGAGTGTTCTCTACATCAACAGGTTGCTTTCGTAGCCTGAGTGGGAGCCTCTCCTGAGACGCTGTAGAGCTAAAAGGAAACTTGACGTGAGTCCTTTCCTCAAGGTAAAGCCTTGAAGAGCTCTGCCGAAGCTAAGTTTGGAGCAGTTTCATTGAGGCATTAGTTTCAGGTCTGTTTTCTTTTAAGGTTAGTAAGCTTTTCAAGACAGTGAGGACCTCACGTGGGCACCCTATTCCCTGCAAGAACACCGAGTACCGGCAGGATCCACTGGGCTGCTAAGGAACATCCAGGCCCGGAAACCTTCCCCAGTCACTCTGTGTATTTTGAGTGTAGGGCAACACACTGCACTCTTCCTTGGGAGAGCTAGATTTCCTCATCCCTCTTTTGGCTCCAGGAAATGTGTTCTCTCATATCCTCCACGTCATGCAAATCTGTCTCTTTGCCCTAGGCTGAAGGGCACTGAGAAACCAAAACTGCTTCGCATTCCTTGCACAAAGTCATAGCTTAGGACCCCATCCTTACAGGAGAAAGTCAGCTTGCGTTCCTGCTGTAACCAAAGCACAGTTCTTCCTCTTACTCGCCAGGGTTTTAGAAGAAGCTAAGCGCGATAGCATACCTAGAGCGCTCCTTGGGGGAGGCGGTTGGCTACACGCAGAACTCCGTGCCAAATAAACTTTATTCAAGGAAGGGACCAGTGCGTAGCTTCAGGGTACATTTACTTGGTAGAAATCACAAGGAGGTAGGCTGCATGTTCGCTGGAAATGGGGACCCGATGGCACAAGCCTTGCTTTCCCATTTTGAATGATCCATTCATGCTGCCTTGAAGCTACCTAAATAACAGTTTTAGGACGTGTCTCTAGTCACTGTAGGCAGGGCTCTGGGAAGGGAACGAGTGTTCTCTCCCTCAACAGGGTGCTTCCTTAGCCTGGGTGGGAGCCTCTCCTGAGACGCTCTAGAGCTAAAAGGAAACTTGACGTGAGTCCTTTCCTCAAGGTAAAGCCTTGAAGAGCCCTGCAGAAGCTAAGTTTGGAGCAGTTTCCTTGAGGCATTAGTTTCAGGTCTGTTTTCTTTTAAGGTTAGTAAGCTTTTCAAGACAGCGAGGACCTCGCCTGGGCACCCTATTCCCTGCCAAAACACCGAGTACAGGCAGGCTCCACTGGGCTGCTAAGAAACATCCAGGCCCGGAAACCTTTCCCAGTCACTCTGTGTATTTTGAGTGTAGGGCAACACACTGCACTCTTCCTTGGGAGAGCTAGATTTCCTCAGCCCTCTTTTGGCTCCAGGAAATGTGTTCTCTCATATCCTCCACGTCATGCAAATCTGCCTATTTGCCCTAGGCTGAAGGGCACTGAGAAACCAAAACTGCTTCGCATTCCTTGCACAAAGTCATAGCTTAGGACCCCATCCTTACAGGAGAAAGTCGGCTTGCGTTCCTGCTGTAACCAAAGCACAGTTCTTCCTCTTACACGGCAGGGTTTTAGAAGAAGCTAAGCGCGATAGCATACCTAGAGCGCTCCTTGGGGGAGGCGGTTGGCTACACGCAGAACTCCGTTGCAAATAAACTTTATTCAAGGAAGGGACAAGTGGGTAGCTTGAGGGTCCATTTACTTGGTAGAAATCACAAGGAGATAGGCTGCATGTTCGCTGGAAACGGGGACCTGATGGCACAGGCCTTGCTTTCCCATTTTGAATGCTCCATTCATGCTGCCTTGAAGCTACCTAAATAACAGTTTTAGGACGGGTCTCTAGTCACTGTAGGCAGGGCTCTGGGAAGGGAACGAGTGTTCTCTATATCAACAGGCTGCTTTTATAGCCTGGGTGGGAGCTTTTCCTGAGAAGCTCTAGAGCTAAAAGGAAACATGACGTGAGTCATTTCCTCAAGGTAAAGCCTTGAATAGCCCTACCGAAGCTAAGTTTGGAGCAGTTTCCTTGAGGCATTAGTTTCAGGTCTGTTTTCTTTTAAGGTTAGTAAGCTTTTCAAGACAGCGAGGAAGTCGCGTGGGAACCCTATTCCCTGCAAGAACACCGAGTACCGGCAGGCTCCACTGGGCTGCTAAGAAACATCCAGGCCTGGAAACCATTCCCAGTCACTCTGTGTATTTTGAGTGTAGGGCAACACACTGCACTCTTCCTTGGGAGAGCCAGATTTCCTCAACTCTCCAACAGCTCCAGGAAATTTGTTCTCTCACGTCCTACATGTCATGCAAATCTGCTTCATTGCCCTAGGCTGAGCGGCACTGAGAAACCAAAACTGCTTCGCATTCCATCAACAAAGTCATACCTTAAGACCCCATCCTTACAGGAGAAAGTCGGCTTGCCTTCCTGCTGTAAACAAAGCACAGTTCTTCCTCTTACACTACAGGGTTTTAGAAGAAGCCCAGCGCGATAGCATACCTAGAGCGCTCCTTGGGGGAGGCGGTTGGCTACACGCAGAACTCCGTGCCAAATAAACTTTATTCAAGGAAGGGAGCAGTTTGTAGCCAGAGTGTATATTTACTTGGTAGAAATCACAAGGAGGTAGGCTGCGTGTTCGCTGGAAACGGAGACCTGATGGCAGAAGCCTTGCTTTCCCATTTTGAATGCTCCATTCATGCTGCCTTGAAGCTACCTAAATAACAGTTTTAGGACGTGTCTCTAGTCACTGTAGGCAGGGCTCAGGGAAGGGAACGAGTGTTCTCTACATCAACAGGTTGCTTTCGTAGCCTGAGTGGGAGCCTCTCCTGAGACGCTGTAGAGCTAAAAGGAAACTTGACGTGAGTCCTTTCCTCAAGGTAAAGCCTTGAAGAGCTCTGCCGAAGCTAAGTTTGGAGCAGTTTCATTGAGGCATTAGTTTCAGGTCTGTTTTCTTTTAATGTTAGTAAGCTTTTCAAGACAGTGAGGACCTCAAGTGGGCACCCTATTCCCTGCAAGAACACCGAGTACCGGCAGGCTCCACTGGGCTGCTAAGAAACATCCAGGCCTGGAAACCATTCCCAGTCACTCTGTGTATTTTGAGTGTAGGGCAACACACTGCACTCTTCCTTGGGAGAGCCAGATTTCCTCAGCTCTCCAACAGCTCCAGGATATTTGTTCTCTCACGTCCTACATGTCATGCAAATCTGCTTCATTGCCCTAGGCTGAGCGGCACTGAGAAACCAAAACTGCTTCGCATTCCTTCTACAAAGTCATACCTTAAGACCCCATCCTTACAGGAGAAAGTCGGCTTGCCTTCCTGCTGTAAACAAAGCACAGTTCTTCCTCTTACACTACAGGGTTTTAGAAGAAGCCCAGCGCGACAGCATACCTAGAGCGCTCCTTGGGGGAGGCGGTTGGCTACACGCAGAACTCCGTGCCAAATAAACTTTATTCAAGGAAGGGAGCAGTTTGTAGCCAGAGTGTATATTTACTTGGTAGAAATCACAAGGAGGTAGGCTGCGTGTTCGCTGGAAACGGGGACCTGATGGCACAAGCCTTGCTTTCCCATTTTGAATGCTCCATTCATGCTGCCTTGAAGCTACCTAAATAACAGTTTTAGGACGTGTCTCTAGTCACTGTAGGCAGGGCTCAGGGAAGGGAACGAGTGTTCTCTACATCAACAGGTTGCTTTCGTAGCCTGAGTGGGAGCCTCTCCTGAGACGCTGTAGAGCTAAAAGGAAACTTGACGTGAGTCCTTTCCTCAAGGTAAAGCCTTGAAGAGCTCTGCCGAAGCTAAGTTTGGAGCAGTTTCATTGAGGCATTAGTTTCAGGTCTGTTTTCTTTTAATGTTAGTAAGCTTTTCAAGACAGTGAGGACCTCACGTGGGCACCCTATTCCCTGCAAGAACACCGAGTACCGGCAGGCTCCACTGGGCTGCTAAGAAACATCCAGGCCTGGAAACCATTCCCAGTCACTCTGTGTATTTTGAGTGTAGGGCAACACACTGCACTCTTCCTTGGGAGAGCCAGACTTCCTCTGCTCTCCAACAGCTCCAGGAAATTTGTTCTCTCACGTCCTACATGTCATGCAAATCTGCTTCATTGCCCTAGGCTGAGCGGCACTGAGAAACCAAAACTGCTTCGCATTCCTTCTACAAAGTCATACCTTAAGACCCCATCCTTACAGGAGAAAGTCGGCTTGCCTTCCTGCTGTAAACAAAGCACAGTTCTTCCTCTTACACTACAGGGTTTTAGAAGAAGCCCAGCGCGACAGCATACCTAGAGCACTCCTTGGGGGAGGCGGTTGGCTACACGCAGAACTCCGTGCCAAATAAACTTTATTCAAGGAAGGGAGCAGTTTGTAGCCAGAGTGTATATTTACTTGGTAGAAATCACAAGGAGGTAGGCTGCGTGTTCGCTGGAAACGGGGACCTGATGGCACAAGCCTTGCTTTCCCATTTTGAATGCTCCATTCATGCTGCCTTGAAGCTACCTAAAAGTTTTAGGACGTGTCTCTAGTCACTGTAGGCAGGGCTCAGGGAAGGGAACGAGTGTTCTCTACATCAACAGGTTGCTTTCGTAGCCTGAGTGGGAGCCTCTCCTGAGACGCTGTAGAGCTAAAAGGAAACTTGACGTGAGTCCTTTCCTCAAGGTAAAGCCTTGAAGAGCTCTGCCGAAGCTAAGTTTGGAGCAGTTTCATTGAGGCATTAGTTTCAGGTCTGTTTTCATTTAATGTTAGTAAGCTTTTCAAGACAGTGAGGACCTCACGTGGGCACCCTATTCCCTGCAAGAACACCGAGTACCGGCAGGATCCACTGGGCTGCTAAGGAACATCCAGGCCCGGAAACCTTTCCCAGTCACTCTGTGTATTTTGAGTGTAGGGCAACACACTGCACTCTTCCTTGGGAGAGCTAGATTTCCTCATCCCTCTTTTGGCTCCAGGAAATGTGTTCTCTCATATCCTCCACGTCATGCATATCTGTCTCTTTGCCCTAGGCTGAAGGGCACTGAGAAACCAAAACTGCTTCGCATTCCTTGCACAAAGTCATAGCTTAGGACCCCATCCTTACAGGAGAAAGTCGGCTTGCGTTCCTGCTGTAACCAAAGCACAGTTCTTCCTCTTACTCGCCAGGGTTTTAGAAGAAGCTAAGCGCGATAGCATACCTAGAGCGCTCCTTGGGGGAGGCGGTTGGCTACACGCAGAACTCCGTGCCAAATAAACTTTATTCAAGGAAGGGACCAGTGCGTAGCTTCAGGGTACATTTACTTGGTAGAAATCACAAGGAGGTAGGCTGCATGTTCGCTGGAAACGGGGACCCGATGGCACAAGCCTTGCTTTCCCATTTTGAATGCTCCATTCATGCTGCCTTGAAGCTACCTAAATAACAGTTTTAGGACGGGTCTCTAGTCACTGTAGGCAGGGCTCTGGGAAGGGAACGAGTGTTCTCTCCCTCAACAGGGTGCTTCCTTAGCCTGGGTGGGAGCCTCTCCTGAGACGCTCTAGAGCTAAAAGGAAACTTGACGTGAGACCTTTCCTCAAGGTAAAGCCTTGAAGAGCCCTGCCGAAGCTAAGTTTGGAGCAGTTTCCTTGAGGCATTAGTTTCAGGTCTGTTTTCTTTTAAGGTTAGTAAGCTTTTCAAGACAGCGAGGACCTCGCCTGGGCACCCTATTCCCTGCCAAAACACCGAGTACAGGCAGGCTCCACTGGGCTGCTAAGAAACATCCAGGCCCGGAAACCTTTCCCAGTCACTCTGTGTATTTTGAGTGTAGGGCAACACACTGCACTCTTCCTTGGGAGAGCTAGATTTCCTCAGCCCTCTTTTGGCTCCAGGAAATGTGTTCTCTCATATCCTCCACGTCATGCAAATCTGCCTCTTTTCCCTAGGCTGAAGGGCACTGAGAAACCAAAACTGCTTCGCATTCCTTGCACAAAGTCATAGCTTAGGACCCCATCCTTACAGGAGAAAGTCGGCTTGCGTTCCTGCTGTAACCAAAGCACAGCTCTTCCTCTTACACGGCAGGGTTTTAGAAGAAGCTAAGCGCGATAGCATACCTAGAGCGCTCCTTGGGGGAGGCGGTTGGCTACACGCAGAACTCCGTTGCAAATAAACTTTATTCAAGGAAGGGACAAGTGGGTAGCTTGAGGGTCCATTTACTTGGTAGAAATCACAAGAAGATAGGCTGCATGTTCGCTGGAAACGGGGACCTGATGGCACAGGCCTTGCTTTCCCATTTTGAATGCTCCATTCATGCTGCCTTGAAGCTACCTAAATAACAGTTTTAGGACGGGTCTCTAGTCACTGTAGGCAGGGCTCTGGGAAGGGAACGAGTGTTCTCTATATCAACAGGCTGCTTTTATAGCCTGGGTGTGAGCTTTTCCTGAGAAGCTCTAGAGCTAAAAGGAAACATGACGTGAGTCATTTCCTCAAGGTAAAGCCTTGAATAGCCCTACCGAAGCTAAGTTTGGAGCAGTTTCCTTGAGGCATTAGTTTCAGGTCTGTTTTCTTTTAAGGTTAGTAAGCTTTTCAAGACAGCGAGGAAGTCGCGTGGGAACCCTATTCCCTGCAAGAACACCGAGTACCGGCAGGCTCCACTGGGCTGCTAAGAAACATCCAGGCCTGGAAACCATTCCCAGTCACTCTGTGTATTTTGAGTGTAGGGCAACACACTGCACTCTTCCTTGGGAGAGCCAGATTTCCTCAACTCTCCAACAGCTCCAGGAAATTTGTTCTCTCACGTCCTACATGTCATGCAAATCTGCTTCATTGCCCTAGGCTGAGCGGCACTGAGAAACCAAAACTGCTTCGCATTCCTTCAACAAAGTCATACCTTAAGACCCCATCCTTACAGGAGAAAGTCGGCTTGCCTTCCTGCTGTAAACAAAGCACAGTTCTTCCTCTTACACTACAGGGTTTTAGAAGAAGCCCAGCGCGACAGCATACCTAGAGCGCTCCTTGGGGGAGGCGGTTGGCTACACGCAGAACTCCGTGCCAAATAAACTTTATTCAAGGAAGGGAGCAGTTTGTAGCCAGAGTGTATATTTACTTGGTAGAAATCACAAGGAGGTAGGCTGCGTGTTCGCTGGAAACGGGGACCTGATGGCAGAAGCCTTGCTTTCCCATTTTGAATGCTCCATTCATGCTGCCTTGAAGCTACCTAAATAACAGTTTTAGGACGTGTCTCTAGTCACTGTAGGCAGGGCTCAGGGAAGGGAACGAGTGTTCTCTACATCAACAGGTTGCTTTCGTAGCCTGAGTGGGAGCCTCTCCTGAGACGCTGTAGAGCTAAAAGGAAACTTGACGTGAGTCCTTTCCTCAAGGTAAAGCCTTGAAGAGCTCTGCCGAAGCTAAGTTTGGAGCAGTTTCATTGAGGCATTAGTTTCAGGTCTGTTTTCTTTTAATGTTAGTAAGCTTTTCAAGACAGTGAGGACCTCAAGTGGGCACCCTATTCCCTGCAAGAACACCGAGTACCGGCAGGCTCCACTGGGCTCCTAAGAAGCATCCAAGCCTGGAAACCATTCCCAGTCACTCTGTGTATTTTGAGTGTAGGGCAACACACTGCACTCTTCCTTGGGAGAGCCAGATTTCCTCAGCTCTCCAACAGCTCCAGGAAATTTGTTCTCTCACGTCCTACATGTCATGCAAATCTGCTTCATTGCCCTAGGCTGAGCGGCACTGAGAAACCAAAACTGCTTCGCATTCCTTCTACAAAGTCATACCTTAAGACCCCATCCTTACAGGAGAAAGTCGGCTTGCCTTCCTGCTGTAAACAAAGCACAGTTCTTCCTCTTACACTACAGGGTTTTAGAAGAAGCCCAGCGCGACAGCATACCTAGAGCGCTCCTTGGGGGAGGCGGTTGGCTACACGCAGAACTCCGTGCCAAATAAACTTTATTCAAGGAAGGGAGCAGTTTGTAGCCAGAGTGTATATTTACTTGGTAGAAATCACAAGGAGGTAGGCTGCGTGTTCGCTGGAAACGGGGACCTGATGGCACAAGCCTTGCTTTCCCATTTTGAATGCTCCATTCATGCTGCCTTGAAGCTACCTAAATAACAGTTTTAGGACGTGTCTCTAGTCACTGTAGGCAGGGCTCAGGGAAGGGAACGAGTGTTCTCTACATCAACAGGTTGCTTTCGTAGCCTGAGTGGGAGCCTCTCCTGAGACGCTGTAGAGCTAAAAGGAAACTTGACGTGAGTCCTTTCCTCAAGGTAAAGCCTTGAAGAGCTCTGCCGAAGCTAAGTTTGGAGCAGTTTCATTGAGGCATTAGTTTCAGGTCTGTTTTCTTTTAATGTTAGTAAGCTTTTCAAGACAGTGAGGACCTCACGTGGGCACCCTATTCCCTGCAAGAACACCGAGTACCGGCAGGCTCCACTGGGCTGCTAAGAAACATCCAGGCCTGGAAACCATTCCCAGTCACTCTGTGTATTTTGAGTGTAGGGCAACACACTGCACTCTTCCTTGGGAGAGCCAGACTTCCTCTGCTCTCCAACAGCTCCAGGAAATTTGTTCTCTCACGTCCTACATGTCATGCAAATCTGCTTCATTGCCCTAGGCTGAGCGGCACTGAGAAACCAAAACTGCTTCGCATTCCTTCTACAAAGTCATACCTTAAGACCCCATCCTTACAGGAGAAAGTCGGCTTGCCTTCCTGCTGTAAACAAAGCACAGTTCTTCCTCTTACACTACAGGGTTTTAGAAGAAGCCCAGCGCGACAGCATACCTAGAGCACTCCTTGGGGGAGGCGGTTGGCTACACGCAGAACTCCGTGCCAAATAAACTTTATTCAAGGAAGGGAGCAGTTTGTAGCCAGAGTGTATATTTACTTGGTAGAAATCACAAGGAGGTAGGCTGCGTGTTCGCTGGAAACGGGGACCTGATGGCACAAGCCTTGCTTTCCCATTTTGAATGCTCCATTCATGCTGCCTTGAAGCTACCTAAAAGTTTTAGGACGTGTCTCTAGTCACTGTAGGCAGGGCTCAGGGAAGGGAACGAGTGTTCTCTACATCAACAGGTTGCTTTCGTAGCCTGAGTGGGAGCCTCTCCTGAGACGCTGTAGAGCTAAAAGGAAACTTGACGTGAGTCCTTTCCTCAAGGTAAAGCCTTGAAGAGCTCTGCCGAAGCTAAGTTTGGAGCAGTTTCATTGAGGCATTAGTTTCAGGTCTGTTTTCTTTTAAGGTTAGTAAGCTTTTCAAGACAGTGAGGACCTCACGTGGGCACCCTATTCCCTGCAAGAACACCGAGTACCGGCAGGATCCACTGGGCTGCTAAGGAACATCCAGGCCCGGAAACCTTCCCCAGTCACTCTGTGTATTTTGAGTGTAGGGCAACACACTGCACTCTTCCTTGGGAGAGCTAGATTTCCTCATCCCTCTTTTGGCTCCAGGAAATGTGTTCTCTCATATCCTCCACGTCATGCAAATCTGTCTCTTTGCCCTAGGCTGAAGGGCACTGAGAAACCAAAACTGCTTCGCATTCCTTGCACAAAGTCATAGCTTAGGACCCCATCCTTACAGGAGAAAGTCAGCTTGCGTTCCTGCTGTAACCAAAGCACAGTTCTTCCTCTTACTCGCCAGGGTTTTAGAAGAAGCTAAGCGCGATAGCATACCTAGAGCGCTCCTTGGGGGAGGCGGTTGGCTACACGCAGAACTCCGTGCCAAATAAACTTTATTCAAGGAAGGGACCAGTGCGTAGCTTCAGGGTACATTTACTTGGTAGAAATCACAAGGAGGTAGGCTGCATGTTCGCTGGAAATGGGGACCCGATGGCACAAGCCTTGCTTTCCCATTTTGAATGATCCATTCATGCTGCCTTGAAGCTACCTAAATAACAGTTTTAGGACGTGTCTCTAGTCACTGTAGGCAGGGCTCTGGGAAGGGAACGAGTGTTCTCTCCCTCAACAGGGTGCTTCCTTAGCCTGGGTGGGAGCCTCTCCTGAGACGCTCTAGAGCTAAAAGGAAACTTGACGTGAGTCCTTTCCTCAAGGTAAAGCCTTGAAGAGCCCTGCAGAAGCTAAGTTTGGAGCAGTTTCCTTGAGGCATTAGTTTCAGGTCTGTTTTCTTTTAAGGTTAGTAAGCTTTTCAAGGCATCGAGGACCTCGCGTGGGCACCCTATTCCCTTCAAGAACACCGAGTACAGGCAGGCTCCACTGGGCTGCTAAGAAACATCCAGGCCTGGAAACCATTCCCAGTCACTCTGTGTATTTTGAGTGTAGGGCAACACACTGCACTCTTCCTTGGGAGAGCCAGATTTCCTCAGCTCTCCAACAGCTCCAGGAAATTTGTTCTCTCACGTCCTACATGTCATGCAAATTTGCCTCATTGCCCTAGGCTGAGCGGCACTGAGAAACCAAAACTGCTTCGCATTCCTTCTACAAAGTCATACCTTAAGACCCCATTCTTACAGGAGAAAGTCGGCTTGCCTTCCTGCTGTAAACAGAGCACAGTTCTTCCTCTTACACTACAGGGTTTTAGAAGAAGCCCAGCGCGATAGCATACCTAGAGCGCTCCTTGGGGGAGGCGGTTGGCTACACGCAGAACTCCGTGCCAAATAAACTTTATTCAAGGAACGGAGCAGTTTGTAGCCAGAGTGTATATTTACTTGGTAGAAATCACAAGGAGGTAGGCTGCGTGTTCGCTGGAAACGGGGACCTGATGGCACAAGCCTTGCTTTCCCATTTTGAATGCTCCATTCATGCTGCCTTGAAGCTACCTAAATAACAGTTTTAGGACGGGTCTCTAGTCACTGTAGGCAGGGCTCTGGGAAGGGAACGAGTGTTCTCTACATCAACAGGTTGCTTTCGTAGCCTGAGTGGGAGCCTCTCCTGACACGCTGTAGAGCTAAAAGGAAACTTGACGTGAGTCCTTTCCTCAAGGTAAAGCCTTGAATAGCCCTACCGAAGCTAAGTTTGGAGCAGTTTTCTTGAGGCATTAGTTTCAGGTCTGTTTTCTTTTAAGGTTAGTAAGCTTTTCAAGACAGCGAGGACCTCGCCTGGGCACCCTATTCCCTGCCAAAACACCGAATACAGGCAGGCTCCACTGGGCTGCTAAGAAACATCCAGGCCCGGAAACCTTTCCCAGTCACTCTGTGTATTTTGAGTGTAGGGCAACACACTGCACTCTTCCTTGGGAGAGCCAGATTTCCTCAACTCTCCAACAGCTCCAGGAAATTTGTTCTCTCACGTCCTACATGTCATGCAAATCTGCTTCATTGCCCTAGGCTGAGCGGCACTGAGAAACCAAAACTGCTTCGCATTCCTTCTACAAAGTCATACCTTAAGACCCCATCCTTACAGGAGAAAGTCGGCTTGCCTTCCTGCTGTAAACAAAGCACAGTTCTTCCTCTTACACTACAGGGTTTTAGAAGAAGCCCAGCGCGACAGCATACCTAGAGCGCTCCTTGGGGGAGGCGGTTGGCTACACGCAGAACTCCGTGCCAAATAAACTTTATTCAAGGAAGGGAGCAGTTTGTAGCCAGAGTGTATATTTACTTGGTAGAAATCACAAGGAGGTAGGCTGCGTGTTCGCTGGAAACGGGGACCTGATGGCACAAGCCTTGCTTTCCCATTTTGAATGCTCCATTCATGCTGCCTTGAAGCTACCTAAATAACAGTTTTAGGACGTGTCTCTAGTCACTGTAGGCAGGGCTCAGGGAAGGGAACGAGTGTTCTCTACATCAACAGGTTGCTTTCGTAGCCTGAGTGGGAGCCTCTCCTGAGACGCTGTAGAGCTAAAAGGAAACTTGACGTGAGTCCTTTCCTCAAGGTAAAGCCTTGAAGAGCTCTGCCGAAGCTAAGTTTGGAGCAGTTTCATTGAGGCATTAGTTTCAGGTCTGTTTTCTTTTAATGTTAGTAAGCTTTTCAAGACAGTGAGGACCTCACGTGGGCACCCTATTCCCTGCAAGAACACCGAGTACCGGCAGGCTCCACTGGGCTGCTAAGAAACATCCAGGCCTGGAAACCATTCCCAGTCACTCTGTGTATTTTGAGTGTAGGGCAACACACTGCACTCTTCCTTGGGAGAGCCAGACTTCCTCAGCTCTCCAACAGCTCCAGGAAATTTGTTCTCTCACGTCCTACATGTCATGCAAATCTGCTTCATTGCCCTAGGCTGAGCGGCACTGAGAAACCAAAACTGCTTCGCATTCCTTCTACAAAGTCATACCTTAAGACCCCATCCTTACAGGAGAAAGTCGGCTTGCCTTCCTGCTGTAAACAAAGCACAGTTCTTCCTCTTACACTACAGGGTTTTAGAAGAAGCCCAGCGCGACAGCATACCTAGAGCACTCCTTGGGGGAGGCGGTTGGCTACACGCAGAACTCCGTGCCAAATAAACTTTATTCAAGGAAGGGAGCAGTTTGTAGCCAGAGTGTATATTTACTTGGTAGAAATCACAAGGAGGTAGGCTGCGTGTTCGCTGGAAACGGGGACCTGATGGCACAAGCCTTGCTTTCCCATTTTGAATGCTCCATTCATGCTGCCTTGAAGCTACCTAAAAGTTTTAGGACGTGTCTCTAGTCACTGTAGGCAGGGCTCAGGGAAGGGAACGAGTGTTCTCTACATCAACAGGTTGCTTTCGTAGCCTGAGTGGGAGCCTCTCCTGAGACGCTGTAGAGCTAAAAGGAAACTTGACGTGAGTCCTTTCCTCAAGGTAAAGCCTTGAACAGCTCTGCCGAAGCTAAGTTTGGAGCAGTTTCATTGAGGCATTAGTTTCAGGTCTGTTTTCTTTTAATGTTAGTAAGCTTTTCAAGACAGTGAGGACCTCACGTGGGCACCCTATTCCCTGCAAGAACACCGAGTACCGGCAGGATCCACTGGGCTGCTAAGGAACATCCAGGCCCGGAAACCTTTCCCAGTCACTCTGTGTATTTTGAGTGTAGGGCAACACACTGCACTCTTCCTTGGGAGAGCTAGATTTCCTCATCCCTCTTTTGGCTCCAGGAAATGTGTTCTCTCATATCCTCCACGTCATGCATATCTGTCTCTTTGCCCTAGGCTGAAGGGCACTGAGAAACCAAAACTGCTTCGCATTCCTTGCACAAAGTCATAGCTTAGGACCCCATCCTTACAGGAGAAAGTCGGCTTGCGTTCCTGCTGTAACCAAAGCACAGTTCTTCCTCTTACTCGCCAGGGTTTTAGAAGAAGCTAAGCGCGATAGCATACCTAGAGCGCTCCTTGGGGGAGGCGGTTGGCTACACGCAGAACTCCGTGCCAAATAAACTTTATTCAAGGAAGGGACCAGTGCGTAGCTTCAGGGTACATTTACTTGGTAGAAATCACAAGGAGGTAGGCTGCATGTTCGCTGGAAACGGGGACCCGATGGCACAAGCCTTGCTTTCCCATTTTGAATGCTCCATTCATGCTGCCTTGAAGCTACCTAAATAACAGTTTTAGGACGGGTCTCTAGTCACTGTAGGCAGGGCTCTGGGAAGGGAACGAGTGTTCTCTCCCTCAACAGGGTGCTTCCTTAGCCTGGGTGGGAGCCTCTCCTGAGACGCTCTAGAGCTAAAAGGAAACTTGACGTGAGTCCTTTCCTCAAGGTAAAGCCTTGAAGAGCCCTGCAGAAGCTAAGTTTGGAGCAGTTTCCTTGAGGCATTAGTTTCAGGTCTGTTTTCTTTTAAGGTTAGTAAGCTTTTCAAGTCATCGAGGACCTCGCGTGGGCACCCTATTCCCTTCAAGAACACCGAGTACCGGCAGGCTCCACTGGGCTGCTAAGAAACATCCAGGCCTGGAAACCATTCCCAGTCACTCTGTGTATTTTGAGTGTAGGGCAACACACTGCACTCTTCCTTGGGAGAGCCAGATTTCCTCAGCTCTCCAACAGCTCCAGGAAATTTGTTCTCTCACGTCCTACATGTCATGCAAATTTGCCTCATTGCCCTAGGCTGAGCGGCACTGAGAAACCAAAACTGCTTCGCATTCCTTCTACAAAGTCATACCTTAAGACCCCATTCTTACAGGAGAAAGTCGGCTTGCCTTCCTGCTGTAAACAGAGCACAGTTCTTCCTCTTACACTACAGGGTTTTAGAAGAAGCCCAGCGCGATAGCATACCTAGAGCGCTCCTTGGGGGAGGCGGTTGGCTACACGCAGAACTCCGTGCCAAATAAACTTTATTCAAGGAACGGAGCAGTTTGTAGCCAGAGTGTATATTTACTTGGTAGAAATCACAAGGAGGTAGGCTGCGTGTTCGCTGGAAACGGGGACCTGATGGCACCAGCCTTGCTTTCCCATTTTGAATGCTCCATTCATGCTGCCTTGAAGCTACCTAAATAACAGTTTTAGGACGGGTCTCTAGTCACTGTAGGCAGGGCTCTGGGAAGGGAACGAGTGTTCTCTACATCAACAGGTTGCTTTCGTAGCCTGAGTGGGAGCCTCTCCTGACACGCTGTAGAGCTAAAAGGAAACGACGTGAGTCCTTTCCTCAAGGTAAAGCCTTGAATAGCCCTACCGAAGCTAAGTTTGGAGCAGTTTCCTTGAGGCATTAGTTTCAGGTCTGTTTTCTTTTAAGGTTAGTAAGCTTTTCAAGACAGCGAGGACCTCGCCTGGGCACCCTATTCCCTGCCAAAACACCGAATACAGGCAGGCTCCACTGGGCTGCTAAGAAACATCCAGGCCCGGAAACCTTTCCCAGTCACTCTGTGTATTTTGAGTGTAGGGCAACACACTGCACTCTTCCTTGGGAGAGCTAGATTTCCTCAGCCCTCTTTTGGCTCCAGGAAATGAGTTCTCTCATATCCTCCACGTCATGCAAATCTGCCTCTTAGCCCTAGGCTGAAGGGCACTGAGAAACCAAAACTGCTTCGCATTCCTTGCACAAAGTCATAGCTTAGGACCCCATCCTTACAGGAGAAAGTCGGCTTGCGTTCCTGCTGTAACCAAAGCACAGTTCTTCCTCTTACACGGCAGGGTTTTAGAAGAAGCTAAGTGCGATAGCATACCTAGAGCGCTCCTTGGGGGAGGCGGTTGGCTACACGCAGAACTCCGTTGCAAATAAACTTTATTCAAGGAAGGGACCAGTGGGTAGCTTGAGGGTCCATTTACTTGGTAGAAATCACAAGGAGATAGGCTGCATGTTCGCTGGAAACGGGGACCTGATGGCACAGGCCTTGCTTTCCCATTTTGAATGCTCCATTCATGCTGCCTTGAAGCTACCTAAATAACAGTTTTAGGACGGGTCTCTAGTCACTGTAGGCAGGGCTCTGGGAAGGGAACGAGTGTTCTCTATATCAACAGGCTGCTTTTATAGCCTGGGTGGGAGCTTTTCCTGAGAAGCTCTAGAGCTAAAAGGAAACATGACGTGAGTCCTTTCCTCAAGGTAAAGCCTTGAATAGCCCTACCGAAGCTAAGTTTGGAGCAGTTTCCTTGAGGCATTAGTTTCAGGTCTGTTTTCTTTTAAGGTTAGTAAGCTTTTCAAGACAGCGAGGACCTCGCCTGGGCATCCTATTCCCTGCCAAAACACCGAGTACAGGCAGGCTCCACTGGGCTGCTAAGAAACATCCAGGCCCGGAAACCTTTCCCAGTCACTCTGTGTATTTTGAGTGTAGGGCAACACACTGCACTCTTCCTTGGGAGAGCTAGATTTCCTCAGCCCTCTTATGGCTCCAGGGAATGTGTTCTCTCATATCCTCCACGTCATGCAAATCTGCCTCATTGCCCTAGGCTGAAGGGCACTGAGAAACCAAAACTGCTTCGCATTCCTTCTACAAAGTAATATCTTAAGACCCCATCCTTACAGGAGAAAGTCTGCTTGCGTTCCAGCTGTAACCAAAGCACAATTCTTCCTCTTACACTACAGGGTTTTAGAAGAAAACCAGCGCGATAGCATACCTAGAGCGCTCCCTGGGGGAGGCGGTTGGCTACACGCAGAACTCCATGCCAAATAAACTTTATTCAAGGAAGGGACCAGTTTGTAGCCAGAGTGTATATTTACTTGGTAGAAATCACAAGGAGGTAGGCTGCGTGTTCGCTGGAAACGGGGCCTGATGGCACAAGCCTTGCTTTCCCATTTTGAATGCTCCATTCATGCTGCCTTGAAGTTACCTAAATAACAGTTTTAGGACGGGTCTCTAGTCACTGTAGGCAGGGGTCTGGGAAGGGAACGAGTGTTCTCTACATCAACAGGGTGCTTTTATAGCCTGGGTGGGAGCTTCTCCTGAGAAGCTCTAGAGCTAAAAGGAAACATGACGTGAGTTCTTTCCTCAAGGTAAAGCCTTGAATAGCCCTACCGAAGCTAAGTTTGGAGCAGTTTCCTTGAGGCATTAGTTTCAGGTCTGTTTTCTTTTAAGGTTAGTAAGCTTTTCAAGAAAGCGAGGACCTCGCCTGGGCATCCTATTCCCTGCCAAAACACCGAGTACAGGCAGGCTCCACTGGGCTGCTAAGAAACATCCAGGCCCGGAAACCTTTCCCAGTCACTCTGTGTATTTTGAGTGTAGGGCAACACACTGCACTCTTCCTTGGGAGAGCCAGATTTCCTCAACTCTCCAACAGCTCCAGGAAATTTGTTCTCTCACGTCCTACATGTCATGCAAATCTGCTTCATTGCCCTAGGCTGAGCGGCACTGAGAAACCAAAACTGCTTCGCATTCCTTCTACAAAGTCATACCTTAAGACCCCATCCTTACAGGAGAAAGTCGGCTTGCCTTCCTGCTGTAAACAAAGCACAGTTCTTCCTCTTACACTACAGGGTTTTAGAAGAAGCCCAGCGCGACAGCATACCTAGAGCGCTCCTTGGGGGAGGCGGTTGGCTACACGCAGAACTCCGTGACAAATAAACTTTATTCAAGGAAGGGAGCAGTTTGTAGCCAGAGTGTATATTTACTTGGTAGAAATCACAAGGAGGTAGGCTGCGTGTTCGCTGGAAACGGGGACCTGATGGCACAAGCCTTGCTTTCCCATTTTGAATGCTCCATTCATGCTGCCTTGAAGCTACCTAAATAACAGTTTTAGGACGTGTCTCTAGTCACTGTAGGCAGGGCTCAGGGAAGGGAACGAGTGTTCTCTACATCAACAGGTTGCTTTCGTAGCCTGAGTGGGAGCCTCTCCTGAAACGCTGTAGAGCTAAAAGGAAACTTGACGTGAGTCCTTTCCTCAAGGTAAAGCCTTGAAGAGCTCTGCCGAAGCTAAGTTTGGAGCAGTTTCATTGAGGCATTAGTTTCAGGTCTGTTTTCTTTTAATGTTAGTAAGCTTTTCAAGACAGTGAGGACCTCACGTGGGCACCCTATTCCCTGCAAGAACACCGAGTACCGGCAGGCTCCACTGGGCTGCTAAGAAACATCCAGGCCTGGAAACCATTCCCAGTCACTCTGTGTATTTTGAGTGTAGGGCAACACACTGCACTCTTCCTTGGGAGAGCCAGACTTCCTCAGCTCTCCAACAGCTCCAGGAAATTTGTTCTCTCACGTCCTACATGTCATGCAAATCTGCTTCATTGCCCTAGGCTGAGCGGCACTGAGAAACCAAAACTGCTTCGCATTCCTTCTACAAAGTCATACCTTAAGACCCCATCCTTACAGGAGAAAGTCGGCTTGCCTTCCTGCTGTAAACAAAGCACAGTTCTTCCTCTTACACTACAGGGTTTTAGAAGAAGCCCAGCGCGACAGCATACCTAGAGCACTCCTTGGGGGAGGCGGTTGGCTACACGCAGAACTCCGTGCCAAATAAACTTTATTCAAGGAAGGGAGCAGTTTGTAGCCAGAGTGTATATTTACTTGGTAGAAATCACAAGGAGGTAGGCTGCGTGTTCGCTGGAAACGGGGACCTGATGGCACAAGCCTTGCTTTCCCATTTTGAATGCTCCATTCATGCTGCCTTGAAGCTACCTAAATAACAGTTTTAGGACGTGTCTCTAGTCACTGTAGGCAGGGCTCAGGGAAGGGAACGAGTGTTCTCTACATCAACAGGTTGCTTTCGTAGCCTGAGTGGGAGCCTCTCCTGAGACGCTGTAGAGCTAAAAGGAAACTTGACGTGAGTCCTTTCCTCAAGGTAAAGCCTTGAAGAGCTCTGCCGAAGCTAAGTTTGGAGCAGTTTCATTGAGGCATTAGTTTCAGGTCTGTTTTCTTTTAATGTTAGTAAGCTTTTCAAGACAGTGAGGACCTCACGTGGGCACCCTATTCCCTGCAAGAACACCGAGTACCGGCAGGATCCACTGGGCTGCTAAGGAACATCCAGGCCCGGAAAACTTTCCCAGTCACTCTGTGTATTTTGAGTGTAGGGCAACACACTGCACTCTTCCTTGGGAGAGCTAGATTTCCTCATCCCTCTTTTGGCTCCAGGAAATGTGTTCTCTCATATCCTCCACGTCATGCAAATCTGTCTCTTTGCCCTAGGCTGAAGGGCACTGAGAAACCAAAACTGCTTCGCATTCCTTGCACAAAGTCATAGCTTAGGACCCCATCCTTACAGGAGAAAGTCGGCTTGCGTTCCTGCTGTAACCAAAGCACAGTTCTTCCTCTTACTCGCCAGGGTTTTAGAAGAAGCTAAGCGCGATAGCATACCTAGAGCGCTCCTTGGGGGAGGCGGTTGGCTACACGCAGAACTCCGTGCCAAATAAACTTTATTCAAGGAAGGGACCAGTGCGTAGCTTCAGGGTACATTTACTTGGTAGAAATCACAAGGAGGTAGGCTGCATGTTCGCTGGAAACGGGGACCTGATGGCACAAGACTTGCTTTCCCATTTTGAATGCTCCATTCATGCTGCCTTGAAGCTACCTAAATAACAGTTTTAGGACGTGTCTCTAGTCACTGTAGGCAGGGCTCAGGGAAGGGAACGAGTGTTCTCTACATCAACAGGTTGCTTTCGTAGCCTGAGTGGGAGCCTCTCCTGAAACGCTGTAGAGCTAAAAGGAAACTTGACGTGAGTCCTTTCCTCAAGGTAAAGCCTTGAAGAGCTCTGCCGAAGCTAAGTTTGGAGCAGTTTCATTGAGGCATTAGTTTCAGGTCTGTTTTCTTTTAATGTTAGTAAGCTTTTCAAGACAGTGAGGACCTCACGTGGGCACCCTATTCCCTGCAAGAACACCGAGTACCGGCAGGCTCCACTGGGCTGCTAAGAAACATCCAGGCCTGGAAACCATTCCCAGTCACTCTGTGTATTTTGAGTGTAGGGCAACACACTGCACTCTTCCTTGGGAGAGCCAGACTTCCTCAGCTCTCCAACAGCTCCAGGAAATTTGTTCTCTCACGTCCTACATGTCATGCAAATCTGCTTCATTGCCCTAGGCTGAGCGGCACTGAGAAACCAAAACTGCTTCGCATTCCTTCTACAAAGTCATACCTTAAGACCCCATCCTTACAGGAGAAAGTCGGCTTGCCTTCCTGCTGTAAACAAAGCACAGTTCTTCCTCTTACACTACAGGGTTTTAGAAGAAGCCCAGCGCGACAGCATACCTAGAGCACTCCTTGGGGGAGGCGGTTGGCTACACGCAGAACTCCGTGCCAAATAAACTTTATTCAAGGAAGGGAGCAGTTTGTAGCCAGAGTGTATATTTACTTGGTAGAAATCACAAGGAGGTAGGCTGCATGTTCGCTGGAAACGGGGACCTGATGGCACAAGCCTTGCTTTCCCATTTTGAATGCTCCATTCATGCTGCCTTGAAGCTACCTAAATAACAGTTTTAGGACGTGTCTCTAGTCACTGTAGGCAGGGCTCAGGGAAGGGAACGAGTGTTCTCTACATCAACAGGTTGCTTTCGTAGCCTGAGTGGGAGCCTCTCCTGAGACGCTGTAGAGCTAAAAGGAAACTTGACGTGAGTCCTTTCCTCAAGGTAAAGCCTTGAAGAGCTCTGCCGAAGCTAAGTTTGGAGCAGTTTCATTGAGGCATTAGTTTCAGGTCTGTTTTCTTTTAATGTTAGTAAGCTTTTCAAGACAGTGAGGACCTCACGTGGGCACCCTATTCCCTGCAAGAACACCGAGTACCGGCAGGATCCACTGGGCTGCTAAGGAACATCCAGGCCCGGAAACCTTTCCCAGTCACTCTGTGTATTTTGAGTGTAGGGCAACACACTGCACTCTTCCTTGGGAGAGCTAGATTTCCTCATCCCTCTTTTGGCTCCAGGAAATGTGTTCTCTCATATCCTCCACGTCATGCAAATCTGTCTCTTTGCCCTAGGCTGAAGGGCACTGAGAAACCAAAACTGCTTCGCATTCCTTGCACAAAGTCATAGCTTAGGACCCCATCCTTACAGGAGAAAGTCGGCTTGCGTTCCTGCTGTAACCAAAGCACAGTTCTTCCTCTTACTCGCCAGGGTTTTAGAAGAAGCTAAGCGCGATAGCATACCTAGAGCGCTCCTTGGGGGAGGCGGTTGGCTACACGCAGAACTCCGTGCCAAATAAACTTTATTCAAGGAAGGGACCAGTGCGTAGCTTCAGGGTACATTTACATGGTAGAAATCACAAGGAGGTAGGCTGCATGTTCGCTGGAAACGGGGACCCGATGGCACAAGCCTTGCTTTCCCATTTTGAATGCTCCATTCATGCTGCCTTGAAGCTACCTAAATAACAGTTTTAGGATGGGTCTCTAGTCACTGTAGGCAGGGCTCTGGGAAGGGAACGAGTGTTCTCTCCCTCAACAGGGTGCTTCCTTAGCCTGGGTGGGAGCCTCTCCTGAGACGCTCTAGAGCTAAAAGGAAACTTGACGTGAGTCCTTTCCTCAAGGTAAAGCCTTGAAGAGCCCTGCAGAAGCTAAGTTTGGAGCAGTTTCCTTGAGGCATTAGTTTCAGGTCTGTTTTCTTTTAAGGTTAGTAAGCTTTTCAAGTCATCGAGGACCTCGCGTGGGCACCCTATTCCCTTCAAGAACACCGAGTACCGGCAGGCTCCACTGGGCTGCTAAGAAACATCCAGGCCTGGAAACCATTCCCAGTCACTCTGTGTATTTTGAGTGTAGGGCAACACACTGCACTCTTCCTTGGGAGAGCCAGATTTCCTCAGCTCTCCAACAGCTCCAGGAAATTTGTTCTCTCACGTCCTACATGTCATGCAAATTTGCCTCATTGCCCTAGGCTGAGCGGCACTGAGAAACCAAAACTGCTTCGCATTCCTTCTACAAAGTCATACCTTAAGACCCCATTCTTACAGGAGAAAGTCGGCTTGCCTTCCTGCTGTAAACAGAGCACAGTTCTTCCTCTTACACTACAGGGTTTTAGAAGAAGCCCAGCGCGATAGCATACCTAGAGCGCTCCTTGGGGGAGGCGGTTGGCTACACGCAGAACTCCGTGCCAAATAAACTTTATTCAAGGAACGGAGCAGTTTGTAGCCAGAGTGTATATTTACTTGGTAGAAATCACAAGGAGGTAGGCTGCGTGTTCGCTGGAAACGGGGACCTGATGGCACAAGCCTTGCTTTCCCATTTTGAATGCTCCATTCATGCTGCCTTGAAGCTACCTAAATAACAGTTTTAGGACGGGTCTCTAGTCACTGTAGGCAGGGCTCTGGGAAGGGAACGAGTGTTCTCTACATCAACAGGTTGCTTTCGTAGCCTGAGTGGGAGCCTCTCCTGACACGCTGTAGAGCTAAAAGGAAACTTGACGTGAGTCCTTTCCTCAAGGTAAAGCCTTGAATAGCCCTACCGAAGCTAAGTTTGGAGCAGTTTCCTTGAGGCATTAGTTTCAGGTCTGTTTTCTTTTAAGGTTAGTAAGCTTTTCAAGACAGCGAGGACCTCGCCTGGGCACCCTATTCCCTGCCAAAACACCGAATACAGGCAGGCTCCACTGGGCTGCTAAGAAACATCCAGGCCCGGAAACCTTTCCCAGTCACTCTGTGTATTTTGAGTGTAGGGCAACACACTGCACTCTTCCTTGGGAGAGCTAGATTTCCTCAGCCCTCTTTTGGCTCCAGGAAATGAGTTCTCTCATATCCTCCACGTCATGCAAATCTGCCTCTTAGCCCTAGGCTGAAGGGCACTGAGAAACCAAAACTACTTCGCATTCCTTGCACAAAGTCATAGCTTAGGACCCCATCCTTACAGGAGAAAGTCGGCTTGCGTTCCTGCTGTAACCAAAGCACAGTTCTTCCTCTTACACGGCAGGGTTTTAGAAGAAGCTAAGTGCGATAGCATACCTAGAGCGCTCCTTGGGGGAGGCGGTTGGCTACACGCAGAACTCCGTTGCAAATAAACTTTATTCAAGGAAGGGACCAGTGGGTAGCTTGAGGGTCCATTTACTTGGTAGAAATCACAAGGAGATAGGCTGCATGTTCGCTGGAAACGGGGACCTGATGGCACAGGCCTTGCTTTCCCATTTTGAATGCTCCATTCATGCTGCCTTGAAGCTACCTAAATAACAGTTTTAGGACGGGTCTCTAGTCACTGTAGGCAGGGCTCTGGGAAGGGAACGAGTGTTCTCTATATCAACAGGCTGCTTTTATAGCCTGGGTGGGAGCTTTTCCTGAGAAGCTCTAGAGCTAAAAGGAAACATGACGTGAGTCCTTTCCTCAAGGTAAAGCCTTGAATAGCCCTACCGAAGCTAAGTTTGGAGCAGTTTCCTTGAGGCATTAGTTTCAGGTCTGTTTTCTTTTAAGGTTAGTAAGCTTTTCAAGACAGTGAGGACCTCACGTGGGCACCCTATTCCCTTCAAGAACACCGAGTACCGGCAGGCTCCACTGGGCTGCTAAGAAACATCCAGGCCTGGAAACCATTCCCAGTCACTCTGTGTATTTTGAGTGTAGGGCAACACACTGCACTCTTCCTTGGGAGAGCCAGATTTCCTCAGCTCTCCAACAGCTCCAGGAAATTTGTTCTCTCACGTCCTACATGTCATGCAAATTTGCCTCATTGCCCTAGGCTGAGCGGCACTGAGAAACCAAAACTGCTTCGCATTCCTTCTACAAAGTCATACCTTAAGACCCCATTCTTACAGGAGAAAGTCGGCTTGCCTTCCTGCTGTAAACAGAGCACAGTTCTTCCTCTTACACTACAGGGTTTTAGAAGAAGCCCAGCGCGATAGCATACCTAGAGCGCTCCTTGGGGGAGGCGGTTGGCTACACGCAGAACTCCGTGCCAAATAAACTTTATTCAAGGAACGGAGCAGTTTGTAGCCAGAGTGTATATTTACTTGGTAGAAATCACAAGGAGGTAGGCTGCGTGTTCGCTGGAAACGGGGACCTGATGGCACAAGCCTTGCTTTCCCATTTTGAATGCTCCATTCATGCTGCCTTGAAGCTACCTAAATAACAGTTTTAGGACGGGTCTCTAGTCACTGTAGGCAGGGCTCTGGGAAGGGAACGAGTGTTCTCTACATCAACAGGTTGCTTTCGTAGCCTGAGTGGGAGCCTCTCCTGACACGCTGTAGAGCTAAAAGGAAACTTGACGTGAGTCCTTTCCTCAAGGTAAAGCCTTGAATAGCCCTACCGAAGCTAAGTTTGGAGCAGTTTCCTTGAGGCATTAGTTTCAGGTCTGTTTTCTTTTAAGGTTAGTAAGCTTTTCAAGACAGCGAGGACCTCGCCTGGGCACCCTATTCCCTGCCAAAACACCGAATACAGGCAGGCTCCACTGGGCTGCTAAGAAACATCCAGGCCCGGAAACCTTTCCCAGTCACTCTGTGTATTTTGAGTGTAGGGCAACACACTGCACTCTTCCTTGGGAGAGCTAGATTTCCTCAGCCCTCTTTTGGCTCCAGGAAATGAGTTCTCTCATATCCTCCACGTCATGCAAATCTGCCTCTTAGCCGTAGGCTGAAGGGCACTGAGAAACCAAAACTGCTTCGCATTCCTTGCACAAAGTCATAGCTTAGGACCCCATCCTTACAGGAGAAAGTCGGCTTGCGTTCCTGCTGTAACCAAAGCACAGTTCTTCCTCTTACACGGCAGGGTTTTAGAAGAAGCTAAGCGCGATAGCATACCTAGAGCGCTCCTTGGGGGAGGCGGTTGGCTACACGCAGAACTCCGTTGCAAATAAACTTTATTCAAGGAAGGGACCAGTGGGTAGCTTGAGGGTCCATTTACTTCGTAGAAATCACAAGGAGATAGGCTGCATGTTCGCTGGAAACGGGGACCTGATGGCACAAGCCTTGCTTTCCCATTTTGAATGCTCCATTCATGCTGCCTTGAAGCTACCTAAATAACAGTTTTAGGACGGGTCTCTAGTCACTGTAGGCAGGGCTCTGGGAAGGGAACGAGTGTTCTCTATATCAACAGGCTGCTTTTATAGCCTGGGTGGGAGCTTTTCCTGAGAAGCTCTAGAGCTAAAAGGAAACATGACGTGAGTCCTTTCCTCAAGGTAAAGCCTTGAATAGCCCTACCGAAGCTAAGTTTGGAGCAGTTTCCTTGAGGCATTAGTTTCAGGTCTGTTTTCTTTTAAGGTTAGTAAGCTTTTCAAGACAGCGAGGACCTCGCCTGGGCATCCTATTCCCTGCCAAAACACCGAGTACAGGCAGGCTCCACTGGGCTGCTAAGAAACATCCAGGCCCGGAAACCTTTCCCAGTCACTCTGTGTATTTTGAGTGTAGGGCAACACACTGCACTCTTCCTTGGGAGAGCTAGATTTCCTCAGCCCTCTTATGGCTCCAGGGAATGTGTTCTCTCATGTCCTCCACGTCATGCAAATCTGCCTCATTGCCCTAGGCTGAAGGGCACTGAGAAACCAAAACTGCTTCGCATTCCTTCTACAAAGTAATATCTTAAGACCCCATCCTTACAGGAGAAAGTCTGCTTGCGTTCCAGCTGTAACCAAAGCACAGTTCTTCCTCTTACACTACAGGGTTTTAGAAGAAAACCAGCGCGATAGCATACCTAGAGCGCTCCCTGGGGGAGGCGGTTGGCTACACGCAGAACTCCATGCCAAATAAACTTTATTCAAGGAAGGGACCAGTTTGTAGCCAGAGTGTATATTTACTTGGTAGAAATCACAAGGAGGTAGGCTGCGTGTTCGCTGGAAACGGGGCCTGATGGCACAAGCCTTGCTTTCCCATTTTGAATGCTCCATTCATGCTGCCTTGAAGTTACCTAAATAACAGTTTTAGGACGGGTCTCTAGTCACTGTAGGCAGGGGTCTGGGAAGGGAACGAGTGTTCTCTACATCAACAGGGTGCTTTTATAGCCTGGGTGGGAGCTTCTCCTGAGAAGCTCTAGAGCTAAAAGGAAACATGACGTGAGTTCTTTCCTCAAGGTAAAGCCTTGAATAGCCCTACCGAAGCTAAGTTTGGAGCAGTTTCCTTGAGGCATTAGTTTCAGGTCTGTTTTCTTTTAAGGTTAGTAAGCTTTTCAAGAAAGCGAGGACCTCTCCTGGGCACCCTATTCCCTGCAAGAACACCGAGTACAGGCAAGCTCCGCTGGGCTGCTAAGAAACATCCAGGCCTGGAAACCATTCCCAGTCACTCTGTGTATTTTGAGTGTAGGGCAACACACTGCACTCTTCCTTGGGAGAGCCAGATTTCCTCAACTCTCCAACAGCTCCAGGAAATTTGTTCTCTCACGTCCTACATGTCATGCAAATCTGCTTCATTGCCCTAGGCTGAGCGGCACTGAGAAACCAAAACTGCTTCGCATTCCTTCTACAAAGTCATACCTTAAGACCCCATCCTTACAGGAGAAAGTCGGCTTGCCTTCCTGCTGTAAACAAAGCACAGTTCTTCCTCTTACACTACAGGGTTTTAGAAGAAGCCCAGCGCGACAGCATACCTAGAGCGCTCCTTGGGGGAGGCGGTTGGCTACACGCAGAACTCCGTGCCAAATAAACTTTATTCAAGGAAGGGAGCAGTTTGTAGCCAGAGTGTATATTTACTTGGTAGAAATCACAAGGAGGTAGGCTGCGTGTTCGCTGGAAACGGGGACCTGATGGCACAAGCCTTGCTTTCCCATTTTGAATGCTCCATTCATGCTGCCTTGAAGCTACCTAAATAACAGTTTTAGGACGTGTCTCTAGTCACTGTAGGCAGGGTTCAGGGAAGGGAACGAGTGTTCTCTACATCAACAGGTTGCTTTCGTAGCCTGAGTGGGAGCCTCTCCTGAGACGCTGTAGAGCTAAAAGGAAACTTGACGTGAGTCCTTTCCTCAAGGTAAAGCCTTGAAGAGCTCTGCCGAAGCTAAGTTTGGAGCAGTTTCATTGAGGCATTAGTTTCAGGTCTGTTTTCTTTTAATGTTAGTAAGCTTTTCAAGACAGTGAGGACCTCACGTGGGCACCCTATTCCCTGCAAGAACACCGAGTACCGGCAGGCTCCACTGGGCTGCTAAGAAACATCCAGGCCTGGAAACCATTCCCAGTCACTCTGTGTATTTTGAGTGTAGGGCAACACACTGCACTCTTCCTTGGGAGAGCCAGACTTCCTCAGCTCTCCAACAGCTCCAGGAAATTTGTTCTCTCACGTCCTACATGTCATGCAAATCTGCTTCATTGCCCTAGGCTGAGCGGCACTGAGAAACCAAAACTGCTTCGCATTCCTTCTACAAAGTCATACCTTAAGACCCCATCCTTACAGGAGAAAGTCGGCTTGCCTTCCTGCTGTAAACAAAGCACAGTTCTTCCTCTTACACTACAGGGTTTTAGAAGAAGCCCAGCGCGACAGCATACCTAGAGCACTCCTTGGGGGAGGCGGTTGGCTACACGCAGAACTCCGTGCCAAATAAACTTTATTCAAGGAAGGGAGCAGTTTGTAGCCAGAGTGTATATTTACTTGGTAGAAATCACAAGGAGGTAGGCTGCGTGTTCGCTGGAAACGGGGACCTGATGGCACAAGCCTTGCTTTCCCATTTTGAATGCTCCATTCATGCTGCCTTGAAGCTACCTAAAAGTTTTAGGACGTGTCTCTAGTCACTGTAGGCAGGGCTCAGGGAAGGGAACGAGTGTTCTCTACATCAACAGGTTGCTTTCGTAGCCTGAGTGGGAGCCTCTCCTGAGACGCTGTAGAGCTAAAAGGAAACTTGACGTGAGTCCTTTCCTCAAGGTAAAGCCTTGAAGAGCTCTGCCGAAGCTAAGTTTGGAGCAGTTTCATTGAGGCATTAGTTTCAGGTCTGTTTTCTTTTAATGTTAGTAAGCTTTTCAAGACAGTGAGGACCTCACGTGGGCACCCTATTCCCTGCAAGAACACCGAGTACCGGCAGGATCCACTGGGCTGCTAAGGAACATCCAGGCCCGGAAACCTTTCCCAGTCACTCTGTGTATTTTGAGTGTAGGGCAACACACTGCACTCTTCCTTGGGAGAGCTAGATTTCCTCATCCCTCTTTTGGCTCCAGGAAATGTGTTCTCTCATATCCTCCACGTCATGCATATCTGTCTCTTTGCCCTAGGCTGAAGGGCACTGAGAAACCAAAACTGCTTCGCATTCCTTGCACAAAGTCATAGCTTAGGACCCCATCCTTACAGGAGAAAGTCGGCTTGCGTTCCTGCTGTAACCAAAGCACAGTTCTTCCTCTTACTCGCCAGGGTTTTAGAAGAAGCTAAGCGCGATAGCATACCTAGAGCGCTCCTTGGGGGAGGCGGTTGGCTACACGCAGAACTCCGTGCCAAATAAACTTTATTCAAGGAAGGGACCAGTGCGTAGCTTCAGGGTACATTTACTTGGTAGAAATCACAAGGAGGTAGGCTGCATGTTCGCTGGAAACGGGGACCCGATGGCACAAGCCTTGCTTTCCCATTTTGAATGCTCCATTCATGCTGCCTTGAAGCTACCTAAATAACAGTTTTAGGACGGGTCTCTAGTCACTGTAGGCAGGGCTCTGGGAAGGGAACGAGTGTTCTCTCCCTCAACAGGGTGCTTCCTTAGCCTGGGTGGGAGCCTCTCCTGAGACGCTCTAGAGCTAAAAGGAAACTTGACGTGAGTCCTTTCCTCAAGGTAAAGCCTTGAAGAGCCCTGCAGAAGCTAAGTTTGGAGCAGTTTCCTTGAGGCATTAGTTTCAGGTCTGTTTTCTTTTAAGGTTAGTAAGCTTTTCAAGACAGCGAGGACCTCGCCTGGGCACCCTATTCCCTGCCAAAACACCGAGTACAGGCAGGCTCCACTGGGCTGCTAAGAAACATCCAGGCCCGGAAACCTTTCCCAGTCACTCTGTGTATTTTGAGTGTAGGGCAACACACTGCACTCTTCCTTGGGAGAGCTAGATTTCCTCAGCCCTCTTTTGGCTCCAGGAAATGTGTTCTCTCATATCCTCCACGTCATGCAAATCTGCCTCTTTGCCCTAGGCTGAAGGGCACTGAGAAACCAAAACTGCTTCGCATTCCTTGCACAAAGTCATAGCTTAGGACCCCATCCTTACAGGAGAAAGTCGGCTTGCGTTCCTGCTGTAACCAAAGCACAGTTCTTCCTCTTACACGGCAGGGTTTTAGAAGAAGCTAAGCGCGATAGCATACCTAGAGCGCTCCTTGGGGGAGGCGGTTGGCTACACGCAGAACTCCGTTGCAAATAAACTTTATTCAAGGAAGGGACAAGTGGGTAGCTTGAGGGTCCATTTACTTGGTAGAAATCACAAGGAGATAGGCTGCATGTTCGCTGGAAACGGGGACCTGATGGCACAGGCCTTGCTTTCCCATTTTGAATGCTCCATTCATGCTGCCTTGAAGCTACCTAAATAACAGTTTTAGGACGGGTCTCTAGTCACTGTAGGCAGGGCTCTGGGAAGGGAACGAGTGTTCTCTATATCAACAGGCTGCTTTTATAGCCTGGGTGGGAGCTTTTCCTGAGAAGCTCTAGAGCTAAAAGGAAACATGACGTGAGTTCTTTCCTCAAGGTAAAGCCTTGAATAGCCCTACCGAAGCTAAGTTTGGAGCAGTTTCCTTGAGGCATTAGTTTCAGGTCTGTTTTCTTTTAAGGTTAGTAAGCTTTTCAAGACAGCGAGGAAGTCGCGTGGGAACCCTTTTCCCTGCAAGAACACCGAGTACCGGCAGGCTCCACTGGGCTGCTAAGAAACATCCAGGCCTGGAAACCATTCCCAGTCACTCTGTGTATTTTGAGTGTAGGGCAACACACTGCACTCTTCCTTGGGAGAGCCAGATTTCCTCAACTCTCCAACAGCTCCAGGAAATTTGTTCTCTCACGTCCTACATGTCATGCAAATCTGCTTCATTGCCCTAGGCTGAGCGGCACTGAGAAACCAAAACTGCTTCGCATTCCTTCAACAAAGTCATACCTTAAGACCCCATCCTTACAGGAGAAAGTCGGCTTGCCTTCCTGCTGTAAACAAAGCACAGTTCTTCCTCTTACACTACAGGGTTTTAGAAGAAGCCCAGCGCGACAGCATACCTAGAGCGCTCCTTGGGGGAGGCGGTTGGCTACACGCAGAACTCCGTGCCAAATAAACTTTATTCAAGGAAGGGAGCAGTTTGTAGCCAGAGTGTATATTTACTTGGTAGAAATCACAAGGAGGTAGGCTGCGTGTTCGCTGGAAACGGGGACCTGATGGCACAAGCCTTGCTTTCCCATTTTGAATGCTCCATTCATGCTGCCTTGAAGCTACCTAAATAACAGTTTTAGGACGTGTCTCTAGTCACTGTAGGCAGGGCTCAGGGAAGGGAACGAGTGTTCTCTACATCAACAGGTTGCTTTCGTAGCCTGAGTGGGAGCCTCTCCTGAGACGCTGTAGAGCTAAAAGGAAACTTGACGTGAGTCCTTTCCTCAAGGTAAAGCCTTGAAGAGCTCTGCCGAAGCTAAGTTTGGAGCAGTTTCATTGAGGCATTAGTTTCAGGTCTGTTTTCTTTTAATGTTAGTAAGCTTTTCAAGACAGTGAGGACCTCAAGTGGGCACCCTATTCCCTGCAAGAACACCGAGTACCGGCAGGCTCCACTGGGCTGCTAAGAAACATCCAGGCCTGGAAACCATTCCCAGTCACTCTGTGTATTTTGAGTGTAGGGCAACACACTGCACTCTTCCTTGGGAGAGCCAGATTTCCTCAGCTCTCCAACAGCTCCAGGATATTTGTTCTCTCACGTCCTACATGTCATGCAAATCTGCTTCATTGCCCTAGGCTGAGCGGCACTGGGAAACCAAAACTGCTTCGCATTCCTTCTACAAAGTCATACCTTAAGACCCCATCCTTACAGGAGAAAGTCGGCTTGCCTTCCTGCTGTAAACAAAGCACAGTTCTTCCTCTTACACTACAGGGTTTTAGAAGAAGCCCAGCGCGACTGCATACCTAGAGCGCTCCTTGGGGGAGGCGGTTGGCTACACGCAGAACTCCGTGCCAAATAAACTTTATTCAAGGAAGGGAGCAGTTTGTAGCCAGAGTGTATATTTACTTGGTAGAAATCACAAGGAGGTAGGCTGCGTGTTCGCTGGAAACGGGGACCTGATGGCACAAGCCTTGCTTTCCCATTTTGAATGCTCCATTCATGCTGCCTTGAAGCTACCTAAATAACAGTTTTAGGACGTGTCTCTAGTCACTGTAGGCAGGGCTCAGGGAAGGGAACGAGTGTTCTCTACATCAACAGGTTGCTTTCGTAGCCTGAGTGGGAGCCTCTCCTGAGACGCTGTAGAGCTAAAAGGAAACTTGACGTGAGTCCTTTCCTCAAGGTAAAGCCTTGAAGAGCTCTGCCGAAGCTAAGTTTGGAGCAGTTTCATTGAGGCATTAGTTTCAGGTCTGTTTTCTTTTAATGTTAGTAAGCTTTTCAAGACAGTGAGGACCTCACGTGGGCACCCTATTCCCTGCAAGAACACCGAGTACCGGCAGGCTCCACTGGGCTGCTAAGAAACATCCAGGCCTGGAAACCATTCCCAGTCACTCTGTGTATTTTGAGTGTAGGGCAACACACTGCACTCTTCCTTGGGAGAGCCAGACTTCCTCTGCTCTCCAACAGCTCCAGGAAATTTGTTCTCTCACGTCCTACATGTCATGCAAATCTGCTTCATTGCCCTAGGCTGAGCGGCACTGAGAAACCAAAACTGCTTCGCATTCCTTCTACAAAGTCATACCTTAAGACCCCATCCTTACAGGAGAAAGTCGGCTTGCCTTCCTGCTGTAAACAAAGCACAGTTCTTCCTCTTACACTACAGGGTTTTAGAAGAAGCCCAGCGCGACAGCATACCTAGAGCACTCCTTGGGGGAGGCGGTTGGCTACACGCAGAACTCCGTGCCAAATAAACTTTATTCAAGGAAGGGAGCAGTTTGTAGCCAGAGTGTATATTTACTTGGTAGAAATCACAAGGAGGTAGGCTGCGTGTTCGCTGGAAACGGGGACCTGATGGCACAAGCCTTGCTTTCCCATTTTGAATGCTCCATTCATGCTGCCTTGAAGCTACCTAAAAGTTTTAGGACGTGTCTCTAGTCACTGTAGGCAGGGCTCAGGGAAGGGAACGAGTGTTCTCTACATCAACAGGTTGCTTTCGTAGCCTGAGTGGGAGCCTCTCCTGAGACGCTGTAGAGCTAAAAGGAAACTTGACGTGAGTCCTTTCCTCAAGGTAAAGCCTTGAAGAGCTCTGCCGAAGCTAAGTTTGGAGCAGTTTCATTGAGGCATTAGTTTCAGGTCTGTTTTCTTTTAATGTTAGTAAGCTTTTCAAGACAGTGAGGACCTCACGTGGGCACCCTATTCCCTGCAAGAACACCGAGTACCGGCAGGATCCACTGGGCTGCTAAGGAACATCCAGGCCCGGAAACCTTTCCCAGTCACTCTGTGTATTTTGAGTGTAGGGCAACACACTGCACTCTTCCTTGGGAGAGCTAGATTTCCTCATCCCTCTTTTGGCTCCAGGAAATGTGTTCTCTCATATCCTCCACGTCATGCATATCTGTCTCTTTGCCCTAGGCTGAAGGGCACTGAGAAACCAAAACTGCTTCGCATTCCTTGCACAAAGTCATAGCTTAGGACCCCATCCTTACAGGAGAAAGTCGGCTTGCGTTCCTGCTGTAACCAAAGCACAGTTCTTCCTCTTACTCGCCAGGGTTTTAGAAGAAGCTAAGCGCGATAGCATACCTAGAGCGCTCCTTGGGGGAGGCGGTTGGCTACACGCAGAACTCCGTGCCAAATAAACTTTATTCAAGGAAGGGACCAGTGCGTAGCTTCAGGGTACATTTACTTGGTAGAAATCACAAGGAGGTAGGCTGCATGTTCGCTGGAAACGGGGACCCGATGGCACAAGCCTTGCTTTCCCATTTTGAATGCTCCATTCATGCTGCCTTGAAGCTACCTAAATAACAGTTTTAGGACGGGTCTCTAGTCACTGTAGGCAGGGCTCTGGGAAGGGAACGAGTGTTCTCTCCCTCAACAGGGTGCTTCCTTAGCCTGGGTGGGAGCCTCTCCTGAGACGCTCTAGAGCTAAAAGGAAACTTGACGTGAGTCCTTTCCTCAAGGTAAAGCCTTGAAGAGCCCTGCAGAAGCTAAGTTTGGAGCAGTTTCCTTGAGGCATTAGTTTCAGGTCTGTTTTCTTTTAAGGTTAGTAAGCTTTTCAAGACAGCGAGGACCTCGCCTGGGCACCCTATTCCCTGCCAAAACACCGAGTACAGGCAGGCTCCACTGGGCTGCTAAGAAACATCCAGGCCCGGAAACCTTTCCCAGTCACTCTGTGTATTTTGAGTGTAGGGCAACACACTGCACTCTTCCTTGGGAGAGCTAGATTTCCTCAGCCCTCTTTTGGCTCCAGGAAATGTGTTCTCTCATATCCTCCACGTCATGCAAATCTGCCTCTTTGCCCTAGGCTGAAGGGCACTGAGAAACCAAAACTGCTTCGCATTCCTTGCACAAAGTCATAGCTTAGGACCCCATCCTTACAGGAGAAAGTCGGCTTGCGTTCCTGCTGTAACCAAAGCACAGTTCTTCCTCTTACACGGCAGGGTTTTAGAAGAAGCTAAGCGCGATAGCATACCTAGAGCGCTCCTTGGGGGAGGCGGTTGGCTACACGCAGAACTCCGTTGCAAATAAACTTTATTCAAGGAAGGGACAAGTGGGTAGCTTGAGGGTCCATTTACTTGGTAGAAATCACAAGGAGATAGGCTGCATGTTCGCTGGAAACGGGGACCTGATGGCACAGGCCTTGCTTTCCCATTTTGAATGCTCCATTCATGCTGCCTTGAAGCTACCTAAATAACAGTTTTAGGACGGGTCTCTAGTCACTGTAGGCAGGGCTCTGGGAAGGGAACGAGTGTTCTCTATATCAACAGGCTGCTTTTATAGCCTGGGTGGGAGCTTTTCCTGAGAAGCTCTAGAGCTAAAAGGAAACATGACGTGAGTCATTTCCTCAAGGTAAAGCCTTGAATAGCCCTACCGAAGCTAAGTTTGGAGCAGTTTCCTTGAGGCATTAGTTTCAGGTCTGTTTTCTTTTAAGGTTAGTAAGCTTTTCAAGACAGCGAGGAAGTCGCGTGGGAACCCTATTCCCTGCAAGAACACCGAGTACCGGCAGGCTCCACTGGGCTGCTAAGAAACATCCAGGCCTGGAAACCATTCCCAGTCACTCTGTGTATTTTGAGTGTAGGGCAACACACTGCACTCTTCCTTGGGAGAGCCAGATTTCCTCAGCTCTCCAACAGCTCCAGGAAATTTGTTCTCTCACGTCCTACATGTCATGCAAATCTGCTTCATTGCCCTAGGCTGAGCGGCACTGAGAAACCAAAACTGCTTCGCATTCCTTCTACAAAGTCATACCTTAAGACCCCATCCTTACAGGAGAAAGTCGGCTTGCCTTCCTGCTGTAAACAAAGCACAGTTCTTCCTCTTACACTACAGGGTTTTAGAAGAAGCCCAGCGCGACAGCATACCTAGAGCGCTCCTTGGGGGAGGCGGTTGGCTACACGCAGAACTCCGTGCCAAATAAACTTTATTCAAGGAACGGAGCAGTTTGTAGCCAGAGTGTATATTTACTTGGTAGAAATCACAAGGAGGTAGGCTGCGTGTTCGCTGGAAACGGGGACCTGATGGCACAAGCCTTGCTTTCCCATTTTGAATGCTCCATTCATGCTGCCTTGAAGCTACCTAAATAACAGTTTTAGGACGTGTCTCTAGTCACTGTAGGCAGGGCTCAGGGAAGGGAACGAGTGTTCTCTACATCAACAGGTTGCTTTCGTAGCCTGAGTGGGAGCCTCTCCTGAGACGCTGTAGAGCTAAAAGGAAACTTGACGTGAGTCCTTTCCTCAAGGTAAAGCCTTGAAGAGCTCTGCCGAAGCTAAGTTTGGAGCAGTTTCATTGAGGCATTAGTTTCAGGTCTGTTTTCTTTTAATGTTAGTAAGCTTTTCAAGACAGTGAGGACCTCAAGTGGGCACCCTATTCCCTGCAAGAACACCGAGTACCGGCAGGCTCCACTGGGCTGCTAAGAAACATCCAGGCCTGGAAACCATTCCCAGTCACTCTGTGTATTTTGAGTGTAGGGCAACACACTGCACTCTTCCTTGGGAGAGCCAGATTTCCTCAGCTCTCCAACAGCTCCAGGAAATTTGTTCTCTCACGTCCTACATGTCATGCAAATCTGCTTCATTGCCCTAGGCTGAGCGGCACTGAGAAACCAAAACTGCTTCGCATTCCTTCTACAAAGTCATACCTTAAGACCCCATCCTTACAGGAGAAAGTCGGCTTGCCTTCCTGCTGTAAACAAAGCACAGTTCTTCCTCTTACACTACAGGGTTTTAGAAGAAGCCCAGCGCGACAGCATACCTAGAGCGCTCCTTGGGGGAGGCGGTTGGCTACACGCAGAACTCCGTGCCAAATAAACTTTATTCAAGGAACGGAGCAGTTTGTAGCCAGAGTGTATATTTACTTGGTAGAAATCACAAGGAGGTAGGCTGCGTGTTCGCTGGAAACGGGGACCTGATGGCACAAGCCTTGCTTTCCCATTTTGAATGCTCCATTCATGCTGCCTTGAAGCTACCTAAATAACAGTTTTAGGACGTGTCTCTAGTCACTGTAGGCAGGGCTCAGGGAAGGGAACGAGTGTTCTCTACATCAACAGGTTGCTTTCGTAGCCTGAGTGGGAGCCTCTCCTGAGACGCTGTAGAGCTAAAAGGAAACTTGACGTGAGTCCTTTCCTCAAGGTAAAGCCTTGAAGAGCTCTGCCGAAGCTAAGTTTGGAGCAGTTTCATTGAGGCATTAGTTTCAGGTCTGTTTTCTTTTAAGGTTAGTAAGCTTTTCAAGACAGTGAGGACCTCACGTGGGCACCCTATTCCCTGCAAGAACACCGAGTACCGGCAGGATCCACTGGGCTGCTAAGGAACATCCAGGCCCGGAAACCTTCCCCAGTCACTCTGTGTATTTTGAGTGTAGGGCAACACACTGCACTCTTCCTTGGGAGAGCTAGATTTCCTCATCCCTCTTTTGGCTCCAGGAAATGTGTTCTCTCATATCCTCCACGTCATGCAAATCTGTCTCTTTGCCCTAGGCTGAAGGGCACTGAGAAACCAAAACTGCTTCGCATTCCTTGCACAAAGTCATAGCTTAGGACCCCATCCTTACAGGAGAAAGTCGGCTTGCGTTCCTGCTGTAACCAAAGCACAGTTCTTCCTCTTACTCGCCAGGGTTTTAGAAGAAGCTAAGCGCGATAGCATACCTAGAGCGCTGCTTGGGGGAGGCGGTTGGCTACACGCAGAACTCCGTGCCAAATAAACTTTATTCAAGGAAGGGACCAGTGCGTAGCTTCAGGGTACATTTACTTGGTAGAAATCACAAGGAGGTAGGCTGCATGTTCGCTGGAAATGGGGACCCGATGGCACAAGCCTTGCTTTCCCATTTTGAATGATCCATTCATGCTGCCTTGAAGCTACCTAAATAACAGTTTTAGGACGTGTCTCTAGTCACTGTAGGCAGGGCTCTGGGAAGGGAACGAGTGTTCTCTCCCTCAACAGGGTGCTTCCTTAGCCTGGGTGGGAGCCTCTCCTGAGACGCTCTAGAGCTAAAAGGAAACTTGACGTGAGTCCTTTCCTCAAGGTAAAGCCTTGAAGAGCCCTGCAGAAGCTAAGTTTGGAGCAGTTTCCTTGAGGCATTAGTTTCAGGTCTGTTTTCTTTTAAGGTTAGTAAGCTTTTCAAGGCATCGAGGACCTCGCGTGGGCACCCTATTCCCTTCAAGAACACCGAGTACCGGCAGGCTCCACTGGGCTGCTAAGAAACATCCAGGCCTGGAAACCATTCCCAGTCACTCTGTGTATTTTGAGTGTAGGGCAACACACTGCACTCTTCCTTGGGAGAGCCAGATTTCCTCAGCTCTCCAACAGCTCCAGGAAATTTGTTCTCTCACGTCCTACATGTCATGCAAATTTGCCTCATTGCCCTAGGCTGAGCGGCACTGAGAAACCAAAACTGCTTCGCATTCCTTCTACAAAGTCATACCTTAAGACCCCATTCTTACAGGAGAAAGTCGGCTTGCCTTCCTGCTGTAAACAGAGCACAGTTCTTCCTCTTACACTACAGGGTTTTAGAAGAAGCCCAGCGCGATAGCATACCTAGAGCGCTCCTTGGGGGAGGCGGTTGGCTACACGCAGAACTCCGTGCCAAATAAACTTTATTCAAGGAACGGAGCAGTTTGTAGCCAGAGTGTATATTTACTTGGTAGAAATCACAAGGAGGTAGGCTGCGTGTTCGCTGGAAACGGGGACCTGATGGCACAAGCCTTGCTTTCCCATTTTGAATGCTCCATTCATGCTGCCTTGAAGCTACCTAAATAACAGTTTTAGGACGGGTCTCTAGTCACTGTAGGCAGGGCTCTGGGAAGGGAACGAGTGTTCTCTACATCAACAGGTTGCTTTCGTAGCCTGAGTGGGAGCCTCTCCTGACACGCTGTAGAGCTAAAAGGAAACTTGACGTGAGTCCTTTCCTCAAGGTAAAGCCTTGAATAGCCCTACCGAAGCTAAGTTTGGAGCAGTTTCCTTGAGGCATTAGTTTCAGGTCTGTTTTCTTTTAAGGTTAGTAAGCTTTTCAAGACAGCGAGGACCTCGCCTGGGCACCCTATTCCCTGCCAAAACACCGAATACAGGCAGGCTCCACTGGGCTGCTAAGAAACATCCAGGCCCGGAAACCTTTCCCAGTCACTCTGTGTATTTTGAGTGTAGGGCAACACACTGCACTCTTCCTTGGGAGAGCCAGATTTCCTCAACTCTCCAACAGCTCCAGGAAATTTGTTCTCTCACGTCCTACATGTCATGCAAATCTGCTTCATTGCCCTAGGCTGAGCGGCACTGAGAAACCAAAACTGCTTCGCATTCCTTCTACAAAGTCATACCTTAAGACCCCATCCTTACAGGAGAAAGTCGGCTTGCCTTCCTGCTGTAAACAAAGCACAGTTCTTCCTCTTACACTACAGGGTTTTAGAAGAAGCCCAGCGCGACAGCATACCTAGAGCGCTCCTTGGGGGAGGCGGTTGGCTACACGCAGAACTCCGTGCCAAATAAACTTTATTCTAGGAAGGGAGCAGTTTGTAGCCAGAGTGTATATTTACTTGGTAGAAATCACAAGGAGGTAGGCTGCGTGTTCGCTGGAAACGGGGACCTGATGGCACAAGCCTTGCTTTCCCATTTTGAATGCTCCATTCATGCTGCCTTGAAGCTACCTAAATAACAGTTTTAGGACGTGTCTCTAGTCACTGTAGGCAGGGCTCAGGGAAGGGAACGAGTGTTCTCTACATCAACAGGTTGCTTTCGTAGCCTGAGTGGGAGCCTCTCCTGAGACGCTGTAGAGCTAAAAGGAAACTTGACGTGAGTCCTTTCCTCAAGGTAAAGCCTTGAAGAGCTCTGCCGAAGCTAAGTTTGGAGCAGTTTCATTGAGGCATTAGTTTCAGGTCTGTTTTCTTTTAATGTTAGTAAGCTTTTCAAGACAGTGAGGACCTCACGTGGGCACCCTATTCCCTGCAAGAACACCGAGTACCGGCAGGCTCCACTGGGCTGCTAAGAAACATCCAGGCCTGGAAACCATTCCCAGTCACTCTGTGTATTTTGAGTGTAGGGCAACACACTGCACTCTTCCTTGGGAGAGCCAGACTTCCTCAGCTCTCCAACAGCTCCAGGAAATTTGTTCTCTCACGTCCTACATGTCATGCAAATCTGCTTCATTGCCCTAGGCTGAGCGGCACTGAGAAACCAAAACTGCTTCGCATTCCTTCTACAAAGTCATACCTTAAGACCCCATCCTTACAGGAGAAAGTCGGCTTGCCTTCCTGCTGTAAACAAAGCACAGTTCTTCCTCTTACACTACAGGGTTTTAGAAGAAGCCCAGCGCGACAGCATACCTAGAGCACTCCTTGGGGGAGGCGGTTGGCTACACGCAGAACTCCGTGCCAAATAAACTTTATTCAAGGAAGGGAGCAGTTTGTAGCCAGAGTGTATATTTACTTGGTAGAAATCACAAGGAGGTAGGCTGCGTGTTCGCTGGAAACGGGGACCTGATGGCACAAGCCTTGCTTTCCCATTTTGAATGCTCCATTCATGCTGCCTTGAAGCTACCTAAAAGTTTTAGGACGTGTCTCTAGTCACTGTAGGCAGGGCTCAGGGAAGGGAACGAGTGTTCTCTACATCAACAGGTTGCTTTCGTAGCCTGAGTGGGAGCCTCTCCTGAGACGCTGTAGAGCTAAAAGGAAACTTGACGTGAGTCCTTTCCTCAAGGTAAAGCCTTGAAGAGCTCTGCCGAAGCTAAGTTTGGAGCAGTTTCATTGAGGCATTAGTTTCAGGTCTGTTTTCTTTTAATGTTAGTAAGCTTTTCAAGACAGTGAGGACCTCACGTGGGCACCCTATTCCCTGCAAGAACACCGAGTACCGGCAGGATCCACTGGGCTGCTAAGGAACATCCAGGCCCGGAAACCTTTCCCAGTCACTCTGTGTATTTTGAGTGTAGGGCAACACACTGCACTCTTCCTTGGGAGAGCTAGATTTCCTCATCCCTCTTTTGGCTCCAGGAAATGTGTTCTCTCATATCCTCCACGTCATGCATATCTGTCTCTTTGCCCTAGGCTGAAGGGCACTGAGAAACCAAAACTGCTTCGCATTCCTTGCACAAAGTCATAGCTTAGGACCCCATCCTTACAGGAGAAAGTCGGCTTGCGTTCCTGCTGTAACCAAAGCACAGTTCTTCCTCTTACTCGCCAGGGTTTTAGAAGAAGCTAAGCGCGATAGCATACCTAGAGCGCTCCTTGGGGGAGGCGGTTGGCTACACGCAGAACTCCGTGCCAAATAAACTTTATTCAAGGAAGGGACCAGTGCGTAGCTTCAGGGTACATTTACTTGGTAGAAATCACAAGGAGGTAGGCTGCATGTTCGCTGGAAACGGGGACCCGATGGCACAAGACTTGCTTTCCCATTTTGAATGCTCCATTCATGCTGCCTTGAAGCTACCTAAATAACAGTTTTAGGACGGGTCTCTAGTCACTGTAGGCAGGGCTCTGGGAAGGGAACGAGTGTTCTCTCCCTCAACAGGGTGCTTCCTTAGCCTGGGTGGGAGCCTCTCCTGAGACGCTCTAGAGCTAAAAGGAAACTTGACGTGAGTCCTTTCCTCAAGGTAAAGCCTTGAAGAGCCCTGCAGAAGCTAAGTTTGGAGCAGTTTCCTTGAGGCATTAGTTTCAGGTCTGTTTTCTTTTAAGGTTAGTAAGCTTTTCAAGACAGCGAGGACCTCGCCTGGGCACCCTATTCCCTGCCAAAACACCGAGTACAGGCAGGCTCCACTGGGCTGCTAAGAAACATCCAGGCCCGGAAAACTTTCCCAGTCACTCTGTGTATTTTGAGTGTAGGGCAACACACTGCACTCTTCCTTGGGAGAGCTAGATTTCCTCAGCCCTCTTTTGGCTCCAGGAAATGTGTTCTCTCATATCCTCCACGTCATGCAAATCTGCCTCTTTGCCCTAGGCTGAAGGGCACTGAGAAACCAAAACTGCTTCGCATTCCTTGCACAAAGTCATAGCTTAGGACCCCATCCTTACAGGAGAAAGTCGGCTTGCGTTCCTGCTGTAACCAAAGCACAGTTCTTCCTCTTACACGGCAGGGTTTTAGAAGAAGCTAAGCGCGATAGCATACCTAGAGCGCTCCTTGGGGGAGGCGGTTGGCTACACGCAGAACTCCGTTGCAAATAAACTTTATTCAAGGAAGGGACAAGTGGGTAGCTTGAGGGTCCATTTACTTGGTAGAAATCACAAGGAGATAGGCTGCATGTTCGCTGGAAACGGGGACCTGATGGCACAGGCCTTGCTTTCCCATTTTGAATGCTCCATTCATGCTGCCTTGAAGCTACCTAAATAACAGTTTTAGGACGGGTCTCTAGTCAGTGTAGGCAGGGCTCTGGGAAGGGAACGAGTGTTCTCTATATCAACAGGCTGCTTTTATAGCCTGGGTGGGAGCTTTTCCTGAGAAGCTCTAGAGCTAAAAGGAAACATGACGTGAGTCATTTCCTCAAGGTAAAGCCTTGAATAGCCCTACCGAAGCTAAGTTTGGAGCAGTTTCCTTGAGGCATTAGTTTCAGGTCTGTTTTCTTTTAAGGTTAGTAAGCTTTTCAAGACAGCGAGGAAGTCGCGTGGGAACCCTATTCCCTGCAAGAACACCGAGTACCGGCAGGCTCCACTGGGCTGCTAAGAAACATCCAGGCCTGGAAACCATTCCCAGTCACTCTGTGTATTTTGAGTGTAGGGCAACACACTGCACTCTTCCTTGGGAGAGCCAGATTTCCTCAGCTCTCCAACAGCTCCAGGATATTTGTTCTCTCACGTCCTACATGTCATGCAAATCTGCTTCATTGCCCTAGGCTGAGCGGCACTGAGAAACCAAAACTGCTTCGCATTCCTTCTACAAAGTCATACCTTAAGACCCCATCCTTACAGGAGAAAGTCGGCTTGCCTTCCTGCTGTAAACAAAGCACAGTTCTTCCTCTTACACGGCAGGGTTTTAGAAGAAGCCCAGCGCGACAGCATACCTAGAGCGCTCCTTGGGGGAGGCGGTTGGCTACACGCAGAACTCCGTGCCAAATAAACTTTATTCAAGGAAGGGAGCAGTTTGTAGCCAGAGTGTATATTTACTTGGTAGAAATCACAAGGAGGTAGGCTGCGTGTTCGCTGGAAACGGGGACCTGATGGCACAAGCCTTGCTTTCCCATTTTGAATGCTCCATTCATGCTGCCTTGAAGCTACCTAAATAACAGTTTTAGGACGTGTCTCTAGTCACTGTAGGCAGGGCTCAGGGAAGGGAACGAGTGTTCTCTACATCAACAGGTTGCTTTCGTAGCCTGAGTGGGAGCCTCTCCTGAGACGCTGTAGAGCTAAAAGGAAACTTGACGTGAGTCCTTTCCTCAAGGTAAAGCCTTGAAGAGCTCTGCCGAAGCTAAGTTTGGAGCAGTTTCATTGAGGCATTAGTTTCAGGTCTGTTTTCTTTTAATGTTAGTAAGCTTTTCAAGACAGTGAGGACCTCACGTGGGCACCCTATTCCCTGCAAGAACACCGAGTACCGGCAGGCTCCACTGGGCTGCTAAGAAACATCCAGGCCTGGAAACCATTCCCAGTCACTCTGTGTATTTTGAGTGTAGGGCAACACACTGCACTCTTCCTTGGGAGAGCCAGACTTCCTCTGCTCTCCAACAGCTCCAGGAAATTTGTTCTCTCACGTCCTACATGTCATGCAAATCTGCTTCATTGCCCTAGGCTGAGCGGCACTGAGAAACCAAAACTGCTTCGCATTCCTTCTACAAAGTCATACCTTAAGACCCCATCCTTACAGGAGAAAGTCGGCTTGCCTTCCTGCTGTAAACAAAGCACAGTTCTTCCTCTTACACTACAGGGTTTTAGAAGAAGCCCAGCGCGACAGCATACCTAGAGCACTCCTTGGGGGAGGCGGTTGGCTACACGCAGAACTCCGTGCCAAATAAACTTTATTCAAGGAAGGGAGCAGTTTGTAGCCAGAGTGTATATTTACTTGGTAGAAATCACAAGGAGGTAGGCTGCGTGTTCGCTGGAAACGGGGACCTGATGGCACAAGCCTTGCTTTCCCATTTTGAATGCTCCATTCATGCTGCCTTGAAGCTACCTAAAAGTTTTAGGACGTGTCTCTAGTCACTGTAGGCAGGGCTCAGGGAAGGGAACGAGTGTTCTCTACATCAACAGGTTGCTTTCGTAGCCTGAGTGGGAGCCTCTCCTGAGACGCTGTAGAGCTAAAAGGAAACTTGACGTGAGTCCTTTCCTCAAGGTAAAGCCTTGAAGAGCTCTGCCGAAGCTAAGTTTGGAGCAGTTTCATTGAGGCATTAGTTTCAGGTCTGTTTTCTTTTAATGTTAGTAAGCTTTTCAAGACAGTGAGGACCTCACGTGGGCACCCTATTCCCTGCAAGAACACCGAGTACCGGCAGGATCCACTGGGCTGCTAAGGAACATCCAGGCCCGGAAACCTTTCCCAGTCACTCTGTGTATTTTGAGTGTAGGGCAACACACTGCACTCTTCCTTGGGAGAGCTAGATTTCCTCATCCCTCTTTTGGCTCCAGGAAATGTGTTCTCTCATATCCTCCACGTCATGCATATCTGTCTCTTTGCCCTAGGCTGAAGGGCACTGAGAAACCAAAACTGCTTCGCATTCCTTGCACAAAGTCATAGCTTAGGACCCCATCCTTACAGGAGAAAGTCGGCTTGCGTTCCTGCTGTAACCAAAGCACAGTTCTTCCTCTTACTCGCCAGGGTTTTAGAAGAAGCTAAGCGCGATAGCATACCTAGAGCGCTCCTTGGGGGAGGCGGTTGGCTACACGCAGAACTCCGTGCCAAATAAACTTTATTCAAGGAAGGGACCAGTGCGTAGCTTCAGGGTACATTTACTTGGTAGAAATCACAAGGAGGTAGGCTGCATGTTCGCTGGAAACGGGGACCCGATGGCACAAGCCTTGCTTTCCCATTTTGAATGCTCCATTCATGCTGCCTTGAAGCTACCTAAATAACAGTTTTAGGACGGGTCTCTAGTCACTGTAGGCAGGGCTCTGGGAAGGGAACGAGTGTTCTCACCCGCAACAGGGTGCTTCCTTAGCCTGGGTGGGAGCCTCTCCTGAGACGCTCTAGAGCTAAAAGGAAACTTGACGTGAGTCCTTTCCTCAAGGTAAAGCCTTGAAGAGCCCTGCAGAAGCTAAGTTTGGAGCAGTTACCTTGAGGCATTAGTTTCAGGTCTGTTTTCTTTTAAGGTTAGTAAGCTTTTCAAGACAGCGAGGACCTCGCCTGGGCACCCTATTCCCTGCCAAAACACCGAGTACAGGCAGGCTCCACTGGGCTGCTAAGAAACATCCAGGCCCGGAAACCTTTCCCAGTCACTCTGTGTATTTTGAGTGTAGGGCAACACACTGCACTCTTCCTTGGGAGAGCTAGATTTCCTCAGCCCTCTTTTGGCTCCAGGAAATGTGTTCTCTCATATCCTCCACGTCATGCAAATCTGCCTCTTTGCCCTAGGCTGAAGGGCACTGAGAAACCAAAACTGCTTCGCATTCCTTGCACAAAGTCATAGCTTAGGACCCCATCCTTACAGGAGAAAGTCGGCTTGCGTTCCTGCTGTAACCAAAGCACAGTTCTTCCTCTTACACGGCAGGGTTTTAGAAGAAGCTAAGCGCGATAGCATACCTAGAGCGCTCCTTGGGGGAGGCGGTTGGCTACACGCAGAACTCCGTTGCAAATAAACTTTATTCAAGGAAGGGACAAGTGGGTAGCTTGAGGGTCCATTTACTTGGTAGAAATCACAAGGAGATAGGCTGCATGTTCGCTGGAAACGGGGACCTGATGGCACAGGCCTTGCTTTCCCATTTTGAATGCTCCATTCATGCTGCCTTGAAGCTACCTAAATAACAGTTTTAGGACGGGTCTCTAGTCACTGTAGGCAGGGCTCTGGGAAGGGAACGAGTGTTCTCTATATCAACAGGCTGCTTTTATAGCCTGGGTGGGAGCTTTTCCTGAGAAGCTCTAGAGCTAAAAGGAAACATGACGTGAGTCATTTCCTCAAGGTAAAGCCTTGAATAGCCCTACCGAAGCTAAGTTTGGAGCAGTTTCCTTGAGGCATTAGTTTCAGGTCTGTTTTCTTTTAAGGTTAGTAAGCTTTTCAAGACAGCGAGGAAGTCGCGTGGGAACCCTATTCCCTGCAAGAACACCGAGTACCGGCAGGCTCCACTGGGCTGCTAAGAAACATCCAGGCCTGGAAACCATTCCCAGTCACTCTGTGTATTTTGAGTGTAGGGCAACACACTGCACTCTTCCTTGGGAGAGCCAGATTTCCTCAACTCTCCAACAGCTCCAGGAAATTTGTTCTCTCACGTCCTACATGTCATGCAAATCTGCTTCATTGCCCTAGGCTGAGCGGCACTGAGAAACCAAAACTGCTTCGCATTCCTTCAACAAAGTCATACCTTAAGACCCCATCCTTACAGGAGAAAGTCGGCTTGCCTTCCTGCTGTAAACAAAGCACAGTTCTTCCTCTTACACTACAGGGTTTTAGAAGAAGCCCAGCGCGACAGCATACCTAGAGCGCTCCTTGGGGGAGGCGGTTGGCTACACGCAGAACTCCGTGCCAAATAAACTTTATTCAAGGAAGGGAGCAGTTTGTAGCCAGAGTGTATATTTACTTGGTAGAAATCACAAGGAGGTAGGCTGCGTGTTCGCTGGAAACGGGGACCTGATGGCAGAAGCCTTGCTTTCCCATTTTGAATGCTCCATTCATGCTGCCTTGAAGCTACCTAAATAACAGTTTTAGGACGTGTCTCTAGTCACTGTAGGCAGGGCTCAGGGAAGGGAACGAGTGTTCTCTACATCAACAGGTTGCTTTCGTAGCCTGAGTGGGAGCCTCTCCTGAGACGCTGTAGAGCTAAAAGGAAACTTGACGTGAGTCCTTTCCTCAAGGTAAAGCCTTGAAGAGCTCTGCCGAAGCTAAGTTTGGAGCAGTTTCATTGAGGCATTAGTTTCAGGTCTGTTTTCTTTTAATGTTAGTAAGCTTTTCAAGACAGTGAGGACCTCAAGTGGGCACCCTATTCCCTGCAAGAACACCGAGTACCGGCAGGCTCCACTGGGCTGCTAAGAAACATCCAGGCCTGGAAACCATTCCCAGTCCCTCTGTGTATTTTGAGTGTAGGGCAACACACTGCACTCTTCCTTGGGAGAGCCAGATTTCCTCAGCTCTCCAACAGCTCCAGGAAATTTGTTCTCTCACGTCCTACATGTCATGCACATCTGCTTCATTGCCCTAGGCTGAGCGGCACTGAGAAACCAAAACTGCTTCGCATTCCTTCTACAAAGTCATACCTTAAGACCCCATCCTTACAGGAGAAAGTCGGCTTGCCTTCCTGCTGTAAACAAAGCACAGTTCTTCCTCTTACACTACAGGGTTTTAGAAGAAGCCCAGCGCGACAGCATACCTAGAGCGCTCCTTGGGGGAGGCGGTTGGCTACACGCAGAACTCCGTGCCAAATAAACTTTATTCAAGGAAGGGAGCAGTTTGTAGCCAGAGTGTATATTTACTTGGTAGAAATCACAAGGAGGTAGGCTGCGTGTTCGCTGGAAACGGGGACCTGATGGCACAAGCCTTGCTTTCCCATTTTGAATGCTCCATTCATGCTGCCTTGAAGCTACCTAAATAACAGTTTTAGGACGTGTCTCTAGTCACTGTAGGCAGGGCTCAGGGAAGGGAACGAGTGTTCTCTACATCAACAGGTTGCTTTCGTAGCCTGAGTGGGAGCCTCTCCTGAGACGCTCTAGAGCTAAAAGGAAACTTGACGTGAGTCCTTTCCTCAAGGTAAAGCCTTGAAGAGCTCTGCCGAAGCTAAGTTTGGAGCAGTTTCATTGAGGCATTAGTTTCAGGTCTGTTTTCTTTTAATGTTAGTAAGCTTTTCAAGACAGTGAGGACCTCACGTGGGCACCCTATTCCCTGCAAGATCACCGAGTACCGGCACGCTCCACTGGGCTGCTAAGAAACATCCAGGCCTGGAAACCATTCCCAGTCACTCTGTGTATTTTGAGTGTAGGGCAACACACTGCACTCTTCCTTGGGAGAGCCAGACTTCCTCTGCTCTCCAACAGCTCCAGGAAATTTGTTCTCTCACGTCCTACATGTCATGCAAATCTGCTTCATTGCCCTAGGCTGAGCGGCACTGAGAAACCAAAACTGCTTCGCATTCCTTCTACAAAGTCATACCTTAAGACCCCATCCTTACAGGAGAAAGTCGGCTTGCCTTCCTGCTGTAAACAAAGCACAGTTCTTCCTCTTACACTACAGGGTTTTAGAAGAAGCCCAGCGCGACAGCATACCTAGAGCACTCCTTGGGGGAGGCGGTTGGCTACACGCAGAACTCCGTGCCAAATAAACTTTATTCAAGGAAGGGAGCAGTTTGTAGCCAGAGTGTATATTTACTTGGTAGAAATCACAAGGAGGTAGGCTGCGTGTTCGCTGGAAACGGGGACCTGATGGCACAAGCCTTGCTTTCCCATTTTGAATGCTCCATTCATGCTGCCTTGAAGCTACCTAAAAGTTTTAGGACGTGTCTCTAGTCACTGTAGGCAGGGCTCAGGGAAGGGAACGAGTGTTCTCTACATCAACAGGTTGCTTTCGTAGCCTGAGTGGGAGCCTCTCCTGAGACGCTGTAGAGCTAAAAGGAAACTTGACGTGAGTCCTTTCCTCAAGGTAAAGCCTTGAAGAGCTCTGCCGAAGCTAAGTTTGGAGCAGTTTCATTGAGGCATTAGTTTCAGGTCTGTTTTCTTTTAAGGTTAGTAAGCTTTTCAAGACAGTGAGGACCTCACGTGGGCACCCTATTCCCTGCAAGAACACCGAGTACCGGCAGGATCCACTGGGCTGCTAAGGAACATCCAGGCCCGGAAACCTTTCCCAGTCACTCTGTGTATTTTGAGTGTAGGGCAACACACTGCACTCTTCCTTGGGAGAGCTAGATTTCCTCATCCCTCTTTTGGCTCCAGGAAATGTGTTCTCTCATATCCTCCACGTCATGCAAATCTGTCTCTTTGCCCTAGGCTGAAGGGCACTGAGAAACCAAAACTGCTTCGCATTCCTTGCACAAAGTCATAGCTTAGGACCCCATCCTTACAGGAGAAAGTCAGCTTGCGTTCCTGCTGTAACCAAAGCACAGTTCTTCCTCTTACTCGCCAGGGTTTTAGAAGAAGCTAAGCGCGATAGCATACCTAGAGCGCTCCTTGGGGGAGGCGGTTGGCTACACGCAGAACTCCGTGCCAAATAAACTTTATTCAAGGAAGGGACCAGTGCGTAGCTTCAGGGTACATTTACTTGGTAGAAATCACAAGGAGGTAGGCTGCATGTTCGCTGGAAACGGGGACCCGATGGCACAAGCCTTGCTTTCCCATTTTGAATGATCCATTCATGCTGCCTTGAAGCTACCTAAATAAGAGTTTTAGGACGTGTCTCTAGTCACTGTAGGCAGGGCTCTGGGAAGGGAACGAGTGTTCTCTCCCTCAACAGGGTGCTTCCTTAGCCTGGGTGGGAGCCTCTCCTGAGACGCTCTAGAGCTAAAAGGAAACTTGACGTGAGTCCTTTCCTCAAGGTAAAGCCTTGAAGAGCCCTGCAGAAGCTAAGTTTGGAGCAGTTTCCTTGAGGCATTAGTTTCAGGTCTGTTTTCTTTTAAGGTTAGTAAGCTTTTCAAGGCATCGAGGACCTCGCGTGGGCACCCTATTCCCTTCAAGAACACCGAGTACCGGCAGGCTCCACTGGGCTGCTAAGAAACATCCAGGCCTGGAAACCATTCCCAGTCACTCTGTGTATTTTGAGAGTAGGGCAACACACTGCACTCTTCCTTGGGAGAGCCAGATTTCCTCAGCTCTCCAACAGCTCCAGGAAATTTGTTCTCTCACGTCCTACATGTCATGCAAATTTGCCTCATTGCCCTAGGCTGAGCGGCACTGAGAAACCAAAACTGCTTCGCATTCCTTCTACAAAGTCATACCTTAAGACCCCATTCTTACAGGAGAAAGTCGGCTTGCCTTCCTGCTGTAAACAGAGCACAGTTCTTCCTCTTACACTACAGGGTTTTAGAAGAAGCCCAGCGCGATAGCATACCTAGAGCGCTCCTTGGGGGAGGCGGTTGGCTACACGCAGAACTCCGTGCCAAATAAACTTTATTCAAGGAACGGAGCAGTTTGTAGCCAGAGTGTATATTTACTTGGTAGAAATCACAAGGAGGTAGGCTGCGTGTTCGCTGGAAACGGGGACCTGATGGCACAAGCCTTGCTTTCCCATTTTGAATGCTCCATTCATGCTGCCTTGAAGCTACCTAAATAACAGTTTTAGGACGGGTCTCTAGTCACTGTAGGCAGGGCTCTGGGAAGGGAACGAGTGTTCTCTACATCAACAGGTTGCTTTCGTAGCCTGAGTGGGAGCCTCTCCTGACACGCTGTAGAGCTAAAAGGAAACTTGACGTGAGTCCTTTCCTCAAGGTAAAGCCTTGAATAGCCCTACCGAAGCTAAGTTTGGAGCAGTTTCCTTGAGGCATTAGTTTCAGGTCTGTTTTCTTTTAAGGTTAGTAAGCTTTTCAAGACAGCGAGGACCTCGCCTGGGCACCCTATTCCCTGCCAAAACACCGAATACAGGCAGGCTCCACTGGGCTGCTAAGAAACATCCAGGCCCGGAAACCTTTCCCAGTCACTCTGTGTATTTTGAGTGTAGGGCAACACACTGCACTCTTCCTTGGGAGAGCCAGATTTCCTCAACTCTCCAACAGCTCCAGGAAATTTGTTCTCTCACGTCCTACATGTCATGCAAATCTGCTTCATTGCCCTAGGCTGAGCGGCACTGAGAAACCAAAACTGCTTCGCATTCCTTCTACAAAGTCATACCTTAAGACCCCATCCTTACAGGAGAAAGTCGGCTTGCCTTCCTGCTGTAAACAAAGCACAGTTCTTCCTCTTACACTACAGGGTTTTAGAAGAAGCCCAGCGCGACAGCATACCTAGAGCGCTCCTTGGGGGAGGCGGTTGGCTACACGCAGAACTCCGTGCCAAATAAACTTTATTCAAGGAAGGGAGCAGTTTGTAGCCAGAGTGTATATTTACTTGGTAGAAATCACAAGGAGGTAGGCTGCGTGTTCGCTGGAAACGGGGACCTGATGGCACAAGCCTTGCTTTCCCATTTTGAATGCTCCATTCATGCTGCCTTGAAGCTACCTAAATAACAGTTTTAGGACGTGTCTCTAGTCACTGTAGGCAGGGCTCAGGGAAGGGAACGAGTGTTCTCTACATCAACAGGTTGCTTTCGTAGCCTGAGTGGGAGCCTCTCCTGAGACGCTGTAGAGCTAAAAGGAAACTTGACGTGAGTCCTTTCCTCAAGGTAAAGCCTTGAAGAGCTCTGCCGAAGCTAAGTTTGGAGCAGTTTCATTGAGGCATTAGTTTCAGGTCTGTTTTCTTTTAATGTTAGTAAGCTTTTCAAGACAGTGAGGACCTCACGTGGGCACCCTATTCCCTGCAAGAACACCGAGTACCGGCAGGCTCCACTGGGCTGCTAAGAAACATCCAGGCCTGGAAACCATTCCCAGTCACTCTGTGTATTTTGAGTGTAGGGCAACACACTGCACTCTTCCTTGGGAGAGCCAGACTTCCTCAGCTCTCCAACAGCTCCAGGAAATTTGTTCTCTCACGTCCTACATGTCATGCAAATCTGCTTCATTGCCCTAGGCTGAGCGGCACTGAGAAACCAAAACTGCTTCGCATTCCTTCTACAAAGTCATACCTTAAGACCCCATCCTTACAGGAGAAAGTCGGCTTGCCTTCCTGCTGTAAACAAAGCACAGTTCTTCCTCTTACACTACAGGGTTTTAGAAGAAGCCCAGCGCGACAGCATACCTAGAGCACTCCTTGGGGGAGGCGGTTGGCTACACGCAGAACTCCGTGCCAAATAAACTTTATTCAAGGAAGGGAGCAGTTTGTAGCCAGAGTGTATATTTACTTGGTAGAAATCACAAGGAGGTAGGCTGCGTGTTCGCTGGAAACGGGGACCTGATGGCACAAGCCTTGCTTTCCCATTTTGAATGCTCCATTCATGCTGCCTTGAAGCTACCTAAATAACAGTTTTAGGACGTGTCTCTAGTCACTGTAGGCAGGGCTCAGGGAAGGGAACGAGTGTTCTCTACATCAACAGGTTGCTTTCGTAGCCTGAGTGGGAGCCTCTCCTGAGACGCTGTAGAGCTAAAAGGAAACTTGACGTGAGTCCTTTCCTCAAGGTAAAGCCTTGAAGAGCTCTGCCGAAGCTAAGTTTGGAGCAGTTTCATTGAGGCATTAGTTTCAGGTCTGTTTTCTTTTAATGTTAGTAAGCTTTTCAAGACAGTGAGGACCTCACGTGGGCACCCTATTCCCTGCAAGAACACCGAGTACCGGCAGGATCCACTGGGCTGCTAAGGAACATCCAGGCCCGGAAACCTTTCCCAGTCACTCTGTGTATTTTGAGTGTAGGGCAACACACTGCACTCTTCCTTGGGAGAGCTAGATTTCCTCATCCCTCTTTTGGCTCCAGGAAATGTGTTCTCTCATATCCTCCACGTCATGCAAATCTGTCTCTTTGCCCTAGGCTGAAGGGCACTGAGAAACCAAAACTGCTTCGCATTCCTTGCACAAAGTCATAGCTTAGGACCCCATCCTTACAGGAGAAAGTCGGCTTGCGTTCCTGCTGTAACCAAAGCACAGTTCTTCCTCTTACTCGCCAGGGTTTTAGAAGAAGCTAAGCGCGATAGCATACCTAGAGCGCTCCTTGGGGGAGGCGGTTGGCTACATGCAGAACTCCGTGCCAAATAAACTTTATTCAAGGAAGGGACCAGTGCGTAGCTTCAGGGTACATTTACTTGGTAGAAATCACAAGGAGGTAGGCTGCATGTTCGCTGGAAACGGGGACCCGATGGCACAAGCCTTGCTTTCCCATTTTGAATGCTCCATTCATGCTGCCTTGAAGCTACCTAAATAACAGTTTTAGGACGGGTCTCTAGTCACTGTAGGCAGGGCTCTGGGAAGGGAACGAGTGTTCTCTCCCTCAACAGGGTGCTTCCTTAGCCTGGATGGGAGCCTCTCCTGAGACGCTCTAGAGCTAAAAGGAAACTTGACGTGAGTCCTTTCCTCAAGGTAAAGCCTTGAAGAGCCCTGCAGAAGCTAAGTTTGGAGCAGTTTCCTTGAGGCATTAGTTTCAGGTCTGTTTTCTTTTAAGGTTAGTAAGCTTTTCAAGTCATCGAGGACCTCGCGTGGGCACCCTATTCCCTTCAAGAACACCGAGTACCGGCAGGCTCCACTGGGCTGCTAAGAAACATCCAGGCCTGGAAACCATTCCCAGTCACTCTGTGTATTTTGAGTGTAGGGCAACACACTGCACTCTTCCTTGGGAGAGCCAGATTTCCTCAACTCTCCAACAGCTCCAGGAAATTTGTTCTCTCACGTCCTACATGTCATGCAAATTTGCCTCATTGCCCTAGGCTGAGCGGCACTGAGAAACCAAAACTGCTTCGCATTCCTTCTACAAAGTCATACCTTAAGACCCCATTCTTACAGGAGAAAGTCGGCTTGCCTTCCTGCTGTAAACAGAGCACAGTTCTTCCTCTTACACTACAGGGTTTTAGAAGAAGCCCAGCGCGATAGCATACCTAGAGCGCTCCTTGGGGGAGGCGGTTGGCTACACGCAGAACTCCGTGCCAAATAAACTTTATTCAAGGAACGGAGCAGTTTGTAGCCAGAGTGTATATTTACTTGGTAGAAATCACAAGGAGGTAGGCTGCGTGTTCGCTGGAAACGGGGACCTGATGGCACAAGCCTTGCTTTCCCATTTTGAATGCTCCATTCATGCTGCCTTGAAGCTACCTAAATAACAGTTTTAGCACGGGTCTCTAGTCACTGTAGGCAGGGGTCTGGGAAGGGAACGAGTGTTCTCTACATCAACAGGTTGCTTTCGTAGCCTGAGTGGGAGCCTCTCCTGACACGCTGTAGAGCTAAAAGGAAACTTGACGTGAGTCATTTCCTCAAGGTAAAGCCTTGAATAGCCCTACCGAAGCTAAGTTTGGAGCAGTTTCCTTGAGGCATTAGTTTCAGGTCTGTTTTCTTTTAAGGTTAGTAAGCTTTTCAAGACAGCGAGGACCTCGCCTGGGCACCCTATTCCCTGCCAAAACACCGAATACAGGCAGGCTCCACTGGGCTGCTAAGAAACATCCAGGCCCGGAAACCTTTCCCAGTCACTCTGTGTATTTTGAGTGTAGGGCAACACACTGCACTCTTCCTTGGGAGAGCTAGATTTCCTCAGCCCTCTTTTGGCTCCAGGAAATGAGTTCTCTCATATCCTCCACGTCATGCAAATCTGCCTCTTAGCCCTAGGCTGAAGGGCACTGAGAAACCAAAACTGCTTCGCATTCCTTGCACAAAGTCATAGCTTAGGACCCCATCCTTACAGGAGAAAGTCGGCTTGCGTTCCTGCTGTAACCAAAGCACAGTTCTTCCTCTTACACGGCAGGGTTTTAGAAGAAGCTAAGCGCGATAGCATACCTAGAGCGCTCCTTTTGGGAGTCGGTTGGCTACACGCAGAACTCCGTTGCAAATAAACTTTATTCAAGGAAGGGACCAGTGGGTAGCTTGAGGGTCCATTTACTTGGTAGAAATCACAAGGAGATAGGCTGCATGTTCGCTGGAAACGGGGACCTGATGGCACAGGCCTTGCTTTCCCATTTTGAATGCTCCATTCATGCTGCCTTGAAGCTACCTAAATAACAGTTTTAGGACGGGTCTCTAGTCACTGTAGGCAGGGCTCTGGGAAGGGAACGAGTGTTCTCTATATCAACAGGCTGCTTTTATAGCCTGGGTGGGAGCTTTTCCTGAGAAGCTCTAGAGCTAAAGGAAACATGACGTAAGTCCTTTCCTCAAGGTAAAGCCTTGAATAGCCCTACCGAAGCTAAGTTTGGAGCAGTTTCCTTGAGGCATTAGTTTCAGGTCTGTTTTCTTTTAAGGTTAGTAAGCTTTTCAAGACAGCGAGGACCTCGCCTGGGCATCCTATTCCCTGCCAAAACACCGAGTACAGGCAGGCTCCACTGGGCTGCTAAGAAACATCCAGGCCCGGAAACCTTTCCCAGTCACTCTGTGTATTTTGAGTGTAGGGCAACACACTGCACTCTTCCTTGGGAGAGCTAGATTTCCTCAGCCCTCTTATGGCTCCAGGGAATGTGTTCTCTCATGTCCTCCACGTCATGCAAATCTGCCTCATTGCCCTAGGCTGAAGGGCACTGAGAAACCAAAACTGCTTCGCATTCCTTCTACAAAGTAATATCTTAAGACCCCATCCTTACAGGAGAAAGTCTGCTTGCGTTCCAGCTGTAACCAAAGCACAGTTCTTCCTCTTACACTACAGGGTTTTAGAAGAAAACCAGCGCGATAGCATACCTAGAGCGCTCCCTGGGGGAGGCGGTTGGCTACACGCAGAACTCCATGCCAAATAAACTTTATTCAAGGAAGGGACCAGTTTGTAGCCAGAGTGTATATTTACTTGGTAGAAATCACAAGGAGGTAGGCTGCGTGTTCGCTGGAAACGGGGCCTGATGGCACAAGCCTTGCTTTCCCATTTTGAATGCTCCATTCATGCTGCCTTGAAGTTACCTAAATAACAGTTTTAGGACGGGTCTCTAGTCACTGTAGGCAGGGGTCTGGGAAGGGAACGAGTGTTCTCTACATCAACAGGGTGCTTTTATAGACTGGGTGGGAGCTTCTCCTGAGAAGCTCTAGAGCTAAAAGGAAACATGACGTGAGTTCTTTCCTCAAGGTAAAGCCTTGAATAGCCCTACCGAAGCTAATTTTGGAGCAGTTTCCTTGAGGCATTAGTTTCAGGTCTGTTTTCTTTTAAGGTTAGTAAGCTTTTCAAGAAAGCGAGGACCTCTCCTGGGCACCCTATTCCCTGCAAGAACACCGAGTACAGGCAGGCTCCGCTGGGCTGCTAAGAAACATCCAGGCCTGGAAACCATTCCCAGTCACTCTGTGTATTTTGAGTGTAGGGCAACACACTGCACTCTTCCTTGGGAGAGCCAGATTTCCTCAACTCTCCAACAGCTCCAGGAAATTTGTTCTCTCACGTCCTACATGTCATGCAAATCTGCTTCATTGCCCTAGGCTGAGCGGCACTGAGAAACCAAAACTGCTTCGCATTCCTTCTACAAAGTCATACCTTAAGACCCCATCCTTACAGGAGAAAGTCGGCTTGCCTTCCTGCTGTAAACAAAGCACAGTTCTTCCTCTTACACTACAGGGTTTTAGAAGAAGCCCAGCGCGACAGCATACCTAGAGCGCTCCTTGGGGGAGGCGGTTGGCTACACGCAGAACTCCGTGCCAAATAAACTTTATTCAAGGAAGGGAGCAGTTTGTAGCCAGAGTGTATATTTACTTGGTAGAAATCACAAGGAGGTAGGCTGCGTGTTCGCTGGAAACGGGGACCTGATGGCAGAAGCCTTGCTTTCCCATTTTGAATGCTCCATTCATGCTGCCTTGAAGCTACCTAAATAACAGTTTTAGGACGTGTCTCTAGTCACTGTAGGCAGGGCTCAGGGAAGGGAACGAGTGTTCTCTACATCAACAGGTTGCTTTCGTAGCCTGAGTGGGAGCCTCTCCTGAGACGCTCTAGAGCTAAAAGGAAACTTGACGTGAGTCCTTTCCTCAAGGTAAAGCCTTGAAGAGCTCTGCCGAAGCTAAGGTTGGAGCAGTTTCATTGAGGCATTAGTTTCAGGTCTGTTTTCTTTTAATGTTAGTAAGCTTTTCAAGACAGTGAGGACCTCACGTGGGCACCCTATTCCCTGCAAGAACACCGAGTACCGGCAGGCTCCACTGGGCTGCTAAGAAACATCCAGGCCTGGAAACCATTCCCAGTCACTCTGTGTATTTTGAGTGTAGGGCAACACACTGCACTCTTCCTTGGGAGAGCCAGACTTCCTCAGCTCTCCAACAGCTCCAGGAAATTTGTTCTCTCACGTCCTACATGTCATGCAAATCTGCTTCTTTGCCCTAGGCTGAGCGGCACTGAGAAACCAAAACTGCTTCGCATTCCTTCTACAAAGTCATACCTTAAGACCCCATCCTTACAGGAGAAAGTCGGCTTGCCTTCCTGCTGTAAACAAAGCACAGTTCTTCCTCTTACACTACAGGGTTTTAGAAGAAGCCCAGCGCGACAGCATAACTAGAGCGCTCCTTGGGGGAGGCGGTTGGCTACACGCAGAACTCCGTGCCAAATAAACTTTATTCAAGGAAGGGAGCAGTTTGTAGCCAGAGTGTATATTTACTTGGTAGAAATCACAAGGAGGTAGGCTGCGTGTTCGCTGGAAACGGGGACCTGATGGCACAAGCCTTGCTTTCCCATTTTGAATGCTCCATTCATGCTGCCTTGAAGCTACCTAAAAGTTTTAGGACGTGTCTCTAGTCACTGTAGGCAGGGCTCAGGGAAGGGAACGAGTGTTCTCTACATCAACAGGTTGCTTTCGTAGCCTGAGTGGGAGCCTCTCCTGAGACGCTGTAGAGCTAAAAGGAAACTTGACGTGAGTCCTTTCCTCAAGGTAAAGCCTTGAAGAGCTCTGCCGAAGCTAAGTTTGGAGCAGTTTCATTGAGGCATTAGTTTCAGGTCTGTTTTCTTTTAATGTTAGTAAGCTTTTCAAGACAGTGAGGACCTCACGTGGGCACCCTATTCCCTGCAAGAACACCGAGTACCGGCAGGCTCCACTGGGCTGCTAAGGAACATCCAGGCCCGGAAACCTTTCCCAGTCACTCTGTGTATTTTGAGTGTAGGGCAACACACTGCACTCTTCCTTGGGAGAGCTAGATTTCCTCATCCCTCTTTTGGCTCCAGGAAATGTGTTCTCTCATATCCTCCACGTCATGCAAATCTGTCTCTTTGCCCTAGGCTGAAGGGCACTGAGAAACCAAAACTGCTTCGCATTCCTTGCACAAAGTCATAGCTTAGGACCCCATCCTTACAGGAGAAAGTCGGCTTGCGTTCCTGCTGTAACCAAAGCACAGTTCTTCCTCTTACTCGCCAGGGTTTTAGAAGAAGCTAAGCGCGATAGCATACCTAGAGCGCTCCTTGGGGGAGGCGGTTGGCTACACGCAGAACTCCGTGCCAAATAAACTTTATTCAAGGAAGGGAACAGTGCGTAGCTTCAGGGTACATTTACTTGGTAGAAATCACAAGGAGGTAGGCTGCATGTTCGCTGGAAACGGGGACCCGATGGCACAAGCCTTGCTTTCCCATTTTGAATGCTCCATTCATGCTGCCTTGAAGCTACCTAAATAACAGTTTTAGGACGGGTCTCTAGTCACTGTAGGCAGGGCTCTGGGAAGGGAACGAGTGTTCTCTCCCTCAACAGGGTGCTTCCTTAGCCTGGGTGGGAGCCTCTCCTGAGACGCTCTAGAGCTAAAAGGAAACTTGACGTGAGTCCTTTCCTCAAGGTAAAGCCTTGAAGAGCCCTGCAGAAGCTAAGTTTGGAGCAGTTTCCTTGAGGCATTAGTTTCAGGTCTGTTTTCTTTTAAGGTTAGTAAGCTTTTCAAGTCATCGAGGACCTCGCGTGGGCACCCTATTCCCTGCAAGAACACCGAGTACCGGCAGGCTCCACTGGGCTGCTAAGAAACATCCAGGCCTGGAAACCATTCCCAGTCACTCTGTGTATTTTGAGTGTAGGGCAACACACTGCACTCTTCCTTGGGAGAGCCAGATTTCCTCAGCTCTCCAACAGCTCCAGGAAATTTGTTCTCTCACGTCCTACATGTCATGCAAATTTGCCTCATTGCCCTAGGCTGAGCGGCACTGAGAAACCAAAACTTCTTCGCATTCCTTCTACAAAGTCATACCTTAAGACCCCATTCTTACAGGAGAAACTCGGCTTGCCTTCCTGCTGTAAACAGAGCACAGTTCTTCCTCTTACACTACAGGGTTTTAGAAGAAGCCCAGCGCGATAGCATACCTAGAGCGCTCCTTGGGGGAGGCGGTTGGCTACACGCAGAACTCCGTGCCATATAAACTTTATTCAAGGAACGGAGCAGTTTGTAGCCAGAGTGTATATTTACTTGGTAGAAATCACAAGGAGGTAGGCTGCGTGTTCGCTGGAAACGGGGACCTGATGGCACAAGCCTTGCTTTCCCATTTTGAATGCTCCATTCATGCTGCCTTGAAGCTACCTAAATAACAGTTTTAGGACGGGTCTCTAGTCACTGTAGGCAGGGGTCTGGGAAGGGAACGAGTGTTCTCTACATCAACAGGTTGCTTTCGTAGCCTGAGTGGGAGCCTCTCCTGACACGCTGTAGAGCTAAAAGGAAACTTGACGTGAGTCCTTTCCTCAAGGTAAAGCCTTGAATAGCCCTACCGAAGCTAAGTTTGGAGCAGTTTCCTTGAGGCATTAGTTTCAGGTCTGTTTTCTTTTAAGGTTAGTAAGCTTTTCAAGACAGCGAGGACCTCGCCTGGGCACCCTATTCCCTCCCAAAACACCGAATACAGGCAGGCTCCACTGGGCTGCTAAGAAACATCCAGGCCCGGAAACCTTTCCCAGTCACTCTGTGTATTTTGAGTGTAGGGCAACACACTGCACTCTTCCTTGGGAGAGCTAGATTTCCTCAGCCCTCTTTTGGCTCCAGGAAATGAGTTCTCTCATATCCTCCACGTCATGCAAATCTGCCTCTTAGCCCTAGGCTGAAGGGCACTGAGAAACCAAAACTGCTTCGCATTCCTTGCACAAAGTCATAGCTTAGGACCCCATCCTTACAGGAGAAAGTCGGCTTGCGTTCCTGCTGTAACCAAAGCACAGTTCTTCCTCTTACACGGCAGGGTTTTAGAAGAAGCTAAGCGCGATAGCATACCTAGAGCGCTCCTTGGGGGAGGCGGTTGGCTACACGCAGAACTCCGTTGCAAATAAACTTTATTCAAGGAAGGGACCAGTGGGTAGCTTGAGGGTCCATTTACTTGGTAGAAATCACAAGGAGATAGGCTGCATGTTCGCTGGAAACGGGGACCTGATGGCACAGGCCTTGCTTTCCCATTTTGAATGCTCCATTCATGCTGCCTTGAAGCTACCTAAATAACAGTTTTAGGACGGGTCTCTAGTCACTGTAGGCAGGGCTCTGGGAAGGGAACGAGTGTTCTCTATATCAACAGGCTGCTTTTATAGCCTGGGTGGGAGCTTTTCCTGAGAAGCTCTAGAGCTAAAGGAAACATGACGTGAGTCCTTTCCTCAAGGTAAAGCCTTGAATAGCCCTACCGAAGCTAAGTTTGGAGCAGTTTCCTTGAGGCATTAGTTTCAGGTCTGTTTTCTTTTAAGGTTAGTAAGCTTTTCAAGACAGCGAGGACCTCGCCTGGGCATCCTATTCCCTGCCAAAACACCGAGTACAGGCAGGCTCCACTGGGCTGCTAAGAAACATCCAGGCCCGGAAACCTTTCCCAGTCACTCTGTGTATTTTGAGTGTAGGGCAACACACTGCACTCTTCCTTGGGAGAGCTAGATTTCCTCAGCCCTCTTATGGCTCCAGGGAATGTGTTCTCTCATGTCCTCCACGTCATGCAAATCTGCCTCATTGCCCTAGGCTGAAGGGCACTGAGAAACCAAAACTGCTTCGCATTCCTTCTACAAAGTAATATCTTAAGACCCCATCCTTACAGGAGAAAGTCTGCTTGCGTTCCAGCTGTAACCAAAGCACAGTTCTTCCTCTTACACTACAGGGTTTTAGAAGAAAACCAGCGCGATAGCATACCTAGAGCGCTCCCTGGGGGAGGCGGTTGGCTACACGCAGAACTCCATGCCAAATAAACTTTATTCAAGGAAGGGACCAGTTTGTAGCCAGAGTGTATATTTACTTGGTAGAAATCACAAGGAGGTAGGCTGCGTGTTCGCTGGAAACGGGGCCTGATGGCACAAGCCTTGCTTTCCCATTTTGAATGCTCCATTCATGCTGCCTTGAAGTTACCTAAATAACAGTTTTAGGACGGGTCTCTAGTCACTGTAGGCAGGGGTCTGGGAAGGGAACGAGTGTTCTCTACATCAACAGGGTGCTTTTATAGACTGGGTGGGAGCTTCTCCTGAGAAGCTCTAGAGCTAAAAGGAAACATGACGTGAGTTCTTTCCTCAAGGTAAAGCCTTGAATAGCCCTACCGAAGCTAATTTTGGAGCAGTTTCCTTGAGGCATTAGTTTCAGGTCTGTTTTCTTTTAAGGTTAGTAAGCTTTTCAAGAAAGCGAGGACCTCTCCTGGGCACCCTATTCCCTGCAAGAACACCGAGTACAGGCAGGCTCCGCTGGGCTGCTAAGAAACATCCAGGCCTGGAAACCATTCCCAGTCACTCTGTGTATTTTGAGTGTAGGGCAACACACTGCACTCTTCCTTGGGAGAGCCAGATTTCCTCAACTCTCCAACAGCTCCAGGAAATTTGTTCTCTCACGTCCTACATGTCATGCAAATCTGCTTCATTGCCCTAGGCTGAGCGGCACTGAGAAACCAAAACTGCTTCGCATTCCTTCTACAAAGTCATACCTTAAGACCCCATCCTTACAGGAGAAAGTCGGCTTGCCTTCCTGCTGTAAACAAAGCACAGTTCTTCCTCTTACACTACAGGGTTTTAGAAGAAGCCCAGCGCGACAGCATACCTAGAGCGCTCCTTGGGGGAGGCGGTTGGCTACACGCAGAACTCCGTGCCAAATAAACTTTATTCAAGGAAGGGAGCAGTTTGTAGCCAGAGTGTATATTTACTTGGTAGAAATCACAAGGAGGTAGGCTGCGTGTTCGCTGGAAACGGGGACCTGATGGCAGAAGCCTTGCTTTCCCATTTTGAATGCTCCATTCATGCTGCCTTGAAGCTACCTAAATAACAGTTTTAGGACGTGTCTCTAGTCACTGTAGGCAGGGCTCAGGGAAGGGAACGAGTGTTCTCTACATCAACAGGTTGCTTTCGTAGCCTGAGTGGGAGCCTCTCCTGAGACGCTCTAGAGCTAAAAGGAAACTTGACGTGAGTCCTTTCCTCAAGGTAAAGCCTTGAAGAGCTCTGCCGAAGCTAAGTTTGGAGCAGTTTCATTGAGGCATTAGTTTCAGGTCTGTTTTCTTTTAATGTTAGTAAGCTTTTCAAGACAGTGAGGACCTCACGTGGGCACCCTATTCCCTGCAAGAACACCGAGTACCGGCAGGCTCCACTGGGCTGCTAAGAAACATCCAGGCCTGGAAACCATTCCCAGTCACTCTGTGTATTTTGAGTGTAGGGCAACACACTGCACTCTTCCTTGGGAGAGCCAGACTTCCTCAGCTCTCCAACAGCTCCAGGAAATTTGTTCTCTCACGTCCTACATGTCATGCAAATCTGCTTCTTTGCCCTAGGCTGAGCGGCACTGAGAAACCAAAACTGCTTCGCATTCCTTCTACAAAGTCATACCTTAAGACCCCATCCTTACAGGAGAAAGTCGGCTTGCCTTCCTGCTGTAAACAAAGCACAGTTCTTCCTCTTACACTACAGGGTTTTAGAAGAAGCCCAGCGCGACAGCATAACTAGAGCGCTCCTTGGGGGAGGCGGTTGGCTACACGCAGAACTCCGTGCCAAATAAACTTTATTCAAGGAAGGGAGCAGTTTGTAGCCAGAGTGTATATTTACTTGGTAGAAATCACAAGGAGGTAGGCTGCGTGTTCGCTGGAAACGGGGACCTGATGGCACAAGCCTTGCTTTCCCATTTTGAATGCTCCATTCATGCTGCCTTGAAGCTACCTAAAAGTTTTAGGACGTGTCTCTAGTCACTGTAGGCAGGGCTCAGGGAAGGGAACGAGTGTTCTCTACATCAACAGGTTGCTTTCGTAGCCTGAGTGGGAGCCTCTCCTGAGACGCTGTAGAGCTAAAAGGAAACTTGACGTGAGTCCTTTCCTCAAGGTAAAGCCTTGAAGAGCTCTGCCGAAGCTAAGTTTGGAGCAGTTTCATTGAGGCATTAGTTTCAGGTCTGTTTTCTTTTAATGTTAGTAAGCTTTTCAAGACAGTGAGGACCTCACGTGGGCACCCTATTCCCTGCAAGAACACCGAGTACCGGCAGGCTCCACTGGGCTGCTAAGGAACATCCAGGCCCGGAAACCTTTCCCAGTCACTCTGTGTATTTTGAGTGTAGGGCAACACACTGCACTCTTCCTTGGGAGAGCTAGATTTCCTCATCCCTCTTTTGGCTCCAGGAAATGTGTTCTCTCATATCCTCCACGTCATGCAAATCTGTCTCTTTGCCCTAGGCTGAAGGGCACTGAGAAACCAAAACTGCTTCGCATTCCTTGCACAAAGTCATAGCTTAGGACCCCATCCTTACAGGAGAAAGTCGGCTTGCGTTCCTGCTGTAACCAAAGCACAGTTCTTCCTCTTACTCGCCAGGGTTTTAGAAGAAGCTAAGCGCGATAGCATACCTAGAGCGCTCCTTGGGGGAGGCGGTTGGCTACACGCAGAACTCCGTGCCAAATAAACTTTATTCAAGGAAGGGAACAGTGCGTAGCTTCAGGGTACATTTACTTGGTAGAAATCACAAGGAGGTAGGCTGCATGTTCGCTGGAAACGGGGACCCGATGGCACAAGCCTTGCTTTCCCATTTTGAATGCTCCATTCATGCTGCCTTGAAGCTACCTAAATAACAGTTTTAGGACGGGTCTCTAGTCACTGTAGGCAGGGCTCTGGGAAGGGAACGAGTGTTCTCTCCCTCAACAGGGTGCTTCCTTAGCCTGGGTGGGAGCCTCTCCTGAGACGCTCTAGAGCTAAAAGGAAACTTGACGTGAGTCCTTTCCTCAAGGTAAAGCCTTGAAGAGCCCTGCAGAAGCTAAGTTTGGAGCAGTTTCCTTGAGGCATTAGTTTCAGGTCTGTTTTCTTTTAAGGTTAGTAAGCTTTTCAAGTCATCGAGGACCTCGCGTGGGCACCCTATTCCCTGCAAGAACACCGAGTACCGGCAGGCTCCACTGGGCTGCTAAGAAACATCCAGGCCTGGAAACCATTCCCAGTCACTCTGTGTATTTTGAGTGTAGGGCAACACACTGCACTCTTCCTTGGGAGAGCCAGATTTCCTCAGCTCTCCAACAGCTCCAGGAAATTTGTTCTCTCACGTCCTACATGTCATGCAAATTTGCCTCATTGCCCTAGGCTGAGCGGCACTGAGAAACCAAAACTGCTTCGCATTCCTTCTACAAAGTCATACCTTAAGACCCCATTCTTACAGGAGAAACTCGGCTTGCCTTCCTGCTGTAAACAGAGCACAGTTCTTCCTCTTACACTACAGGGTTTTAGAAGAAGCCCAGCGCGATAGCATACCTAGAGCGCTCCTTGGGGGAGGCGGTTGGCTACACGCAGAACTCCGTGCCATATAAACTTTATTCAAGGAACGGAGCAGTTTGTAGCCAGAGTGTATATTTACTTGGTAGAAATCACAAGGAGGTAGGCTGCGTGTTCGCTGGAAACGGGGACCTGATGGCACAAGCCTTGCTTTCCCATTTTGAATGCTCCATTCATGCTGCCTTGAAGCTACCTAAATAACAGTTTTAGGACGGGTCTCTAGTCACTGTAGGCAGGGGTCTGGGAAGGGAACGAGTGTTCTCTACATCAACAGGTTGCTTTCGTAGCCTGAGTGGGAGCCTCTCCTGACACGCTGTAGAGCTAAAAGGAAACTTGACGTGAGTCCTTTCCTCAAGGTAAAGCCTTGAATAGCCCTACCGAAGCTAAGTTTGGAGCAGTTTCCTTGAGGCATTAGTTTCAGGTCTGTTTTCTTTTAAGGTTAGTAAGCTTTTCAAGACAGCGAGGAACTCGCCTGGGCACCCTATTCCCTCCCAAAACACCGAATACAGGCAGGCTCCACTGGGCTGCTAAGAAACATCCAGGCCCGGAAACCTTTCCCAGTCACTCTGTGTATTTTGAGTGTAGGGCAACACACTGCACTCTTCCTTGGGAGAGCTAGATTTCCTCAGCCCTCTTTTGGCTCCAGGAAATGAGTTCTCTCATATCCTCCACGTCATGCAAATCTGCCTCTTAGCCCTAGGCTGAAGGGCACTGAGAAACCAAAACTGCTTCGCATTCCTTGCACAAAGTCATAGCTTAGGACCCCATCCTTACAGGAGAAAGTCGGCTTGCGTTCCTGCTGTAACCAAAGCACAGTTCTTCCTCTTACACGGCAGGGTTTTAGAAGAAGCTAAGCGCGATAGCATACCTAGAGCGCTCCTTGGGGGAGGCGGTTGGCTACACGCAGAACTCCGTTGCAAATAAACTTTATTCAAGGAAGGGACCAGTGGGTAGCTTGAGGGTCCATTTACTTGGTAGAAATCACAAGGAGATAGGCTGCATGTTCGCTGGAAACGGGGACCTGATGGCACAGGCCTTGCTTTCCCATTTTGAATGCTCCATTCATGCTGCCTTGAAGCTACCTAAATAACAGTTTTAGGACGGGTCTCTAGTCACTGTAGGCAGGGCTCTGGGAAGGGAACGAGTGTTCTCTATATCAACAGGCTGCTTTTATAGCCTGGGTGGGAGCTTTTCCTGAGAAGCTCTAGAGCTAAAGGAAACATGACGTGAGTCCTTTCCTCAAGGTAAAGCCTTGAATAGCCCTACCGAAGCTAAGTTTGGAGCAGTTTCCTTGAGGCATTAGTTTCAGGTCTGTTTTCTTTTAAGGTTAGTAAGCTTTTCAAGACAGCGAGGACCTCGCCTGGGCATCCTATTCCCTGCCAAAACACCGAGTACAGGCAGGCTCCACTGGGCTGCTAAGAAACATCCAGGCCCGGAAACCTTTCCCAGTCACTCTGTGTATTTTGAGTGTAGGGCAACACACTGCACTCTTCCTTGGGAGAGCTAGATTTCCTCAGCCCTCTTATGGCTCCAGGGAATGTGTTCTCTCATGTCCTCCACGTCATGCAAATCTGCCTCATTGCCCTAGGCTGAAGGGCACTGAGAAACCAAAACTGCTTCGCATTCCTTCTACAAAGTAATATCTTAAGACCCCATCCTTACAGGAGAAAGTCTGCTTGCGTTCCAGCTGTAACCAAAGCACAGTTCTTCCTCTTACACTACAGGGTTTTAGAAGAAAACCAGCGCGATAGCATACCTAGAGCGCTCCCTGGGGGAGGCGGTTGGCTACACGCAGAACTCCATGCCAAATAAACTTTATTCAAGGAAGGGACCAGTTTGTAGCCAGAGTGTATATTTACTTGGTAGAAATCACAAGGAGGTAGGCTGCGTGTTCGCTGGAAACGGGGCCTGATGGCACAAGCCTTGCTTTCCCATTTTGAATGCTCCATTCATGCTGCCTTGAAGTTACCTAAATAACAGTTTTAGGACGGGTCTCTAGTCACTGTAGGCAGGGGTCTGGGAAGGGAACGAGTGTTCTCTACATCAACAGGGTGCTTTTATAGACTGGGTGGGAGCTTCTCCTGAGAAGCTCTAGAGCTAAAAGGAAACATGACGTGAGTTCTTTCCTCAAGGTAAAGCCTTGAATAGCCCTACCGAAGCTAATTTTGGAGCAGTTTCCTTGAGGCATTAGTTTCAGGTCTGTTTTCTTTTAAGGTTAGTAAGCTTTTCAAGAAAGCGAGGACCTCTCCTGGGCACCCTATTCCCTGCAAGAACACCGAGTACAGGCAGGCTCCGCTGGGCTGCTAAGAAACATCCAGGCCTGGAAACCATTCCCAGTCACTCTGTGTATTTTGAGTGTAGGGCAACACACTGCACTCTTCCTTGGGAGAGCCAGATTTCCTCAACTCTCCAACAGCTCCAGGAAATTTGTTCTCTCACGTCCTACATGTCATGCAAATCTGCTTCATTGCCCTAGGCTGAGCGGCACTGAGAAACCAAAACTGCTTCGCATTCCTTCTACAAAGTCATACCTTAAGACCCCATCCTTACAGGAGAAAGTCGGCTTGCCTTCCTGCTGTAAACAAAGCACAGTTCTTCCTCTTACACTACAGGGTTTTAGAAGAAGCCCAGCGCGACAGCATACCTAGAGCGCTCCTTGGGGGAGGCGGTTGGCTACACGCAGAACTCCGTGCCAAATAAACTTTATTCAAGGAAGGGAGCAGTTTGTAGCCAGAGTGTATATTTACTTGGTAGAAATCACAAGGAGGTAGGCTGCGTGTTCGCTGGAAACGGGGACCTGATGGCAGAAGCCTTGCTTTCCCATTTTGAATGCTCCATTCATGCTGCCTTGAAGCTACCTAAATAACAGTTTTAGGACGTGTCTCTAGTCACTGTAGGCAGGGCTCAGGGAAGGGAACGAGTGTTCTCTACATCAACAGGTTGCTTTCGTAGCCTGAGTGGGAGCCTCTCCTGAGACGCTCTAGAGCTAAAAGGAAACTTGACGTGAGTCCTTTCCTCAAGGTAAAGCCTTGAAGAGCTCTGCCGAAGCTAAGTTTGGAGCAGTTTCATTGAGGCATTAGTTTCAGGTCTGTTTTCTTTTAATGTTAGTAAGCTTTTCAAGACAGTGAGGACCTCACGTGGGCACCCTATTCCCTGCAAGAACACCGAGTACCGGCAGGCTCCACTGGGCTGCTAAGAAACATCCAGGCCTGGAAACCATTCCCAGTCACTCTGTGTATTTTGAGTGTAGGGCAACACACTGCACTCTTCCTTGGGAGAGCCAGACTTCCTCAGCTCTCCAACAGCTCCAGGAAATTTGTTCTCTCACGTCCTACATGTCATGCAAATCTGCTTCATTGCCCTAGGCTGAGCGGCACTGAGAAACCAAAACTGCTTCGCATTCCTTCTACAAAATCATACCTTAAGACCCCATCCTTACAGGAGAAAGTCGGCTTGCCTTCCTGCTGTAAACAAAGCACAGTTCTTCCTCTTACACTACAGGGTTTTAGAAGAAGCCCAGCGCGACAGCATACCTAGAGCACTCCTTGGGGGAGGCGGTTGGCTACACGCAGAACTCCGTGCCAAATAAACTTTATTCAAGGAAGGGAGCAGTTTGTAGCCAGAGTGTATATTTACTTGGTAGAAATCACAAGGAGGTAGGCTGCGTGTTCGCTGGAAACGGGGACCTGATGGCACAAGCCTTGCTTTCCCATTTTGAATGCTCCATTCATGCTGCCTTGAAGCTACCTAAATAACAGTTTTAGGACGTGTCTCTAGTCACTGTAGGCAGGGCTCAGGGAAGGGAACGAGTGTTCTCTACATCAACAGGTTGCTTTCGTAGCCTGAGTGGGAGCCTCTCCTGAGACGCTGTAGAGCTAAAAGGAAACTTGACGTGAGTCCTTTCCTCAAGGTAAAGCCTTGAAGAGCTCTGCCGAAGCTAAGTTTGGAGCAGTTTCATTGAGGCATTAGTTTCAGGTCTGTTTTCTTTTAATGTTAGTAAGCTTTTCAAGACAGTGAGGACCTCACGTGGGCACCCTATTCCCTGCAAGAACACCGAGTACCGGCAGGATCCACTGGGCTGCTAAGGAACATCCAGGCCCGGAAACGTTTCCCAGTCACTCTGTGTATTTTGAGTGTAGGGCAACACACTGCACTCTTCCTTGGGAGAGCCAGATTTCCTCAGCTCTCCAACAGCTCCAGGAAATTTGTTCTCTCACGTCCTACATGTCATGCAAATTTGCCTCATTGCCCTAGGCTGAGCGGCACTGAGAAACCAAAACTGCTTCGCATTCCTTCTACAAAGTCATACCTTAAGACCCCATTCTTACAGGAGAAAGTCGGCTTGCCTTCCTGCTGTAAACAGAGCACAGTTCTTCCTCTTACACTACAGGGTTTTAGAAGAAGCCCAGCGCGATAGCATACCTAGAGCGCTCCTTGGGGGAGGCGGTTGGCTACACGCAGAACTCCGTGCCAAATAAACTTTATTCAAGGAAGGGACCGGTTTGTAGCCAGAGTGTATATTTACTTGGTAGAAATCACAAGGAGGTAGGCTGCGTGTTCGCTGGAAACGGGGACCTGATGGCACAAGCCTTGCTTTCCCATTTTGAATGCTCCATTCATGCTGCCTTGAAGCTACCTAAATAACAGTTTTAGGACGGGTCTCTAGTCACTGTAGGCAGGGCTCTGGGAAGGGAACGAGTGTTCTCTACATCAACAGGTTGCTTTCGTAGCCTGAGTGGGAGCCTCTCCTGACACGCTGTAGAGCTAAAAGGAAACTTGACGTGAGTCCTTTCCTCAAGGTAAAGCCTTGAATAGCCCTACCGAAGCTAAGTTTGGAGCAGTTTCCTTGAGGCATTAGTTTCAGGTCTGTTTTCTTTTAAGGTTAGTAAGCTTTTCAAGACAGCGAGGACCTCGCCTGGGCACCCTATTCCCTCCCAAAACACCGAATACAGGCAGGCTCCACTGGGCTGCTAAGAAACATCCAGGCCCGGAAACCTTTCCCAGTCACTCTGTGTATTTTGAGTGTAGGGCAACACACTGCACTCTTCCTTGGGAGAGCTAGATTTCCTCAGCCCTCTTTTGGCTCCAGGAAATGAGTTCTCTCATATCCTCCACGTCATGCAAATCTGCCTCTTAGCCCTAGGCTGAAGGGCACTGAGAAACCAAAACTGCTTCGCATTCCTTGCACAAAGTCATAGCTTAGGACCCCATCCTTACAGGAGAAAGTCTGCTTGCGTTCCTGCTGTAACCAAAGCACAGTTCTTCCTCTTACACGGCAGGGTTTTAGAAGAAGCTAAGCGCGATAGCATACCTAGAGCGCTCCTTGGGGGAGGCGGTTGGCTACACGCAGAACTCCGTTGCAAATAAACTTTATTCAAGGAAGGGACCAGTGGGTAGCTTGAGGGTCCATTTACTTGGTAGAAATCACAAGGAGATAGGCTGCATGTTCGCTGGAAACGGGGACCTGATGGCACAGGCCTTGCTTTCCCATTTTGAATGCTCCATTCATGCTGCCTTGAAGCTACCTAAATAACAGTTTTAGGACGGGTCTCTAGTCACTGTAGGCAGGGCTCTGGGAAGGGAACGAGTGTTCTCTATATCAACAGGCTGCTTTTATAGCCTGGGTGGGAGCTTTTCCTGAGAAGCTCTAGAGCTAAAGGAAACATGACGTGAGTCCTTTCCTCAAGGTAAAGCCTTGAATAGCCCTACCGAAGCTAAGTTTGGAGCAGTTTCCTTGAGGCATTAGTTTCAGGTCTGTTTTCTTTTAAGGTTAGTAAGCTTTTCAAGACAGCGAGGACCTCGCCTGGGCATCCTATTCCCTGCCAAAACACCGAGTACAGGCAGGCTCCACTGGGCTGCTAAGAAACATCCAGGCCCGGAAACCTTTCCCAGTCACTCTGTGTATTTTGAGTGTAGGGCAACACACTGCACTCTTCCTTGGGAGAGCTAGATTTCCTCAGCCCTCTTATGGCTCCAGGGAATGTGTTCTCTCATGTCCTCCACGTCATGCAAATCTGCCTCATTGCCCTAGGCTGAAGGGCACTGAGAAACCAAAACTGCTTCGCATTCCTTCTACAAAGTAATATCTTAAGACCCCATCCTTACAGGAGAAAGTCTGCTTGCGTTCCAGCTGTAACCAAAGCACAGTTCTTCCTCTTACACTACAGGGTTTTAGAAGAAAACCAGCGCGATAGCATACCTAGAGCGCTCCCTGGGGGAGGCGGTTGGCTACACGCAGAACTCCATGCCAAATAAACTTTATTCAAGGAAGGGACCAGTTTGTAGCCAGAGTGTATATTTACTTGGTAGAAATCACAAGGAGGTAGGCTGCGTGTTCGCTGGAAACGGGGCCTGATGGCACAAGCCTTGCTTTCCCATTTTGAATGCTCCATTCATGCTGCCTTGAAGTTACCTAAATAACAGTTTTAGGACGGGTCTCTAGTCACTGTAGGCAGGGGTCTGGGAAGGGAACGAGTGTTCTCTACATCAACAGGGTGCTTTTATAGCCTGGGTGGGAGCTTCTCCTGAGAAGCTCTAGAGCTAAAAGGAAACATGACGTGAGTTCTTTCCTCAAGGTAAAGCCTTGAATAGCCCTACCGAAGCTAAGTTTGGAGCAGTTTCCTTGAGGCATTAGTTTCAGGTCTGTTTTCTTTTAAGGTTAGTAAGCTTTTCAAGAAAGCGAGGACCTCTCCTGGGCACCCTATTCCCTGCAAGAACACCGAGTACAGGCAGGCGCCGCTGGGCTGCTAAGAAACATCCAGGCCTGGAAACCATTCCCAGTCACTCTGTGTATTTTGAGTGTAGGGCAACACACTGCACTCTTCCTTGGGAGAGCCAGATTTCCTCAACTCTCCAACAGCTCCAGGAAATTTGTTCTCTCACGTCCTACATGTCATGCAAATCTGCTTCATTGCCCTAGGCTGAGCGGCACTGAGAAACCAAAACTGCTTCGCATTCCTTCTACAAAGTCATACCTTAAGACCCCATCCTTACAGGAGAAAGTCGGCTTGCCTTCCTGCTGTAAACAAAGCACAGTTCTTCCTCTTACACTACAGGGTTTTAGAAGAAGCCCAGCGCGACAGCATACCTAGAGCGCTCCTTGGGGGAGGCGGTTGGCTACACGCAGAACTCCGTGCCAAATAAACTTTATTCAAGGAAGGGAGCAGTTTGTAGCCAGAGTGTATATTTACTTGGTAGAAATCACAAGGAGGTAGGCTGCGTGTTCGCTGGAAACGGGGACCTGATGGCACAAGCCTTGCTTTCCCATTTTGAATGCTCCATTCATGCTGCCTTGAAGCTACCTAAATAACAGTTTTAGGACGTGTCTCTAGTCACTGTAGGCAGGGCTCAGGGAAGGGAACGAGTGTTCTCTACATCAACAGGTTGCTTTCGTAGCCTGAGTGGGAGCCTCTCCTGAGACGCTGTAGAGCTAAAAGGAAACTTGACGTGAGTCCTTTCCTCAAGGTAAAGCCTTGAAGAGCTCTGCCGAAGCTAAGTTTGGAGCAGTTTCATTGAGGCATTAGTTTCAGGTCTGTTTTCTTTTAATGTTAGTAAGCTTTTCAAGACAGTGAGGACCTCACGTGGGCACCCTATTCCCTGCAAGAACACCGAGTACCGGCAGGCTCCACTGGGCTGCTAAGAAACATCCAGGCCTGGAAACCATTCCCAGTCACTCTGTGTATTTTGAGTGTAGGGCAACACACTGCACTCTTCCTTGGGAGAGCCAGACTTCCTCAGCTCTCCAACAGCTCCAGGAAATTTGTTCTCTCACGTCCTACATGTCATGCAAATCTGCTTCATTGCCCTAGGCTGAGCGGCACTGAGAAACCAAAACTGCTTCGCATTCCTTCTACAAAGTCATACCTTAAGACCCCATCCTTACAGGAGAAAGTCGGCTTGCCTTCCTGCTGTAAACAAAGCACAGTTCTTCCTCTTACACTACAGGGTTTTAGAAGAAGCCCAGCGCGACAGCATACCTAGAGCACTCCTTGGGGGAGGCGGTTGGCTACACGCAGAACTCCGTGCCAAATAAACTTTATTCAAGGAAGGGAGCAGTTTGTAGCCAGAGTGTATATTTACTTGGTAGAAATCACAAGGAGGTAGGCTGCGTGTTCGCTGGAAACGGGGACCTGATGGCACAAGCCTTGCTTTCCCATTTTGAATGCTCCATTCATGCTGCCTTGAAGCTACCTAAATAACAGTTTTAGGACGTGTCTCTAGTCACTGTAGGCAGGGCTCAGGGAAGGGAACGAGTGTTCTCTACATCAACAGGTTGCTTTCGTAGCCTGAGTGGGAGCCTCTCCTGAGACGCTGTAGAGCTAAAAGGAAACTTGACGTGAGTCCTTTCCTCAAGGTAAAGCCTTGAAGAGCTCTGCCGAAGCTAAGTTTGGAGCAGTTTCATTGAGGCATTAGTTTCAGGTCTGTTTTCTTTTAATGTTAGTAAGCTTTTCAAGACAGTGAGGACCTCACGTGGGCACCCTATTCCCTGCAAGAACACCGAGTACCGGCAGGATCCACTGGGCTGCTAAGGAACATCCAGGCCCGGAAACCTTTCCCAGTCACTCTGTGTATTTTGAGTGTAGGGCAACACACTGCACTCTTCCTTGGGAGAGCTAGATTTCCTCATCCCTCTTTTGGCTCCAGGAAATGTGTTCTCTCATATCCTCCACGTCATGCAAATCTGTCTCTTTGCCCTAGGCTGAAGGGCACTGAGAAACCAAAACTGCTTCGCATTCCTTGCACAAAGTCATAGCTTAGGACCCCATCCTTACAGGAGAAAGTCGGCTTGCGTTCCTGCTGTAACCAAAGCACAGTTCTTCCTCTTACTCGCCAGGGTTTTAGAAGAAGCTAAGCGCGATAGCATACCTAGAGCGCTCCTTGGGGGAGGCGGTTGGCTACACGCAGAACTCCGTGCCAAATAAACTTTATTCAAGGAAGGGACCAGTGCGTAGCTTCAGGGTACATTTACTTGGTAGAAATCACAAGGAGGTAGGCTGCATGTTCGCTGGAAACGGGGACCCGATGGCACAAGCCTTGCTTTCCCATTTTGAATGCTCCATTCATGCTGCCTTGAAGCTACCTAAATAACAGTTTTAGGACGGGTCTCTAGTCACTGTAGGCAGGGCTCTGGGAAGGGAACGAGTGTTCTCTCCCTCAACAGGGTGCTTCCTTAGCCTGGGTGGGAGCCTCTCCTGAGACGCTCTAGAGCTAAAAGGAAACTTGACGTGAGTCCTTTCCTCAAGGTAAAGCCTTGAAGAGCCCTGCAGAAGCTAAGTTTGGAGCAGTTTCCTTGAGGCATTAGTTTCAGGTCTGTTTTCTTTTAAGGTTAGTAAGCTTTTCAAGTCATCGAGGACCTCGCGTGGCCACCCTATTCCCTTCAAGAACACCGAGTACCGGCAGGCTCCACTGGGCTGCTAAGAAACATCCAGGCCTGGAAACCATTCCCAGTCACTCTGTGTATTTTGAGTGTAGGGCAACACACTGCACTCTTCCTTGGGAGAGCCAGATTTCCTCAGCTCTCCAACAGCTCCATGAAATTTGTTCTCTCACGTCCTACATGTCATGCATATTTGCCTCATTGCCCTAGGCTGAGCGGCACTGAGAAACCAAAACTGCTTCGCATTCCTTCTACAAAGTCATACCTTAAGACCCCATTCTTACAGGAGAAAGTCGGCTTGCCTTCCTGCTGTAAACAGAGCACAGTTCTTCCTCTTACACTACAGGGTTTTAGAAGAAGCCCAGCGCGATAGCATACCTAGAGCGCTCCTTGGGGGAGGCGGTTGGCTACACGCAGAACTCCGTGCCAAATAAACTTTATTCAAGGAACGGAGCAGTTTGTAGCCAGAGTGTATATTTACTTGGTAGAAATCACAAGGAGGTAGGCTGCGTGTTCGCTGGAAACGGGGACCTGATGGCACAAGCCTTGCTTTCCCATTTTGAATGCTCCATTCATGCTGCCTTGAAGCTACCTAAATAACAGTTTTAGGCCGGGTCTCTAGTCACTGTAGGCAGGGCTCTGGGAAGGGAACGAGTGTTCTCTACATCAACAGGTTGCTTTCGTAGCCTGAGTGGGAGCCTCTCCTGACACGCTGTAGAGCTAAAAGGAAACTTGACGTGAGTCCTTTCCTCAAGGTAAAGCCTTGAATAGCCCTACCGAAGCTAAGTTTGGAGCAGTTTCCTTGAGGCATTAGTTTCAGGTCTGTTTTCTTTTAAGGTTAGTAAGCTTTTCAAGTCATCGAGGACCTCGCGTGGGCACCCTATTCCCTTCAAGAACACCGAGTACCGGCAGGCTCCACTGGGCTGCTAAGAAACATCCAGGCCTGGAAACCATTCCCAGTCACTCTGTGTATTTTGAGTGTAGGGCAACACACTGCACTCTTCCTTGGGAGAGCCAGATTTCCTCAGCTCTCCAACAGCTCCAGGAAATTTGTTCTCTCACGTCCTACATGTCATGCAAATTTGCCTCATTGCCCTAGGCTGAGCGGCACTGAGAAACCAAAACTGCTTCGCATTCCTTCTACAAAGTCATACCTTAAGACCCCATTCTTACAGGAGAAAGTCGGCTTGCCTTCCTGCTGTAAACAGAGCACAGTTCTTCCTCTTACACTACAGGGTTTTAGAAGAAGCCCAGCGCGATAGCATACCTAGAGCGCTCCTTGGGGGAGGCGGTTGGCTACACGCAGAACTCCGTGCCAAATAAACTTTATTCAAGGAACGGAGCAGTTTGTAGCCAGAGTGTATATTTACTTGGTAGAAATCACAAGGAGGTAGGCTGCGTGTTCGCTGGAAACGGGGACCTGATGGCACAAGCCTTGCTTTCCCATTTTGAATGCTCCATTCATGCTGCCTTGAAGCTACCTAAATAACAGTTTTAGGCCGGGTCTCTAGTCACTGTAGGCAGGGCTCTGGGAAGGGAACGAGTGTTCTCTACATCAACAGGTTGCTTTCGTAGCCTGAGTGGGAGCCTCTCCTGACACGCTGTAGAGCTAAAAGGAAACTTGACGTGAGTCCTTTCCTCAAGGTAAAGCCTTGAATAGCCCTACCGAAGCTAAGTTTGGAGCAGTTTCCTTGAGGCATTAGTTTCAGGTCTGTTTTCTTTTAAGGTTAGTAAGCTTTTCAAGACAGCGAGGACCTCGCCTGGGCACCCTATTCCCTGCCAAAACACCGAATACAGGCAGGCTCCACTGGGCTGCTAAGAAACATCCAGGCCCGGAAACCTTTCCCAGTCACTCTGTGTATTTTGAGTGTAGGGCAACACACTGCACTCTTCCTTGGGAGAGCTAGATTTCCTCAGCCCTCTTTTGGCTCCAGGAAATGAGTTCTCTCATATCCTCCACGTCATGCAAATCTGCCTCTTAGCCCTAGGCTGAAGGGCACTGAGAAACCAAAACTGCTTCGCATTCCTTGCACAAAGTCATAGCTTAGGACCCCATCCTTACAGGAGAAAGTCGGCTTGCGTTCCTGCTGTAACCAAAGCACAGTTCTTCCTCTTACACGGCAGGGTTTTAGAAGAAGCTAAGCGCGATAGCATACCTAGAGCGCTCCTTGGGGGAGGCGGTTGGCTACACGCAGAACTCCGTTGCAAATAAACTTTATTCAAGGAAGGGACCAGTGGGTAGCTTGAGGGTCCATTTACTTGGTAGAAATCACAAGGAGATAGGCTGCATGTTCGCTGGAAACGGGGACCTGATGGCACAGGCCTTGCTTTCCCATTTTGAATGCTCCATTCATGCTGCCTTGAAGCTACCTAAATAACAGTTTTAGGACGGGTCTCTAGTCACTGTAGGCAGGGCTCTGGGAAGGGAACGAGTGTTCTCTATATCAACAGGCTGCTTTTATAGCCTGGGTGGGAGCTTTTCCTGAGAAGCTCTAGAGCTAAAAGGAAACATGACGTGAGTCCTTTCCTCAAGGTAAAGCCTTGAATAGCCCTACCGAAGCTAAGTTTGGAGCAGTTTCCTTGAGGCATTAGTTTCAGGTCTGTTTTCTTTTAAGGTTAGTAAGCTTTTCAAGACAGCGAGGACCTCGCCTGGGCATCCTATTCCCTGCCAAAACACCGAGTACAGGCAGGCTCCACTGGGCTGCTAAGAAACATCCAGGCCCGGAAACCTTTCCCAGTCACTCTGTGTATTTTGAGTGTAGGGCAACACACTGCACTCTTCCTTGGGAGAGCTAGATTTCCTCAGCCCTCTTATGGCTCCAGGGAATGTGTTCTCTCATGTCCTCCACGTCATGCAAATCTGCCTCATTGCCCTAGGCTGAAGGGCACTGAGAAACCAAAACTGCTTCGCATTCCTTCTACAAAGTAATATCTTAAGACCCCATCCTTACAGGAGAAAGTCTGCTTGCGTTCCAGCTGTAACCAAAGCACAATTCTTCCTCTTACACTACAGGGTTTTAGAAGAAAACCAGCGCGATAGCATACCTAGAGCGCTCCCTGGGGGAGGCGGTTGGCTACACGCAGAACTCCATGCCAAATAAACTTTATTCAAGGAAGGGACCAGTTTGTAGCCAGAGTGTATATTTACTTGGTAGAAATCACAAGGAGGTAGGCTGCGTGTTCGCTGGAAACGGGGCCTGATGGCACAAGCCTTGCTTTCCCATTTTGAATGCTCCATTCATGCTGCCTTGAAGTTACCTAAATAACAGTTTTAGGACGGGTCTCTAGTCACTGTAGGCAGGGGTCTGGGAAGGGAACGAGTGTTCTCTACATCAACAGGGTGCTTTTATAGCCTGGGTGGGAGCTTCTCCTGAGAAGCTCTAGAGCTAAAAGGAAACATGACGTGAGTTCTTTCCTCAAGGTAAAGCCTTGAATAGCCCTACCGAAGCTAAGTTTGGAGCAGTTTCCTTGAGGCATTAGTTTCAGGTCTGTTTTCTTTTAAGGTTAGTAAGCTTTTCAAGAAAGCGAGGACCTCGCCTGGGCATCCTATTCCCTGCCAAAACACCGAGTACAGGCAGGCTCCACTGGGCTGCTAAGAAACATCCAGGCCCGGAAACCTTTCCCAGTCACTCTGTGTATTTTGAGTGTAGGGCAACACACTGCACTCTTCCTTGGGAGAGCCAGATTTCCTCAACTCTCCAACAGCTCCAGGAAATTTGTTCTCTCACGTCCTACATGTCATGCAAATCTGCTTCATTGCCCTAGGCTGAGCGGCACTGAGAAACCAAAACTGCTTCGCATTCCTTCTACAAAGTCATACCTTAAGACCCCATCCTTACAGGAGAAAGTCGGCTTGCCTTCCTGCTGTAAACAAAGCACAGTTCTTCCTCTTACACTACAGGGTTTTAGAAGAAGCCCAGCGCGACAGCATACCTAGAGCGCTCCTTGGGGGAGGCGGTTGGCTACACGCAGAACTCCGTGCCAAATAAACTTTATTCAAGGAAGGGAGCAGTTTGTAGCCAGAGTGTATATTTACTTGGTAGAAATCACAAGGAGGTAGGCTGCGTGTTCGCTGGAAACGGGGACCTGATGGCACAAGCCTTGCTTTCCCATTTTGAATGCTCCATTCATGCTGCCTTGAAGCTACCTAAATAACAGTTTTAGGACGTGTCTCTAGTCACTGTAGGCAGGGCTCAGGGAAGGGAACGAGTGTTCTCTACATCAACAGGTTGCTTTCGTAGCCTGAGTGGGAGCCTCTCCTGAGACGCTGTAGAGCTAAAAGGAAACTTGACGTGAGTCCTTTCCTCAAGGTAAAGCCTTGAAGAGCTCTGCCGAAGCTAAGTTTGGAGCAGTTTCATTGAGGCATTAGTTTCAGGTCTGTTTTCTTTTAATGTTAGTAAGCTTTTCAAGACAGTGAGGACCTCACGTGGGCACCCTATTCCCTGCAAGAACACCGAGTACCGGCAGGCTCCACTGGGCTGCTAAGAAACATCCAGGCCTGGAAACCATTCCCAGTCACTCTGTGTATTTTGAGTGTAGGGCAACACACTGCACTCTTCCTTGGGAGAGCCAGACTTCCTCAGCTCTCCAACAGCTCCAGGAAATTTGTTCTCTCACGTCCTACATGTCATGCAAATCTGCTTCATTGCCCTAGGCTGAGCGGCACTGAGAAACCAAAACTGCTTCGCATTCCTTCTACAAAGTCATACCTTAAGACCCCATCCTTACAGGAGAAAGTCGGCTTGCCTTCCTGCTGTAAACAAAGCACAGTTCTTCCTCTTACACTACAGGGTTTTAGAAGAAGCCCAGCGCGACAGCATACCTAGAGCACTCCTTGGGGGAGGCGGTTGGCTACACGCAGAACTCCGTGCCAAATAAACTTTATTCAAGGAAGGGAGCAGTTTGTAGCCAGAGTGTATATTTACTTGGTAGAAATCACAAGGAGGTAGGCTGCGTGTTCGCTGGAAACGGGGACCTGATGGCACAAGCCTTGCTTTCCCATTTTGAATGCTCCATTCATGCTGCCTTGAAGCTACCTAAATAACAGTTTTAGGCCGGGTCTCTAGTCACTGTAGGCAGGGCTCTGGGAAGGGAACGAGTGTTCTCTACATCAACAGGTTGCTTTCGTAGCCTGAGTGGGAGCCTCTCCTGACACGCTGTAGAGCTAAAAGGAAACTTGACGTGAGTCCTTTCCTCAAGGTAAAGCCTTGAATAGCCCTACCGAAGCTAAGTTTGGAGCAGTTTCATTGAGGCATTAGTTTCAGGTCTGTTTTCTTTTAATGTTAGTAAGCTTTTCAAGACAGTGAGGACCTCACGTGGGCACCCTATTCCCTGCAAGAACACCGAGTACCGGCAGGATCCACTGGGCTGCTAAGGAACATCCAGGCCCGGAAACCTTTCCCAGTCACTCTGTGTATTTTGAGTGTAGGGCAACACACTGCACTCTTCCTTGGGAGAGCTAGATTTCCTCATCCCTCTTTTGGCTCCAGGAAATGTGTTCTCTCATATCCTCCACGTCATGCAAATCTGTCTCTTTGCCCTAGGCTGAAGGGCACTGAGAAACCAAAACTGCTTCGCATTCCTTGCACAAAGTCATAGCTTAGGACCCCATCCTTACAGGAGAAAGTCGGCTTGCGTTCCTGCTGTAACCAAAGCACAGTTCTTCCTCTTACTCGCCAGGGTTTTAGAAGAAGCTAAGCGCGATAGCATACCTAGAGCGCTCCTTGGGGGAGGCGGTTGGCTACACGCAGAACTCCGTGCCAAATAAACTTTATTCAAGGAAGGGACCAGTGCGTAGCTTCAGGGTACATTTACTTGGTAGAAATCACAAGGAGGTAGGCTGCATGTTCGCTGGAAACGGGGACCCGATGGCACAAGCCTTGCTTTCCCATTTTGAATGCTCCATTCATGCTGCCTTGAAGCTACCTAAATAACAGTTTTAGGATGGGTCTCTAGTCACTGTAGGCAGGGCTCTGGGAAGGGAACGAGTGTTCTCTCCCTCAACAGGGTGCTTCCTTAGCCTGGGTGGGAGCCTCTCCTGAGACGCTCTAGAGCTAAAAGGAAACTTGACGTGAGTCCTTTCCTCAAGGTAAAGCCTTGAAGAGCCCTGCAGAAGCTAAGTTTGGAGCAGTTTCCTTGAGGCATTAGTTTCAGGTCTGTTTTCTTTTAAGGTTAGTAAGCTTTTCAAGTCATCGAGGACCTCGCGTGGGCACCCTATTCCCTTCAAGAACACCGAGTACCGGCAGGCTCCACTGGGCTGCTAAGAAACATCCAGGCCTGGAAACCATTCCCAGTCACTCTGTGTATTTTGAGTGTAGGGCAACACACTGCACTCTTCCTTGGGAGAGCCAGATTTCCTCAGCTCTCCAACAGCTCCAGGAAATTTGTTCTCTCACGTCCTACATGTCATGCAAATTTGCCTCATTGCCCTAGGCTGAGCGGCACTGAGAAACCAAAACTGCTTCGCATTCCTTCTACAAAGTCATACCTTAAGACCCCATTCTTACAGGAGAAAGTCGGCTTGCCTTCCTGCTGTAAACAGAGCACAGTTCTTCCTCTTACACTACAGGGTTTTAGAAGAAGCCCAGCGCGATAGCATACCTAGAGCGCTCCTTGGGGGAGGCGGTTGGCTACACGCAGAACTCCGTGCCAAATAAACTTTATTCAAGGAAGGGAGCAGTTTGTAGCCAGAGTGTATATTTACTTGGTAGAAATCACAAGGAGGTAGGCTGCGTGTTCGCTGGAAACGGGGACCTGATGGCACAAGCCTTGCTTTCCCATTTTGAATGCTCCATTCATGCTGCCTTGAAGCTACCTAAATAACAGTTTTAGGACGGGTCTCTAGTCACTGTAGGCAGGGCTCTGGGAAGGGAACGAGTGTTCTCTACATCAACAGGTTGCTTTCGTAGCCTGAGTGGGAGCCTCTCCTGACACGCTGTAGAGCTAAAAGGAAACTTGACGTGAGTCCTTTCCTCAAGGTAAAGCCTTGAATAGCCCTACCGAAGCTAAGTTTGGAGCAGTTTCCTTGAGGCATTAGTTTCAGGTCTGTTTTCTTTTAAGGTTAGTAAGCTTTTCAAGACAGCGAGGACCTCGCCTGGGCACCCTATTCCCTGCCAAAACACCGAATACAGGCAGGCTCCACTGGGCTGCTAAGAAACATCCAGGCCCGGAAACCTTTCCCAGTCACTCTGTGTATTTTGAGTGTAGGGCAACACACTGCACTCTTCCTTGGGAGAGCTAGATTTCCTCAGCCCTCTTTTGGCTCCAGGAAATGAGTTCTCTCATATCCTCCACGTCATGCAAATCTGCCTCTTAGCCCTAGGCTGAAGGGCACTGAGAAACCAAAACTGCTTCGCATTCCTTGCACAAAGTCATAGCTTAGGACCCCATCCTTACAGGAGAAAGTCGGCTTGCGTTCCTGCTGTAACCAAAGCACAGTTCTTCCTCTTACACGGCAGGGTTTTAGAAGAAGCTAAGCGCGATAGCATACCTAGAGCGCTCCTTGGGGGAGGCGGTTGGCTACACGCAGAACTCCGTTGCAAATAAACTTTATTCAAGGAAGGGACCAGTGGGTAGCTTGAGGGTCCATTTACTTGGTAGAAATCACAAGGAGATAGGCTGCATGTTCGCTGGAAACGGGGACCTGATGGCACAGGCCTTGCTTTCCCATTTTGAATGCTCCATTCATGCTGCCTTGAAGCTACCTAAATAACAGTTTTAGGACGGGTCTCTAGTCACTGTAGGCAGGGCTCTGGGAAGGGAACGAGTGTTCTCTACATCAACAGGTTGCTTTCGTAGCCTGAGTGGGAGCCTCTCCTGACACGCTGTAGAGCTAAAAGGAAACTTGACGTGAGTCCTTTCCTCAAGGTAAAGCCTTGAATAGCCCTACCGAAGCTAAGTTTGGAGCAGTTTCCTTGAGGCATTAGTTTCAGGTCTGTTTTCTTTTAAGGTTAGTAAGCTTTTCAAGACAGCGAGGACCTCGCCTGGGCATCCTATTCCCTGCCAAAACACCGAGTACAGGCAGGCTCCACTGGGCTGCTAAGAAACATCCAGGCCCGGAAACCTTTCCCAGTCACTCTGTGTATTTTGAGTGTAGGGCAACACACTGCACTCTTCCTTGGGAGAGCTAGATTTCCTCAGCCCTCTTATGGCTCCAGGGAATGTGTTCTCTCATGTCCTCCACGTCATGCAAATCTGCCTCATTGCCCTAGGCTGAAGGGCACTGAGAAACCAAAACTGCTTCGCATTCCTTCTACAAAGTAATATCTTAAGACCCCATCCTTACAGGAGAAAGTCTGCTTGCGTTCCAGCTGTAACCAAAGCACAATTCTTCCTCTTACACTACAGGGTTTTAGAAGAAAACCAGCGCGATAGCATACCTAGAGCGCTCCCTGGGGGAGGCGGTTGGCTACACGCAGAACTCCATGCCAAATAAACTTTATTCAAGGAAGGGACCAGTTTGTAGCCAGAGTGTATATTTACTTGGTAGAAATCACAAGGAGGTAGGCTGCGTGTTCGCTGGAAACGGGGCCTGATGGCACAAGCCTTGCTTTCCCATTTTGAATGCTCCATTCATGCTGCCTTGAAGTTACCTAAATAACAGTTTTAGGACGGGTCTCTAGTCACTGTAGGCAGGGGTCTGGGAAGGGAACGAGTGTTCTCTACATCAACAGGGTGCTTTTATAGCCTGGGTCGGAGCTTCTCCTGAGAAGCTCTAGAGCTAAAAGGAAACATGACGTGAGTTCTTTCCTCAAGGTAAAGCCTTGAATAGCCCTACCGAAGCTAAGTTTGGAGCAGTTTCCTTGAGGCATTAGTTTCAGGTCTGTTTTCTTTTAAGGTTAGTAAGCTTTTCAAGAAAGCGAGGACCTCGCCTGGGCATCCTATTCCCTGCCAAAACACCGAGTACAGGCAGGCTCCACTGGGCTGCTAAGAAACATCCAGGCCCGGAAACCTTTCCCAGTCACTCTGTGTATTTTGAGTGTAGGGCAACACACTGCACTCTTCCTTGGGAGAGCCAGATTTCCTCAACTCTCCAACAGCTCCAGGAAATTTATTCTCTCACGTCCTACATGTCATGCAAATCTGCTTCATTGCCCTAGGCTGAGCGGCACTGAGAAACCAAAACTGCTTCGCATTCCTTCTACAAAGTCATACCTTAAGACCCCATCCTTACAGGAGAAAGTCGGCTTGCCTTCCTGCTGTAAACAAAGCACAGTTCTTCCTCTTACACTACAGGGTTTTAGAAGAAGCCCAGCGCGACAGCATACCTAGAGCGCTCCTTGGGGGAGGCGGTTGGCTACACGCAGAACTCCGTGCCAAATAAACTTTATTCAAGGAAGGGAGCAGTTTGTAGCCAGAGTGTATATTTACTTGGTAGAAATCACAAGGAGGTAGGCTGCGTGTTCGCTGGAAACGGGGACCTGATGGCACAAGCCTTGCTTTCCCATTTTGAATGCTCCATTCATGCTGCCTTGAAGCTACCTAAATAACAGTTTTAGGACGTGTCTCTAGTCACTGTAGGCAGGGCTCAGGGAAGGGAATGAGTGTTCTCTACATCAACAGGTTGCTTTCGTAGCCTGAGTGGGAGCCTCTCCTGAGACGCTGTAGAGCTAAAAGGAAACTTGACGTGAGTCCTTTCCTCAAGGTAAAGCCTTGAAGAGCTCTGCCGAAGCTAAGTTTGGAGCAGTTTCATTGAGGCATTAGTTTCAGGTCTGTTTTCTTTTAATGTTAGTAAGCTTTTCAAGACAGTGAGGACCTCACGTGGGCACCCTATTCCCTGCAAGAACACCGAGTACCGGCAGGCTCCACTGGGCTGCTAAGAAACATCCAGGCCTGGAAACCATTCCCAGTCACTCTGTGTATTTTGAGTGTAGGGCAACACACTGCACTCTTCCTTGGGAGAGCCAGACTTCCTCAGCTCTCCAACAGCTCCAGGAAATTTGTTCTCTCACGTCCTACATGTCATGCAAATCTGCTTCATTGCCCTAGGCTGAGCGGCACTGAGAAACCAAAACTGCTTCGCATTCCTTCTACAAAGTCATACCTTAAGACCCCATCCTTACAGGAGAAAGTCGGCTTGCCTTCCTGCTGTAAACAAAGCACAGTTCTTCCTCTTACACTACAGGGTTTTAGAAGAAGCCCAGCGCGACAGCATACCTAGAGCACTCCTTGGGGGAGGCGGTTGGCTACACGCAGAACTCCGTGCCAAATAAACTTTATTCAAGGAAGGGAGCAGTTTGTAGCCAGAGTGTATATTTACTTGGTAGAAATCACAAGGAGGTAGGCTGCGTGTTCGCTGGAAACGGGGACCTGATGGCACAAGCCTTGCTTTCCCATTTTGAATGCTCCATTCATGCTGCCTTGAAGCTACCTAAATAACAGTTTTAGGACGTGTCTCTAGTCACTGTAGGCAGGGCTCAGGGAAGGGAACGAGTGTTCTCTACATCAACAGGTTGCTTTCGTAGCCTGAGTGGGAGCCTCTCCTGAGACGCTGTAGAGCTAAAAGGAAACTTGACGTGAGTCCTTTCCTCAAGGTAAAGCCTTGAAGAGCTCTGCCGAAGCTAAGTTTGGAGCAGTTTCATTGAGGCATTAGTTTCAGGTCTGTTTTCTTTTAATGTTAGTAAGCTTTTCAAGACAGTGAGGACCTCACGTGGGCACCCTATTCCCTGCAAGAACACCGAGTACCGGCAGGATCCACTGGGCTGCTAAGGAACATCCAGGCCCGGAAACCTTTCCCAGTCACTCTGTGTATTTTGAGTGTAGGGCAACACACTGCACTCTTCCTTGGGAGAGCTAGATTTCCTCATCCCTCTTTTGGCTCCAGGAAATGTGTTCTCTCATATCCTCCACGTCATGCAAATCTGTCTCTTTGCCCTAGGCTGAAGGGCACTGAGAAACCAAAACTGCTTCGCATTCCTTGCACAAAGTCATAGCTTAGGACCCCATCCTTACAGGAGAAAGTCGGCTTGCGTTCCTGCTGTAACCAAAGCACAGTTCTTCCTCTTACTCGCCAGGGTTTTAGAAGAAGCTAAGCGCGATAGCATACCTAGAGCGCTCCTTGGGGGAGGCGGTTGGCTACACGCAGAACTCCGTGCCAAATAAACTTTATTCAAGGAAGGGACCAGTGCGTAGCTTCAGGGTACATTTACTTGGTAGAAATCACAAGGAGGTAGGCTGCATGTTCGCTGGAAACGGGGACCCGATGGCACAAGCCTTGCTTTCCCATTTTGAATGCTCCATTCATGCTGCCTTGAAGCTACCTAAATAACAGTTTTAGGATGGGTCTCTAGTCACTGTAGGCAGGGCTCTGGGAAGGGAACGAGTGTTCTCTCCCTCAACAGGGTGCTTCCTTAGCCTGGGTGGGAGCCTCTCCTGAGACGCTCTAGAGCTAAAAGGAAACTTGACGTGAGTCCTTTCCTCAAGGTAAAGCCTTGAAGAGCCCTGCAGAAGCTAAGTTTGGAGCAGTTTCCTTGAGGCATTAGTTTCAGGTCTGTTTTCTTTTAAGGTTAGTAAGCTTTTCAAGTCATCGAGGACCTCGCGTGGGCACCCTATTCCCTTCAAGAACACCGAGTACCGGCAGGCTCCACTGGGCTGCTAAGAAACATCCAGGCCTGGAAACCATTCCCAGTCACTCTGTGTATTTTGAGTGTAGGGCAACACACTGCACTCTTCCTTGGGAGAGCCAGATTTCCTCAGCTCTCCAACAGCTCCAGGAAATTTGTTCTCTCACGTCCTACATGTCATGCAAATTTGCCTCATTGCCCTAGGCTGAGCGGCACTGAGAAACCAAAACTGCTTCGCATTCCTTCTACAAAGTCATACCTTAAGACCCCATTCTTACAGGAGAAAGTCGGCTTGCCTTCCTGCTGTAAACAGAGCACAGTTCTTCCTCTTACACTACAGGGTTTTAGAAGAAGCCCAGCGCGATAGCATACCTAGAGCGCTCCTTGGGGGAGGCGGTTGGCTACACGCAGAACTCCGTGCCAAATAAACTTTATTCAAGGAACGGAGCAGTTTGTAGCCAGAGTGTATATTTACTTGGTAGAAATCACAAGGAGGTAGGCTGCGTGTTCGCTGGAAACGGGGACCTGATGGCACAAGCCTTGCTTTCCCATTTTGAATGCTCCATTCATGCTGCCTTGAAGCTACCTAAATAACAGTTTTAGGCCGGGTCTCTAGTCACTGTAGGCAGGGCTCTGGGAAGGGAACGAGTGTTCTCTACATCAACAGGTTGCTTTCGTAGCCTGAGTGGGAGCCTCTCCTGACACGCTGTAGAGCTAAAAGGAAACTTGACGTGAGTCCTTTCCTCAAGGTAAAGCCTTGAATAGCCCTACCGAAGCTAAGTTTGGAGCAGTTTCCTTGAGGCATTAGTTTCAGGTCTGTTTTCTTTTAAGGTTAGTAAGCTTTTCAAGACAGCGAGGACCTCGCCTGGGCACCCTATTCCCTGCCAAAACACCGAATACAGGCAGGCTCCACTGGGCTGCTAAGAAACATCCAGGCCCGGAAACCTTTCCCAGTCACTCTGTGTATTTTGAGTGTAGGGCAACACACTGCACTCTTCCTTGGGAGAGCTAGATTTCCTCATCCCTCTTTTGGCTCCAGGAAATGAGTTCTCTCATATCCTCCACGTCATGCAAATCTGCCTCTTAGCCCTAGGCTGAAGGGCACTGAGAAACCAAAACTGCTTCGCATTCCTTGCACAAAGTCATAGCTTAGGACCCCATCCTTACAGGAGAAAGTCGGCTTGCGTTCCTGCTGTAACCAAAGCACAGTTCTTCCTCTTACACGGCAGGGTTTTAGAAGAAGCTAAGTGCGATAGCATACCTAGAGCGCTCCTTGGGGGAGGCGGTTGGCTACACGCAGAACTCCGTTGCAAATAAACTTTATTCAAGGAAGGGACCAGTGGGTAGCTTGAGGGTCCATTTACTTGGTAGAAATCACAAGGAGATAGGCTGCATGTTCGCTGGAAACGGGGACCTGATGGCACAGGCCTTGCTTTCCCATTTTGAATGCTCCATTCATGCTGCCTTGAAGCTACCTAAATAACAGTTTTAGGACGGGTCTCTAGTCACTGTAGGCAGGGCTCTGGGAAGGGAACGAGTGTTCTCTATATCAACAGGCTGCTTTTATAGCCTGGGTGGGAGCTTTTCCTGAGAAGCTCTAGAGCTAAAAGGAAACATGACGTGAGTCCTTTCCTCAAGGTAAAGCCTTGAATAGCCCTACCGAAGCTAAGTTTGGAGCAGTTTCCTTGAGGCATTAGTTTCAGGTCTGTTTTCTTTTAAGGTTAGTAAGCTTTTCAAGACAGCGAGGACCACGCCTGGGCATCCTATTCCCTGCCAAAACACCGAGTACAGGCACGCTCCACTGGGCTGCTAAGAAACATCCAGGCCCGGAAACCTTTCCCAGTCACTCTGTGTATTTTGAGTGTAGGGCAACACACTGCACTCTTCCTTGGGAGAGCTAGATTTCCTCAGCCCTCTTATGGCTCCAGGGAATGTGTTCTCTCATGTCCTCCACGTCATGCAAATCTGCCTCATTGCCCTAGGCTGAAGGGCACTGAGAAACCAAAACTGCTTCGCATTCCTTCTACAAAGTAATATCTTAAGACCCCATCCTTACAGGAGAAAGTCTGCTTGCGTTCCAGCTGTAACCAAAGCACAATTCTTCCTCTTACACTACAGGGTTTTAGAAGAAAACCAGCGCGATAGCATACCTAGAGCGCTCCCTGGGGGAGGCGGTTGGCTACACGCAGAACTCCATGCCAAATAAACTTTATTCAAGGAAGGGAGCAGTTTGTAGCCAGAGTGTATATTTACTTGGTAGAAATCACAAGGAGGTAGGCTGCGTGTTCGCTGGAAACGGGGCCTGATGGCACAAGCCTTGCTTTCCCATTTTGAATGCTCCATTCATGCTGCCTTGAAGTTACCTAAATAACAGTTTTAGGACGGGTCTCTAGTCACTGTAGGCAGGGGTCTGGGAAGGGAACGAGTGTTCTCTACATCAACAGGGTGCTTTTATAGCCTGGGTGGGAGCTTCTCCTGAGAAGCTCTAGAGCTAAAAGGAAACATGACGTGAGTTCTTTCCTCAAGGTAAAGCCTTGAATAGCCCTACCGAAGCTAAGTTTGGAGCAGTTTCCTTGAGGCATTAGTTTCAGGTCTGTTTTCTTTTAAGGTTAGTAAGCTTTTCAAGAAAGCGAGGACCTCTCCTGGGCACCCTATTCCCTGCAAGAACACCGAGTACAGGCAGGCTCCGCTGGGCTGCTAAGAAACATCCAGGCCTGGAAACCATTCCCAGTCACTCTGTGTATTTTGAGTGTAGGGCAACACACTGCACTCTTCCTTGGGAGAGCCAGATTTCCTCAACTCTCCAACAGCTCCAGGAAATTTGTTCTCTCACGTCCTACATGTCATGCAAATCTGCTTCATTGCCCTAGGCTGAGCGGCACTGAGAAACCAAAACTGCTTCGCATTCCTTCTACAAAGTCATACCTTAAGACCCCATCCTTACAGGAGAAAGTCGGCTTGCCTTCCTGCTGTAAACAAAGCACAGTTCTTCCTCTTACACTACAGGGTTTTAGAAGAAGCCCAGCGCGACAGCATACCTAGAGCGCTCCTTGGGGGAGGCGGTTGGCTACACGCAGAACTCCGTGCCAAATAAACTTTATTCAAGGAAGGGAGCAGTTTGTAGCCAGAGTGTATATTTACTTGGTAGAAATCACAAGGAGGTAGGCTGCGTGTTCGCTGGAAACGGGGACCTGATGGCACAAGCCTTGCTTTCCCATTTTGAATGCTCCATTCATGCTGCCTTGAAGCTACCTAAATAACAGTTTTAGGACGTGTCTCTAGTCACTGTAGGCAGGGCTCAGGGAAGGGAACGAGTGTTCTCTACATCAACAGGTTGCTTTCGTAGCCTGAGTGGGAGCCTCTCCTGAGACGCTGTAGAGCTAAAAGGAAACTTGACGTGAGTCCTTTCCTCAAGGTAAAGCCTTGAAGAGCTCTGCCGAAGCTAAGTTTGGAGCAGTTTCATTGAGGCATTAGTTTCAGGTCTGTTTTCTTTTAATGTTAGTAAGCTTTTCAAGACAGTGAGGACCTCACGTGGGCACCCTATTCCCTGCAAGAACACCGAGTACCGGCAGGCTCCACTGGGCTGCTAAGAAACATCCAGGCCTGGAAACCATTCCCAGTCACTCTGTGTATTTTGAGTGTAGGGCAACACACTGCACTCTTCCTTGGGAGAGCCAGACTTCCTCAGCTCTCCAACAGCTCCAGGAAATTTGTTCTCTCACGTCCTACATGTCATGCAAATCTGCTTCATTGCCCTAGGCTGAGCGGCACTGAGAAACCAAAACTGCTTCGCATTCCTTCTACAAAGTCATACCTTAAGACCCCATCCTTACAGGAGAAAGTCGGCTTGCCTTCCTGCTGTAAACAAAGCACAGTTCTTCCTCTTACACTACAGGGTTTTAGAAGAAGCCCAGCGCGACAGCATACCTAGAGCACTCCTTGGGGGAGGCGGTTGGCTACACGCAGAACTCCGTGCCAAATAAACTTTATTCAAGGAAGGGAGCAGTTTGTAGCCAGAGTGTATATTTACTTGGTAGAAATCACAAGGAGGTAGGCTGCGTGTTCGCTGGAAACGGGGACCTGATGGCACAAGCCTTGCTTTCCCATTTTGAATGCTCCATTCATGCTGCCTTGAAGCTACCTAAATAACAGTTTTAGGACGTGTCTCTAGTCACTGTAGGCAGGGCTCAGGGAAGGGAACGAGTGTTCTCTACATCAACAGGTTGCTTTCGTAGCCTGAGTGGGAGCCTCTCCTGAGACGCTGTAGAGCTAAAAGGAAACTTGACGTGAGTCCTTTCCTCAAGGTAAAGCCTTGAAGAGCTCTGCCGAAGCTAAGTTTGGAGCAGTTTCATTGAGGCATTAGTTTCAGGTCTGTTTTCTTTTAATGTTAGTAAGCTTTTCAAGACAGTGAGGACCTCACGTGGGCACCCTATTCCCTGCAAGAACACCGAGTACCGGCAGGATCCACTGGGCTGCTAAGGAACATCCAGGCCCGGAAACCTTTCCCAGTCACTCTGTGTATTTTGAGTGTAGGGCAACACACTGCACTCTTCCTTGGGAGAGCTAGATTTCCTCATCCCTCTTTTGGCTCCAGGAAATGTGTTCTCTCATATCCTCCACGTCATGCAAATCTGTCTCTTTGCCCTAGGCTGAAGGGCACTGAGAAACCAAAACTGCTTCGCATTCCTTGCACAAAGTCATAGCTTAGGACCCCATCCTTACAGGAGAAAGTCGGCTTGCGTTCCTGCTGTAACCAAAGCACAGTTCTTCCTCTTACTCGCCAGGGTTTTAGAAGAAGCTAAGCGCGATAGCATACCTAGAGCGCTCCTTGGGGGAGGCGGTTGGCTACACGCAGAACTCCGTGCCAAATAAACTTTATTCAAGGAAGGGACCAGTGCGTAGCTTCAGGGTACATTTACTTGGTAGAAATCACAAGGAGGTAGGCTGCATGTTCGCTGGAAACGGGGACCCGATGGCACAAGCCTTGCTTTCCCATTTTGAATGCTCCATTCATGCTGCCTTGAAGCTACCTAAATAACAGTTTTAGGATGGGTCTCTAGTCACTGTAGGCAGGGCTCTGGGAAGGGAACGAGTGTTCTCTCCCTCAACAGGGTGCTTCCTTAGCCTGGGTGGGAGCCTCTCCTGAGACGCTCTAGAGCTAAAAGGAAACTTGACGTGAGTCCTTTCCTCAAGGTAAAGCCTTGAAGAGCCCTGCAGAAGCTAAGTTTGGAGCAGTTTCCTTGAGGCATTAGTTTCAGGTCTGTTTTCTTTTAAGGTTAGTAAGCTTTTCAAGTCATCGAGGACCTCGCGTGGGCACCCTATTCCCTTCAAGAACACCGAGTACCGGCAGGCTCCACTGGGCTGCTAAGAAACATCCAGGCCTGGAAACCATTCCCAGTCACTCTGTGTATTTTGAGTGTAGGGCAACACACTGCACTCTTCCTTGGGAGAGCCAGATTTCCTCAGCTCTCCAACAGCTCCAGGAAATTTGTTCTCTCACGTCCTACATGTCATGCAAATTTGCCTCATTGCCCTAGGCTGAGCGGCACTGAGAAACCAAAACTGCTTCGCATTCCTTCTACAAAGTCATACCTTAAGACCCCATTCTTACAGGAGAAAGTCGGCTTGCCTTCCTGCTGTAAACAGAGCACAGTTCTTCCTCTTACACTACAGGGTTTTAGAAGAAGCCCAGCGCGATAGCATACCTAGAGCGCTCCTTGGGGGAGGCGGTTGGCTACACGCAGAACTCCGTGCCAAATAAACTTTATTCAAGGAACGGAGCAGTTTGTAGCCAGAGTGTATATTTACTTGGTAGAAATCACAAGGAGGTAGGCTGCGTGTTCGCTGGAAACGGGGACCTGATGGCACAAGCCTTGCTTTCCCATTTTGAATGCTCCATTCATGCTGCCTTGAAGCTACCTAAATAACAGTTTTAGGCCGGGTCTCTAGTCACTGTAGGCAGGGCTCTGGGAAGGGAACGAGTGTTCTCTACATCAACAGGTTGCTTTCGTAGCCTGAGTGGGAGCCTCTCCTGACACGCTGTAGAGCTAAAAGGAAACTTGACGTGAGTCCTTTCCTCAAGGTAAAGCCTTGAATAGCCCTACCGAAGCTAAGTTTGGAGCAGTTTCCTTGAGGCATTAGTTTCAGGTCTGTTTTCTTTTAAGGTTAGTAAGCTTTTCAAGACAGCGAGGACCTCGCCTGGGCACCCTATTCCCTGCCAAAACACCGAATACAGGCAGGCTCCACTGGGCTGCTAAGAAACATCCAGGCCCGGAAACCTTTCCCAGTCACTCTGTGTATTTTGAGTGTAGGGCAACACACTGCACTCTTCCTTGGGAGAGCTAGATTTCCTCATCCCTCTTTTGGCTCCAGGAAATGAGTTCTCTCATATCCTCCACGTCATGCAAATCTGCCTCTTAGCCCTAGGCTGAAGGGCACTGAGAAACCAAAACTGCTTCGCATTCCTTGCACAAAGTCATAGCTTAGGACCCCATCCTTACAGGAGAAAGTCGGCTTGCGTTCCTGCTGTAACCAAAGCACAGTTCTTCCTCTTACACGGCAGGGTTTTAGAAAAAGCTAAGTGCGATAGCATACCTAGAGCGCTCCTTGGGGGAGGCGGTTGGCTACACGCAGAACTCCGTTGCAAATAAACTTTATTCAAGGAAGGGACCAGTGGGTAGCTTGAGGGTCCATTTACTTGGTAGAAATCACAAGGAGATAGGCTGCATGTTCGCTGGAAACGGGGACCTGATGGCACAGGCCTTGCTTTCCCATTTTGAATGCTCCATTCATGCTGCCTTGAAGCTACCTAAATAACAGTTTTAGGACGGGTCTCTAGTCACTGTAGGCAGGGCTCTGGGAAGGGAACGAGTGTTCTCTATATCAACAGGCTGCTTTTATAGCCTGGGTGGGAGCTTTTCCTGAGAAGCTCTAGAGCTAAAAGGAAACATGACGTGAGTCCTTTCCTCAAGGTAAAGCCTTGAATAGCCCTACTGAAGCTAAGTTTGGAGCAGTTTCCTTGAGGCATTAGTTTCAGGTCTGTTTTCTTTTAAGGTTAGTAAGCTTTTCAAGACAGCGAGGACCACGCCTGGGCATCCTATTCCCTGCCAAAACACCGAGTACAGGCACGCTCCACTGGGCTGCTAAGAAACATCCAGGCCCGGAAACCTTTCCCAGTCACTCTGTGTATTTTGAGTGTAGGGCAACACACTGCACTCTTCCTTGGGAGAGCTAGATTTCCTCAGCCCTCTTATGGCTCCAGGGAATGTGTTCTCTCATGTCCTCCACGTCATGCAAATCTGCCTCATTGCCCTAGGCTGAAGGGCACTGAGAAACCAAAACTGCTTCGCATTCCTTCTACAAAGTAATATCTTAAGACCCCATCCTTACAGGAGAAAGTCTGCTTGCGTTCCAGCTGTAACCAAAGCACAATTCTTCCTCTTACACTACAGGGTTTTAGAAGAAAACCAGCGCGATAGCATACCTAGAGCGCTCCCTGGGGGAGGCGGTTGGCTACACGCAGAACTCCATGCCAAATAAACTTTATTCAAGGAAGGGAGCAGTTTGTAGCCAGAGTGTATATTTACTTGGTAGAAATCACAAGGAGGTAGGCTGCGTGTTCGCTGGAAACGGGGCCTGATGGCACAAGCCTTGCTTTCCCATTTTGAATGCTCCATTCATGCTGCCTTGAAGTTACCTAAATAACAGTTTTAGGACGGGTCTCTAGTCACTGTAGGCAGGGGTCTGGGAAGGGAACGAGTGTTCTCTACATCAACAGGGTGCTTTTATAGCCTGGGTGGGAGCTTCTCCTGAGAAGCTCTAGAGCTAAAAGGAAACATGACGTGAGTTCTTTCCTCAAGGTAAAGCCTTGAATAGCCCTACCGAAGCTAAGTTTGGAGCAGTTTCCTTGAGGCATTAGTTTCAGGTCTGTTTTCTTTTAAGGTTAGTAAGCTTTTCAAGAAAGCGAGGACCTCTCCTGGGCACCCTATTCCCTGCAAGAACACCGAGTACAGGCAGGCTCCGCTGGGCTGCTAAGAAACATCCAGGCCTGGAAACCATTCCCAGTCACTCTGTGTATTTTGAGTGTAGGGCAACACACTGCACTCTTCCTTGGGAGAGCCAGATTTCCTCAACTCTCCAACAGCTCCAGGAAATTTGTTCTCTCACGTCCTACATGTCATGCAAATCTGCTTCATTGCCCTAGGCTGAGCGGCACTGAGAAACCAAAACTGCTTCGCATTCCTTCTACAAAGTCATACCTTAAGACCCCATCCTTACAGGAGAAAGTCGGCTTGCCTTCCTGCTGTAAACAAAGCACAGTTCTTCCTCTTACACTACAGGGTTTTAGAAGAAGCCCAGCGCGACAGCATACCTAGAGCGCTCCTTGGGGGAGGCGGTTGGCTACACGCAGAACTCCGTGCCAAATAAACTTTATTCAAGGAAGGGAGCAGTTTGTAGCCAGAGTGTATATTTACTTGGTAGAAATCACAAGGAGGTAGGCTGCGTGTTCGCTGGAAACGGGGACCTGATGGCACAAGCCTTGCTTTCCCATTTTGAATGCTCCATTCATGCTGCCTTGAAGCTACCTAAATAACAGTTTTAGGACGTGTCTCTAGTCACTGTAGGCAGGGCTCAGGGAAGGGAACGAGTGTTCTCTACATCAACAGGTTGCTTTCGTAGCCTGAGTGGGAGCCTCTCCTGAGACGCTGTAGAGCTAAAAGGAAACTTGACGTGAGTCCTTTCCTCAAGGTAAAGCCTTGAAGAGCTCTGCCGAAGCTAAGTTTGGAGCAGTTTCATTGAGGCATTAGTTTCAGGTCTGTTTTCTTTTAATGTTAGTAAGCTTTTCAAGACAGTGAGGACCTCACGTGGGCACCCTATTCCCTGCAAGAACACCGAGTACCGGCAGGCTCCACTGGGCTGCTAAGAAACATCCAGGCCTGGAAACCATTCCCAGTCACTCTGTGTATTTTGAGTGTAGGGCAACACACTGCACTCTTCCTTGGGAGAGCCAGACTTCCTCAGCTCTCCAACAGCTCCAGGAAATTTGTTCTCTCACGTCCTACATGTCATGCAAATCTGCTTCATTGCCCTAGGCTGAGCGGCACTGAGAAACCAAAACTGCTTCGCATTCCTTCTACAAAGTCATACCTTAAGACCCCATCCTTACAGGAGAAAGTCGGCTTGCCTTCCTGCTGTAAACAAAGCACAGTTCTTCCTCTTACACTACAGGGTTTTAGAAGAAGCCCAGCGCGACAGCATACCTAGAGCACTCCTTGGGGGAGGCGGTTGGCTACACGCAGAACTCCGTGCCAAATAAACTTTATTCAAGGAAGGGAGCAGTTTGTAGCCAGAGTGTATATTTACTTGGTAGAAATCACAAGGAGGTAGGCTGCGTGTTCGCTGGAAACGGGGACCTGATGGCACAAGCCTTGCTTTCCCATTTTGAATGCTCCATTCATGCTGCCTTGAAGCTACCTAAATAACAGTTTTAGGACGTGTCTCTAGTCACTGTAGGCAGGGCTCAGGGAAGGGAACGAGTGTTCTCTACATCAACAGGTTGCTTTCGTAGCCTGAGTGGGAGCCTCTCCTGAGACGCTGTAGAGCTAAAAGGAAACTTGACGTGAGTCCTTTCCTCAAGGTAAAGCCTTGAAGAGCTCTGCCGAAGCTAAGTTTGGAGCAGTTTCATTGAGGCATTAGTTTCAGGTCTGTTTTCTTTTAATGTTAGTAAGCTTTTCAAGACAGTGAGGACCTCACGTGGGCACCCTATTCCCTGCAAGAACACCGAGTACCGGCAGGATCCACTGGGCTGCTAAGGAACATCCAGGCCCGGAAACCTTTCCCAGTCACTCTGTGTATTTTGAGTGTAGGGCAACACACTGCACTCTTCCTTGGGAGAGCTAGATTTCCTCATCCCTCTTTTGGCTCCAGGAAATGTGTTCTCTCATATCCTCCACGTCATGCAAATCTGTCTCTTTGCCCTAGGCTGAAGGGCACTGAGAAACCAAAACTGCTTCGCATTCCTTGCACAAAGTCATAGCTTAGGACCCCATCCTTACAGGAGAAAGTCGGCTTGCGTTCCTGCTGTAACCAAAGCACAGTTCTTCCTCTTACTCGCCAGGGTTTTAGAAGAAGCTAAGCGCGATAGCATACCTAGAGCGCTCCTTGGGGGAGGCGGATGGCTACACGCAGAACTCCGTGCCAAATAAACTTTATTCAAGGAAGGGACCAGTGCGTAGCTTCAGGGTACATTTACTTGGTAGAAATCACAAGGAGGTAGGCTGCATGTTCGCTGGAAACGGGGACCCGATGGCACAAGCCTTGCTTTCCCATTTTGAATGCTCCATTCATGCTGCCTTGAAGCTACCTAAATAACAGTTTTAGGACGGGTCTCTAGTCACTGTAGGCAGGGCTCTGGGAAGGGAACGAGTGTTCTCTCCCTCAACAGGGTGCTTCCTTAGCCTGGGTGGGAGCCTCTCCTGAGACGCTCTAGAGCTAAAAGGAAACTTGACGTGAGTCCTTTCCTCAAGGTAAAGCCTTGAAGAGCCCTGCAGAAGCTAAGTTTGGAGCAGTTTCCTTGAGGCATTAGTTTCAGGTCTGTTTTCTTTTAAGGTTAGTAAGCTTTTCAAGTCATTGAGGACCTCGCGTGGGCACCCTATTCCCTTCAAGAACACCGAGTACCGGCAGGCTCCACTGGGCTGCTAAGAAACATCCAGGCCTGGAAACCATTCCCAGTCACTCTGTGTATTTTGAGTGTAGGGCAACACACTGCACTCTTCCTTGGGAGAGCCAGATTTCCTCAACTCTCCAACAGCTCCAGGAAATTTGTTCTCTCACGTCCTACATGTCATGCAAATTTGCCTCATTGCCCTAGGCTGAGCGGCACTGAGAAACCAAAACTGCTTCGCATTCCTTCTACAAAGTCATACCTTAAGACCCCATTCTTACAGGAGAAAGTCGGCTTGCCTTCCTGCTGTAAACAGAGCACAGTTCTTCCTCTTACACTACAGGGTTTTAGAAGAAGCCCAGCGCGATAGCATACCTAGAGCGCTCCTTGGGGGAGGCGGTTGGCTACACGCAGAACTCCGTGCCAAATAAACTTTATTCAAGGAACGGAGCAGTTTGTAGCCAGAGTGTATATTTACTTGGTAGAAATCACAAGGAGGTAGGCTGCGTGTTCGCTGGAAACGGGGACCTGATGGCACAAGCCTTGCTTTCCCATTTTGAATGCTCCATTCATGCTGCCTTGAAGCTACCTAAATAACAGTTTTAGCACGGGTCTCTAGTCACTGTAGGCAGGGGTCTGGGAAGGGAACGAGTGTTCTCTACATCAACAGGTTGCTTTCGTAGCCTGAGTGGGAGCCTCTCCTGACACGCTGTAGAGCTAAAAGGAAACTTGACGTGAGTCCTTTCCTCAAGGTAAAGCCTTGAATAGCCCTACCGAAGCTAAGTTTGGAGCAGTTTCCTTGAGGCATTAGTTTCAGGTCTGTTTTCTTTTAAGGTTAGTAAGCTTTTCAAGACAGCGAGGACCTCGCCTGGGCACCCTATTCCCTGCCAAAACACCGAATACAGGCAGGCTCCACTGGGCTGCTAAGAAACATCCAGGCCCGGAAACCTTTCCCAGTCACTCTGTGTATTTTGAGTGTAGGGCAACACACTGCACTCTTCCTTGGGAGAGCTAGATTTCCTCAGCCCTCTTTTGGCTCCAGGAAATGAGTTCTCTCATATCCTCCACGTCATGCAAATCTGCCTCTTAGCCCTAGGCTGAAGGGCACTGAGAAACCAAAACTGCTTCGCATTCCTTGCACAAAGTCATAGCTTAGGACCCTATCCTTACAGGAGAAAGTCGGCTTGCGTTCCTGCTGTAACCAAAGCACAGTTCTTCCTCTTACACGGCAGGGTTTTAGAAGAAGCTAAGCGCGATAGCATACCTAGAGCGCTCCTTGGGGGAGGCGGTTGGCTACACGCAGAACTCCGTTGCAAATAAACTTTATTCAAGGAAGGGACCAGTGGGTAGCTTGAGGGTCCATTTACTTGGTAGAAATCACAAGGAGATAGGCTGCATGTTCGCTGGAAACGGGGACCTGATGGCACAGGCCTTGCTTTCCCATTTTGAATGCTCCATTCATGCTGCCTTGAAGCTACCTAAATAACAGTTTTAGGACGGGTCTCTAGTCACTGTAGGCAGGGGTCTGGGAAGGGAACGAGTGTTCTCTATATCAACAGGTTGCTTTTATAGCCTGGGTGGGAGCTTTTCCTGAGAAGCTCTAGAGCTAAAAGGAAACATGACGTGAGTCCTTTCCTCAAGGTAAAGCCTTGAATAGCCCTACCGAAGCTAAGTTTGGAGCAGTTTCCTTGAGGCATTAGTTTCAGGTCTGTTTTCTTTTAAGGTTAGTAAGCTTTTCAAGACAGCGAGGACCTCGCCTGGGCATCCTATTCCCTGCCAAAACACCGAGTACAGGCAGGCTCCACTGGGCTGCTAAGAAACATCCAGGCCCGGAAACCTTTCCCAGTCACTCTGTGTATTTTGAGTGTAGGGCAACACACTGCACTCTTCCTTGGGAGAGCTAGATTTCCTCAGCCCTCTTATGGCTCCAGGGAATGTGTTCTCTCATGTCCTCCACGTCATGCAAATCTGCCTCATTGCCCTAGGCTGAAGGGCACTGAGAAACCAAAACTGCTTCGCATTCCTTCTACAAAGTAATATCTTAAGACCCCATCCTTACAGGAGAAAGTCTGCTTGCGTTCCAGCTGTAACCAAAGCACAATTCTTCCTCTTACACTACAGGGTTTTAGAAGAAAACCAGCGCGATAGCATACCTAGAGCGCTCCCTGGGGGAGGCGGTTGGCTACACGCAGAACTCCATGCCAAATAAACTTTATTCAAGGAAGGGACCAGTTTGTAGCCAGAGTGTATATTTACTTGGTAGAAATCACAAGGAGGTAGGCTGCGTGTTCGCTGGAAACGGGGCCTGATGGCACAAGCCTTGCTTTCCCATTTTGAATGCTCCATTCATGCTGCCTTGAAGTTACCTAAATAACAGTTTTAGGACGGGTCTCTAGTCACTGTAGGCAGGGGTCTGGGAAGGGAACGAGTGTTCTCTACATCAACAGGGTGCTTTTATAGACTGGGTGGGAGCTTCTCCTGAGAAGCTCTAGAGCTAAAAGGAAACATGACGTGAGTTCTTTCCTCAAGGTAAAGCCTTGAATAGCCCTACCGAAGCTAATTTTGGAGCAGTTTCCTTGAGGCATTAGTTTCAGGTCTGTTTTCTTTTAAGGTTAGTAAGCTTTTCAAGAAAGCGAGGACCTCTCCTGGGCACCCTATTCCCTGCAAGAACACCGAGTACAGGCAGGCTCCGCTGGGCTGCTAAGAAACATCCAGGCCTGGAAACCATTCCCAGTCACTCTGTGTATTTTGAGTGTAGGGCAACACACTGCACTCTTCCTTGGGAGAGCCAGATTTCCTCAACTCTCCAACAGCTCCAGGAAATTTGTTCTCTCACGTCCTACATGTCATGCAAATCTGCTTCATTGCCCTAGGCTGAGCGGCACTGAGAAACCAAAACTGCTTCGCATTCCTTCTACAAAGTCATACCTTAAGACCCCATCCTTACAGGAGAAAGTCGGCTTGCCTTCCTGCTGTAAACAAAGCACAGTTCTTCCTCTTACACTACAGGGTTTTAGAAGAAGCCCAGCGCGACAGCATACCTAGAGCGCTCCTTGGGGGAGGCGGTTGGCTACACGCAGAACTCCGTGCCAAATAAACTTTATTCAAGGAAGGGAGCAGTTTGTAGCCAGAGTGTATATTTACTTGGTAGAAATCACAAGGAGGTAGGCTGCGTGTTCGCTGGAAACGGGGACCTGATGGCACAAGCCTTGCTTTCCCATTTTGAATGCTCCATTCATGCTGCCTTGAAGCTACCTAAATAACAGTTTTAGGACGTGTCTCTAGTCACTGTAGGCAGGGCTCAGGGAAGGGAACGAGTGTTCTCTACATCAACAGGTTGCTTTCGTAGCCTGAGTGGGAGCCTCTCCTGAGACGCTGTAGAGCTAAAAGGAAACTTGACGTGAGTCCTTTCCTCAAGGTAAAGCCTTGAAGAGCTCTGCCGAAGCTAAGTTTGGAGCAGTTTCATTGAGGCATTAGTTTCAGGTCTGTTTTCTTTTAATGTTAGTAAGCTTTTCAAGACAGTGAGGACCTCACGTGGGCACCCTATTCCCTGCAAGAACACCGAGTACCGGCAGGCTCCACTGGGCTGCTAAGAAACATCCAGGCCTGGAAACCATTCCCAGTCACTCTGTGTATTTTGAGTGTAGGGCAACACACTGCACTCTTCCTTGGGAGAGCCAGACTTCCTCAGCTCTCCAACAGCTCCAGGAAATTTGTTCTCTCACGTCCTACATGTCATGCAAATCTGCTTCATTGCCCTAGGCTGAGCGGCACTGAGAAACCAAAACTGCTTCGCATTCCTTCTACAAAGTCATACCTTAAGACCCCATCCTTACAGGAGAAAGTCGGCTTGCCTTCCTGCTGTAAACAAAGCACAGTTCTTCCTCTTACACTACAGGGTTTTAGAAGAAGCCCAGCGCGACAGCATACCTAGAGCACTCCTTGGGGGAGGCGGTTGGCTACACGCAGAACTCCGTGCCAAATAAACTTTATTCAAGGAAGGGAGCAGTTTGTAGCCAGAGTGTATATTTACTTGGTAGAAATCACAAGGAGGTAGGCTGCGTGTTCGCTGGAAACGGGGACCTGATGGCACAAGCCTTGCTTTCCCATTTTGAATGCTCCATTCATGCTGCCTTGAAGCTACCTAAATAACAGTTTTAGGACGTGTCTCTAGTCACTGTAGGCAGGGCTCAGGGAAGGGAACGAGTGTTCTCTACATCAACAGGTTGCTTTCGTAGCCTGAGTGGGAGCCTCTCCTGAGACGCTGTAGAGCTAAAAGGAAACTTGACGTGAGTCCTTTCCTCAAGGTAAAGCCTTGAAGAGCTCTGCCGAAGCTAAGTTTGGAGCAGTTTCATTGAGGCATTAGTTTCAGGTCTGTTTTCTTTTAATGTTAGTAAGCTTTTCAAGACAGTGAGGACCTCACGTGGGCACCCTATTCCCTGCAAGAACACCGAGTACCGGCAGGATCCACTGGGCTGCTAAGGAACATCCAGGCCCGGAAACCTTTCCCAGTCACTCTGTGTATTTTGAGTGTAGGGCAACACACTGCACTCTTCCTTGGGAGAGCTAGATTTCCTCATCCCTCTTTTGGCTCCAGGAAATGTGTTCTCTCATATCCTCCACGTCATGCAAATCTGTCTCTTTGCCCTAGGCTGAAGGGCACTGAGAAACCAAAACTGCTTCGCATTCCTTGCACAAAGTCATAGCTTAGGACCCCATCCTTACAGGAGAAAGTCGGCTTGCGTTCCTGCTGTAACCAAAGCACAGTTCTTCCTCTTACTCGCCAGGGTTTTAGAAGAAGCTAAGCGCGATAGCATACCTAGAGCGCTCCTTGGGGGAGGCGGTTGGCTACACGCAGAACTCCGTGCCAAATAAACTTTATTCAAGGAAGGGACCAGTGCGTAGCTTCAGGGTACATTTACTTGGTAGAAATCACAAGGAGGTAGGCTGCATGTTCGCTGGAAACGGGGACCCGATGGCACAAGCCTTGCTTTCCCATTTTGAATGCTCCATTCATGCTGCCTTGAAGCTACCTAAATAACAGTTTTAGGATGGGTCTCTAGTCACTGTAGGCAGGGCTCTGGGAAGGGAACGAGTGTTCTCTCCCTCAACAGGGTGCTTCCTTAGCCTGGGTGGGAGCCTCTCCTGAGACGCTCTAGAGCTAAAAGGAAACTTGACGTGAGTCCTTTCCTCAAGGTAAAGCCTTGAAGAGCCCTGCAGAAGCTAAGTTTGGAGCAGTTTCCTTGAGGCATTAGTTTCAGGTCTGTTTTCTTTTAAGGTTAGTAAGCTTTTCAAGTCATCGAGGACCTCGCGTGGGCACCCTATTCCCTTCAAGAACACCGAGTACCGGCAGGCTCCACTGGGCTGCTAAGAAACATCCAGGCCTGGAAACCATTCCCAGTCACTCTGTGTATTTTGAGTGTAGGGCAACACACTGCACTCTTCCTTGGGAGAGCCAGATTTCCTCAGCTCTCCAACAGCTCCAGGAAATTTGTTCTCTCACGTCCTACATGTCATGCAAATTTGCCTCATTGCCCTAGGCTGAGCGGCACTGAGAAACCAAAACTGCTTCGCATTCCTTCTACAAAGTCATACCTTAAGACCCCATTCTTACAGGAGAAAGTCGGCTTGCCTTCCTGCTGTAAACAGAGCACAGTTCTTCCTCTTACACTACAGGGTTTTAGAAGAAGCCCAGCGCGATAGCATACCTAGAGCGCTCCTTGGGGGAGGCGGTTGGCTACACGCAGAACTCCGTGCCAAATAAACTTTATTCAAGGAACGGAGCAGTTTGTAGCCAGAGTGTATATTTACTTGGTAGAAATCACAAGGAGGTAGGCTGCGTGTTCGCTGGAAACGGGGACCTGATGGCACAAGCCTTGCTTTCCCATTTTGAATGCTCCATTCATGCTGCCTTGAAGCTACCTAAATAACAGTTTTAGGCCGGGTCTCTAGTCACTGTAGGCAGGGCTCTGGGAAGGGAACGAGTGTTCTCTACATCAACAGGTTGCTTTCGTAGCCTGAGTGGGAGCCTCTCCTGACACGCTGTAGAGCTAAAAGGAAACTTGACGTGAGTCCTTTCCTCAAGGTAAAGCCTTGAATAGCCCTACCGAAGCTAAGTTTGGAGCAGTTTCCTTGAGGCATTAGTTTCAGGTCTGTTTTCTTTTAAGGTTAGTAAGCTTTTCAAGACAGCGAGGACCTCGCCTGGGCACCCTATTCCCTGCCAAAACACCGAATACAGGCAGGCTCCACTGGGCTGCTAAGAAACATCCAGGCCCGGAAACCTTTCCCAGTCACTCTGTGTATTTTGAGTGTAGGGCAACACACTGCACTCTTCCTTGGGAGAGCTAGATTTCCTCAGCCCTCTTTTGGCTCCAGGAAATGAGTTCTCTCATATCCTCCACGTCATGCAAATCTGCCTCTTAGCCCTAGGCTGAAGGGCACTGAGAAACCAAAACTGCTTCGCATTCCTTGCACAAAGTCATAGCTTAGGACCCCATCCTTACAGGAGAAAGTCGGCTTGCGTTCCTGCTGTAACCAAAGCACAGTTCTTCCTCTTACACGGCAGGGTTTTAGAAGAAGCTAAGTGCGATAGCATACCTAGAGCGCTCCTTGGGGGAGGCGGTTGGCTACACGCAGAACTCCGTTGCAAATAAACTTTATTCAAGGAAGGGACCAGTGGGTAGCTTGAGGGTCCATTTACTTGGTAGAAATCACAAGGAGATAGGCTGCATGTTCGCTGGAAACGGGGACCTGATGGCACAGGCCTTGCTTTCCCATTTTGAATGCTCCATTCATGCTGCCTTGAAGCTACCTAAATAACAGTTTTAGGACGGGTCTCTAGTCACTGTAGGCAGGGCTCTGGGAAGGGAACGAGTGTTCTCTATATCAACAGGCTGCTTTTATAGCCTGGGTGGGAGCTTTTCCTGAGAAGCTCTAGAGCTAAAAGGAAACATGACGTGAGTCCTTTCCTCAAGGTAAAGCCTTGAATAGCCCTACCGAAGCTAAGTTTGGAGCAGTTTCCTTGAGGCATTAGTTTCAGGTCTGTTTTCTTTTAAGGTTAGTAAGCTTTTCAAGACAGCGAGGACCTCGCCTGGGCATCCTATTCCCTGCCAAAACACCGAGTACAGGCAGGCTCCACTGGGCTGCTAAGAAACATCCAGGCCCGGAAACCTTTCCCAGTCACTCTGTGTATTTTGAGTGTAGGGCAACACACTGCACTCTTCCTTGGGAGAGCTAGATTTCCTCAGCCCTCTTATGGCTCCAGGGAATGTGTTCTCTCATGTCCTCCACGTCATGCAAATCTGCCTCATTGCCCTAGGCTGAAGGGCACTGAGAAACCAAAACTGCTTCGCATTCCTTCTACAAAGTAATATCTTAAGACCCCATCCTTACAGGAGAAAGTCTGCTTGCGTTCCAGCTGTAACCAAAGCACAATTCTTCCTCTTACACTACAGGGTTTTAGAAGAAAACCAGCGCGATAGCATACCTAGAGCGCTCCCTGGGGGAGGCGGTTGGCTACACGCAGAACTCCATGCCAAATAAACTTTATTCAAGGAAGGGAGCAGTTTGTAGCCAGAGTGTATATTTACTTGGTAGAAATCACAAGGAGGTAGGCGGCGTGTTCGCTGGAAACGGGGCCTGATGGCACAAGCCTTGCTTTCCCATTTTGAATGCTCCATTCATGCTGCCTTGAAGTTACCTAAATAACAGTTTTAGGACGGGTCTCTAGTCACTGTAGGCAGGGGTCTGGGAAGGGAACGAGTGTTCTCTACATCAACAGGGTGCTTTTATAGCCTGGGTGGGAGCTTCTCCTGAGAAGCTCTAGAGCTAAAAGGAAACATGACGTGAGTTCTTTCCTCAAGGTAAAGCCTTGAATAGCCCTACCGAAGCTAAGTTTGGAGCAGTTTCCTTGAGGCATTAGTTTCAGGTCTGTTTTCTTTTAAGGTTAGTAAGCTTTTCAAGAAAGCGAGGACCTCTCCTGGGCACCCTATTCCCTGCAAGAACACCGAGTACAGGCAGGCGCCGCTGGGCTGCTAAGAAACATCCAGGCCTGGAAACCATTCCCAGTCACTCTGTATTTTGAGTGTAGGGCAACACACTGCACTCTTCCTTGGGAGAGCCAGATTTCCTCAACTCTCCAACAGCTCCAGGAAATTTGTTCTCTCACGTCCTACATGTCATGCAAATCTGCTTCATTGCCCTAGGCTGAGCGGCACTGAGAAACCAAAACTGCTTCGCATTCCTTCTACAAAGTCATACCTTAAGACCCCATCCTTACAGGAGAAAGTCGGCTTGCCTTCCTGCTGTAAACAAAGCACAGTTCTTCCTCTTACACTACAGGGTTTTAGAAGAAGCCCAGCGCGACAGCATACCTAGAGCGCTCCTTGGGGGAGGCGGTTGGCTACACGCAGAACTCCGTGCCAAATAAACTTTATTCAAGGAAGGGAGCAGTTTGTAGCCAGAGTGTATATTTACTTGGTAGAAATCACAAGGAGGTAGGCTGCGTGTTCGCTGGAAACGGGGACCTGATGGCACAAGCCTTGCTTTCCCATTTTGAATGCTCCATTCATGCTGCCTTGAAGCTACCTAAATAACAGTTTTAGGACGTGTCTCTAGTCACTGTAGGCAGGGCTCAGGGAAGGGAACGAGTGTTCTCTACATCAACAGGTTGCTTTCGTAGCCTGAGTGGGAGCCTCTCCTGAGACGCTGTAGAGCTAAAAGGAAACTTGACGTGAGTCCTTTCCTCAAGGTAAAGCCTTGAAGAGCTCTGCCGAAGCTAAGTTTGGAGCAGTTTCATTGAGGCATTAGTTTCAGGTCTGTTTTCTTTTAATGTTAGTAAGCTTTTCAAGACAGTGAGGACCTCACGTGCGCACCCTATTCCCTGCAAGAACACCGAGTACCGGCAGGCTCCACTGGGCTGCTAAGAAACATCCAGGCCTGGAAACCATTCCCAGTCACTCTGTGTATTTTGAGTGTAGGGCAACACACTGCACTCTTCCTTGGGAGAGCCAGACTTCCTCAGCTCTCCAACAGCTCCAGGAAATTTGTTCTCTCACGTCCTACATGTCATGCAAATCTGCTTCATTGCCCTAGGCTGAGCGGCACTGAGAAACCAAAACTGCTTCGCATTCCTTCTACAAAGTCATACCTTAAGACCCCATCCTTACAGGAGAAAGTCGGCTTGCCTTCCTGCTGTAAACAAAGCACAGTTCTTCCTCTTACACTACAGGGTTTTAGAAGAAGCCCAGCGCGACAGCATACCTAGAGCACTCCTTGGGGGATGCGGTTGGCTACACGCAGAACTCCGTGCCAAATAAACTTTATTCAAGGAAGGGAGCAGTTTGTAGCCAGAGTGTATATTTACTTGGTAGAAATCACAAGGAGGTAGGCTGCGTGTTCGCTGGAAACGGGGACCTGATGGCACAAGCCTTGCTTTCCCATTTTGAATGCTCCATTCATGCTGCCTTGAAGCTACCTAAATAACAGTTTTAGGACGTGTCTCTAGTCACTGTAGGCAGGGCTCAGGGAAGGGAACGAGTGTTCTCTACATCAACAGGTTGCTTTCGTAGCCTGAGTGGGAGCCTCTCCTGAGACGCTGTAGAGCTAAAAGGAAACTTGACGTGAGTCCTTTCCTCAAGGTAAAGCCTTGAAGAGCTCTGCCGAAGCTAAGTTTGGAGCAGTTTCATTGAGGCATTAGTTTCAGGTCTGTTTTCTTTTAATGTTAGTAAGCTTTTCAAGACAGTGAGGACCTCACGTGGGCACCCTATTCCCTGCAAGAACACCGAGTACCGGCAGGATCCACTGGGCTGCTAAGGAACATCCAGGCCCGGAAACCTTTCCCAGTCACTCTGTGTATTTTGAGTGTAGGGCAACACACTGCACTCTTCCTTGGGAGAGCTAGATTTCCTCATCCCTCTTTTGGCTCCAGGAAATGTGTTCTCTCATATCCTCCACGTCATGCAAATCTGTCTCTTTGCCCTAGGCAGAAGGGCACTGAGAAACCAAAACTGCTTCGCATTCCTTGCACAAAGTCATAGCTTAGGACCCCATCCTTACAGGAGAAAGTCGGCTTGCGTTCCTGCTGTAACCAAAGCACAGTTCTTCCTCTTACTCGCCAGGGTTTTAGAAGAAGCTAAGCGCGATAGCATACCTAGAGCGCTCCTTGGGGGAGGCGGTTGGCTACACGCAGAACTCCGTGCCAAATAAACTTTATTCAAGGAAGGGACCAGTGCGTAGCTTCAGGGTACATTTACTTGGTAGAAATCACAAGGAGGTAGGCTGCATGTTCGCTGGAAACGGGGACCCGATGGCACAAGCCTTGCTTTCCCATTTTGAATGCTCCATTCATGCTGCCTTGAAGCTACCTAAATAACAGTTTTAGGACGGGTCTCTAGTCACTGTAGGCAGGGCTCTGGGAAGGGAACGAGTGTTCTCTCCCTCAACAGGGTGCTTCCTTAGCCTGGGTGGGAGCCTCTCCTGAGACGCTCTAGAGCTAAAAGGAAACTTGACGTGAGTCCTTTCCTCAAGGTAAAGCCTTGAAGAGCCCTGCAGAAGCTAAGTTTGGAGCAGTTTCCTTGAGGCATTAGTTTCAGGTCTGTTTTCTTTTAAGGTTAGTAAGCTTTTCAAGTCATCGAGGACCTCGCGTGGGCACCCTATTCCCTTCAAGAACACCGAGTACCGGCAGGCTCCACTGGGCTGCTAAGAAACATCCAGGCCTGGAAACCATTCCCAGTCACTCTGTGTATTTTGAGTGTAGGGCAACACACTGCACTCTTCCTTGGGAGAGCCAGATTTCCTCAACTCTCCAACAGCTCCAGGAAATTTGTTCTCTCACGTCCTACATGTCATGCAAATTTGCCTCATTGCCCTAGGCTGAGCGGCACTGAGAAACCAAAACTGCTTCGCATTCCTTCTACAAAGTCATACCTTAAGACCCCATTCTTACAGGAGAAAGTCGGCTTGCCTTCCTGCTGTAAACAGAGCACAGTTCTTCCTCTTACACTACAGGGTTTTAGAAGAAGCCCAGCGCGATAGCATACCTAGAGCGCTCCTTGGGGGAGGCGGTTGGCTACACGCAGAACTCCGTGCCAAATAAACTTTATTCAAGGAACGGAGCAGTTTGTAGCCAGAGTGTATATTTACTTGGTAGAAATCACAAGGAGGTAGGCTGCGTGTTCGCTGGAAACGGGGACCTGATGGCACAAGCCTTGCTTTCCCATTTTGAATGCTCCATTCATGCTGCCTTGAAGCTACCTAAATAACAGTTTTAGCACGGGTCTCTAGTCACTGTAGGCAGGGGTCTGGGAAGGGAACGAGTGTTCTCTACATCAACAGGTTGCTTTCGTAGCCTGAGTGGGAGCCTCTCCTGACACGCTGTAGAGCTAAAAGGAAACTTGACGTGAGTCCTTTCCTCAAGGTAAAGCCTTGAATAGCCCTACCGAAGCTAAGTTTGGAGCAGTTTCCTTGAGGCATTAGTTTCAGGTCTGTTTTCTTTTAAGGTTAGTAAGCTTTTCAAGACAGCGAGGACCTCGCCTGGGCACCCTATTCCCTGCCAAAACACCGAATACAGGCAGGCTCCACTGGGCTGCTAAGGAACATCCAGGCCCGGAAACCTTTCCCAGTCACTCTGTGTATTTTGAGTGTAGGGCAACACACTGCACTCTTCCTTGGGAGAGCTAGATTTCCTCAGCCCTCTTTTGGCTCCAGGAAATGAGTTCTCTCATATCCTCCACGTCATGCAAATCTGCCTCTTAGCCCTAGGCTGAAGGGCACTGAGAAACCAAAACTGCTTCGCATTCCTTGCACAAAGTCATAGCTTAGGACCCCATCCTTACAGGAGAAAGTCGGCTTGCGTTCCTGCTGTAACCAAAGCACAGTTCTTCCTCTTACACGGCAGGGTTTTAGAAGAAGCTAAGCGCGATAGCATACCTAGAGCGCTCCTTGGGGGAGGCGGTTGGCTACACGCAGAACTCCGTTGCAAATAAACTTTATTCAAGGAAGGGACCAGTGGGTAGCTTGAGGGTCCATTTACTTGGTAGAAATCACAAGGAGATAGGCTGCATGTTCGCTGGAAACGGGGACCTGATGGCACAGGCCTTGCTTTCCCATTTTGAATGCTCCATTCATGCTGCCTTGAAGCTACCTAAATAACAGTTTTAGGACGGGTCTCTAGTCACTGTAGGCAGGGGTCTGGGAAGGGAACGAGTGTTCTCTATATCAACAGGCTGCTTTTATAGCCTGGGTGGGAGCTTTTCCTGAGAAGCTCTAGAGCTAAAAGGAAACATGACGTGAGTCCTTTCCTCAAGGTAAAGCCTTGAATAGCCCTACCGAAGCTAAGTTTGGAGCAGTTTCCTTGAGGCATTAGTTTCAGGTCTGTTTTCTTTTAAGGTTAGTAAGCTTTTCAAGACAGCGAGGACCTCGCCTGGGCATCCTATTCCCTGCCAAAACACCGAGTACAGGCAGGCTCCACTGGGCTGCTAAGAAACATCCAGGCCCGGAAACCTTTCCCAGTCACTCTGTGTATTTTGAGTGTAGGGCAACACACTGCACTCTTCCTTGGGAGAGCTAGATTTCCTCAGCCCTCTTATGGCTCCAGGGAATGTGTTCTCTCATGTCCTCCACGTCATGCAAATCTGCCTCATTGCCCTAGGCTGAAGGGCACTGAGAAACCAAAACTGCTTCGCATTCCTTCTACAAAGTAATATCTTAAGACCCCATCCTTACAGGAGAAAGTCTGCTTGCGTTCCAGCTGTAACCAAAGCACAGTTCTTCCTCTTACACTACAGGGTTTTAGAAGAAAACCAGCGCGATAGCATACCTAGAGCGCTCCCTGGGGGAGGCGGTTGGCTACACGCAGAACTCCATGCCAAATAAACTTTATTCAAGGAAGGGACCAGTTTGTAGCCAGAGTGTATATTTACTTGGTAGAAATCACAAGGAGGTAGGCTGCGTGTTCGCTGGAAACGGGGCCTGATGGCACAAGCCTTGCTTTCCCATTTTGAATGCTCCATTCATGCTGCCTTGAAGTTACCTAAATAACAGTTTTAGGACGGGTCTCTAGTCACTGTAGGCAGGGGTCTGGGAAGGGAACGAGTGTTCTCTACATCAACAGGGTGCTTTTATAGACTGGGTGGGAGCTTCTCCTGAGAAGCTCTAGAGCTAAAAGGAAACATGACGTGAGTTCTTTCCTCAAGGTAAAGCCTTGAATAGCCCTACCGAAGCTAATTTTGGAGCAGTTTCCTTGAGGCATTAGTTTCAGGTCTGTTTTCTTTTAAGGTTAGTAAGCTTTTCAAGAAAGCGAGGACCTCTCCTGGGCACCCTATTCCCTGCAAGAACACCGAGTACAGGCAGGCTCCGCTGGGCTGCTAAGAAACATCCAGGCCTGGAAACCATTCCCAGTCACTCTGTGTATTTTGAGTGTAGGGCAACACACTGCACTCTTCCTTGGGAGAGCCAGATTTCCTCAACTCTCCAACAGCTCCAGGAAATTTGTTCTCTCACGTCCTACATGTCATGCAAATCTGCTTCATTGCCCTAGGCTGAGCGGCACTGAGAAACCAAAACTGCTTCGCATTCCTTCTACAAAGTCATACCTTAAGACCCCATCCTTACAGGAGAAAGTCGGCTTGCCTTCCTGCTGTAAACAAAGCACAGTTCTTCCTCTTACACTACAGGGTTTTAGAAGAAGCCCAGCGCGACAGCATACCTAGAGCGCTCCTTGGGGGAGGCGGTTGGCTACACGCAGAACTCCGTGCCAAATAAACTTTATTCAAGGAAGGGAGCAGTTTGTAGCCAGAGTGTATATTTACTTGGTAGAAATCACAAGGAGGTAGGCTGCGTGTTCGCTGGAAACGGGGACCTGATGGCACAAGCCTTGCTTTCCCATTTTGAATGCTCCATTCATGCTGCCTTGAAGCTACCTAAATAACAGTTTTAGGACGTGTCTCTAGTCACTGTAGGCAGGGCTCAGGGAAGGGAACGAGTGTTCTCTACATCAACAGGTTGCTTTCGTAGCCTGAGTGGGAGCCTCTCCTGAGACGCTGTAGAGCTAAAAGGAAACTTGACGTGAGTCCTTTCCTCAAGGTAAAGCCTTGAAGAGCTCTGCCGAAGCTAAGTTTGGAGCAGTTTCATTGAGGCATTAGTTTCAGGTCTGTTTTCTTTTAATGTTAGTAAGCTTTTCAAGACAGTGAGGACCTCACGTGGGCACCCTATTCCCTGCAAGAACACCGAGTACCGGCAGGCTCCACTGGGCTGCTAAGAAACATCCAGGCCTGGAAACCATTCCCAGTCACTCTGTGTATTTTGAGTGTAGGGCAACACACTGCACTCTTCCTTGGGAGAGCCAGACTTCCTCAGCTCTCCAACAGCTCCAGGAAATTTGTTCTCTCACGTCCTACATGTCTTGCAAATCTGCTTCTTTGCCCTAGGCTGAGCGGCACTGAGAAACCAAAACTGCTTCGCATTCCTTCTACAAAGTCATACCTTAAGACCCCATCCTTACAGGAGAAAGTCGGCTTGCCTTCCTGCTGTAAACAAAGCACAGTTCTTCCTCTTACACTACAGGGTTTTAGAAGAAGCCCAGCGCGACAGCATAACTAGAGCGCTCCTTGGGGGAGGCGGTTGGCTACACGCAGAACTCCGTGCCAAATAAACTTTATTCAAGGAAGGGAGCAGTTTGTAGCCAGAATGTATATTTACTTGGTAGAAATCACAAGGAGGTAGGCTGCGTGTTCGCTGGAAACGGGGACCTGATGGCACAAGCCTTGCTTTCCCATTTTGAATGCTCCATTCATGCTGCCTTGAAGCTACCTAAAAGTTTTAGGACGTGTCTCTAGTCACTGTAGGCAGGGCTCAGGGAAGGGAACGAGTGTTCTCTACATCAACAGGTTGCTTTCGTAGCCTGAGTGGGAGCCTCTCCTGAGACGCTGTAGAGCTAAAAGGAAACTTGACGTGAGTCCTTTCCTCAAGGTAAAGCCTTGAAGAGCTCTGCCGAAGCTAAGTTTGGAGCAGTTTCATTGAGGCATTAGTTTCAGGTCTGTTTTCTTTTAATGTTAGTAAGCTTTTCAAGACAGTGAGGACCTCACGTGGGCACCCTATTCCCTGCAAGAACACCGAGTACCGGCAGGATCCACTGGGCTGCTAAGGAACATCCAGGCCCGGAAACCTTTCCCAGTCACTCTGTGTATTTTGAGTGTAGGGCAACACACTGCACTCTTCCTTGGGAGAGCTAGATTTCCTCATCCCTCTTTTGGCTCCAGGAAATGTGTTCTCTCATATCCTCCACGTCATGCAAATCTGTCTCTTTGCCCTAGGCTGAAGGGCACTGAGAAACCAAAACTGCTTCGCATTCCTTGCACAAAGTCATAGCTTAGGACCCCATCCTTACAGGAGAAAGTCGGCTTGCGTTCCTGCTGTAACCAAAGCACAGTTCTTCCTCTTACTCGCCAGGGTTTTAGAAGAAGCTAAGCGCGATAGCATACCTAGAGCGCTCCTTGGGGGAGGCGGTTGGCTACACGCAGAACTCCGTGCCAAATAAACTTTATTCAAGGAAGGGACCAGTGCGTAGCTTCAGGGTACATTTACTTGGTAGAAATCACAAGGAGGTAGGCTGCATGTTCGCTGGAAACGGGGACCCGATGGCACAAGCCTTGCTTTCCCATTTTGAATGCTCCATTCATGCTGCCTTGAAGCTACCTAAATAACAGTTTTAGGACGGGTCTCTAGTCACTGTAGGCAGGGCTCTGGGAAGGGAACGAGTGTTCTCTCCCTCAACAGGGTGCTTCCTTAGCCTGGGTGGGAGCCTCTCCTGAGACGCTCTAGAGCTAAAAGGAAACTTGACGTGAGTCCTTTCCTCAAGGTAAAGCCTTGAAGAGCCCTGCAGAAGCTAAGTTTGGAGCAGTTTCCTTGAGGCATTAGTTTCAGGTCTGTTTTCTTTTAAGGTTAGTAAGCTTTTCAAGACAGCGAGGACCTCGCCTGGGCACCCTATTCCCTGCCAAAACACCGAGTACAGGCAGGCTCCACTGGGCTGCTAAGAAACATCCAGGCCCGGAAAACTTTCCCAGTCACTCTGTGTATTTTGAGTGTAGGGCAACACACTGCACTCTTCCTTGGGAGAGCCAGATTTCCTCAGCTCTCCAACAGCTCCAGGAAATTTGTTCTCTCACGTCCTACATGTCATGCAAATTTGCCTCATTGCCCTAGGCTGAGCGGCACTGAGAAACCAAAACTGCTTCGCATTCCTTCTACAAAGTCATACCTTAAGACCCCATTCTTACAGGAGAAACTCGGCTTGCCTTCCTGCTGTAAACAGAGCACAGTTCTTCCTCTTACACTACAGGGTTTTAGAAGAAGCCCAGCGCGATAGCATACCTAGAGCGCTCCTTGGGGGAGGCGGTTGGCTACACGCAGAACTCCGTGCCATATAAACTTTATTCAAGGAACGGAGCAGTTTGTAGCCAGAGTGTATATTTACTTGGTAGAAATCACAAGGAGGTAGGCTGCGTGTTCGCTGGAAACGGGGACCTGATGGCACAAGCCTTGCTTTCCCATTTTGAATGCTCCATTCATGCTGCCTTGAAGCTACCTAAATAACAGTTTTAGGACGGGTCTCTAGTCACTGTAGGCAGGGGTCTGGGAAGGGAACGAGTGTTCTCTACATCAACAGGTTGCTTTCGTAGCCTGAGTGGGAGCCTCTCCTGACACGCTGTAGAGCTAAAAGGAAACTTGACGTGAGTCCTTTCCTCAAGGTAAAGCCTTGAATAGCCCTACCGAAGCTAAGTTTGGAGCAGTTTCCTTGAGGCATTAGTTTCAGGTCTGTTTTCTTTTAAGGTTAGTAAGCTTTTCAAGACAGCGAGGACCTCGCCTGGGCACCCTATTACCTCCCAAAACACCGAATACAGGCAGGCTCCACTGGGCTGCTAAGAAACATCCAGGCCCGGAAACCTTTCCCAGTCACTCTGTGTATTTTGAGTGTAGGGCAACACACTGCACTCTTCCTTGGGAGAGCTAGATTTCCTCAGCCCTCTTTTGGCTCCAGGAAATGAGTTCTCTCATATCCTCCACGTCATGCAAATCTGCCTCTTAGCCCTAGGCTGAAGGGCACTGAGAAACCAAAACTGCTTCGCATTCCTTGCACAAAGTCATAGCTTAGGACCCCATCCTTACAGGAGAAAGTCGGCTTGCGTTCCTGCTGTAACCAAAGCACAGTTCTTCCTCTTACACGGCAGGGTTTTAGAAGAAGCTAAGCGCGATAGCATACCTAGAGCGCTCCTTGGGGGAGGCGGTTGGCTACACGCAGAACTCCGTGCCAAATAAACTTTATTCAAGGAAGGGACCAGTGCGTAGCTTGAGGGTCCATTTACTTGGTAGAAATCACAAGGAGATAGGCTGCATGTTCGCTGGAAACGGGGACCTGATGGCACAGGCCTTGCTTTCCCATTTTGAATGCTCCATTCATGCTGCCTTGAAGCTACCTAAATAACAGTTTTAGGACGGGTCTCTAGTCACTGTAGGCAGGGCTCTGGGAAGGGAACGAGTGTTCTCTATATCAACAGGCTGCTTTTATAGCCTGGGTGGGAGCTTTTCCTGAGAAGCTCTAGAGCTAAAGGAAACATGACGTAAGTCCTTTCCTCAAGGTAAAGCCTTGAATAGCCCTACCGAAGCTAAGTTTGGAGCAGTTTCCTTGAGGCATTAGTTTCAGGTCTGTTTTCTTTTAAGGTTAGTAAGCTTTTCAAGACAGCGAGGACCTCGCCTGGGCATCCTATTCCCTGCCAAAACACCGAGTACAGGCAGGCTCCACTGGGCTGCTAAGAAACATCCAGGCCCGGAAACCTTTCCCAGTCACTCTGTGTATTTTGAGTGTAGGGCAACACACTGCACTCTTCCTTGGGAGAGCTAGATTTCCTCAGCCCTCTTATGGCTCCAGGGAATGTGTTCTCTCATGTCCTCCACGTCATGCAAATCTGCCTCATTGCCCTAGGCTGAAGGGCACTGAGAAACCAAAACTGCTTCGCATTCCTTCTACAAAGTAATATCTTAAGACCCCATCCTTACAGGAGAAAGTCTGCTTGCGTTCCAGCTGTAACCAAAGCACAGTTCTTCCTCTTACACTACAGGGTTTTAGAAGAAAACCAGCGCGATAGCATACCTAGAGCGCTCCCTGGGGGAGGCGGTTGGCTACACGCAGAACTCCATGCCAAATAAACTTTATTCAAGGAAGGGACCAGTTTGTAGCCAGAGTGTATATTTACTTGGTAGAAATCACAAGGAGGTAGGCTGCGTGTTCGCTGGAAACGGGGCCTGATGGCACAAGCCTTGCTTTCCCATTTTGAATGCTCCATTCATGCTGCCTTGAAGTTACCTAAATAACAGTTTTAGGACGGGTCTCTAGTCACTGTAGGCAGGGGTCTGGGAAGGGAACGAGTGTTCTCTACATCAACAGGGTGCTTTTATAGCCTGGGTGGGAGCTTCTCCTGAGAAGCTCTAGAGCTAAAAGGAAACATGACGTGAGTTCTTTCCTCAAGGTAAAGCCTTGAATAGCCCTACCGAAGCTAAGTTTGGAGCAGTTTCCTTGAGGCATTAGTTTCAGGTCTGTTTTCTTTTAAGGTTAGTAAGCTTTTCAAGAAAGCGAGGACCTCTCCTGGGCACCCTATTCCCTGCAAGAACACCGAGTACAGGCAGGCGCCGCTGGGCTGCTAAGAAACATCCAGGCCTGGAAACCATTCCCAGTCACTCTGTGTATTTTGAGTGTAGGGCAACACACTGCACTCTTCCTTGGGAGAGCCAGATTTCCTCAACTCTCCAACAGCTCCAGGAAATTTGTTCTCTCACGTCCTACATGTCATGCAAATCTGCTTCATTGCCCTAGGCTGAGCGGCACTGAGAAACCAAAACTGCTTCGCATTCCTTCTACAAAGTCATACCTTAAGACCCCATTCTTACAGGAGAAAGTCGGCTTGCCTTCCTGCTGTAAACAAAGCACAGTTCTTCCTCTTACACTACAGGGTTTTAGAAGAAGCCCAGCGCGACAGCATACCTAGAGCGCTCCTTGGGGGAGGCGGTTGGCTACACGCAGAACTCCGTGCCAAATAAACTTTATTCAAGGAAGGGAGCAGTTTGTAGCCAGAGTGTATATTTACTTGGTAGAAATCACAAGGAGGTAGGCTGCGTGTTCGCTGGAAACGGGGACCTGATGGCACAAGCCTTGCTTTCCCATTTTGAATGCTCCATTCATGCTGCCTTGAAGCTACCTAAATAACAGTTTTAGGACGTGTCTCTAGTCACTGTAGGCAGGGCTCAGGGAAGGGAACGAGTGTTCTCTACATCAACAGGTTGCTTTCGTGGCCTGAGTGGGAGCCTCTCCTGAGACGCTGTAGAGCTAAAAGGAAACTTGACGTGAGTCCTTTCCTCAAGGTAAAGCCTTGAAGAGCTCTGCCGAAGCTAAGTTTGGAGCAGTTTCATTGAGGCATTAGTTTCAGGTCTGTTTTCTTTTAATGTTAGTAAGCTTTTCAAGACAGTGAGGACCTCACGTGGGCACCCTATTCCCTGCAAGAACACCGAGTACCGGCAGGCTCCACTGGGCTGCTAAGAAACATCCAGGCCTGGAAACCATTCCCAGTCACTCTGTGTATTTTGAGTGTAGGGCAACACACTGCACTCTTCCTTGGGAGAGCCAGACTTCCTCAGCTCTCCAACAGCTCCAGGAAATTTGTTCTCTCACGTCCTACATGTCATGCAAATCTGCTTCATTGCCCTAGGCTGAGCGGCACTGAGAAACCAAAACTGCTTCGCATTCCTTCTACAAAGTCATACCTTAAGACCCCATCCTTACAGGAGAAAGTCGGCTTGCCTTCCTGCTGTAAACAAAGCACAGTTCTTCCTCTTACACTACAGGGTTTTAGAAGAAGCCCAGCGCGACAGCATACCTAGAGCACTCCTTGGGGGAGGCGGTTGGCTACACGCAGAACTCCGTGCCAAATAAACTTTATTCAAGGAAGGGAGCAGTTTGTAGCCAGAGTGTATATTTACTTGGTAGAAATCACAAGGAGGTAGGCTGCGTGTTCGCTGGAAACGGGGACCTGATGGCACAAGCCTTGCTTTCCCAATTTGAATGCTCCATTCATGCTGCCTTGAAGCTACCTAAATAACAGTTTTAGGACGTGTCTCTAGTCACTGTAGGCAGGGCTCAGGGAAGGGAACGAGTGTTCTCTACATCAACAGGTTGCTTTCGTAGCCTGAGTGGGAGCCTCTCCTGAGACGCTGTAGAGCTAAAAGGAAACTTGACGTGAGTCCTTTCCTCAAGGTAAAGCCTTGAAGAGCTCTGCCGAAGCTAAGTTTGGAGCAGTTTCATTGAGGCATTAGTTTCAGGTCTGTTTTCTTTTAATGTTAGTAAGCTTTTCAAGACAGTGAGGACCTCACGTGGGCACCCTATTCCCTGCAAGAACACCGAGTACCGGCAGGATCCACTGGGCTGCTAAGGAACATCCAGGCCCGGAAACCTTTCCCAGTCACTCTGTGTATTTTGAGTGTAGGGCAACACACTGCACTCTTCCTTGGGAGAGCCAGATTTCCTCAGCTCTCCAACAGCTCCAGGAAATTTGTTCTCTCACGTCCTACATGTCATGCAAATTTGCCTCATTGCCCTAGGCTGAGCGGCACTGAGAAACCAAAACTGCTTCGCATTCCTTCTACAAAGTCATACCTTAAGACCCCATTCTTACAGGAGAAAGTCGGCTTGCCTTCCTGCTGTAAACAGAGCACAGTTCTTCCTCTTACACTACAGGGTTTTAGAAGAAGCCCAGCGCGATAGCATACCTAGAGCGCTCCTTGGGGGAGGCGGTTGGCTACACGCAGAACTCCGTGCCAAATAAACTTTATTCAAGGAACGGAGCAGTTTGTAGCCAGAGTGTATATTTACTTGGTAGAAATCACAAGGAGGTAGGCTGCGTGTTCGCTGGAAACGGGGACCTGATGGCACAAGCCTTGCTTTCCCATTTTGAATGCTCCATTCATGCTGCCTTGAAGCTACCTAAATAACAGTTTTAGGACGGGTCTCTAGTCACTGTAGGCAGGGGTCTGGGAAGGGAACGAGTGTTCTCTACATCAACAGGTTGCTTTCGTAGCCTGAGTGGGAGCCTCTCCTGACACGCTGTAGAGCTAAAAGGAAACTTGACGTGAGTCCTTTCCTCAAGGTAAAGCCTTGAATAGCCCTACCGAAGCTAAGTTTGGAGCAGTTTCCTTGAGGCATTAGTTTCAGGTCTGTTTTCTTTTAAGGTTAGTAAGCTTTTCAAGACAGCGAGGACCTCGCCTGGGCACCCTATTCCCTCCCAAAACACCGAATACAGGCAGGCTCCACTGGGCTGCTAAGAAACATCCAGGCCCGGAAACCTTTCCCAGTCACTCTGTGTATTTTGAGTGTAGGGCAACACACTGCACTCTTCCTTGGGAGAGCTAGATTTCCTCAGCCCTCTTTTGGCTCCAGGAAATGAATTCTCTCATATCCTCCACGTCATGCAAATCTGCCTCTTAGCCCTAGGCTGAAGGGCACTGAGAAACCAAAACTGCTTCGCATTCCTTGCACAAAGTCATAGCTTAGGACCCCATCCTTACAGGAGAAAGTCGGCTTGCGTTCCTGCTGTAACCAAAGCACAGTTCTTCCTCTTACACGGCAGGGTTTTAAAGAAGCTAAGCGCGATAGCATACCTAGAGCGCTCCTTGGGGGAGGCGGTTGGCTACACGCAGAACTCCGTTGCAAATAAACTTTATTCAAGGAAGGGACCAGTGGGTAGCTTGAGGGTCCATTTACTTGGTAGAAATCACAAGGAGATAGGCTGCATGTTCGCTGGAAACGGGGACCTGATGGCACAGGCCTTGCTTTCCCATTTTGAATGCTCCATTCATGCTGCCTTGAAGCTACCTAAATAACAGTTTTAGGACGGGTCTCTAGTCACTGTAGGCAGGGCTCTGGGAAGGGAACGAGTGTTCTCTATATCAACAGGCTGCTTTTATAGCCTGGGTGGGAGCTTTTCCTGAGAAGCTCTAGAGCTAAAGGAAACATGACGTAAGTCCTTTCCTCAAGGTAAAGCCTTGAATAGCCCTACCGAAGCTAAGTTTGGAGCAGTTTCCTTGAGGCATTAGTTTCAGGTCTGTTTTCTTTTAAGGTTAGTAAGCTTTTCAAGACAGCGAGGACCTCGCCTGGGCATCCTATTCCCTGCCAAAACACCGAGTACAGGCAGGCTCCACTGGGCTGCTAAGAAACATCCAGGCCCGGAAACCTTTCCCAGTCACTCTGTGTATTTTGAGTGTAGGGCAACACACTGCACTCTTCCTTGGGAGAGCCAGACTTCCTCAGCTCTCCAACAGCTCCAGGAAATTTGTTCTCTCACGTCCTACATGTCATGCAAATCTGCTTCTTTGCCCTAGGCTGAGCGGCACTGAGAAACCAAAACTGCTTCGCATTCCTTCTACAAAGTCATACCTTAAGACCCCATCCTTACAGGAGAAAGTCGGCTTGCCTTCCTGCTGTAAACAAAGCACAGTTCTTCCTCTTACACTACAGGGTTTTAGAAGAAGCCCAGCGCGACAGCATAACTAGAGCGCTCCTTGGGGGAGGCGGTTGGCTACACGCAGAACTCCGTGCCAAATAAACTTTATTCAAGGAAGGGAGCAGTTTGTAGCCAGAGTGTATATTTACTTGGTAGAAATCACAAGGAGGTAGGCTGCGTGTTCGCTGGAAACGGGGACCTGATGGCACAAGCCTTGCTTTCCCATTTTGAATGCTCCATTCATGCTGCCTTGAAGCTACCTAAAAGTTTTAGGACGTGTCTCTAGTCACTGTAGGCAGGGCTCAGGGAAGGGAACGAGTGTTCTCTACATCAACAGGTTGCTTTCGTAGCCTGAGTGGGAGCCTCTCCTGAGACGCTGTAGAGCTAAAAGGAAACTTGACGTGAGTCCTTTCCTCAAGGTAAAGCCTTGAAGAGCTCTGCCGAAGCTAAGTTTGGAGCAGTTTCATTGAGGCATTAGTTTCAGGTCTGTTTTCTTTTAATGTTAGTAAGCTTTTCAAGACAGTGAGGACCTCACGTGGGCACCCTATTCCCTGCAAGAACACCGAGTACCGGCAGGATCCACTGGGCTGCTAAGGAACATCCAGGCCCGGAAACCTTTCCCAGTCACTCTGTGTATTTTGAGTGTAGGGCAACACACTGCACTCTTCCTTGGGAGAGCTAGATTTCCTCATCCCTCTTTTGGCTCCAGGAAATGTGTTCTCTCATATCCTCCACGTCATGCAAATCTGTCTCTTTGCCCTAGGCTGAAGGGCACTGAGAAACCAAAACTGCTTCGCATTCCTTGCACAAAGTCATAGCTTAGGACCCCATCCTTACAGGAGAAAGTCGGCTTGCGTTCCTGCTGTAACCAAAGCACAGTTCTTCCTCTTACTCGCCAGGGTTTTAGAAGAAGCTAAGCGCGATAGCATACCTAGAGCGCTCCTTGGGGGAGGCGGTTGGCTACACGCAGAACTCCGTGCCAAATAAACTTTATTCAAGGAAGGGACCAGTGCGTAGCTTCAGGGTACATTTACTTGGTAGAAATCACAAGGAGGTAGGCTGCATGTTCGCTGGAAACGGGGACCCGATGGCACAAGCCTTGCTTTCCCATTTTGAATGCTCCATTCATGCTGCCTTGAAGCTACCTAAATAACAGTTTTAGGACGGGTCTCTAGTCACTGTAGGCAGGGCTCTGGGAAGGGAACGAGTGTTCTCTCCCTCAACAGGGTGCTTCCTTAGCCTGGGTGGGAGCCTCTCCTGAGACGCTCTAGAGCTAAAAGGAAACTTGACGTGAGTCCTTTCCTCAAGGTAAAGCCTTGAAGAGCCCTGCAGAAGCTAAGTTTGGAGCAGTTTCCTTGAGGCATTAGTTTCAGGTCTGTTTTCTTTTAAGGTTAGTAAGCTTTTCAAGACAGCGAGGACCTCGCCTGGGCACCCTATTCCCTGCCAAAACACCGAGTACAGGCAGGCTCCACTGGGCTGCTAAGAAACATCCAGGCCCGGAAACCTTTCCCAGTCACTCTGTGTATTTTGAGTGTAGGGCAACACACTGCACTCTTCCTTGGGAGAGCCAGATTTCCTAAGCTCTCCAACAGCTCCAGGAAATTTGTTCTCTCACGTCCTACATGTCATGCAAATTTGCCTCATTGCCCTAGGCTGAGCGGCACTGAGAAACCAAAACTGCTTCGCATTCCTTCTACAAAGTCATACCTTAAGACCCCATTCTTACAGGAGAAACTCGGCTTGCCTTCCTGCTGTAAACAGAGCACAGTTCTTCCTCTTACACTACAGGGTTTTAGAAGAAGCCCAGCGCGATAGCATACCTAGAGCGCTCCTTGGGGGAGGCGGTTGGCTACACGCAGAACTCCGTGCCATATAAACTTTATTCAAGGAACGGAGCAGTTTGAAGCCAGAGTGTATATTTACTTGGTAGAAATCACAAGGAGGTAGGCTGCGTGTTCGCTGGAAACGGGGACCTGATGGCACAAGCCTTGCTTTCCCATTTTGAATGCTCCATTCATGCTGCCTTGAAGCTACCTAAATAACAGTTTTAGGACGGGTCTCTAGTCACTGTAGGCAGGGGTCTGGGAAGGGAACGAGTGTTCTCTACATCAACAGGTTGCTTTCGTAGCCTGAGTGGGAGCCTCTCCTGACACGCTGTAGAGCTAAAAGGAAACTTGACGTGAGTCCTTTCCTCAAGGTAAAGCCTTGAATAGCCCTACCGAAGCTAAGTTTGGAGCAGTTTCCTTGAGGCATTAGTTTCAGGTCTGTTTTCTTTTAAGGTTAGTAAGCTTTTCAAGACAGCGAGGACCTCGCCTGGGCACCCTATTCCCTCCCAAAACACCGAATACAGGCAGGCTCCACTGGGCTGCTAAGAAACATCCAGGCCCGGAAACCTTTCCCAGTCACTCTGTGTATTTTGAGTGTAGGGCAACACACTGCACTCTTCCTTGGGAGAGCTAGATTTCCTCAGCCCTCTTTTGGCTCCAGGAAATGAGTTCTCTCATATCCTCCACGTCATGCAAATCTGCCTCTTAGCCCTAGGCTGAAGGGCACTGAGAAACCAAAACTGCTTCGCATTCCTTGCACAAAGTCATAGCTTAGGACCCCATCCTTACAGGAGAAAGTCGGCTTGCGTTCCTGCTGTAACCAAAGCACAGTTCTTCCTCTTACACGGCAGGGTTTTAGAAGAAGCTAAGCGCGATAGCATACCTAGAGCGCTCCTTGGGGGAGGCGGTTGGCTACACGCAGAACTCCGTTGCAAATAAACTTTATTCAAGGAAGGGACCAGTGGGTAGCTTGAGGGTCCATTTACTTGGTAGAAATCACAAGGAGATAGGCTGCATGTTCGCTGGAAACGGGGACCTGATGGCACAGGCCTTGCTTTCCCATTTTGAATGCTCCATTCATGCTGCCTTGAAGCTACCTAAATAACAGTTTTAGGACGGGTCTCTAGTCACTGTAGGCAGGGCTCTGGGAAGGGAACGAGTGTTCTCTATATCAACAGGCTGCTTTTATAGCCTGGGTGGGAGCTTTTCCTGAGAAGCTCTAGAGCTAAAGGAAACATGACGTAAGTCCTTTCCTCAAGGTAAAGCCTTGAATAGCCCTACCGAAGCTAAGTTTGGAGCAGTTTCCTTGAGGCATTAGTTTCAGGTCTGTTTTCTTTTAAGGTTAGTAAGCTTTTCAAGACAGCGAGGACCTCGCCTGGGCATCCTATTCCCTGCCAAAACACCGAGTACAGGCAGGCTCCACTGGGCTGCTAAGAAACATCCAGGCCCGGAAACCTTTCCCAGTCACTCTGTGTATTTTGAGTGTAGGGCAACACACTGCACTCTTCCTTGGGAGAGCTAGATTTCCTCAGCCCTCTTATGGCTCCAGGGAATGTGTTCTCTCATGTCCTCCACGTCATGCAAATCTGCCTCATTGCCCTAGGCTGAAGGGCACTGAGAAACCAAAACTGCTTCGCATTCCTTCTACAAAGTAATATCTTAAGACCCCATCCTTACAGGAGAAAGTCTGCTTGCGTTCCAGCTGTAACCAAAGCACAGTTCTTCCTCTTACACTACAGGGTTTTAGAAGAAAACCAGCGCGATAGCATACCTAGAGCGCTCCCTGGGGGAGGCGGTTGGCTACACGCAGAACTCCATGCCAAATAAACTTTATTCAAGGAAGGGACCAGTTTGTAGCCAGAGTGTATATTTACTTGGTAGAAATCACAAGGAGGTAGGCTGCGTGTTCGCTGGAAACGGGGCCTGATGGCACAAGCCTTGCTTTCCCATTTTGAATGCTCCATTCATGCTGCCTTGAAGTTACCTAAATAACAGTTTTAGGACGGGTCTCTAGTCACTGTAGGCAGGGGTCTGGGAAGGGAACGAGTGTTCTCTACATCAACAGGGTGCTTTTATAGCCTGGGTGGGAGCTTCTCCTGAGAAGCTCTAGAGCTAAAAGGAAACATGACGTGAGTTCTTTCCTCAAGGTAAAGCCTTGAATAGCCCTACCGAAGCTAAGTTTGGAGCAGTTTCCTTGAGGCATTAGTTTCAGGTCTGTTTTCTTTTAAGGTTAGTAAGCTTTTCAAGAAAGCGAGGACCTCTCCTGGGCACCCTATTCTCTGCAAGAACACCGAGTACAGGCAGGCGCCGCTGGGCTGCTAAGAAACATCCAGGCCTGGAAACCATTCCCAGTCACTCTGTGTATTTTGAGTGTAGGGCAACACACTGCACTCTTCCTTGGGAGAGCCAGATTTCCTCAACTCTCCAACAGCTCCAGGAAATTTGTTCTCTCACGTCCTACATGTCATGCAAATCTGCTTCATTGCCCTAGGCTGAGCGGCACTGAGAAACCAAAACTGCTTCGCATTCCTTCTACAAAGTCATACCTTAAGACCCCATCCTTACAGGAGAAAGTCGGCTTGCCTTCCTGCTGTAAACAAAGCACAGTTCTTCCTCTTACACTACAGGGTTTTAGAAGAAGCCCAGCGCGACAGCATACCTAGAGCGCTCCTTGGGGGAGGCGGTTGGCTACACGCAGAACTCCGTGCCAAATAAACTTTATTCAAGGAAGGGAGCAGTTTGTAGCCAGAGTGTATATTTACTTGGTAGAAATCACAAGGAGGTAGGCTGCGTGTTCGCTGGAAACGGGGACCTGATGGCACAAGCCTTGCTTTCCCATTTTGAATGCTCCATTCATGCTGCCTTGAAGCTACCTAAATAACAGTTTTAGGACGTGTCTCTAGTCACTGTAGGCAGGGCTCAGGGAAGGGAACGAGTGTTCTCTACATCAACAGGTTGCTTTCGTAGCCTGAGTGGGAGCCTCTCCTGAGACGCTGTAGAGCTAAAAGGAAACTTGACGTGAGTCCTTTCCTCAAGGTAAAGCCTTGAAGAGCTCTGCCGAAGCTAAGTTTGGAGCAGTTTCATTGAGGCATTAGTTTCAGGTCTGTTTTCTTTTAATGTTAGTAAGCTTTTCAAGACAGTGAGGACCTCACGTGGGCACCCTATTCCCTGCAAGAACACCGAGTACCGGCAGGCTCCACTGGGCTGCTAAGAAACATCCAGGCCTGGAAACCATTCCCAGTCACTCTGTGTATTTTGAGTGTAGGGCAACACACTGCACTCTTCCTTGGGAGAGCCAGACTTCCTCAGCTCTCCAACAGCTCCAGGAAATTTGTTCTCTCACGTCCTACATGTCATGCAAATCTGCTTCATTGCCCTAGGCTGAGCGGCACTGAGAAACCAAAACTGCTTCGCATTCCTTCTACAAAGTCATACCTTAAGACCCCATCCTTACAGGAGAAAGTCGGCTTGCCTTCCTGCTGTAAACAAAGCACAGTTCTTCCTCTTACACTACAGGGTTTTAGAAGAAGCCCAGCGCGACAGCATACCTAGAGCACTCCTTGGGGGAGGCGGTTGGCTACACGCAGAACTCCGTGCCAAATAAACTTTATTCAAGGAAGGGAGCAGTTTGTAGCCAGAGTGTATATTTACTTGGTAGAAATCACAAGGAGGTAGGCTGCGTGTTCGCTGGAAACGGGGACCTGATGGCACAAGCCTTGCTTTCCCATTTTGAATGCTCCATTCATGCTGCCTTGAAGCTACCTAAATAACAGTTTTAGGACGTGTCTCTAGTCACTGTAGGCAGGGCTCAGGGAAGGGAACGAGTGTTCTCTACATCAACAGGTTGCTTTCGTAGCCTGAGTGGGAGCCTCTCCTGAGACGCTGTAGAGCTAAAAGGAAACTTGACGTGAGTCCTTTCCTCAAGGTAAAGCCTTGAAGAGCTCTGCCGAAGCTAAGTTTGGAGCAGTTTCATTGAGGCATTAGTTTCAGGTCTGTTTTCTTTTAATGTTAGTAAGCTTTTCAAGACAGTGAGGACCTCACGTGGGCACCCTATTCCCTGCAAGAACACCGAGTACCGGCAGGATCCACTGGGCTGCTAAGGAACATCCAGGCCCGGAAACCTTTCCCAGTCACTCTGTGTATTTTGAGTGTAGGGCAACACACTGCACTCTTCCTTGGGAGAGCCAGATTTCCTCAGCTCTCCAACAGCTCCAGGAAATTTGTTCTCTCACGTCCTACATGTCATGCAAATTTGCCTCATTGCCCTAGGCTGAGCGGCACTGAGAAACCAAAACTGCTTCGCATTCCTTCTACAAAGTCATACCTTAAGACCCCATTCTTACAGGAGAAAGTCGGCTTGCCTTCCTGCTGTAAACAGAGCACAGTTCTTCCTCTTACACTACAGGGTTTTAGAAGAAGCCCAGCGCGATAGCATACCTAGAGCGCTCCTTGGGGGAGGCGGTTGGCTACACGCAGAACTCCGTGCCAAATAAACTTTATTCAAGGAACGGAGCAGTTTGTAGCCAGAGTGTATATTTACTTGGTAGAAATCACAAGGAGGTAGGCTGCGTGTTCGCTGGAAACGGGGACCTGATGGCACAAGCCTTGCTTTCCCATTTTGAATGCTCCATTCATGCTGCCTTGAAGCTACCTAAATAACAGTTTTAGGACGGGTCTCTAGTCACTGTAGGCAGGGCTCTGGGAAGGGAACGAGTGTTCTCTACATCAACAGGTTGCTTTCGTAGCCTGAGTGGGAGCCTCTCCTGACACGCTGTAGAGCTAAAAGGAAACTTGACGTGAGTCCTTTCCTCAAGGTAAAGCCTTGAATAGCCCTACCGAAGCTAAGTTTGGAGCAGTTTCCTTGAGGCATTAGTTTCAGGTCTGTTTTCTTTTAAGGTTAGTAAGCTTTTCAAGACAGCGAGGACCTCGCCTGGGCACCCTATTCCCTCCCAAAACACCGAATACAGGCAGGCTCCACTGGGCTGCTAAGAAACATCCAGGCCCGGAAACCTTTCCCAGTCACTCTGTGTATTTTGAGTGTAGGGCAACACACTGCACTCTTCCTTGGGAGAGCTAGATTTCCTCAGCCCTCTTTTGGCTCCAGGAAATGAGTTCTCTCATATCCTCCACGTCATGCAAATCTGCCTCTTAGCCCTAGGCTGAAGGGCACTGAGAAACCAAAACTGCTTCGCATTCCTTGCACAAAGTCATAGCTTAGGACCCCATCCTTACAGGAGAAAGTCGGCTTGCGTTCCTGCTGTAACCAAAGCACAGTTCTTCCTCTTACACGGCAGGGTTTTAGAAGAAGCTAAGCGCGATAGCATACCTAGAGCGCTCCTTGGGGGAGGCGGTTGGCTACACGCAGAACTCCGTTGCAAATAAACTTTATTCAAGGAAGGGACCAGTGGGTAGCTTGAGGGTCCATTTACTTGGTAGAAATCACAAGGAGATAGGCTGCATGTTCGCTGGAAACGGGGACCTGATGGCACAGGCCTTGCTTTCCCATTTTGAATGCTCCATTCATGCTGCCTTGAAGCTACCTAAATAACAGTTTTAGGACGGGTCTCTAGTCACTGTAGGCAGGGCTCTGGGAAGGGAACGAGTGTTCTCTATATCAACAGGCTGCTTTTATAGCCTGGGTGGGAGCTTTTCCTGAGAAGCTCTAGAGGTAAAGGAAACATGACGTGAGTCCTTTCCTCAAGGTAAAGCCTTGAATAGCCCTACCGAAGCTAAGTTTGGAGCAGTTTCCTTGAGGCATTAGTTTCAGGTCTGTTTTCTTTTAAGGTTAGTAAGCTTTTCAAGACAGCGAGGACCTCGCCTGGGCATCCTATTCCCTGCCAAAACACCGAGTACAGGCAGGCTCCACTGGGCTGCTAAGAAACATCCAGGCCCGGAAACCTTTCCCAGTCACTCTGTGTATTTTGAGTGTAGGGCAACACACTGCACTCTTCCTTGGGAGAGCTAGATTTCCTCAGCCCTCTTATGGCTCCAGGGAATGTGTTCTCTCATGTCCTCCACGTCATGCAAATCTGCCTCATTGCCCTAGGCTGAAGGGCACTGAGAAACCAAAACTGCTTCGCATTCCTTCTACAAAGTAATATCTTAAGACCCCATCCTTACAGGAGAAAGTCTGCTTGCGTTCCAGCTGTAACCAAAGCACAGTTCTTCCTCTTACACTACAGGGTTTTAGAAGAAAACCAGCGCGATAGCATACCTAGAGCGCTCCCTGGGGGAGGCGGTTGGCTACACGCAGAACTCCATGCCAAATAAACTTTATTCAAGGAAGGGACCAGTTTGTAGCCAGAGTGTATATTTACTTGGTAGAAATCACAAGGAGGTAGGCTGCGTGTTCGCTGGAAACGGGGCCTGATGGCACAAGCCTTGCTTTCCCATTTTGAATGCTCCATTCATGCTGCCTTGAAGTTACCTAAATAACAGTTTTAGGACGGGTCTCTAGTCACTGTAGGCAGGGGTCTGGGAAGGGAACGAGTGTTCTCTACATCAACAGGGTGCTTTTATAGCCTGGGTGGGAGCTTCTCCTGAGAAGCTCTAGAGCTAAAAGGAAACATGACGTGAGTTCTTTCCTCAAGGTAAAGCCTTGAATAGCCCTACCGAAGCTAAGTTTGGAGCAGTTTCCTTGAGGCATTAGTTTCAGGTCTGTTTTCTTTTAAGGTTAGTAAGCTTTTCAAGAAAGCGAGGACCTCTCCTGGGCACCCTATTCCCTGCAAGAACACCGAGTACAGGCAGGCGCCGCTGGGCTGCTAAGAAACATCCAGGCCTGGAAACCATTCCCAGTCACTCTGTGTATTTTGAGTGTAGGGCAACACACTGCACTCTTCCTTGGGAGAGCCAGATTTCCTCAACTCTCCAACAGCTCCAGGAAATTTGTTCTCTCACGTCCTACATGTCATGCAAATCTGCTTCATTGCCCTAGGCTGAGCGGCACTGAGAAACCAAAACTGCTTCGCATTCCTTCTACAAAGTCATACCTTAAGACCCCATCCTTACAGGAGAAAGTCGGCTTGCCTTCCTGCTGTAAACAAAGCACAGTTCTTCCTCTTACACTACAGGGTTTTAGAAGAAGCCCAGCGCGACAGCATACCTAGAGCGCTCCTTGGGGGAGGCGGTTGGCTACACGCAGAACTCCGTGCCAAATAAACTTTATTCAAGGAAGGGAGCAGTTTGTAGCCAGAGTGTATATTTACTTGGTAGAAATCACAAGGAGGTAGGCTGCGTGTTCGCTGGAAACGGGGACCTGATGGCACAAGCCTTGCTTTCCCATTTTGAATGCTCCATTCATGCTGCCTTGAAGCTACCTAAATAACAGTTTTAGGACGTGTCTCTAGTCACTGTAGGCAGGGCTCAGGGAAGGGAACGAGTGTTCTCTACATCAACAGGTTGCTTTCGTAGCCTGAGTGGGAGCCTCTCCTGAGACGCTGTAGAGCTAAAAGGAAACTTGACGTGAGTCCTTTCCTCAAGGTAAAGCCTTGAAGAGCTCTGCCGAAGCTAAGTTTGGAGCAGTTTCATTGAGGCATTAGTTTCAGGTCTGTTTTCTTTTAATGTTAGTAAGCTTTTCAAGACAGTGAGGACCTCACGTGGGCACCCTATTCCCTGCAAGAACACCGAGTACCGGCAGGCTCCACTGGGCTGCTAAGAAACATCCAGGCCTGGAAACCATTCCCAGTCACTCTGTGTATTTTGAGTGTAGGGCAACACACTGCACTCTTCCTTGGGAGAGCCAGACTTCCTCAGCTCTCCAACAGCTCCAGGAAATTTGTTCTCTCACGTCCTACATGTCATGCAAATCTGCTTCATTGCCCTAGGCTGAGCGGCACTGAGAAACCAAAACTGCTTCGCATTCCTTCTACAAAGTCATACCTTAAGACCCCATCCTTACAGGAGAAAGTCGGCTTGCCTTCCTGCTGTAAACAAAGCACAGTTCTTCCTCTTACACTACAGGGTTTTAGAAGAAGCCCAGCGCGACAGCATACCTAGAGCACTCCTTGGGGGAGGCGGTTGGCTACACGCAGAACTCCGTGCCAAATAAACTTTATTCAAGGAAGGGAGCAGTTTGTAGCCAGAGTGTATATTTACTTGGTAGAAATCACAAGGAGGTAGGCTGCGTGTTCGCTGGAAACGGGGACCTGATGGCACAAGCCTTGCTTTCCCATTTTGAATGCTCCATTCATGCTGCCTTGAAGCTACCTAAATAACAGTTTTAGGACGTGTCTCTAGTCACTGTAGGCAGGGCTCAGGGAAGGGAACGAGTGTTCTCTACATCAACAGGTTGCTTTCGTAGCCTGAGTGGGAGCCTCTCCTGAGACGCTGTAGAGCTAAAAGGAAACTTGACGTGAGTCCTTTCCTCAAGGTAAAGCCTTGAAGAGCTCTGCCGAAGCTAAGTTTGGAGCAGTTTCATTGAGGCATTAGTTTCAGGTCTGTTTTCTTTTAATGTTAGTAAGCTTTTCAAGACAGTGAGGACCTCACGTGGGCACCCTATTCCCTGCAAGAACACCGAGTACCGGCAGGATCCACTGGGCTGCTAAGGAACATCCAGGCCCGGAAACCTTTCCCAGTCACTCTGTGTATTTTGAGTGTAGGGCAACACACTGCACTCTTCCTTGGGAGAGCTAGATTTCCTCATCCCTCTTTTGGCTCCAGGAAATGTGTTCTCTCATATCCTCCACGTCATGCAAATCTGTCTCTTTGCCCTAGGCTGAAGGGCACTGAGAAACCAAAACTGCTTCGCATTCCTTGCACAAAGTCATAGCTTAGGACCCCATCCTTACAGGAGAAAGTCGGCTTGCGTTCCTGCTGTAACCAAAGCACAGTTCTTCCTCTTACTCGCCAGGGTTTTAGAAGAAGCTAAGCGCGATAGCATACCTAGAGCGCTCCTTGGGGGAGGCGGTTGGCTACACGCAGAACTCCGTGCCAAATAAACTTTATTCAAGGAAGGGACCAGTGCGTAGCTTCAGGGTACATTTACTTGGTAGAAATCACAAGGAGGTAGGCTGCATGTTCGCTGGAAACGGGGACCCGATGGCACAAGCCTTGCTTTCCCATTTTGAATGCTCCATTCATGCTGCCTTGAAGCTACCTAAATAACAGTTTTAGGACGGGTCTCTAGTCACTGTAGGCAGGGCTCTGGGAAGGGAACGAGTGTTCTTTCCCTCAACAGGGTGCTTCCTTAGCCTGGGTGGGAGCCTCTCCTGAGACGCTCTAGAGCTAAAAGGAAACTTGACGTGAGTCCTTTCCTCAAGGTAAAGCCTTGAAGAGCCCTGCAGAAGCTAAGTTTGGAGCAGTTTCCTTGAGGCATTAGTTTCAGGTCTGTTTTCTTTTAAGGTTAGTAAGCTTTTCAAGTCATCGAGGACCTCGCGTGGGCACCCTATTCCCTTCAAGAACACCGAGTACCGGCAGGCTCCACTGGGCTGCTAAGAAACATCCAGGCCTGGAAACCATTCCCAGTCACTCTGTGTATTTTGAGTGTAGGGCAACACACTGCACTCTTCCTTGGGAGAGCCAGATTTCCTCAGCTCTCCAACAGCTCCAGGAAATTTGTTCTCTCACGTCCTACATGTCATGCAAATTTGCCTCATTGCCCTAGGCTGAGCGGCACTGAGAAACCAAAACTGCTTCGCATTCCTTCTACAAAGTCATACCTTAAGACCCCATTCTTACAGGAGAAAGTCGGCTTGCCTTCCTGCTGTAAACAGAGCACAGTTCTTCCTCTTACACTACAGGGTTTTAGAAGAAGCCCAGCGCGATAGCATACCTAGAGCGCTCCTTGGGGGAGGCGGTTGGCTACACGCAGAACTCCGTGCCAAATAAACTTTATTCAAGGAACGGAGCAGTTTGTAGCCAGAGTGTATATTTACTTGGTAGAAATCACAAGGAGGTAGGCTGCGTGTTCGCTGGAAACGGGGACCTGATGGCACAAGCCTTGCTTTCCCATTTTGAATGCTCCATTCATGCTGCCTTGAAGCTACCTAAATAACAGTTTTAGGACGGGTCTCTAGTCACTGTAGGCAGGGCTCTGGGAAGGGAACGAGTGTTCTCTACATCAACAGGTTGCTTTCGTAGCCTGAGTGGGAGCCTCTCCTGACACGCTGTAGAGCTAAAAGGAAACTTGACGTGAGTCCTTTCCTCAAGGTAAAGCCTTGAATAGCCCTACCGAAGCTAAGTTTGGAGCAGTTTCCTTGAGGCATTAGTTTCAGGTCTGTTTTCTTTTAAGGTTAGTAAGCTTTTCAAGTCATCGAGGACCTCGCGTGGGCACCCTATTCCCTTCAAGAACACCGAGTACCGGCAGGCTCCACTGGGCTGCTAAGAAACATCCAGGCCTGGAAACCATTCCCAGTCACTCTGTGTATTTTGAGTGTAGGGCAACACACTGCACTCTTCCTTGGGAGAGCCAGATTTCCTCAGCTCTCCAACAGCTCCAGGAAATTTGTTCTCTCACGTCCTACATGTCATGCAAATTTGCCTCATTGCCCTAGGCTGAGCGGCACTGAGAAACCAAAACTGCTTCGCATTCCTTCTACAAAGTCATACCTTAAGACCCCATTCTTACAGGAGAAAGTCGGCTTGCCTTCCTGCTGTAAACAGAGCACAGTTCTTCCTCTTACACTACAGGGTTTTAGAAGAAGCCCAGCGCGATAGCATACCTAGAGCGCTCCTTGGGGGAGGCGGTTGGCTACACGCAGAACTCCGTGCCAAATAAACTTTATTCAAGGAACGGAGCAGTTTGTAGCCAGAGTGTATATTTACTTGGTAGAAATCACAAGGAGGTAGGCTGCGTGTTCGCTGGAAACGGGGACCTGATGGCACAAGCCTTGCTTTCCCATTTTGAATGCTCCATTCATGCTGCCTTGAAGCTACCTAAATAACAGTTTTAGGACGGGTCTCTAGTCACTGTAGGCAGGGGTCTGGGAAGGGAACGAGTGTTCTCTACATCAACAGGTTGCTTTCGTAGCCTGAGTGGGAGCCTCTCCTGACACGCTGTAGAGCTAAAAGGAAACTTGACGTGAGTCCTTTCCTCAAGGTAAAGCCTTGAATAGCCCTACCGAAGCTAAGTTTGGAGCAGTTTCCTTGAGGCATTAGTTTCAGGTCTGTTTTCTTTTAAGGTTAGTAAGCTTTTCAAGACAGCGAGGACCTCGCGTGGGCACCCTATTCCCTCCCAAAACACCGAATACAGGCAGGCTCCACTGGGCTGCTAAGAAACATCCAGGCCCGGAAACCTTTCCCAGTCACTCTGTGTATTTTGAGTGTAGGGCAACACACTGCACTCTTCCTTGGGAGAGCTAGATTTCCTCAGCCCTCTTTTGGCTCCAGGAAATGAGTTCTCTCATATCCTCCACGTCATGCAAATCTGCCTCTTAGCCCTAGGCTGAAGGGCACTGAGAAACCAAAACTGCTTCGCATTCCTTGCACAAAGTCATAGCTTAGGACCCCATCCTTACAGGAGAAAGTCGGCTTGCGTTCCTGCTGTAACCAAAGCACAGTTCTTCCTCTTACACGGCAGGGTTTTAGAAGAAGCTAAGCGCGATAGCATACCTAGAGCGCTCCTTGGGGGAGGCGGTTGGCTACACGCAGAACTCCGTTGCAAATAAACTTTATTCAAGGAAGGGACCAGTGGGTAGCTTGAGGGTCCATTTACTTGGTAGAAATCACAAGGAGATAGGCTGCATGTTCGCTGGAAACGGGGACCTGATGGCACAGGCCTTGCTTTCCCATTTTGAATGCTCCATTCATGCTGCCTTGAAGCTACCTAAATAACAGTTTTAGGACGGGTCTCTAGTCACTGTAGGCAGGGCTCTGGGAAGGGAACGAGTGTTCTCTATATCAACAGTCTGCTTTTATAGCCTGGGTGGGAGCTTTTCCTGAGAAGCTCTAGAGGTAAAGGAAACATGACGTGAGTCCTTTCCTCAAGGTAAAGCCTTGAATAGCCCTACCGAAGCTAAGTTTGGAGCAGTTTCCTTGAGGCATTAGTTTCAGGTCTGTTTTCTTTTAAGGTTAGTAAGCTTTTCAAGACAGCGAGGACCTCGCCTGGGCATCCTATTCCCTGCCAAAACACCGAGTACAGGCAGGCTCCACTGGGCTGCTAAGAAACATCCAGGCCCGGAAACCTTTCCCAGTCACTCTGTGTATTTTGAGTGTAGGGCAACACACTGCACTCTTCCTTGGGAGAGCTAGATTTCCTCAGCCCTCTTATGGCTCCAGGGAATGTGTTCTCTCATGTCCTCCACGTCATGCAAATCTGCCTCATTGCCCTAGGCTGAAGGGCACTGAGAAACCAAAACTGCTTCGCATTCCTTCTACAAAGTAATATCTTAAGACCCCATCCTTACAGGAGAAAGTCTGCTTGCGTTCCAGCTGTAACCAAAGCACAGTTCTTCCTCTTACACTACAGGGTTTTAGAAGAAAACCAGCGCGATAGCATACCTAGAGCGCTCCCTGGGGGAGGCGGTTGGCTACACGCAGAACTCCATGCCAAATAAACTTTATTCAAGGAAGGGACCAGTTTGTAGCCAGAGTGTATATTTACTTGGTAGAAATCACAAGGAGGTAGGCTGCGTGTTCGCTGGAAACGGGGCCTGATGGCACAAGCCTTGCTTTCCCATTTTGAATGCTCCATTCATGCTGCCTTGAAGTTACCTAAATAACAGTTTTAGGACGGGTCTCTAGTCACTGTAGGCAGGGGTCTGGGAAGGGAACGAGTGTTCTCTACATCAACAGGGTGCTTTTATAGCCTGGGTGGGAGCTTCTCCTGAGAAGCTCTAGAGCTAAAAGGAAACATGACGTGAGTTCTTTCCTCAAGGTAAAGCCTTGAATAGCCCTACCGAAGCTAAGTTTGGAGCAGTTTCCTTGAGGCATTAGTTTCAGGTCTGTTTTCTTTTAAGGTTAGTAAGCTTTTCAAGAAAGCGAGGACCTCTCCTGGGCACCCTATTCCCTGCAAGAACACCGAGTACAGGCAGGCGCCGCTGGGCTGCTAAGAAACATCCAGGCCTGGAAACCATTCCCAGTCACTCTGTGTATTTTGAGTGTAGGGCAACACACTGCACTCTTCCTTGGGAGAGCCAGATTTCCTCAACTCTCCAACAGCTCCAGGAAATTTGTTCTCTCACGTCCTACATGTCATGCAAATCTGCTTCATTGCCCTAGGCTGAGCGGCACTGAGAAACCAAAACTGCTTCGCATTCCTTCTACAAAGTCATACCTTAAGACCCCATCCTTACAGGAGAAAGTCGGCTTGCCTTCCTGCTGTAAACAAAGCACAGTTCTTCCTCTTACACTACAGGGTTTTAGAAGAAGCCCAGCGCGACAGCATACCTAGAGCGCTCCTTGGGGGAGGCGGTTGGCTACACGCAGAACTCCGTGCCAAATAAACTTTATTCAAGGAAGGGAGCAGTTTGTAGCCAGAGTGTATATTTACTTGGTAGAAATCACAAGGAGGTAGGCTGCGTGTTCGCTGGAAACGGGGACCTGATGGCACAAGCCTTGCTTTCCCATTTTGAATGCTCCATTCATGCTGCCTTGAAGCTACCTAAATAACAGTTTTAGGACGTGTCTCTAGTCACTGTAGGCAGGGCTCAGGGAAGGGAACGAGTGTTCTCTACATCAACAGGTTGCTTTCGTAGCCTGAGTGGGAGCCTCTCCTGAGACGCTGTAGAGCTAAAAGGAAACTTGACGTGAGTCCTTTCCTCAAGGTAAAGCCTTGAAGAGCTCTGCCGAAGCTAAGTTTGGAGCAGTTTCATTGAGGCATTAGTTTCAGGTCTGTTTTCTTTTAATGTTAGTAAGCTTTTCAAGACAGTGAGGACCTCACGTGGGCACCCTATTCCCTGCAAGAACACCGAGTACCGGCAGGCTCCACTGGGCTGCTAAGAAACATCCAGGCCTGGAAACCATTCCCAGTCACTCTGTGTATTTTGAGTGTAGGGCAACACACTGCACTCTTCCTTGGGAGAGCCAGACTTCCTCAGCTCTCCAACAGCTCCAGGAAATTTGTTCTCTCACGTCCTACATGTCATGCAAATCTGCTTCATTGCCCTAGGCTGAGCGGCACTGAGAAACCAAAACTGCTTCGCATTCCTTCTACAAAGTCATACCTTAAGACCCCATCCTTACAGGAGAAAGTCGGCTTGCCTTCCTGCTGTAAACAAAGCACAGTTCTTCCTCTTACACTACAGGGTTTTAGAAGAAGCCCAGCGCGACAGCATACCTAGAGCACTCCTTGGGGGAGGCGGTTGGCTACACGCAGAACTCCGTGCCAAATAAACTTTATTCAAGGAAGGGAGCAGTTTGTAGCCAGAGTGTATATTTACTTGGTAGAAATCACAAGGAGGTAGGCTGCGTGTTCGCTGGAAACGGGGACCTGATGGCACAAGCCTTGCTTTCCCATTTTGAATGCTCCATTCATGCTGCCTTGAAGCTACCTAAATAACAGTTTTAGGACGTGTCTCTAGTCACTGTAGGCAGGGCTCAGGGAAGGGAACGAGTGTTCTCTACATCAACAGGTTGCTTTCGTAGCCTGAGTGGGAGCCTCTCCTGAGACGCTGTAGAGCTAAAAGGAAACTTGACGTGAGTCCTTTCCTCAAGGTAAAGCCTTGAAGAGCTCTGCCGAAGCTAAGTTTGGAGCAGTTTCATTGAGGCATTAGTTTCAGGTCTGTTTTCTTTTAATGTTAGTAAGCTTTTCAAGACAGTGAGGACCTCACGTGGGCACCCTATTCCCTGCAAGAACACCGAGTACCGGCAGGATCCACTGGGCTGCTAAGGAACATCCAGGCCCGGAAACCTTTCCCAGTCACTCTGTGTATTTTGAGTGTAGGGCAACACACTGCACTCTTCCTTGGGAGAGCTAGATTTCCTCATCCCTCTTTTGGCTCCAGGAAATGTGTTCTCTCATATCCTCCACGTCATGCAAATCTGTCTCTTTGCCCTAGGCTGAAGGGCACTGAGAAACCAAAACTGCTTCGCATTCCTTGCACAAAGTCATAGCTTAGGACCCCATCCTTACAGGAGAAAGTCGGCTTGCGTTCCTGCTGTAACCAAAGCACAGTTCTTCCTCTTACTCGCCAGGGTTTTAGAAGAAGCTAAGCGCGATAGCATACCTAGAGCGCTCCTTGGGGGAGGCGGTTGGCTACACGCAGAACTCCGTGCCAAATAAACTTTATTCAAGGAAGGGACCAGTGCGTAGCTTCAGGGTACATTTACTTGGTAGAAATCACAAGGAGGTAGGCTGCATGTTCGCTGGAAACGGGGACCCGATGGCACAAGCCTTGCTTTCCCATTTTGAATGCTCCATTCATGCTGCCTTGAAGCTACCTAAATAACAGTTTTAGGACGGGTCTCTAGTCACTGTAGGCAGGGCTCTGGGAAGGGAACGAGTGTTCTTTCCCTCAACAGGGTGCTTCCTTAGGCTGGGTGGGAGCCTCTCCTGAGACGCTCTAGAGCTAAAAGGAAACTTGACGTGAGTCCTTTCCTCAAGGTAAAGCCTTGAAGAGCCCTGCAGAAGCTAAGTTTGGAGCAGTTTCCTTGAGGCATTAGTTTCAGGTCTGTTTTCTTTTAAGGTTAGTAAGCTTTTCAAGTCATCGAGGACCTCGCGTGGGCACCCTATTCCCTTCAAGAACACCGAGTACCGGCAGGCTCCACTGGGCTGCTAAGAAACATCCAGGCCTGGAAACCATTCCCAGTCACTCTGTGTATTTTGAGTGTAGGGCAACACACTGCACTCTTCCTTGGGAGAGCCAGATTTCCTCAGCTCTCCAACAGCTCCAGGAAATTTGTTCTCTCACGTCCTACATGTCATGCAAATTTGCCTCATTGCCCTAGGCTGAGCGGCACTGAGAAACCAAAACTGCTTCGCATTCTTTCTACAAAGTCATACCTTAAGACCCCATTCTTACAGGAGAAAGTCGGCTTGCCTTCCTGCTGTAAACAGAGCACAGTTCTTCCTCTTACACTACAGGGTTTTAGAAGAAGCCCAGCGCGATAGCATACCTAGAGCGCTCCTTGGGGGAGGCGGTTGGCTACACGCAGAACTCCGTGCCAAATAAACTTTATTCAAGGAACGGAGCAGTTTGTAGCCAGAGTGTATATTTACTTGGTAGAAATCACAAGGAGGTAGGCTGCGTGTTCGCTGGAAACGGGGACCTGATGGCACAAGCCTTGCTTTCCCATTTTGAATGCTCCATTCATGCTGCCTTGAAGCTACCTAAATAACAGTTTTAGGACGGGTCTCTAGTCACTGTAGGCAGGGCTCTGGGAAGGGAACGAGTGTTCTCTACATCAACAGGTTGCTTTCGTAGCCTGAGTGGGAGCCTCTCCTGACACGCTGTAGAGCTAAAAGGAAACTTGACGTGAGTCCTTTCCTCAAGGTAAAGCCTTGAATAGCCCTACCGAAGCTAAGTTTGGAGCAGTTTCCTTGAGGCATTAGTTTCAGGTCTGTTTTCTTTTAAGGTTAGTAAGCTTTTCAAGTCATCGAGGACCTCGCGTGGGCACCCTATTCCCTTCAAGAACACCGAGTACCGGCAGGCTCCACTGGGCTGCTAAGAAACATCCAGGCCTGGAAACCATTCCCAGTCACTCTGTGTATTTTGAGTGTAGGGCAACACACTGCACTCTTCCTTGGGAGAGCCAGATTTCCTCAGCTCTCCAACAGCTCCAGGAAATTTGTTCTCTCACGTCCTACATGTCATGCAAATTTGCCTCATTGCCCTAGGCTGAGCGGCACTGAGAAACCAAAACTGCTTCGCATTCCTTCTACAAAGTCATACCTTAAGACCCCATTCTTACAGGAGAAAGTCGGCTTGCCTTCCTGCTGTAAACAGAGCACAGTTCTTCCTCTTACACTACAGGGTTTTAGAAGAAGCCCAGCGCGATAGCATACCTAGAGCGCTCCTTGGGGGAGGCGGTTGGCTACACGCAGAACTCCGTGCCAAATAAACTTTATTCAAGGAACGGAGCAGTTTGTAGCCAGAGTGTATATTTACTTGGTAGAAATCACAAGGAGGTAGGCTGCGTGTTCGCTGGAAACGGGGACCTGATGGCACAAGCCTTGCTTTCCCATTTTGAATGCTCCATTCATGCTGCCTTGAAGCTACCTAAATAACAGTTTTAGGACGGGTCTCTAGTCACTGTAGGCAGGGGTCTGGGAAGGGAACGAGTGTTCTCTACATCAACAGGTTGCTTTCGTAGCCTGAGTGGGAGCCTCTCCTGACACGCTGTAGAGCTAAAAGGAAACTTGACGTGAGTCCTTTCCTCAAGGTAAAGCCTTGAATAGCCCTACCGAAGCTAAGTTTGGAGCAGTTTCCTTGAGGCATTAGTTTCAGGTCTGTTTTCTTTTAAGGTTAGTAAGCTTTTCAAGACAGCGAGGACCTCGCCTGGGCATCCTATTCCCTGCCAAAACACCGAGTACAGGCAGGCTCCACTGGGCTGCTAAGAAACATCCAGGCCCGGAAACCTTTCCCAGTCACTCTGTGTATTTTGAGTGTAGGGCAACACACTGCACTCTTCCTTGGGAGAGCTAGATTTCCTCAGCCCTCTTATGGCTCCAGGGAATGTGTTCTCTCATGTCCTCCACGTCATGCAAATCTGCCTCATTGCCCTAGGCTGAAGGGCACTGAGAAACCAAAACTGCTTCGCATTCCTTCTACAAAGTAATATCTTAAGACCCCATCCTTACAGGAGAAAGTCTGCTTGCGTTCCAGCTGTAACCAAAGCACAGTTCTTCCTCTTACACTACAGGGTTTTAGAAGAAAACCAGCGCGATAGCATACCTAGAGCGCTCCCTGGGGGAGGCGGTTGGCTACACGCAGAACTCCATGCCAAATAAACTTTATTCAAGGAAGGGACCAGTTTGTAGCCAGAGTGTATATTTACTTGGTAGAAATCACAAGGAGGTAGGCTGCGTGTTCGCTGGAAACGGGGCCTGATGGCACAAGCCTTGCTTTCCCATTTTGAATGCTCCATTCATGCTGCCTTGAAGTTACCTAAATAACAGTTTTAGGACGGGTCTCTAGTCACTGTAGGCAGGGGTCTGGGAAGGGAACGAGTGTTCTCTACATCAACAGGGTGCTTTTATAGCCTGGGTGGGAGCTTCTCCTGAGAAGCTCTAGAGCTAAAAGGAAACATGACGTGAGTTCTTTCCTCAAGGTAAAGCCTTGAATAGCCCTACCGAAGCTAAGTTTGGAGCAGTTTCCTTGAGGCATTAGTTTCAGGTCTGTTTTCTTTTAAGGTTAGTAAGCTTTTCAAGAAAGCGAGGACCTCTCCTGGGCACCCTATTCCCTGCAAGAACACCGAGTACAGGCAGGCGCCGCTGGGCTGCTAAGAAACATCCAGGCCTGGAAACCATTCCCAGTCACTCTGTGTATTTTGAGTGTAGGGCAACACACTGCACTCTTCCTTGGGAGAGCCAGATTTCCTCAACTCTCCAACAGCTCCAGGAAATTTGTTCTCTCACGTCCTACATGTCATGCAAATCTGCTTCATTGCCCTAGGCTGAGCGGCACTGAGAAACCAAAACTGCTTCGCATTCCTTCTACAAAGTCATACCTTAAGACCCCATCCTTACAGGAGAAAGTCGGCTTGCCTTCCTGCTGTAAACAAAGCACAGTTCTTCCTCTTACACTACAGGGTTTTAGAAGAAGCCCAGCGCGACAGCATACCTAGAGCGCTCCTTGGGGGAGGCGGTTGGCTACACGCAGAACTCCGTGCCAAATAAACTTTATTCAAGGAAGGGAGCAGTTTGTAGCCAGAGTGTATATTTACTTGGTAGAAATCACAAGGAGGTAGGCTGCGTGTTCGCTGGAAACGGGGACCTGATGGCACAAGCCTTGCTTTCCCATTTTGAATGCTCCATTCATGCTGCCTTGAAGCTACCTAAATAACAGTTTTAGGACGTGTCTCTAGTCACTGTAGGCAGGGCTCAGGGAAGGGAACGAGTGTTCTCTACATCAACAGGTTGCTTTCGTAGCCTGAGTGGGAGCCTCTCCTGAGACGCTGTAGAGCTAAAAGGAAACTTGACGTGAGTCCTTTCCTCAAGGTAAAGCCTTGAAGAGCTCTGCCGAAGCTAAGTTTGGAGCAGTTTCATTGAGGCATTAGTTTCAGGTCTGTTTTCTTTTAATGTTAGTAAGCTTTTCAAGACAGTGAGGACCTCACGTGGGCACCCTATTCCCTGCAAGAACACCGAGTACCGGCAGGCTCCACTGGGCTGCTAAGAAACATCCAGGCCTGGAAACCATTCCCAGTCACTCTGTGTATTTTGAGTGTAGGGCAACACACTGCACTCTTCCTTGGGAGAGCCAGACTTCCTCAGCTCTCCAACAGCTCCAGGAAATTTGTTCTCTCACGTCCTACATGTCATGCAAATCTGCTTCATTGCCCTAGGCTGAGCGGCACTGAGAAACCAAAACTGCTTCGCATTCCTTCTACAAAGTCATACCTTAAGACCCCATCCTTACAGGAGAAAGTCGGCTTGCCTTCCTGCTGTAAACAAAGCACAGTTCTTCCTCTTACACTACAGGGTTTTAGAAGAAGCCCAGCGCGACAGCATACCTAGAGCACTCCTTGGGGGAGGCGGTTGGCTACACGCAGAACTCCGTGCCAAATAAACTTTATTCAAGGAAGGGAGCAGTTTGTAGCCAGAGTGTATATTTACTTGGTAGAAATCACAAGGAGGTAGGCTGCGTGTTCGCTGGAAACGGGGACCTGATGGCACAAGCCTTGCTTTCCCATTTTGAATGCTCCATTCATGCTGCCTTGAAGCTACCTAAATAACAGTTTTAGGACGTGTCTCTAGTCACTGTAGGCAGGGCTCAGGGAAGGGAACGAGTGTTCTCTACATCAACAGGTTGCTTTCGTAGCCTGAGTGGGAGCCTCTCCTGAGACGCTGTAGAGCTAAAAGGAAACTTGACGTGAGTCCTTTCCTCAAGGTAAAGCCTTGAAGAGCTCTGCCGAAGCTAAGTTTGGAGCAGTTTCATTGAGGCATTAGTTTCAGGTCTGTTTTCTTTTAATGTTAGTAAGCTTTTCAAGACAGTGAGGACCTCACGTGGGCACCCTATTCCCTGCAAGAACACCGAGTACCGGCAGGATCCACTGGGCTGCTAAGGAACATCCAGGCCCGGAAACCTTTCCCAGTCACTCTGTGTATTTTGAGTGTAGGGCAACACACTGCACTCTTCCTTGGGAGAGCTAGATTTCCTCATCCCTCTTTTGGCTCCAGGAAATGTGTTCTCTCATATCCTCCACGTCATGCAAATCTGTCTCTTTGCCCTAGGCTGAAGGGCACTGAGAAACCAAAACTGCTTCGCATTCCTTGCACAAAGTCATAGCTTAGGACCCCATCCTTACAGGAGAAAGTCGGCTTGCGTTCCTGCTGTAACCAAAGCACAGTTCTTCCTCTTACTCGCCAGGGTTTTAGAAGAAGCTAAGCGCGATAGCATACCTAGAGCGCTCCTTGGGGGAGGCGGTTGGCTACACGCAGAACTCCGTGCCAAATAAACTTTATTCAAGGAAGGGACCAGTGCGTAGCTTCAGGGTACATTTACTTGGTAGAAATCACAAGGAGGTAGGCTGCATGTTCGCTGGAAACGGGGACCCGATGGCACAAGCCTTGCTTTCCCATTTTGAATGCTCCATTCATGCTGCCTTGAAGCTACCTAAATAACAGTTTTAGGACGGGTCTCTAGTCACTGTAGGCAGGGCTCTGGGAAGGGAACGAGTGTTCTCTACATCAACAGGTTGCTTTCGTAGCCTGAGTGGGAGCCTCTCCTGACACGCTGTAGAGCTAAAAGGAAACTTGACGTGAGTCCTTTCCTCAAGGTAAAGCCTTGAATAGCCCTACCGAAGCTAAGTTTGGAGCAGTTTCCTTGAGGCATTAGTTTCAGGTCTGTTTTCTTTTAAGGTTAGTAAGCTTTTCAAGTCATCGAGGACCTCGCGTGGGCACCCTATTCCCTTCAAGAACACCGAGTACCGGCAGGCTCCACTGGGCTGCTAAGAAACATCCAGGCCTGGAAACCATTCCCAGTCACTCTGTGTATTTTGAGTGTAGGGCAACACACTGCACTCTTCCTTGGGAGAGCCAGATTTCCTCAGCTCTCCAACAGCTCCAGGAAATTTGTTCTCTCATGTCCTACATGTCATGCAAATTTGCCTCATTGCCCTAGGCTGAGCGGCACTGAGAAACCAAAACTGCTTCGCATTCCTTCTACAAAGTCATACCTTAAGACCCCATTCTTACAGGAGAAAGTCGGCTTGCCTTCCTGCTGTAAACAGAGCACAGTTCTTCCTCTTACACTACAGGGTTTTAGAAGAAGCCCAGCGCGATAGCATACCTAGAGCGCTCCTTGGGGGAGGCGGTTGGCTACACGCAGAACTCCGTGCCAAATAAACTTTATTCAAGGAACGGAGCAGTTTGTAGCCAGAGTGTATATTTACTTGGTAGAAATCACAAGGAGGTAGGCTGCGTGTTCGCTGGAAACGGGGACCTGATGGCACAAGCCTTGCTTTCCCATTTTGAATGCTCCATTCATGCTGCCTTGAAGCTACCTAAATAACAGTTTTAGGACGGGTCTCTAGTCACTGTAGGCAGGGGTCTGGGAAGGGAACGAGTGTTCTCTACATCAACAGGTTGCTTTCGTAGCCTGAGTGGGAGCCTCTCCTGACACGCTGTAGAGCTAAAAGGAAACTTGACGTGAGTCCTTTCCTCAAGGTAAAGCCTTGAATAGCCCTACCGAAGCTAAGTTTGGAGCAGTTTCCTTGAGGCATTAGTTTCAGGTCTGTTTTCTTTTAAGGTTAGTAAGCTTTTCAAGACAGCGAGGACCTCGCGTGGGCACCCTATTCCCTCCCAAAACACCGAATACAGGCAGGCTCCACTGGGCTGCTAAGAAACATCCAGGCCCGGAAACCTTTCCCAGTCACTCTGTGTATTTTGAGTGTAGGGCAACACACTGCACTCTTCCTTGGGAGAGCTAGATTTCCTCAGCCCTCTTTTGGCTCCAGGAAATGAGTTCTCTCATATCCTCCACGTCATGCAAATCTGCCTCTTAGCCCTAGGCTGAAGGGCACTGAGAAACCAAAACTGCTTCGCATTCCTTGCACAAAGTCATAGCTTAGGACCCCATCCTTACAGGAGAAAGTCGGCTTGCGTTCCTGCTGTAACCAAAGCACAGTTCTTCCTCTTACACGGCAGGGTTTTAGAAGAAGCTAAGCGCGATAGCATACCTAGAGCGCTCCTTGGGGGAGGCGGTTGGCTACACGCAGAACTCCGTTGCAAATAAACTTTATTCAAGGAAGGGACCAGTGGGTAGCTTGAGGGTCCATTTACTTGGTAGAAATCACAAGGAGATAGGCTGCATGTTCGCTGGAAACGGGGACCTGATGGCACAGGCCTTGCTTTCCCATTTTGAATGCTCCATTCATGCTGCCTTGAAGCTACCTAAATAACAGTTTTAGGACGGGTCTCTAGTCACTGTAGGCAGGGCTCTGGGAAGGGAACGAGTGTTCTCTATATCAACAGTCTGCTTTTATAGCCTGGGTGGGAGCTTTTCCTGAGAAGCTCTAGAGGTAAAGGAAACATGACGTGAGTCCTTTCCTCAAGGTAAAGCCTTGAATAGCCCTACCGAAGCTAAGTTTGGAGCAGTTTCCTTGAGGCATTAGTTTCAGGTCTGTTTTCTTTTAAGGTTAGTAAGCTTTTCAAGACAGCGAGGACCTCGCCTGGGCATCCTATTCCCTGCCAAAACACCGAGTACAGGCAGGCTCCACTGGGCTGCTAAGAAACATCCAGGCCCGGAAACCTTTCCCAGTCACTCTGTGTATTTTGAGTGTAGGGCAACACACTGCACTCTTCCTTGGGAGAGCTAGATTTCCTCAGCCCTCTTATGGCTCCAGGGAATGTGTTCTCTCATGTCCTCCACGTCATGCAAATCTGCCTCATTGCCCTAGGCTGAAGGGCACTGAGAAACCAAAACTGCTTCGCATTCCTTCTACAAAGTAATATCTTAAGACCCCATCCTTACAGGAGAAAGTCTGCTTGCGTTCCAGCTGTAACCAAAGCACAGTTCTTCCTCTTACACTACAGGGTTTTAGAAGAAAACCAGCGCGATAGCATACCTAGAGCGCTCCCTGGGGGAGGCGGTTGGCTACACGCAGAACTCCATGCCAAATAAACTTTATTCAAGGAAGGGACCAGTTTGTAGCCAGAGTGTATATTTACTTGGTAGAAATCACAAGGAGGTAGGCTGCGTGTTCGCTGGAAACGGGGCCTGATGGCACAAGCCTTGCTTTCCCATTTTGAATGCTCCATTCATGCTGCCTTGAAGTTACCTAAATAACAGTTTTAGGACGGGTCTCTAGTCACTGTAGGCAGGGGTCTGGGAAGGGAACGAGTGTTCTCTACATCAACAGGGTGCTTTTATAGCCTGGGTGGGAGCTTCTCCTGAGAAGCTCTAGAGCTAAAAGGAAACATGACGTGAGTTCTTTCCTCAAGGTAAAGCCTTGAATAGCCCTACCGAAGCTAAGTTTGGAGCAGTTTCCTTGAGGCATTAGTTTCAGGTCTGTTTTCTTTTAAGGTTAGTAAGCTTTTCAAGAAAGCGAGGACCTCTCCTGGGCACCCTATTCCCTGCAAGAACACCGAGTACAGGCAGGCGCCGCTGGGCTGCTAAGAAACATCCAGGCCTGGAAACCATTCCCAGTCACTCTGTGTATTTTGAGTGTAGGGCAACACACTGCACTCTTCCTTGGGAGAGCCAGATTTCCTCAACTCTCCAACAGCTCCAGGAAATTTGTTCTCTCACGTCCTACATGTCATGCAAATCTGCTTCATTGCCCTAGGCTGAGCGGCACTGAGAAACCAAAACTGCTTCGCATTCCTTCTACAAAGTCATACCTTAAGACCCCATCCTTACAGGAGAAAGTCGGCTTGCCTTCCTGCTGTAAACAAAGCACAGTTCTTCCTCTTACACTACAGGGTTTTAGAAGAAGCCCAGCGCGACAGCATACCTAGAGCGCTCCTTGGGGGAGGCGGTTGGCTACACGCAGAACTCCGTGCCAAATAAACTTTATTCAAGGAAGGGAGCAGTTTGTAGCCAGAGTGTATATTTACTTGGTAGAAATCACAAGGAGGTAGGCTGCGTGTTCGCTGGAAACGGGGACCTGATGGCACAAGCCTTGCTTTCCCATTTTGAATGCTCCATTCATGCTGCCTTGAAGCTACCTAAATAACAGTTTTAGGACGTGTCTCTAGTCACTGTAGGCAGGGCTCAGGGAAGGGAACGAGTGTTCTCTACATCAACAGGTTGCTTTCGTAGCCTGAGTGGGAGCCTCTCCTGAGACGCTGTAGAGCTAAAAGGAAACTTGACGTGAGTCCTTTCCTCAAGGTAAAGCCTTGAAGAGCTCTGCCGAAGCTAAGTTTGGAGCAGTTTCATTGAGGCATTAGTTTCAGGTCTGTTTTCTTTTAATGTTAGTAAGCTTTTCAAGACAGTGAGGACCTCACGTGGGCACCCTATTCCCTGCAAGAACACCGAGTACCGGCAGGCTCCACTGGGCTGCTAAGAAACATCCAGGCCTGGAAACCATTCCCAGTCACTCTGTGTATTTTGAGTGTAGGGCAACACACTGCACTCTTCCTTGGGAGAGCCAGACTTCCTCAGCTCTCCAACAGCTCCAGGAAATTTGTTCTCTCACGTCCTACATGTCATGCAAATCTGCTTCATTGCCCTAGGCTGAGCGGCACTGAGAAACCAAAACTGCTTCGCATTCCTTCTACAAAGTCATACCTTAAGACCCCATCCTTACAGGAGAAAGTCGGCTTGCCTTCCTGCTGTAAACAAAGCACAGTTCTTCCTCTTACACTACAGGGTTTTAGAAGAAGCCCAGCGCGACAGCATACCTAGAGCACTCCTTGGGGGAGGCGGTTGGCTACACGCAGAACTCCGTGCCAAATAAACTTTATTCAAGGAAGGGAGCAGTTTGTAGCCAGAGTGTATATTTACTTGGTAGAAATCACAAGGAGGTAGGCTGCGTGTTCGCTGGAAACGGGGACCTGATGGCACAAGCCTTGCTTTCCCATTTTGAATGCTCCATTCATGCTGCCTTGAAGCTACCTAAATAACAGTTTTAGGACGTGTCTCTAGTCACTGTAGGCAGGGCTCAGGGAAGGGAACGAGTGTTCTCTACATCAACAGGTTGCTTTCGTAGCCTGAGTGGGAGCCTCTCCTGAGACGCTGTAGAGCTAAAAGGAAACTTGACGTGAGTCCTTTCCTCAAGGTAAAGCCTTGAAGAGCTCTGCCGAAGCTAAGTTTGGAGCAGTTTCATTGAGGCATTAGTTTCAGGTCTGTTTTCTTTTAATGTTAGTAAGCTTTTCAAGACAGTGAGGACCTCACGTGGGCACCCTATTCCCTGCAAGAACACCGAGTACCGGCAGGATCCACTGGGCTGCTAAGGAACATCCAGGCCCGGAAACCTTTCCCAGTCACTCTGTGTATTTTGAGTGTAGGGCAACACACTGCACTCTTCCTTGGGAGAGCTAGATTTCCTCATCCCTCTTTTGGCTCCAGGAAATGTGTTCTCTCATATCCTCCACGTCATGCAAATCTGTCTCTTTGCCCTAGGCTGAAGGGCACTGAGAAACCAAAACTGCTTCGCATTCCTTGCACAAAGTCATAGCTTAGGACCCCATCCTTACAGGAGAAAGTCGGCTTGCGTTCCTGCTGTAACCAAAGCACAGTTCTTCCTCTTACTCGCCAGGGTTTTAGAAGAAGCTAAGCGCGATAGCATACCTAGAGCGCTCCTTGGGGGAGGCGGTTGGCTACACGCAGAACTCCGTGCCAAATAAACTTTATTCAAGGAAGGGACCAGTGCGTAGCTTCAGGGTACATTTACTTGGTAGAAATCACAAGGAGGTAGGCTGCATGTTCGCTGGAAACGGGGACCCGATGGCACAAGCCTTGCTTTCCCATTTTGAATGCTCCATTCATGCTGCCTTGAAGCTACCTAAATAACAGTTTTAGGACGGGTCTCTAGTCACTGTAGGCAGGGCTCTGGGAAGGGAACGAGTGTTCTTTCCCTCAACAGGGTGCTTCCTTAGCCTGGGTGGGAGCCTCTCCTGAGACGCTCTAGAGCTAAAAGGAAACTTGACGTGAGTCCTTTCCTCAAGGTAAAGCCTTGAAGAGCCCTGCAGAAGCTAAGTTTGGAGCAGTTTCCTTGAGGCATTAGTTTCAGGTCTGTTTTCTTTTAAGGTTAGTAAGCTTTTCAAGTCATCGAGGACCTCGCGTGGGCACCCTATTCCCTTCAAGAACACCGAGTACCGGCAGGCTCCACTGGGCTGCTAAGAAACATCCAGGCCTGGAAACCATTCCCAGTCACTCTGTGTATTTTGAGTGTAGGGCAACACACTGCACTCTTCCTTGGGAGAGCCAGATTTCCTCAGCTCTCCAACAGCTCCAGGAAATTTGTTCTCTCACGTCCTACATGTCATGCAAATTTGCCTCATTGCCCTAGGCTGAGCGGCACTGAGAAACCAAAACTGCTTCGCATTCCTTCTACAAAGTCATACCTTAAGACCCCATTCTTACAGGAGAAAGTCGGCTTGCCTTCCTGCTGTAAACAGAGCACAGTTCTTCCTCTTACACTACAGGGTTTTAGAAGAAGCCCAGCGCGATAGCATACCTAGAGCGCTCCTTGGGGGAGGCGGTTGGCTACACGCAGAACTCCGTGCCAAATAAACTTTATTCAAGGAACGGAGCAGTTTGTAGCCAGAGTGTATATTTACTTGGTAGAAATCACAAGGAGGTAGGCTGCGTGTTCGCTGGAAACGGGGACCTGATGGCACAAGCCTTGCTTTCCCATTTTGAATGCTCCATTCATGCTGCCTTGAAGCTACCTAAATAACAGTTTTAGGACGGGTCTCTAGTCACTGTAGGCAGGGGTCTGGGAAGGGAACGAGTGTTCTCTACATCAACAGGTTGCTTTCGTAGCCTGAGTGGGAGCCTCTCCTGACACGCTGTAGAGCTAAAAGGAAACTTGACGTGAGTCCTTTCCTCAAGGTAAAGCCTTGAATAGCCCTACCGAAGCTAAGTTTGGAGCAGTTTCCTTGAGGCATTAGTTTCAGGTCTGTTTTCTTTTAAGGTTAGTAAGCTTTTCAAGTCATCGAGGACCTCGCGTGGGCACCCTATTCCCTTCAAGAACACCGAGTACCGGCAGGCTCCACTGGGCTGCTAAGAAACATCCAGGCCTGGAAACCATTCCCAGTCACTCTGTGTATTTTGAGTGTAGGGCAACACACTGCACTCTTCCTTGGGAGAGCCAGATTTCCTCAGCTCTCCAACAGCTCCAGGAAATTTGTTCTCTCACGTCCTACATGTCATGCAAATTTGCCTCATTGCCCTAGGCTGAGCGGCACTGAGAAACCAAAACTGCTTCGCATTCCTTCTACAAAGTCATACCTTAAGACCCCATTCTTACAGGAGAAAGTCGGCTTGCCTTCCTGCTGTAAACAGAGCACAGTTCTTCCTCTTACACTACAGGGTTTTAGAAGAAGCCCAGCGCGATAGCATACCTAGAGCGCTCCTTGGGGGAGGCGGTTGGCTACACGCAGAACTCCGTGCCAAATAAACTTTATTCAAGGAACGGAGCAGTTTGTAGCCAGAGTGTATATTTACTTGGTAGAAATCACAAGGAGGTAGGCTGCTTGTTCGCTGGAAACGGGGACCTGATGGCACAAGCCTTGCTTTCCCATTTTGAATGCTCCATTCATGCTGCCTTGAAGCTACCTAAATAACAGTTTTAGGACGGGTCTCTAGTCACTGTAGGCAGGGCTCTGGGAAGGGAACGAGTGTTCTCTATATCAACAGGCTGCTTTTATAGCCTGGGTGGGAGCTTTTCCTGAGAAGCTCTAGAGCTAAAAGGAAACATGACGTGAGTCCTTTCCTCAAGGTAAAGCCTTGAATAGCCCTACCGAAGCTAAGTTTGGAGCAGTTTCCTTGAGGCATTAGTTTCAGGTCTGTTTTCTTTTAAGGTTAGTAAGCTTTTCAAGACAGCGAGGACCTCGCCTGGGCATCCTATTCCCTGCCAAAACACCGAGTACAGGCAGGCTCCACTGGGCTGCTAAGAAACATCCAGGCCCGGAAACCTTTCCCAGTCACTCTGTGTATTTTGAGTGTAGGGCAACACACTGCACTCTTCCTTGGGAGAGCTAGATTTCCTCAGCCCTCTTATGGCTCCAGGGAATGTGTTCTCTCATGTCCTCCACGTCATGCAAATCTGCCTCATTGCCCTAGGCTGAAGGGCACTGAGAAACCAAAACTGCTTCGCATTCCTTCTACAAAGTAATATCTTAAGACCCCATCCTTACAGGAGAAAGTCTGCTTGCGTTCCAGCTGTAACCAAAGCACAGTTCTTCCTCTTACACTACAGGGTTTTAGAAGAAAACCAGCGCGATAGCATACCTAGAGCGCTCCCTGGGGGAGGCGGTTGGCTACACGCAGAACTCCATGCCAAATAAACTTTATTCAAGGAAGGGACCAGTTTGTAGCCAGAGTGTATATTTACTTGGTAGAAATCACAAGGAGGTAGGCTGCGTGTTCGCTGGAAACGGGGCCTGATGGCACAAGCCTTGCTTTCCCATTTTGAATGCTCCATTCATGCTGCCTTGAAGTTACCTAAATAACAGTTTTAGGACGGGTCTCTAGTCACTGTAGGCAGGGGTCTGGGAAGGGAACGAGTGTTCTCTACATCAACAGGGTGCTTTTATAGCCTGGGTGGGAGCTTCTCCTGAGAAGCTCTAGAGCTAAAAGGAAACATGACGTGAGTTCTTTCCTCAAGGTAAAGCCTTGAATAGCCCTACCGAAGCTAAGTTTGGAGCAGTTTCCTTGAGGCATTAGTTTCAGGTCTGTTTTCTTTTAAGGTTAGTAAGCTTTTCAAGAAAGCGAGGACCTCTCCTGGGCACCCTATTCCCTGCAAGAACACCGAGTACAGGCAGGCGCCGCTGGGCTGCTAAGAAACATCCAGGCCTGGAAACCATTCCCAGTCACTCTGTGTATTTTGAGTGTAGGGCAACACACTGCACTCTTCCTTGGGAGAGCCAGATTTCCTCAACTCTCCAACAGCTCCAGGAAATTTGTTCTCTCACGTCCTACATGTCATGCAAATCTGCTTCATTGCCCTAGGCTGAGCGGCACTGAGAAACCAAAACTGCTTCGCATTCCTTCTACAAAGTCATACCTTAAGACCCCATCCTTACAGGAGAAAGTCGGCTTGCCTTCCTGCTGTAAACAAAGCACAGTTCTTCCTCTTACACTACAGGGTTTTAGAAGAAGCCCAGCGCGACAGCATACCTAGAGCGCTCCTTGGGGGAGGCGGTTGGCTACACGCAGAACTCCGTGCCAAATAAACTTTATTCAAGGAAGGGAGCAGTTTGTAGCCAGAGTGTATATTTACTTGGTAGAAATCACAAGGAGGTAGGCTGCGTGTTCGCTGGAAACGGGGACCTGATGGCACAAGCCTTGCTTTCCCATTTTGAATGCTCCATTCATGCTGCCTTGAAGCTACCTAAATAACAGTTTTAGGACGTGTCTCTAGTCACTGTAGGCAGGGCTCAGGGAAGGGAACGAGTGTTCTCTACATCAACAGGTTGCTTTCGTAGCCTGAGTGGGAGCCTCTCCTGAGACGCTGTAGAGCTAAAAGGAAACTTGACGTGAGTCCTTTCCTCAAGGTAAAGCCTTGAAGAGCTCTGCCGAAGCTAAGTTTGGAGCAGTTTCATTGAGGCATTAGTTTCAGGTCTGTTTTCTTTTAATGTTAGTAAGCTTTTCAAGACAGTGAGGACCTCACGTGGGCACCCTATTCCCTGCAAGAACACCGAGTACCGGCAGGCTCCACTGGGCTGCTAAGAAACATCCAGGCCTGGAAACCATTCCCAGTCACTCTGTGTATTTTGAGTGTAGGGCAACACACTGCACTCTTCCTTGGGAGAGCCAGACTTCCTCAGCTCTCCAACAGCTCCAGGAAATTTGTTCTCTCACGTCCTACATGTCATGCAAATCTGCTTCATTGCCCTAGGCTGAGCGGCACTGAGAAACCAAAACTGCTTCGCATTCCTTCTACAAAGTCATACCTTAAGACCCCATCCTTACAGGAGAAAGTCGGCTTGCCTTCCTGCTGTAAACAAAGCACAGTTCTTCCTCTTACACTACAGGGTTTTAGAAGAAGCCCAGCGCGACAGCATACCTAGAGCACTCCTTGGGGGAGGCGGTTGGCTACACGCAGAACTCCGTGCCAAATAAACTTTATTCAAGGAAGGGAGCAGTTTGTAGCCAGAGTGTATATTTACTTGGTAGAAATCACAAGGAGGTAGGCTGCGTGTTCGCTGGAAACGGGGACCTGATGGCACAAGCCTTGCTTTCCCATTTTGAATGCTCCATTCATGCTGCCTTGAAGCTACCTAAATAACAGTTTTAGGACGTGTCTCTAGTCACTGTAGGCAGGGCTCAGGGAAGGGAACGAGTGTTCTCTACATCAACAGGTTGCTTTCGTAGCCTGAGTGGGAGCCTCTCCTGAGACGCTGTAGAGCTAAAAGGAAACTTGACGTGAGTCCTTTCCTCAAGGTAAAGCCTTGAAGAGCTCTGCCGAAGCTAAGTTTGGAGCAGTTTCATTGAGGCATTAGTTTCAGGTCTGTTTTCTTTTAATGTTAGTAAGCTTTTCAAGACAGTGAGGACCTCACGTGGGCACCCTATTCCCTGCAAGAACACCGAGTACCGGCAGGCTCCACTGGGCTGCTAAGAAACATCCAGGCCTGGAAACCATTCCCAGTCACTCTGTGTATTTTGAGTGTAGGGCAACACACTGCACTCTTCCTTGGGAGAGCCAGACTTCCTCAGCTCTCCAACAGCTCCAGGAAATTTGTTCTCTCACGTCCTACATGTCTTGCAAATCTGCTTCTTTGCCCTAGGCTGAGCGGCACTGAGAAACCAAAACTGCTTCGCATTCCTTCTACAAAGTCATACCTTAAGACCCCATCCTTACAGGAGAAAGTCGGCTTGCCTTCCTGCTGTAAACAAAGCACAGTTCTTCCTCTTACACTACAGGGTTTTAGAAGAAGCCCAGCGCGACAGCATAACTAGAGCGCTCCTTGGGGGAGGCGGTTGGCTACACGCAGAACTCCGTGCCAAATAAACTTTATTCAAGGAAGGGAGCAGTTTGTAGCCAGAGTGTATATTTACTTGGTAGAAATCACAAGGAGGTAGGCTGCGTGTTCGCTGGAAACGGGGACCTGATGGCACAAGCCTTGCTTTCCCATTTTGAATGCTCCATTCATGCTGCCTTGAAGCTACCTAAAAGTTTTAGGACGTGTCTCTAGTCACTGTAGGCAGGGCTCAGGGAAGGGAACGAGTGTTCTCTACATCAACAGGTTGCTTTCGTAGCCTGAGTGGGAGCCTCTCCTGAGACGCTGTAGAGCTAAAAGGAAACTTGACGTGAGTCCTTTCCTCAAGGTAAAGCCTTGAAGAGCTCTGCCGAAGCTAAGTTTGGAGCAGTTTCATTGAGGCATTAGTTTCAGGTCTGTTTTCTTTTAATGTTAGTAAGCTTTTCAAGACAGTGAGGACCTCACGTGGGCACCCTATTCCCTGCAAGAACACCGAGTACCGGCAGGATCCACTGGGCTGCTAAGGAACATCCAGGCCCGGAAACCTTTCCCAGTCACTCTGTGTATTTTGAGTGTAGGGCAACACACTGCACTCTTCCTTGGGAGAGCTAGATTTCCTCATCCCTCTTTTGGCTCCAGGAAATGTGTTCTCTCATATCCTCCACGTCATGCAAATCTGTCTCTTTGCCCTAGGCTGAAGGGCACTGAGAAACCAAAACTGCTTCGCATTCCTTGCACAAAGTCATAGCTTAGGACCCCATCCTTACAGGAGAAAGTCGGCTTGCGTTCCTGCTGTAACCAAAGCACAGTTCTTCCTCTTACTCGCCAGGGTTTTAGAAGAAGCTAAGCGCGATAGCATACCTAGAGCGCTCCTTGGGGGAGGCGGTTGGCTACACGCAGAACTCCGTGCCAAATAAACTTTATTCAAGGAAGGGACCAGTGCGTAGCTTCAGGGTACATTTACTTGGTAGAAATCACAAGGAGGTAGGCTGCATGTTCGCTGGAAACGGGGACCCGATGGCACAAGCCTTGCTTTCCCATTTTGAATGCTCCATTCATGCTGCCTTGAAGCTACCTAAATAACAGTTTTAGGACGGATCTCTAGTCACTGTAGGCAGGGCTCTGGGAAGGGAACGAGTGTTCTCTCCCTCAACAGGGTGCTTCCTTAGCCTGGGTGGGAGCCTCTCCTGAGACGCTCTAGAGCTAAAAGGAAACTTGACGTGAGTCCTTTCCTCAAGGTAAAGCCTTGAAGAGCCCTGCAGAAGCTAAGTTTGGAGCAGTTTCCTTGAGGCATTAGTTTCAGGTCTGTTTTCTTTTAAGGTTAGTAAGCTTTTCAAGACAGCGAGGACCTCGCCTGGGCACCCTATTCCCTGCCAAAACACCGAGTACAGGCAGGCTCCACTGGGCTGCTAAGAAACATCCAGGCCCGGAAAACTTTCCCAGTCACTCTGTGTATTTTGAGTGTAGGGCAACACACTGCACTCTTCCTTGGGAGAGCCAGATTTCCTCAGCTCTCCAACAGCTCCAGGAAATTTGTTCTCTCACGTCCTACATGTCATGCAAATTTGCCTCATTGCCCTAGGCTGAGCGGCACTGAGAAACCAAAACTGCTTCGCATTCCTTCTACAAAGTCATACCTTAAGACCCCATTCTTACAGGAGAAACTCGGCTTGCCTTCCTGCTGTAAACAGAGCACAGTTCTTCCTCTTACACTACAGGGTTTTAGAAGAAGCCCAGCGCGATAGCATACCTAGAGCGCTCCTTGGGGGAGGCGGTTGGCTACACGCAGAACTCCGTGCCATATAAACTTTATTCAAGGAACGGAGCAGTTTGTAGCCAGAGTGTATATTTACTTGGTAGAAATCACAAGGAGGTAGGCTGCGTGTTCGCTGGAAACGGGGACCTGATGGCACAAGCCTTGCTTTCCCATTTTGAATGCTCCATTCATGCTGCCTTGAAGCTACCTAAATAACAGTTTTAGGACGGGTCTCTAGTCACTGTAGGCAGGGGTCTGGGAAGGGAACGAGTGTTCTCTACATCAACAGGTTGCTTTCGTAGCCTGAGTGGGAGCCTCTCCTGACACGCTGTAGAGCTAAAAGGAAACTTGACGTGAGTCCTTTCCTCAAGGTAAAGCCTTGAATAGCCCTACCGAAGCTAAGTTTGGAGCAGTTTCCTTGAGGCATTAGTTTCAGGTCTGTTTTCTTTTAAGGTTAGTAAGCTTTTCAAGACAGCGAGGACCTCGCCTGGGCACCCTATTCCCTCCCAAAACACCGAATACAGGCAGGCTCCACTGGGCTGCTAAGAAACATCCAGGCCCGGAAACCTTTCCCAGTCACTCTGTGTATTTTGAGTGTAGGGCAACACACTGCACTCTTCCTTGGGAGAGCTAGATTTCCTCAGCCCTCTTTTGGCTCCAGGAAATGAGTTCTCTCATATCCTCCACGTCATGCAAATCTGCCTCTTAGCCCTAGGCTGAAGGGCACTGAGAAACCAAAACTGCTTCGCATTCCTTGCACAAAGTCATAGCTTAGGACCCCATCCTTACAGGAGAAAGTCGGCTTGCGTTCCTGCTGTAACCAAAGCACAGTTCTTCCTCTTACACGGCAGGGTTTTAGAAGAAGCTAAGCGCGATAGCATACCTAGAGCGCTCCTTGGGGGAGGCGGTTGGCTACACGCAGAACTCCGTTGCAAATAAACTTTATTCAAGGAAGGGACCAGTGCGTAGCTTGAGGGTCCATTTACTTGGTAGAAATCACAAGGAGATAGGCTGCATGTTCGCTGGAAACGGGGACCTGATGGCACAGGCCTTGCTTTCCCATTTTGAATGCTCCATTCATGCTGCCTTGAAGCTACCTAAATAACAGTTTTAGGACGGGTCTCTAGTCACTGTAGGCAGGGCTCTGGGAAGGGAACGAGTGTTCTCTATATCAACAGGCTGCTTTTATAGCCTGGGTGGGAGCTTTTCCTGAGAAGCTCTAGAGCTAAAGGAAACATGACGTAAGTCCTTTCCTCAAGGTAAAGCCTTGAATAGCCCTACCGAAGCTAAGTTTGGAGCAGTTTCCTTGAGGCATTAGTTTCAGGTCTGTTTTCTTTTAAGGTTAGTAAGCTTTTCAAGACAGCGAGGACCTCGCCTGGGCATCCTATTCCCTGCCAAAACACCGAGTACAGGCAGGCTCCACTGGGCTGCTAAGAAACATCCAGGCCCGGAAACCTTTCCCAGTCACTCTGTGTATTTTGAGTGTAGGGCAACACACTGCACTCTTCCTTGGGAGAGCTAGATTTCCTCAGCCCTCTTATGGCTCCAGGGAATGTGTTCTCTCATGTCCTCCACGTCATGCAAATCTGCCTCATTGCCCTAGGCTGAAGGGCACTGAGAAACCAAAACTGCTTCGCATTCCTTCTACAAAGTAATATCTTAAGACCCCATCCTTACAGGAGAAAGTCTGCTTGCGTTCCAGCTGTAACCAAAGCACAGTTCTTCCTCTTACACTACAGGGTTTTAGAAGAAAACCAGCGCGATAGCATACCTAGAGCGCTCCCTGGGGGAGGCGGTTGGCTACACGCAGAACTCCATGCCAAATAAACTTTATTCAAGGAAGGGACCAGTTTGTAGCCAGAGTGTATATTTACTTGGTAGAAATCACAAGGAGGTAGGCTGCGTGTTCGCTGGAAACGGGGCCTGATGGCACAAGCCTTGCTTTCCCATTTTGAATGCTCCATTCATGCTGCCTTGAAGTTACCTAAATAACAGTTTTAGGACGGGTCTCTAGTCACTGTAGGCAGGGGTCTGGGAAGGGAACGAGTGTTCTCTACATCAACAGGGTGCTTTTATAGCCTGGGTGGGAGCTTCTCCTGAGAAGCTCTAGAGCTAAAAGGAAACATGACGTGAGTTCTTTCCTCAAGGTAAAGCCTTGAATAGCCCTACCGAAGCTAAGTTTGGAGCAGTTTCCTTGAGGCATTAGTTTCAGGTCTGTTTTCTTTTAAGGTTAGTAAGCTTTTCAAGAAAGCGAGGACCTCTCCTGGGCACCCTATTCCCTGCAAGAACACCGAGTACAGGCAGGCGCCGCTGGGCTGCTAAGAAACATCCAGGCCTGGAAACCATTCCCAGTCACTCTGTGTATTTTGAGTGTAGGGCAACACACTGCACTCTTCCTTGGGAGAGCCAGATTTCCTCAACTCTCCAACAGCTCCAGGAAATTTGTTCTCTCACGTCCTACATGTCATGCAAATCTGCTTCATTGCCCTAGGCTGAGCGGCACTGAGAAACCAAAACTGCTTCGCATTCCTTCTACAAAGTCATACCTTAAGACCCCATCCTTACAGGAGAAAGTCGGCTTGCCTTCCTGCTGTAAACAAAGCACAGTTCTTCCTCTTACACTACAGGGTTTTAGAAGAAGCCCAGCGCGACAGCATACCTAGAGCGCTCCTTGGGGGAGGCGGTTGGCTACACGCAGAACTCCGTGCCAAATAAACTTTATTCAAGGAAGGGAGCAGTTTGTAGCCAGAGTGTATATTTACTTGGTAGAAATCACAAGGAGGTAGGCTGCGTGTTCGCTGGAAACGGGGACCTGATGGCACAAGCCTTGCTTTCCCATTTTGAATGCTCCATTCATGCTGCCTTGAAGCTACCTAAATAACAGTTTTAGGACGTGTCTCTAGTCACTGTAGGCAGGGCTCAGGGAAGGGAACGAGTGTTCTCTACATCAACAGGTTGCTTTCGTGGCCTGAGTGGGAGCCTCTCCTGAGACGCTGTAGAGCTAAAAGGAAACTTGACGTGAGTCCTTTCCTCAAGGTAAAGCCTTGAAGAGCTCTGCCGAAGCTAAGTTTGGAGCAGTTTCATTGAGGCATTAGTTTCAGGTCTGTTTTCTTTTAATGTTAGTAAGCTTTTCAAGACAGTGAGGACCTCACGTGGGCACCCTATTCCCTGCAAGAACACCGAGTACCGGCAGGCTCCACTGGGCTGCTAAGAAACATCCAGGCCTGGAAACCATTCCCAGTCACTCTGTGTATTTTGAGTGTAGGGCAACACACTGCACTCTTCCTTGGGAGAGCCAGACTTCCTCAGCTCTCCAACAGCTCCAGGAAATTTGTTCTCTCACGTCCTACATGTCATGCAAATCTGCTTCATTGCCCTAGGCTGAGCGGCACTGAGAAACCAAAACTGCTTCGCATTCCTTCTACAAAGTCATACCTTAAGACCCCATCCTTACAGGAGAAAGTCGGCTTGCCTTCCTGCTGTAAACAAAGCACAGTTCTTCCTCTTACACTACAGGGTTTTAGAAGAAGCCCAGCGCGACAGCATACCTAGAGCACTCCTTGGGGGAGGCGGTTGGCTACACGCAGAACTCCGTGCCAAATAAACTTTATTCAAGGAAGGGAGCAGTTTGTAGCCAGAGTGTATATTTACTTGGTAGAAATCACAAGGAGGTAGGCTGCGTGTTCGCTGGAAACGGGGACCTGATGGCACAAGCCTTGCTTTCCCATTTTGAATGCTCCATTCATGCTGCCTTGAAGCTACCTAAATAACAGTTTTAGGACGTGTCTCTAGTCACTGTAGGCAGGGCTCAGGGAAGGGAACGAGTGTTCTCTACATCAACAGGTTGCTTTCGTAGCCTGAGTGGGAGCCTCTCCTGAGACGCTGTAGAGCTAAAAGGAAACTTGACGTGAGTCCTTTCCTCAAGGTAAAGCCTTGAAGAGCTCTGCCGAAGCTAAGTTTGGAGCAGTTTCATTGAGGCATTAGTTTCAGGTCTGTTTTCTTTTAATGTTAGTAAGCTTTTCAAGACAGTGAGGACCTCACGTGGGCACCCTATTCCCTGCAAGAACACCGAGTACCGGCAGGATCCACTGGGCTGCTAAGGAACATCCAGGCCCGGAAACCTTTCCCAGTCACTCTGTGTATTTTGAGTGTAGGGCAACACACTGCACTCTTCCTTGGGAGAGCTAGATTTCCTCATCCCTCTTTTGGCTCCAGGAAATGTGTTCTCTCATATCCTCCACGTCATGCAAATCTGTCTCTTTGCCCTAGGCTGAAGGGCACTGAGAAACCAAAACTGCTTCGCATTCCTTGCACAAAGTCATAGCTTAGGACCCCATCCTTACAGGAGAAAGTCGGCTTGCGTTCCTGCTGTAACCAAAGCACAGTTCTTCCTCTTACTCGCCAGGGTTTTAGAAGAAGCTAAGCGCGATAGCATACCTAGAGCGCTCCTTGGGGGAGGCGGTTGGCTACACGCAGAACTCCGTGCCAAATAAACTTTATTCAAGGAAGGGACCAGTGCGTAGCTTCAGGGTACATTTACTTGGTAGAAATCACAAGGAGGTAGGCTGCATGTTCGCTGGAAACGGGGACCCGATGGCACAAGCCTTGCTTTCCCATTTTGAATGCTCCATTCATGCTGCCTTGAAGCTACCTAAATAACAGTTTTAGGACGGGTCTCTAGTCACTGTAGGCAGGGCTCTGGGAAGGGAACGAGTGTTCTCTCCCTCAACAGGGTGCTTCCTTAGCCTGGGTGGGAGCCTCTCCTGAGACGCTCTAGAGCTAAAAGGAAACTTGACGTGAGTCCTTTCCTCAAGGTAAAGCCTTGAAGAGCCCTGCAGAAGCTAAGTTTGGAGCAGTTTCCTTGAGGCATTAGTTTCAGGTCTGTTTTCTTTTAAGGTTAGTAAGCTTTTCAAGTCATCGAGGACCTCGCGTGGGCACCCTATTCCCTTCAAGAACACCGAGTACCGGCAGGCTCCACTGGGCTGCTAAGAAACATCCAGGCCTGGAAACCATTCCCAGTCACTCTGTGTATTTTGAGTGTAGGGCAACACACTGCACTCTTCCTTGGGAGAGCCAGATTTCCTCAGCTCTCCAACAGCTCCAGGAAATTTGTTCTCTCACGTCCTACATGTCATGCAAATTTGCCTCATTGCCCTAGGCTGAGCGGCACTGAGAAACCAAAACTGCTTCGCATTCCTTCTACAAAGTCATACCTTAAGACCCCATTCTTACAGGAGAAAGTCGGCTTGCCTTCCTGCTGTAAACAGAGCACAGTTCTTCCTCTTACACTACAGGGTTTTAGAAGAAGCCCAGCGCGATAGCATACCTAGAGCGCTCCTTGGGGGAGGCGGTTGGCTACACGCAGAACTCCGTGCCAAATAAACTTTATTCAAGGAACGGAGCAGTTTGTAGCCAGAGTGTATATTTACTTGGTAGAAATCACAAGGAGGTAGGCTGCGTGTTCGCTGGAAACGGGGACCTGATGGCACAAGCCTTGCTTTCCCATTTTGAATGCTCCATTCATGCTGCCTTGAAGCTACCTAAATAACAGTTTTAGGACGGGTCTCTAGTCACTGTAGGCAGGGCTCTGGGAAGGGAACGAGTGTTCTCTACATCAACAGGTTGCTTTCGTAGCCTGAGTGGGAGCCTCTCCTGACACGCTGTAGAGCTAAAAGGAAACTTGACGTGAGTCCTTTCCTCAAGGTAAAGCCTTGAATAGCCCTACCGAAGCTAAGTTTGGAGCAGTTTCCTTGAGGCATTAGTTTCAGGTCTGTTTTCTTTTAAGGTTAGTAAGCTTTTCAAGTCATCGAGGACCTCGCGTGGGCACCCTATTCCCTTCAAGAACACCGAGTACCGGCAGGCTCCACTGGGCTGCTAAGAAACATCCAGGCCTGGAAACCATTCCCAGTCACTCTGTGTATTTTGAGTGTAGGGCAACACACTGCACTCTTCCTTGGGAGAGCCAGATTTCCTCAGCTCTCCAACAGCTCCAGGAAATTTGTTCTCTCACGTCCTACATGTCATGCAAATTTGCCTCATTGCCCTAGGCTGAGCGGCACTGAGAAACCAAAACTGCTTCGCATTCCTTCTACAAAGTCATACCTTAAGACCCCATTCTTACAGGAGAAAGTCGGCTTGCCTTCCTGCTGTAAACAGAGCACAGTTCTTCCTCTTACACTACAGGGTTTTAGAAGAAGCCCAGCGCGATAGCATACCTAGAGCGCTCCTTGGGGGAGGCGGTTGGCTACACGCAGAACTCCGTGCCAAATAAACTTTATTCAAGGAACGGAGCAGTTTGTAGCCAGAGTGTATATTTACTTGGTAGAAATCACAAGGAGGTAGGCTGCGTGTTCGCTGGAAACGGGGACCTGATGGCACAAGCCTTGCTTTCCCATTTTGAATGCTCCATTCATGCTGCCTTGAAGCTACCTAAATAACAGTTTTAGGACGGGTCTCTAGTCACTGTAGGCAGGGCTCTGGGAAGGGAACGAGTGTTCTCTACATCAACAGGTTGCTTTCGTAGCCTGAGTGGGAGCCTCTCCTGACACGCTGTAGAGCTAAAAGGAAACTTGACGTGAGTCCTTTCCTCAAGGTAAAGCCTTGAATAGCCCTACCGAAGCTAAGTTTGGAGCAGTTTCCTTGAGGCATTAGTTTCAGGTCTGTTTTCTTTTAAGGTTAGTAAGCTTTTCAAGACAGCGAGGACCTCGCGTGGGCACCCTATTCCCTCCCAAAACACCGAATACAGGCAGGCTCCACTGGGCTGCTAAGAAACATCCAGGCCCGGAAACCTTTCCCAGTCACTCTGTGTATTTTGAGTGTAGGGCAACACACTGCACTCTTCCTTGGGAGAGCTAGATTTCCTCAGCCCTCTTTTGGCTCCAGGAAATGTGTTCTCTCATATCCTCCACGTCATGCAAATCTGTCTCTTTGCCCTAGGCTGAAGGGCACTGAGAAACCAAAACTGCTTCGCATTCCTTGCACAAAGTCATAGCTTAGGACCCCATCCTTACAGGAGAAAGTCGGCTTGCGTTCCTGCTGTAACCAAAGCACAGTTCTTCCTCTTACTCGCCAGGGTTTTAGAAGAAGCTAAGCGCGATAGCATACCTAGAGCGCTCCTTGGGGGAGGCGGTTGGCTACACGCAGAACTCCGTGCCAAATAAACTTTATTCAAGGAAGGGACCAGTGCGTAGCTTCAGGGTACATTTACTTGGTAGAAATCACAAGGAGGTAGGCTGCATGTTCGCTGGAAACGGGGACCCGATGGCACAAGCCTTGCTTTCCCATTTTGAATGCTCCATTCATGCTGCCTTGAAGCTACCTAAATAACAGTTTTAGGACGGGTCTCTAGTCACTGTAGGCAGGGCTCTGGGAAGGGAACGAGTGTTCTTTCCCTCAACAGGGTGCTTCCTTAGCCTGGGTGGGAGCCTCTCCTGAGACGCTCTAGAGCTAAAAGGAAACTTGACGTGAGTCCTTTCCTCAAGGTAAAGCCTTGAAGAGCCCTGCAGAAGCTAAGTTTGGAGCAGTTTCCTTGAGGCATTAGTTTCAGGTCTGTTTTCTTTTAAGGTTAGTAAGCTTTTCAAGTCATCGAGGACCTCGCGTGGGCACCCTATTCCCTTCAAGAACACCGAGTACCGGCAGGCTCCACTGGGCTGCTAAGAAACATCCAGGCCTGGAAACCATTCCCAGTCACTCTGTGTATTTTGAGTGTAGGGCAACACACTGCACTCTTCCTTGGGAGAGCCAGATTTCCTCAGCTCTCCAACAGCTCCAGGAAATTTGTTCTCTCACGTCCTACATGTCATGCAAATTTGCCTCATTGCCCTAGGCTGAGCGGCACTGAGAAACCAAAACTGCTTCGCATTCCTTCTACAAAGTCATACCTTAAGACCCCATTCTTACAGGAGAAAGTCGGCTTGCCTTCCTGCTGTAAACAGAGCACAGTTCTTCCTCTTACACTACAGGGTTTTAGAAGAAGCCCAGCGCGATAGCATACCTAGAGCGCTCCTTGGGGGAGGCGGTTGGCTACACGCAGAACTCCGTGCCAAATAAACTTTATTCAAGGAACGGAGCAGTTTGTAGCCAGAGTGTATATTTACTTGGTAGAAATCACAAGGAGGTAGGCTGCGTGTTCGCTGGAAACGGGGACCTGATGGCACAAGCCTTGCTTTCCCATTTTGAATGCTCCATTCATGCTGCCTTGAAGCTACCTAAATAACAGTTTTAGGACGGGTCTCTAGTCACTGTAGGCAGGGCTCTGGGAAGGGAACGAGTGTTCTCTACATCAACAGGTTGCTTTCGTAGCCTGAGTGGGAGCCTCTCCTGACACGCTGTAGAGCTAAAAGGAAACTTGACGTGAGTCCTTTCCTCAAGGTAAAGCCTTGAATAGCCCTACCGAAGCTAAGTTTGGAGCAGTTTCCTTGAGGCATTAGTTTCAGGTCTGTTTTCTTTTAAGGTTAGTAAGCTTTTCAAGTCATCGAGGACCTCGCGTGGGCACCCTATTCCCTTCAAGAACACCGAGTACCGGCAGGCTCCACTGGGCTGCTAAGAAACATCCAGGCCTGGAAACCATTCCCAGTCACTCTGTGTATTTTGAGTGTAGGGCAACACACTGCACTCTTCCTTGGGAGAGCCAGATTTCCTCAGCTCTCCAACAGCTCCAGGAAATTTGTTCTCTCACGTCCTACATGTCATGCAAATTTGCCTCATTGCCCTAGGCTGAGCGGCACTGAGAAACCAAAACTGCTTCGCATTCCTTCTACAAAGTCATACCTTAAGACCCCATTCTTACAGGAGAAAGTCGGCTTGCCTTCCTGCTGTAAACAGAGCACAGTTCTTCCTCTTACACTACAGGGTTTTAGAAGAAGCCCAGCGCGATAGCATACCTAGAGCGCTCCTTGGGGGAGGCGGTTGGCTACACGCAGAACTCCGTGCCAAATAAACTTTATTCAAGGAACGGAGCAGTTTGTAGCCAGAGTGTATATTTACTTGGTAGAAATCACAAGGAGGTAGGCTGCGTGTTCGCTGGAAACGGGGACCTGATGGCACAAGCCTTGCTTTCCCATTTTGAATGCTCCATTCATGCTGCCTTGAAGCTACCTAAATAACAGTTTTAGGACGGGTCTCTAGTCACTGTAGGCAGGGGTCTGGGAAGGGAACGAGTGTTCTCTACATCAACAGGTTGCTTTCGTAGCCTGAGTGGGAGCCTCTCCTGACACGCTGTAGAGCTAAAAGGAAACTTGACGTGAGTCCTTTCCTCAAGGTAAAGCCTTGAATAGCCCTACCGAAGCTAAGTTTGGAGCAGTTTCCTTGAGGCATTAGTTTCAGGTCTGTTTTCTTTTAAGGTTAGTAAGCTTTTCAAGACAGCGAGGACCTCGCGTGGGCACCCTATTCCCTCCCAAAACACCGAATACAGGCAGGCTCCACTGGGCTGCTAAGAAACATCCAGGCCCGGAAACCTTTCCCAGTCACTCTGTGTATTTTGAGTGTAGGGCAACACACTGCACTCTTCCTTGGGAGAGCTAGATTTCCTCAGCCCTCTTTTGGCTCCAGGAAATGAGTTCTCTCATATCCTCCACGTCATGCAAATCTGCCTCTTAGCCCTAGGCTGAAGGGCACTGAGAAACCAAAACTGCTTCGCATTCCTTGCACAAAGTCATAGCTTAGGACCCCATCCTTACAGGAGAAAGTCGGCTTGCGTTCCTGCTGTAACCAAAGCACAGTTCTTCCTCTTACACGGCAGGGTTTTAGAAGAAGCTAAGCGCGATAGCATACCTAGAGCGCTCCTTGGGGGAGGCGGTTGGCTACACGCAGAACTCCGTTGCAAATAAACTTTATTCAAGGAAGGGACCAGTGGGTAGCTTGAGGGTCCATTTACTTGGTAGAAATCACAAGGAGATAGGCTGCATGTTCGCTGGAAACGGGGACCTGATGGCACAGGCCTTGCTTTCCCATTTTGAATGCTCCATTCATGCTGCCTTGAAGCTACCTAAATAACAGTTTTAGGACGGGTCTCTAGTCACTGTAGGCAGGGCTCTGGGAAGGGAACGAGTGTTCTCTATATCAACAGTCTGCTTTTATAGCCTGGGTGGGAGCTTTTCCTGAGAAGCTCTAGAGGTAAAGGAAACATGACGTGAGTCCTTTCCTCAAGGTAAAGCCTTGAATAGCCCTACCGAAGCTAAGTTTGGAGCAGTTTCCTTGAGGCATTAGTTTCAGGTCTGTTTTCTTTTAAGGTTAGTAAGCTTTTCAAGACAGCGAGGACCTCGCCTGGGCATCCTATTCCCTGCCAAAACACCGAGTACAGGCAGGCTCCACTGGGCTGCTAAGAAACATCCAGGCCCGGAAACCTTTCCCAGTCACTCTGTGTATTTTGAGTGTAGGGCAACACACTGCACTCTTCCTTGGGAGAGCTAGATTTCCTCAGCCCTCTTATGGCTCCAGGGAATGTGTTCTCTCATGTCCTCCACGTCATGCAAATCTGCCTCATTGCCCTAGGCTGAAGGGCACTGAGAAACCAAAACTGCTTCGCATTCCTTCTACAAAGTAATATCTTAAGACCCCATCCTTACAGGAGAAAGTCTGCTTGCGTTCCAGCTGTAACCAAAGCACAGTTCTTCCTCTTACACTACAGGGTTTTAGAAGAAAACCAGCGCGATAGCATACCTAGAGCGCTCCCTGGGGGAGGCGGTTGGCTACACGCAGAACTCCATGCCAAATAAACTTTATTCAAGGAAGGGACCAGTTTGTAGCCAGAGTGTATATTTACTTGGTAGAAATCACAAGGAGGTAGGCTGCGTGTTCGCTGGAAACGGGGCCTGATGGCACAAGCCTTGCTTTCCCATTTTGAATGCTCCATTCATGCTGCCTTGAAGTTACCTAAATAACAGTTTTAGGACGGGTCTCTAGTCACTGTAGGCAGGGGTCTGGGAAGGGAACGAGTGTTCTCTACATCAACAGGGTGCTTTTATAGCCTGGGTGGGAGCTTCTCCTGAGAAGCTCTAGAGCTAAAAGGAAACATGACGTGAGTTCTTTCCTCAAGGTAAAGCCTTGAATAGCCCTACCGAAGCTAAGTTTGGAGCAGTTTCCTTGAGGCATTAGTTTCAGGTCTGTTTTCTTTTAAGGTTAGTAAGCTTTTCAAGAAAGCGAGGACCTCTCCTGGGCACCCTATTCCCTGCAAGAACACCGAGTACAGGCAGGCGCCGCTGGGCTGCTAAGAAACATCCAGGCCTGGAAACCATTCCCAGTCACTCTGTGTATTTTGAGTGTAGGGCAACACACTGCACTCTTCCTTGGGAGAGCCAGATTTCCTCAACTCTCCAACAGCTCCAGGAAATTTGTTCTCTCACGTCCTACATGTCATGCAAATCTGCTTCATTGCCCTAGGCTGAGCGGCACTGAGAAACCAAAACTGCTTCGCATTCCTTCTACAAAGTCATACCTTAAGACCCCATCCTTACAGGAGAAAGTCGGCTTGCCTTCCTGCTGTAAACAAAGCACAGTTCTTCCTCTTACACTACAGGGTTTTAGAAGAAGCCCAGCGCGACAGCATACCTAGAGCGCTCCTTGGGGGAGGCGGTTGGCTACACGCAGAACTCCGTGCCAAATAAACTTTATTCAAGGAAGGGAGCAGTTTGTAGCCAGAGTGTATATTTACTTGGTAGAAATCACAAGGAGGTAGGCTGCGTGTTCGCTGGAAACGGGGACCTGATGGCACAAGCCTTGCTTTCCCATTTTGAATGCTCCATTCATGCTGCCTTGAAGCTACCTAAATAACAGTTTTAGGACGTGTCTCTAGTCACTGTAGGCAGGGCTCAGGGAAGGGAACGAGTGTTCTCTACATCAACAGGTTGCTTTCGTAGCCTGAGTGGGAGCCTCTCCTGAGACGCTGTAGAGCTAAAAGGAAACTTGACGTGAGTCCTTTCCTCAAGGTAAAGCCTTGAAGAGCTCTGCCGAAGCTAAGTTTGGAGCAGTTTCATTGAGGCATTAGTTTCAGGTCTGTTTTCTTTTAATGTTAGTAAGCTTTTCAAGACAGTGAGGACCTCACGTGGGCACCCTATTCCCTGCAAGAACACCGAGTACCGGCAGGCTCCACTGGGCTGCTAAGAAACATCCAGGCCTGGAAACCATTCCCAGTCACTCTGTGTATTTTGAGTGTAGGGCAACACACTGCACTCTTCCTTGGGAGAGCCAGACTTCCTCAGCTCTCCAACAGCTCCAGGAAATTTGTTCTCTCACGTCCTACATGTCATGCAAATCTGCTTCATTGCCCTAGGCTGAGCGGCACTGAGAAACCAAAACTGCTTCGCATTCCTTCTACAAAGTCATACCTTAAGACCCCATCCTTACAGGAGAAAGTCGGCTTGCCTTCCTGCTGTAAACAAAGCACAGTTCTTCCTCTTACACTACAGGGTTTTAGAAGAAGCCCAGCGCGACAGCATACCTAGAGCACTCCTTGGGGGAGGCGGTTGGCTACACGCAGAACTCCGTGCCAAATAAACTTTATTCAAGGAAGGGAGCAGTTTGTAGCCAGAGTGTATATTTACTTGGTAGAAATCACAAGGAGGTAGGCTGCGTGTTCGCTGGAAACGGGGACCTGATGGCACAAGCCTTGCTTTCCCATTTTGAATGCTCCATTCATGCTGCCTTGAAGCTACCTAAATAACAGTTTTAGGACGTGTCTCTAGTCACTGTAGGCAGGGCTCAGGGAAGGGAACGAGTGTTCTCTACATCAACAGGTTGCTTTCGTAGCCTGAGTGGGAGCCTCTCCTGAGACGCTGTAGAGCTAAAAGGAAACTTGACGTGAGTCCTTTCCTCAAGGTAAAGCCTTGAAGAGCTCTGCCGAAGCTAAGTTTGGAGCAGTTTCATTGAGGCATTAGTTTCAGGTCTGTTTTCTTTTAATGTTAGTAAGCTTTTCAAGACAGTGAGGACCTCACGTGGGCACCCTATTCCCTGCAAGAACACCGAGTACCGGCAGGATCCACTGGGCTGCTAAGGAACATCCAGGCCCGGAAACCTTTCCCAGTCACTCTGTGTATTTTGAGTGTAGGGCAACACACTGCACTCTTCCTTGGGAGAGCTAGATTTCCTCATCCCTCTTTTGGCTCCAGGAAATGTGTTCTCTCATATCCTCCACGTCATGCAAATCTGTCTCTTTGCCCTAGGCTGAAGGGCACTGAGAAACCAAAACTGCTTCGCATTCCTTGCACAAAGTCATAGCTTAGGACCCCATCCTTACAGGAGAAAGTCGGCTTGCGTTCCTGCTGTAACCAAAGCACAGTTCTTCCTCTTACTCGCCAGGGTTTTAGAAGAAGCTAAGCGCGATAGCATACCTAGAGCGCTCCTTGGGGGAGGCGGTTGGCTACACGCAGAACTCCGTGCCAAATAAACTTTATTCAAGGAAGGGACCAGTGCGTAGCTTCAGGGTACATTTACTTGGTAGAAATCACAAGGAGGTAGGCTGCATGTTCGCTGGAAACGGGGACCCGATGGCACAAGCCTTGCTTTCCCATTTTGAATGCTCCATTCATGCTGCCTTGAAGCTACCTAAATAACAGTTTTAGGACGGGTCTCTAGTCACTGTAGGCAGGGCTCTGGGAAGGGAACGAGTGTTCTCTCCCTCAACAGGGTGCTTCCTTAGCCTGGGTGGGAGCCTCTCCTGAGACGCTCTAGAGCTAAAAGGAAACTTGACGTGAGTCCTTTCCTCAAGGTAAAGCCTTGAAGAGCCCTGCAGAAGCTAAGTTTGGAGCAGTTTCCTTGAGGCATTAGTTTCAGGTCTGTTTTCTTTTAAGGTTAGTAAGCTTTTCAAGTCATCGAGGACCTCGCGTGGGCACCCTATTCCCTTCAAGAACACCGAGTACCGGCAGGCTCCACTGGGCTGCTAAGAAACATCCAGGCCTGGAAACCATTCCCAGTCACTCTGTGTATTTTGAGTGTAGGGCAACACACTGCACTCTTCCTTGGGAGAGCCAGATTTCCTCAGCTCTCCAACAGCTCCAGGAAATTTGTTCTCTCACGTCCTACATGTCATGCAAATTTGCCTCATTGCCCTAGGCTGAGCGGCACTGAGAAACCAAAACTGCTTCGCATTCCTTCTACAAAGTCATACCTTAAGACCCCATTCTTACAGGAGAAAGTCGGCTTGCCTTCCTGCTGTAAACAGAGCACAGTTCTTCCTCTTACACTACAGGGTTTTAGAAGAAGCCCAGCGCGATAGCATACCTAGAGCGCTCCTTGGGGGAGGCGGTTGGCTACACGCAGAACTCCGTGCCAAATAAACTTTATTCAAGGAACGGAGCAGTTTGTAGCCAGAGTGTATATTTACTTGGTAGAAATCACAAGGAGGTAGGCTGCGTGTTCGCTGGAAACGGGGACCTGATGGCACAAGCCTTGCTTTCCCATTTTGAATGCTCCATTCATGCTGCCTTGAAGCTACCTAAATAACAGTTTTAGGACGGGTCTCTAGTCACTGTAGGCAGGGCTCTGGGAAGGGAACGAGTGTTCTCTACATCAACAGGTTGCTTTCGTAGCCTGAGTGGGAGCCTCTCCTGACACGCTGTAGAGCTAAAAGGAAACTTGACGTGAGTCCTTTCCTCAAGGTAAAGCCTTGAATAGCCCTACCGAAGCTAAGTTTGGAGCAGTTTCCTTGAGGCATTAGTTTCAGGTCTGTTTTCTTTTAAGGTTAGTAAGCTTTTCAAGTCATCGAGGACCTCGCGTGGGCACCCTATTCCCTTCAAGAACACCGAGTACCGGCAGGCTCCACTGGGCTGCTAAGAAACATCCAGGCCTGGAAACCATTCCCAGTCACTCTGTGTATTTTGAGTGTAGGGCAACACACTGCACTCTTCCTTGGGAGAGCCAGATTTCCTCAGCTCTCCAACAGCTCCAGGAAATTTGTTCTCTCACGTCCTACATGTCATGCAAATTTGCCTCATTGCCCTAGGCTGAGCGGCACTGAGAAACCAAAACTGCTTCGCATTCCTTCTACAAAGTCATACCTTAAGACCCCATTCTTACAGGAGAAAGTCGGCTTGCCTTCCTGCTGTAAACAGAGCACAGTTCTTCCTCTTACACTACAGGGTTTTAGAAGAAGCCCAGCGCGATAGCATACCTAGAGCGCTCCTTGGGGGAGGCGGTTGGCTACACGCAGAACTCCGTGCCAAATAAACTTTATTCAAGGAACGGAGCAGTTTGTAGCCAGAGTGTATATTTACTTGGTAGAAATCACAAGGAGGTAGGCTGCGTGTTCGCTGGAAACGGGGACCTGATGGCACAAGCCTTGCTTTCCCATTTTGAATGCTCCATTCATGCTGCCTTGAAGCTACCTAAATAACAGTTTTAGGACGGGTCTCTAGTCACTGTAGGCAGGGCTCTGGGAAGGGAACGAGTGTTCTCTACATCAACAGGTTGCTTTCGTAGCCTGAGTGGGAGCCTCTCCTGACACGCTGTAGAGCTAAAAGGAAACTTGACGTGAGTCCTTTCCTCAAGGTAAAGCCTTGAATAGCCCTACCGAAGCTAAGTTTGGAGCAGTTTCCTTGAGGCATTAGTTTCAGGTCTGTTTTCTTTTAAGGTTAGTAATCTTTTCAAGTCATCGAGGACCTCGCGTGGGCACCCTATTCCCTTCAAGAACACCGAGTACCGGCAGGCTCCACTGGGCTGCTAAGAAACATCCAGGCCTGGAAACCATTCCCAGTCACTCTGTGTATTTTGAGTGTAGGGCAACACACTGCACTCTTCCTTGGGAGAGCCAGATTTCCTCAGCTCTCCAACAGCTCCAGGAAATTTGTTCTCTCACGTCCTACATGTCATGCAAATTTGCCTCATTGCCCTAGGCTGAGCGGCACTGAGAAACCAAAACTGCTTCGCATTCCTTCTACAAAGTCATACCTTAAGACCCCATTCTTACAGGAGAAAGTCGGCTTGCCTTCCTGCTGTAAACAGAGCACAGTTCTTCCTCTTACACTACAGGGTTTTAGAAGAAGCCCAGCGCGATAGCATACCTAGAGCGCTCCTTGGGGGAGGCGGTTGGCTACACGCAGAACTCCGTGCCAAATAAACTTTATTCAAGGAACGGAGCAGTTTGTAGCCAGAGTGTATATTTACTTGGTAGAAATCACAAGGAGGTAGGCTGCGTGTTCGCTGGAAACGGGGACCTGATGGCACAAGCCTTGCTTTCCCATTTTGAATGCTCCATTCATGCTGCCTTGAAGCTACCTAAATAACAGTTTTAGGACGGGTCTCTAGTCACTGTAGGCAGGGCTCTGGGAAGGGAACGAGTGTTCTCTACATCAACAGGTTGCTTTCGTAGCCTGAGTGGGAGCCTCTCCTGACACGCTGTAGAGCTAAAAGGAAACTTGACGTGAGTCCTTTCCTCAAGGTAAAGCCTTGAATAGCCCTACCGAAGCTAAGTTTGGAGCAGTTTCCTTGAGGCATTAGTTTCAGGTCTGTTTTCTTTTAAGGTTAGTAAGCTTTTCAAGACAGCGAGGACCTCGCCTGGGCACCCTATTCCCTGCCAAAACACCGAATACAGGCAGGCTCCACTGGGCTGCTAAGAAACATCCAGGCCCGGAAACCTTTCCCAGTCACTCTGTGTATTTTGAGTGTAGGGCAACACACTGCACTCTTCCTTGGGAGAGCTAGATTTCCTCAGCCCTCTTTTGGCTCCAGGAAATGAGTTCTCTCATATCCTCCACGTCATGCAAATCTGCCTCTTAGCCCTAGGCTGAAGGGCACTGAGAAACCAAAACTGCTTCGCATTCCTTGCACAAAGTCATAGCTTAGGACCCCATCCTTACAGGAGAAAGTCGGCTTGCGTTCCTGCTGTAACCAAAGCACAGTTCTTCCTCTTACACGGCAGGGTTTTAGAAGACGCTAGGTGCGATAGCATACCTAGAGCGCTCCCTGGGGGAGGCGGTTGGCTACACGCAGAACTCCGTTGCAAATAAACTTTATTCAAGGAAGGGACCAGTTTGTAGCCAGAGTGTATATTTACTTGGTAGAAATCACAAGGAGATAGGCTGCATGTTCGCTGGAAACGGGGACCTGATGGCACAGGCCTTGCTTTCCCATTTTGAATGCTCCATTCATGCTGCCTTGAAGCTACCTAAATAACAGTTTTAGGACGGGTCTCTAGTCACTGTAGGCAGGGCTCTGGGAAGGGAACGAGTGTTCTCTACATCAACAGGGTGCTTTTATAGCCTGGGTGGGAGCTTCTCCTGAGAAGCTCTAGAGCTAAAAGGAAACATGACGTGAGTCCTTTCCTCAAGGTAAAGCCTTGAATAGCCCTACCGAAGCTAAGTTTGGAGCAGTTTCCTTGAGGCATTAGTTTCAGGTCTGTTTTCTTTTAAGGTTAGTAAGCTTTTCAAGACAGCGAGGACCTCGCCTGGGCATCCTATTCCCTGCCAAAACACCGAGTACAGGCAGGCTCCACTGGGCTGCTAAGAAACATCCAGGCCCGGAAACCTTTCCCAGTCACTCTGTGTATTTTGAGTGTAGGGCAACACACTGCACTCTTCCTTGGGAGAGCCAGATTTCCTCAACTCTCCAACAGCTCCAGGAAATTTGTTCTCTCACGTCCTACATGTCATGCAAATCTGCTTCATTGCCCTAGGCTGAGCGGCACTGAGAAACCAAAACTGCTTCGCATTCCTTCTACAAAGTCATACCTTAAGACCCCATCCTTACAGGAGAAAGTCGGCTTGCCTTCCTGCTGTAAACAAAGCACAGTTCTTCCTCTTACACTACAGGGTTTTAGAAGAAGCCCAGCGCGACAGCATACCTAGAGCGCTCCTTGGGGGAGGCGGTTGGCTACACGCAGAACTCCGTGCCAAATAAACTTTATTCAAGGAAGGGAGCAGTTTGTAGCCAGAGTGTATATTTACTTGGTAGAAATCACAAGGAGGTAGGCTGCGTGTTCGCTGGAAACGGGGACCTGATGGCACAAGCCTTGCTTTCCCATTTTGAATGCTCCATTCATGCTGCCTTGAAGCTACCTAAATAACAGTTTTAGGACGTGTCTCTAGTCACTGTAGGCAGGGCTCAGGGAAGGGAACGAGTGTTCTCTACATCAACAGGTTGCTTTCGTAGCCTGAGTGGGAGCCTCTCCTGAGACGCTGTAGAGCTAAAAGGAAACTTGACGTGAGTCCTTTCCTCAAGGTAAAGCCTTGAAGAGCTCTGCCGAAGCTAAGTTTGGAGCAGTTTCATTGAGGCATTAGTTTCAGGTCTGTTTTCTTTTAATGTTAGTAAGCTTTTCAAGACAGTGAGGACCTCACGTGGGCACCCTATTCCCTGCAAGAACACCGAGTACCGGCAGGCTCCACTGGGCTGCTAAGAAACATCCAGGCCTGGAAACCATTCCCAGTCACTCTGTGTATTTTGAGTGTAGGGCAACACACTGCACTCTTCCTTGGGAGAGCCAGACTTCCTCAGCTCTCCAACAGCTCCAGGAAATTTGTTCTCTCACGTCCTACATGTCATGCAAATCTGCTTCATTGCCCTAGGCTGAGCGGCACTGAGAAACCAAAACTGCTTCGCATTCCTTCTACAAAGTCATACCTTAAGACCCCATCCTTACAGGAGAAAGTCGGCTTGCCTTCCTGCTGTAAACAAAGCACAGTTCTTCCTCTTACACTACAGGGTTTTAGAAGAAGCCCAGCGCGACAGCATACCCAGAGCACTCCTTGGGGGAGGCGGTTGGCTACACGCAGAACTCCGTGCCAAATAAACTTTATTCAAGGAAGGGAGCAGTTTGTAGCCAGAGTGTATATTTACTTGGTAGAAATCACAAGGAGGTAGGCTGCGTGTTCGCTGGAAACGGGGACCTGATGGCACAAGCCTTGCTTTCCCATTTTGAATGCTCCATTCATGCTGCCTTGAAGCTACCTAAATAACAGTTTTAGGACGTGTCTCTAGTCACTGTAGGCAGGGCTCAGGGAAGGGAACGAGTGTTCTCTACATCAACAGGTTGCTTTCGTAGCCTGAGTGGGAGCCTCTCCTGAGACGCTGTAGAGCTAAAAGGAAACTTGACGTGAGTCCTTTCCTCAAGGTAAAGCCTTGAAGAGCTCTGCCGAAGCTAAGTTTGGAGCAGTTTCATTGAGGCATTAGTTTCAGGTCTGTTTTCTTTTAATGTTAGTAAGCTTTTCAAGACAGTGAGGACCTCACGTGGGCACCCTATTCCCTGCAAGAACACCGAGTACCGGCAGGATCCACTGGGCTGCTAAGGAACATCCAGGCCCGGAAACCTTTCCCAGTCACTCTGTGTATTTTGAGTGTAGGGCAACACACTGCACTCTTCCTTGGGAGAGCTAGATTTCCTCATCCCTCTTTTGGCTCCAGGAAATGTGTTCTCTCATATCCTCCACGTCATGCAAATCTGTCTCTTTGCCCTAGGCTGAAGGGCACTGAGAAACCAAAACTGCTTCGCATTCCTTGCACAAAGTCATAGCTTAGGACCCCATCCTTACAGGAGAAAGTCGGCTTGCGTTCCTGCTGTAACCAAAGCACAGTTCTTCCTCTTACTCGCCAGGGTTTTAGAAGAAGCTAAGCGCGATAGCATACCTAGAGCGCTCCTTGGGGGAGGCGGTTGGCTACACGCAGAACTCCGTGCCAAATAAACTTTATTCAAGGAAGGGACCAGTGCGTAGCTTCAGGGTACATTTACTTGGTAGAAATCACAAGGAGGTAGGCTGCATGTTCGCTGGAAACGGGGACCCGATGGCACAAGCCTTGCTTTCCCATTTTGAATGCTCCATTCATGCTGCCTTGAAGCTACCTAAATAACAGTTTTAGGATGGGTCTCTAGTCACTGTAGGCAGGGCTCTGGGAAGGGAACGAGTGTTCTCTCCCTCAACAGGGTGCTTCCTTAGCCTGGGTGGGAGCCTCTCCTGAGACGCTCTAGAGCTAAAAGGAAACTTGACGTGAGTCCTTTCCTCAAGGTAAAGCCTTGAAGAGCCCTGCAGAAGCTAAGTTTGGAGCAGTTTCCTTGAGGCATTAGTTTCAGGTCTGTTTTCTTTTAAGGTTAGTAAGCTTTTCAAGTCATCGAGGACCTCGCGTGGGCACCCTATTCCCTTCAAGAACACCGAGTACCGGCAGGCTCCACTGGGCTGCTAAGAAACATCCAGGCCTGGAAACCATTCCCAGTCACTCTGTGTATTTTGAGTGTAGGGCAACACACTGCACTCTTCCTTGGGAGAGCCAGATTTCCTCAGCTCTCCAACAGCTCCAGGAAATTTGTTCTCTCACGTCCTACATGTCATGCAAATTTGCCTCATTGCCCTAGGCTGAGCGGCACTGAGAAACCAAAACTGCTTCGCATTCCTTCTACAAAGTCATACCTTAAGACCCCATTCTTACAGGAGAAAGTCGGCTTGCCTTCCTGCTGTAAACAGAGCACAGTTCTTCCTCTTACACTACAGGGTTTTAGAAGAAGCCCAGCGCGATAGCATACCTAGAGCGCTCCTTGGGGGAGGCGGTTGGCTACACGCAGAACTCCGTGCCAAATAAACTTTATTCAAGGAACGGAGCAGTTTGTAGCCAGAGTGTATATTTACTTGGTAGAAATCACAAGGAGGTAGGCTGCGTGTTCGCTGGAAACGGGGACCTGATGGCACAAGCCTTGCTTTCCCATTTTGAATGCTCCATTCATGCTGCCTTGAAGCTACCTAAATAACAGTTTTAGGACGGGTCTCTAGTCACTGTAGGCAGGGCTCTGGGAAGGGAACGAGTGTTCTCTACATCAACAGGTTGCTTTCGTAGCCTGAGTGGGAGCCTCTCCTGACACGCTGTAGAGCTAAAAGGAAACTTGACGTGAGTCCTTTCCTCAAGGTAAAGCCTTGAATAGCCCTACCGAAGCTAAGTTTGGAGCAGTTTCCTTGAGGCATTAGTTTCAGGTCTGTTTTCTTTTAAGGTTAGTAAGCTTTTCAAGACAGCGAGGACCTCGCCTGGGCACCCTATTCCCTGCCAAAACACCGAATACAGGCAGGCTCCACTGGGCTGCTAAGAAACATCCAGGCCCGGAAACCTTTCCCAGTCACTCTGTGTATTTTGAGTGTAGGGCAACACACTGCACTCTTCCTTGGGAGAGCTAGATTTCCTCAGCCCTCTTTTGGCTCCAGGAAATGAGTTCTCTCATATCCTCCACGTCATGCAAATCTGCCTCTTAGCCCTAGGCTGAAGGGCACTGAGAAACCAAAACTGCTTCGCATTCCTTGCACAAAGTCATAGCTTAGGACCCCATCCTTACAGGAGAAAGTCGGCTTGCGTTCCTGCTGTAACCAAAGCACAGTTCTTCCTCTTACACGGCAGGGTTTTAGAAGAAGCTAAGTGCGATAGCATACCTAGAGCGCTCCTTGGGGGAGGCGGTTGGCTACACGCAGAACTCCGTTGCAAATAAACTTTATTCAAGGAAGGGACCAGTGGGTAGCTTGAGGGTCCATTTACTTGGTAGAAATCACAAGGAGATAGGCTGCATGTTCGCTGGAAACGGGGACCTGATGGCACAGGCCTTGCTTTCCCATTTTGAATGCTCCATTCATGCTGCCTTGAAGCTACCTAAATAACAGTTTTAGGACGGGTCTCTAGTCACTGTAGGCAGGGCTCTGGGAAGGGAACGAGTGTTCTCTATATCAACAGGCTGCTTTTATAGCCTGGGTGGGAGCTTTTCCTGAGAAGCTCTAGAGCTAAAAGGAAACATGACGTGAGTCCTTTCCTCAAGGTAAAGCCTTGAATAGCCCTACCGAAGCTAAGTTTGGAGCAGTTTCCTTGAGGCATTAGTTTCAGGTCTGTTTTCTTTTAAGGTTAGTAAGCTTTTCAAGACAGCGAGGACCTCGCCTGGGCATCCTATTCCCTGCCAAAACACCGAGTACAGGCAGGCTCCACTGGGCTGCTAAGAAACATCCAGGCCCGGAAACCTTTCCCAGTCACTCTGTGTATTTTGAGTGTAGGGCAACACACTGCACTCTTCCTTGGGAGAGCTAGATTTCCTCAGCCCTCTTATGGCTCCAGGGAATGTGTTCTCTCATGTCCTCCACGTCATGCAAATCTGCCTCATTGCCCTAGGCTGAAGGGCACTGAGAAACCAAAACTGCTTCGCATTCCTTCTACAAAGTAATATCTTAAGACCCCATCCTTACAGGAGAAAGTCTGCTTGCGTTCCAGCTGTAACCAAAGCACAATTCTTCCTCTTACACTACAGGGTTTTAGAAGAAAACCAGCGCGATAGCATACCTAGAGCGCTCCCTGGGGGAGGCGGTTGGCTACACGCAGAACTCCATGCCAAATAAACTTTATTCAAGGAAGGGAGCAGTTTGTAGCCAGAGTGTATATTTACTTGGTAGTAATCACAAGGAGGTAGGCTGCGTGTTCGCTGGAAACGGGGCCTGATGGCACAAGCCTTGCTTTCCCATTTTGAATGCTCCATTCATGCTGCCTTGAAGTTACCTAAATAACAGTTTTAGGACGGGTCTCTAGTCACTGTAGGCAGGGGTCTGGGAAGGGAACGAGTGTTCTCTACATCAACAGGGTGCTTTTATAGCCTGGGTGGGAGCTTCTCCTGAGAAGCTCTAGAGCTAAAAGGAAACATGACGTGAGTTCTTTCCTCAAGGTAAAGCCTTGAATAGCCCTACCGAAGCTAAGTTTGGAGCAGTTTCCTTGAGGCATTAGTTTCAGGTCTGTTTTCTTTTAAGGTTAGTAAGCTTTTCAAGAAAGCGAGGACCTCTCCTGGGCACCCTATTCCCTGCAAGAACACCGAGTACAGGCAGGCGCCGCTGGGCTGCTAAGAAACATCCAGGCCTGGAAACCATTCCCAGTCACTCTGTGTATTTTGAGTGTAGGGTAACACACTGCACTCTTCCTTGGGAGAGCCAGATTTCCTCAACTCTCCAACAGCTCCAGGAAATTTGTTCTCTCACGTCCTACATGTCATGCAAATCTGCTTCATTGCCCTAGGCTGAGCGGCACTGAGAAACCAAAACTGCTTCGCATTCCTTCTACAAAGTCATACCTTAAGACCCCATCCTTACAGGAGAAAGTCGGCTTGCCTTCCTGCTGTAAACAAAGCACAGTTCTTCCTCTTACACTACAGGGTTTTAGAAGAAGCCCAGCGCGACAGCATACCTAGAGCGCTCCTTGGGGGAGGCGGTTGGCTACACGCAGAACTCCGTGCCAAATAAACTTTATTCAAGGAAGGGAGCAGTTTGTAGCCAGAGTGTATATTTACTTGGTAGAAATCACAAGGAGGTAGGCTGCGTGTTCGCTGGAAACGGGGACCTGATGGCACAAGCCTTGCTTTCCCATTTTGAATGCTCCATTCATGCTGCCTTGAAGCTACCTAAATAACAGTTTTAGGACGGGTCTCTAGTCACTGTAGGCAGGGCTCTGGGAAGGGAACGAGTGTTCTCTACATCAACAGGTTGCTTTCGTAGCCTGAGTGGGAGCCTCTCCTGACACGCTGTAGAGCTAAAAGGAAACTTGACGTGAGTCCTTTCCTCAAGGTAAAGCCTTGAATAGCCCTACCGAAGCTAAGTTTGGAGCAGTTTCCTTGAGGCATTAGTTTCAGGTCTGTTTTCTTTTAAGGTTAGTAAGCTTTTCAAGACAGCGAGGACCTCGCCTGGGCACCCTATTCCCTGCCAAAACACCGAATACAGGCAGGCTCCACTGGGCTGCTAAGAAACATCCAGGCCCGGAAACCTTTCCCAGTCACTCTGTGTATTTTGAGTGTAGGGCAACACACTGCACTCTTCCTTGGGAGAGCTAGATTTCCTCAGCCCTCTTTTGGCTCCAGGAAATGAGTTCTCTCATATCCTCCACGTCATGCAAATCTGCCTCTTAGCCCTAGGCTGAAGGGCACTGAGAAACCAAAACTGCTTCGCATTCCTTGCACAAAGTCATAGCTTAGGACCCCATCCTTACAGGAGAAAGTCGGCTTGCGTTCCTGCTGTAACCAAAGCACAGTTCTTCCTCTTACACGGCAGGGTTTTAGAAGAAGCTAAGTGCGATAGCATACCTAGAGCGCTCCTTGGGGGAGGCGGTTGGCTACACGCAGAACTCCGTTGCAAATAAACTTTATTCAAGGAAGGGACCAGTGGGTAGCTTGAGGGTCCATTTACTTGGTAGAAATCACAAGGAGATAGGCTGCATGTTCGCTGGAAACGGGGACCTGATGGCACAGGCCTTGCTTTCCCATTTTGAATGCTCCATTCATGCTGCCTTGAAGCTACCTAAATAACAGTTTTAGGACGGGTCTCTAGTCACTGTAGGCAGGGCTCTGGGAAGGGAACGAGTGTTCTCTATATCAACAGGCTGCTTTTATAGCCTGGGTGGGAGCTTTTCCTGAGAAGCTCTAGAGCTAAAAGGAAACATGACGTGAGTCCTTTCCTCAAGGTAAAGCCTTGATTAGCCCTACCGAAGCTAAGTTTGGAGCAGTTTCCTTGAGGCATTAGTTTCAGGTCTGTTTTCTTTTAAGGTTAGTAAGCTTTTCAAGACAGCGAGGACCTCGCCTGGGCATCCTATTCCCTGCCAAAACACCGAGTACAGGCAGGCTCCACTGGGCTGCTAAGAAACATCCAGGCCCGGAAACCTTTCCCAGTCACTCTGTGTATTTTGAGTGTAGGGCAACACACTGCACTCTTCCTTGGGAGAGCTAGATTTCCTCAGCCCTCTTATGGCTCCAGGGAATGTGTTCTCTCATGTCCTCCACGTCATGCAAATCTGCCTCATTGCCCTAGGCTGAAGGGCACTGAGAAACCAAAACTGCTTCGCATTCCTTCTACAAAGTAATATCTTAAGACCCCATCCTTACAGGAGAAAGTCTGCTTGCGTTCCAGCTGTAACCAAAGCACAATTCTTCCTCTTACACTACAGGGTTTTAGAAGAAAACCAGCGCGATAGCATACCTAGAGCGCTCCCTGGGGGAGGCGGTTGGCTACACGCAGAACTCCATGCCAAATAAACTTTATTCAAGGAAGGGAGCAGTTTGTAGCCAGAGTGTATATTTACTTGGTAGTAATCACAAGGAGGTAGGCTGCGTGTTCGCTGGAAACGGGGCCTGATGGCACAAGCCTTGCTTTCCCATTTTGAATGCTCCATTCATGCTGCCTTGAAGTTACCTAAATAACAGTTTTAGGACGGGTCTCTAGTCACTGTAGGCAGGGGTCTGGGAAGGGAACGAGTGTTCTCTACATCAACAGGGTGCTTTTATAGCCTGGGTGGGAGCTTCTCCTGAGAAGCTCTAGAGCTAAAAGGAAACATGACGTGAGTTCTTTCCTCAAGGTAAAGCCTTGAATAGCCCTACCGAAGCTAAGTTTGGAGCAGTTTCCTTGAGGCATTAGTTTCAGGTCTGTTTTCTTTTAAGGTTAGTAAGCTTTTCAAGAAAGCGAGGACCTCTCCTGGGCACCCTATTCCCTGCAAGAACACCGAGTACAGGCAGGCGCCGCTGGGCTGCTAAGAAACATCCAGGCCTGGAAACCATTCCCAGTCACTCTGTGTATTTTGAGTGTAGGGCAACACACTGCACTCTTCCTTGGGAGAGCCAGATTTCCTCAACTCTCCAACAGCTCCAGGAAATTTGTTCTCTCACGTCCTACATGTCATGCAAATCTGCTTCATTGCCCTAGGCTGAGCGGCACTGAGAAACCAAAACTGCTTCGCATTCCTTCTACAAAGTCATACCTTAAGACCCCATCCTTACAGGAGAAAGTCGGCTTGCCTTCCTGCTGTAAACAAAGCACAGTTCTTCCTCTTACACTACAGGGTTTAAGAAGAAGCCCAGCGCGACAGCATACCTAGAGCGCTCCTTGGGGGAGGCGGTTGGCTACACGCAGAACTCCGTGCCAAATAAACTTTATTCAAGGAAGGGAGCAGTTTGTAGCCAGAGTGTATATTTACTTGGTAGAAATCACAAGGAGGTAGGCTGCATGTTCGCTGGAAACGGGGACCTGATGGCACAAGCCTTGCTTTCCCATTTTGAATGCTCCATTCATGCTGCCTTGAAGCTACCTAAATAACAGTTTTAGGACGTGTCTCTAGTCACTGTAGGCAGGGCTCAGGGAAGGGAACGAGTGTTCTCTACATCAACAGGTTGCTTTCGTAGCCTGAGTGGGAGCCTCTCCTGAGACGCTGTAGAGCTAAAAGGAAACTTGACGTGAGTCCTTTCCTCAAGGTAAAGCCTTGAAGAGCTCTGCCGAAGCTAAGTTTGGAGCAGTTTCATTGAGGCATTAGTTTCAGGTCTGTTTTCTTTTAATGTTAGTAAGCTTTTCAAGACAGTGAGGACCTCACGTGGGCACCCTATTCCCTGCAAGAACACCGAGTACCGGCAGGATCCACTGGGCTGCTAAGGAACATCCAGGCCCGGAAACCTTTCCCAGTCACTCTGTGTATTTTGAGTGTAGGGCAACACACTGCACTCTTCCTTGGGAGAGCTAGATTTCCTCATCCCTCTTTTGGCTCCAGGAAATGTGTTCTCTCATATCCTCCACGTCATGCAAATCTGTCTCTTTGCCCTAAGCTGAAGGGCACTGAGAAACCAAAACTGCTTCGCATTCCTTGCACAAAGTCATAGCTTAGGACCCCATCCTTACAGGAGAAAGTCGGCTTGCGTTCCTGTTGTAACCAAAGCACAGTTCTTCCTCTTACTCGCCAGGGTTTTAGAAGAAGCTAAGCGCGATAGCATACCTAGAGCGCTCCTTGGGGGAGGCGGTTGGCTACACGCAGAACTCCGTGCCAAATAAACTTTATTCAAGGAAGGGACCAGTGCGTAGCTTCAGGGTACATTTACTTGGTAGAAATCACAAGGAGGTAGGCTGCATGTTCGCTGGAAACGGGGACCCGATGGCACAAGCCTTGCTTTCCCATTTTGAATGCTCCATTCATGCTGCCTTGAAGCTACCTAAATAACAGTTTTAGGACGGGTCTCTAGTCACTGTAGGCAGGGCTCTGGGAAGGGAACGAGTGTTCTCTCCCTCAACAGGGTGCTTCCTTAGCCTGGGTGGGAGCCTCTCCTGAGACGCTCTAGAGCTAAAAGGAAACTTGACGTGAGTCCTTTCCTCAAGGTAAAGCCTTGAAGAGCCCTGCAGAAGCTAAGTTTGGAGCAGTTTCCTTGAGGCATTAGTTTCAGGTCTGTTTTCTTTTAAGGTTAGTAAGCTTTTCAAGTCATCGAGGACCTCGCGTGGGCACCCTATTCCCTTCAAGAACACCGAGTACCGGCAGGCTCCACTGGGCTGCTAAGAAACATCCAGGCCTGGAAACCATTCCCAGTCACTCTGTGTATTTTGAGTGTAGGGCAACACACTGCACTCTTCCTTGGGAGAGCCAGATTTCCTCAGCTCTCCAACAGCTCCAGGAAATTTGTTCTCTCATGTCCTACATGTCATGCAAATTTGCCTCATTGCCCTAGGCTGAGCGGCACTGAGAAACCAAAACTGCTTCGCATTCCTTCTACAAAGTCATACCTTAAGACCCCATTCTTACAGGAGAAAGTCGGCTTGCCTTCCTGCTGTAAACAGAGCACAGTTCTTCCTCTTACACTACAGGGTTTTAGAAGAAGCCCAGCGCGATAGCATACCTAGAGCGCTCCTTGGGGGAGGCGGTTGGCTACACGCAGAACTCCGTGCCAAATAAACTTTATTCAAGGAACGGAGCAGTTTGTAGCCAGAGTGTATATTTACTTGGTAGAAATCACAAGGAGGTAGGCTGCGTGTTCGCTGGAAACGGGGACCTGATGGCACAAGCCTTGCTTTCCCATTTTGAATGCTCCATTCATGCTGCCTTGAAGCTACCTAAATAACAGTTTTAGCACGGGTCTCTAGTCACTGTAGGCAGGGGTCTGGGAAGGGAACGAGTGTTCTCTACATCAACAGGTTGCTTTCGTAGCCTGAGTGGGAGCCTCTCCTGACACGCTGTAGAGCTAAAAGGAAATTTGACGTGAGTCCTTTCCTCAAGGTAAAGCCTTGAATAGCCCTACCGAAGCTAAGTTTGGAGCAGTTTCCTTGAGGCATTAGTTTCAGGTCTGTTTTCTTTTAAGGTTAGTAAGCTTTTCAAGACAGCGAGGACCTCGCCTGGGCACCCTATTCCCTGCCAAAACACCGAATACAGGCAGGCTCCACTGGGCTGCTAAGAAACATCCAGGCCCGGAAACCTTTCCCAGTCACTCTGTGTATTTTGAGTGTAGGGCAACACACTGCACTCTTCCTTGGGAGAGCTAGATTTCCTCAGCCCTCTTTTGGCTCCAGGAAATGAGTTCTCTCATATCCTCCACGTCATGCAAATCTGCCTCTTAGCCCTAGGCTGAAGGGCACTGAGAAACCAAAACTGCTTCGCATTCCTTGCACAAAATCATAGCTTAGGACCCCATCCTTACAGGAGAAAGTCGGCTTGCGTTCCTGCTGTAACCAAAGCACAGTTCTTCCTCTTACACGGCAGGGTTTTAGAAGAAGCTAAGTGCGATAGCATACCTAGAGCGCTCCTTGGGGGAGGCGGTTGGCTACACGCAGAACTCCGTTGCAAATAAACTTTATTCAAGGAAGGGACCAGTGGGTAGCTTGAGGGTCCATTTACTTGGTAGAAATCACAAGGAGATAGGCTGCATGTTCGCTGGAAACGGGGACCTGATGGCACAGGCCTTGCTTTCCCATTTTGAATGCTCCATTCATGCTGCCTTGAAGCTACCTAAATAACAGTTTTAGGACGGGTCTCTAGTCACTGTAGGCAGGGCTCTGGGAAGGGAACGAGTGTTCTCTATATCAACAGGCTGCTTTTATAGCCTGGGTGGGAGCTTTTCCTGAGAAGCTCTAGAGCTAAAAGGAAACATGACGTGAGTCCTTTCCTCAAGGTAAAGCCTTGAATAGCCCTACCGAAGCTAAGTTTGGAGCAGTTTCCTTGAGGCATTAGTTTCAGGTCTGTTTTCTTTTAAGGTTAGTAAGCTTTTCAAGACAGCGAGGACCTCGCCTGGGCATCCTATTCCCTGCCAAAACACCGAGTACAGGCAGGCTCCACTGGGCTGCTAAGAAACATCCAGGCCCGGAAACCTTTCCCAGTCACTCTGTGTATTTTGAGTGTAGGGCAACACACTGCACTCTTCCTTGGGAGAGCTAGATTTCCTCAGCCCTCTTATGGCTCCAGGGAATGTGTTCTCTCATGTCCTCCACGTCATGCAAATCTGCCTCATTGCCCTAGGCTGAAGGGCACTGAGAAACCAAAACTGCTTCGCATTCCTTCTACAAAGTAATATCTTAAGACCCCATCCTTACAGGAGAAAGTCTGCTTGCGTTCCAGCTGTAACCAAAGCACAGTTCTTCCTCTTACACTACAGGGTTTTAGAAGAAAACCAGCGCGATAGCATACCTAGAGCGCTCCCTGGGGGAGGCGGTTGGCTACACGCAGAACTCCATGCCAAATAAACTTTATTCAAGGAAGGGAGCAGTTTGTAGCCAGAGTGTATATTTACTTGGTAGAAATCACAAGGAGGTAGGCTGCGTGTTCGCTGGAAACGGGGCCTGATGGCACAAGCCTTGCTTTCCCATTTTGAATGCTCCATTCATGCTGCCTTGAAGTTACCTAAATAACAGTTTTAGGACGGGTCTCTAGTCACTGTAGGCAGGGGTCTGGGAAGGGAACGAGTGTTCTCTACATCAACAGGGTGCTTTTATAGCCTGGGTGGGAGCTTCTCCTGAGAAGCTCTAGAGCTAAAAGGAAACATGACGTGAGTTCTTTCCTCAAGGTAAAGCCTTGAATAGCCCTACCGAAGCTAAGTTTGGAGCAGTTTCCTTGAGGCATTAGTTTCAGGTCTGTTTTCTTTTAAGGTTAGTAAGCTTTTCAAGAAAGCGAGGACCTCTCCTGGGCACCCTATTCCCTGCAAGAACACCGAGTACAGGCAGGCGCCGCTGGGCTGCTAAGAAACATCCAGGCCTGGAAACCATTCCCAGTCACTCTGTGTATTTTGAGTGTAGGGCAACACACTGCACTCTTCCTTGGGAGAGCCAGATTTCCTCAACTCTCCAACAGCTCCAGGAAATTTGTTCTCTCACGTCCTACATGTCATGCAAATCTGCTTCATTGCCCTAGGCTGAGCGGCACTGAGAAACCAAAACTGCTTCGCATTCCTTCTACAAAGTCATACCTTAAGACCCCATCCTTACAAGAGAAAGTCGGCTTGCCTTCCTGCTGTAAACAAAGCACAGTTCTTCCTCTTACACTACAGGGTTTTAGAAGAAGCCCAGTGCGACAGCATACCTAGAGCGCTCCTTGGGGGAGGCGGTTGGCTACACGCAGAACTCCGTGCCAAATAAACTTTATTCAAGGAAGGGAGCAGTTTGTAGCCAGAGTGTATATTTACTTGGTAGAAATCACAAGGAGGTAGGCTGCGTGTTCGCTGGAAACGGGGACCTGATGGCACAAGCCTTGCTTTCCCATTTTGAATGCTCCATTCATGCTGCCTTGAAGCTACCTAAATAACAGTTTTAGGACGTGTCTCTAGTCACTGTAGGCAGGGCTCAGGGAAGGGAACGAGTGTTCTCTACATCAACAGGTTGCTTTCGTAGCCTGAGTGGGAGCCTCTCCTGAGACGCTCTAGAGCTAAAAGGAAACTTGACGTGAGTCCTTTCCTCAAGGTAAAGCCTTGAAGAGCTCTGCCGAAGCTAAGTTTGGAGCAGTTTCATTGAGGCATTAGTTTCAGGTCTGTTTTCTTTTAATGTTAGTAAGCTTTTCAAGACAGTGAGGACCTCACGTGGGCACCCTATTCCCTGCAAGAACACCGAGTACCGGCAGGCTCCACTGGGCTGCTAAGAAACATCCAGGCCTGGAAACCATTCCCAGTCACTCTGTGTATTTTGAGTGTAGGGCAACACACTGCACTCTTCCTTGGGAGAGCCAGACTTCCTCAGCTCTCCAACAGCTCCAGGAAATTTGTTCTCTCACGTCCTACATGTCATGCAAATCTGCTTCATTGCCCTAGGCTGAGCGGCACTGAGAAACCAAAACTGCTTCGCATTCCTTCTACAAAGTCATACCTTAAGACCCCATCCTTACAGGAGAAAGTCGGCTTGCCTTCCTGCTGTAAACAAAGCACAGTTCTTCCTCTTACACTACAGGGTTTTAGAAGAAGCCCAGCGCGACAGCATACCTAGAGCACTCCTTGGGGGAGGCGGTTGGCTACACGCAGAACTCCGTGCCAAATAAACTTTATTCAAGGAAGGGAGCAGTTTGTAGCCAGAGTGTATATTTACTTGGTAGAAATCACAAGGAGGTAGGCTGCGTGTTCGCTGGAAACGGGGACCTGATGGCACAAGCCTTGCTTTCCCATTTTGAATGCTCCATTCATGCTGCCTTGAAGCTACCTAAATAACAGTTTTAGGACGTGTCTCTAGTCACTGTAGGCAGGGCTCAGGGAAGGGAACGAGTGTTCTCTACATCAACAGGTTGCTTTCGTAGCCTGAGTGGGAGCCTCTCCTGAGACGCTGTAGAGCTAAAAGGAAACTTGACGTGAGTCCTTTCCTCAAGGTAAAGCCTTGAAGAGCTCTGCCGAAGCTAAGTTTGGAGCAGTTTCATTGAGGCATTAGTTTCAGGTCTGTTTTCTTTTAATGTTAGTAAGCTTTTCAAGACAGTGAGGACCTCACGTGGGCACCCTATTCCCTGCAAGAACACCGAGTACCGGCAGGATCCACTGGGCTGCTAAGGAACATCCAGGCCCGGAAACCTTTCCCAGTCACTCTGTGTATTTTGAGTGTAGGGCAACACACTGCACTCTTCCTTGGGAGAGCTAGATTTCCTCATCCCTCTTTTGGCTCCAGGAAATGTGTTCTCTCATATCCTCCACGTCATGCAAATCTGTCTCTTTGCCCTAGGCTGAAGGGCACTGAGAAACCAAAACTGCTTCGCATTCCTTGCACAAAGTCATAGCTTAGGACCCCATCCTTACAGGAGAAAGTCGGCTTGCGTTCCTGCTGTAACCAAAGCACAGTTCTTCCTCTTACTCGCCAGGGTTTTAGAAGAAGCTAAGCGCGATAGCATACCTAGAGCGCTCCTTGGGGGAGGCGGTTGGCTACACGCAGAACTCCGTGCCAAATAAACTTTATTCAAGGAAGGGACCAGTGCGTAGCTTCAGGGTACATTTACTTGGTAGAAATCACAAGGAGGTAGGCTGCATGTTCGCTGGAAACGGGGACCCGATGGCACAAGCCTTGCTTTCCCATTTTGAATGCTCCATTCATGCTGCCTTGAAGCTACCTAAATAACAGTTTTAGGACGGGTCTCTAGTCACTGTAGGCAGGGCTCTGGGAAAGGAACGAGTGTTCTCTCCCTCAACAGGGTGCTTCCTTAGCCTGGGTGGGAGCCTCTCCTGAGACGCTCTAGAGCTAAAAGGAAACTTGACGTGAGTCCTTTCCTCAAGGTAAAGCCTTGAAGAGCCCTGCAGAAGCTAAGTTTGGAGCAGTTTCCTTGAGGCATTAGTTTCAGGTCTGTTTTCTTTTAAGGTTAGTAAGCTTTTCAAGTCATCGAGGACCTCGCGTGGGCACCCTATTCCCTTCAAGAACACCGAGTACCGGCAGGCTCCACTGGGCTGCTAAGAAACATCCAGGCCTGGAAACCATTCCCAGTCACTCTGTGTATTTTGAGTGTAGGGCAACACACTGCACTCTTCCTTGGGAGAGCCAGATTTCCTCAGCTCTCCAACAGCTCCAGGAAATTTGTTCTCTCACGTCCTACATGTCATGCAAATTTGCCTCATTGCCCTAGGCTGAGCGGCACTGAGAAACCAAAACTGCTTCGCATTCCTTCTACAAAGTCATACCTTAAGACCCCATTCTTACAGGAGAAAGTCGGCTTGCCTTCCTGCTGTAAACAGAGCACAGTTCTTCCTCTTACACTACAGGGTTTTAGAAGAAGCCCAGCGCGATAGCATACCTAGAGCGCTCCTTGGGGGAGGCGGTTGGCTACACGCAGAACTCCGTGCCAAATAAACTTTATTCAAGGAACGGAGCAGTTTGTAGCCAGAGTGTATATTTACTTGGTAGAAATCACAAGGAGGTAGGCTGCGTGTTCGCTGGAAACGGGGACCTGATGGCACAAGCCTTGCTTTCCCATTTTGAATGCTCCATTCATGCTGCCTTGAAGCTACCTAAATAACAGTTTTAGGACGGGTCTCTAGTCACTGTAGGCAGGGCTCTGGGAAGGGAACGAGTGTTCTCTACATCAACAGGTTGCTTTCGTAGCCTGAGTGGGAGCCTCTCCTGACACGCTGTAGAGCTAAAAGGAAACTTGACGTGAGTCCTTTCCTCAAGGTAAAGCCTTGAATAGCCCTACCGAAGCTAAGTTTGGAGCAGTTTCCTTGAGGCATTAGTTTCAGGTCTGTTTTCTTTTAAGGTTAGTAAGCTTTTCAAGTCATCGAGGACCTCGCGTGGGCACCCTATTCCCTTCAAGAACACCGAGTACCGGCAGGCTCCACTGGGCTGCTAAGAAACATCCAGGCCTGGAAACCATTCCCAGTCACTCTGTGTATTTTGAGTGTAGGGCAACACACTGCACTCTTCCTTGGGAGAGCCAGATTTCCTCAGCTCTCCAACAGCTCCAGGAAATTTGTTCTCTCACGTCCTACATGTCATGCAAATTTGCCTCATTGCCCTAGGCTGAGCGGCACTGAGAAACCAAAACTGCTTCGCATTCCTTCTACAAAGTCATACCTTAAGACCCCATTCTTACAGGAGAAAGTCGGCTTGCCTTCCTGCTGTAAACAGAGCACAGTTCTTCCTCTTACACTACAGGGTTTTAGAAGAAGCCCAGCGCGATAGCATACCTAGAGCGCTCCTTGGGGGAGGCGGTTGGCTACACGCAGAACTCCGTGCCAAATAAACTTTATTCAAGGAAGGGAGCAGTTTGTAGCCAGAGTGTATATTTACTTGGTAGAAATCACAAGGAGGTAGGCTGCGTGTTCGCTGGAAACGGGGACCTGATGGCACAAGCCTTGCTTTCCCATTTTGAATGCTCCATTCATGCTGCCTTGAAGCTACCTAAATAACAGTTTTAGCACGGGTCTCTAGTCACTGTAGGCAGGGGTCTGGGAAGGGAACGAGTGTTCTCTACATCAACAGGTTGCTTTCGTAGCCTGAGTGGGAGCCTCTCCTGACACGCTGTAGAGCTAAAAGGAAACTTGACGTGAGTCCTTTCCTCAAGGTAAAGCCTTGAATAGCCCTACCGAAGCTAAGTTTGGAGCAGTTTCCTTGAGGCATTAGTTTCAGGTCTGTTTTCTTTTAAGGTTAGTAAGCTTTTCAAGACAGCGAGGACCTCGCCTGGGCACCCTATTCCCTGCCAAAACACCGAATACAGGCAGGCTCCACTGGGCTGCTAAGAAACATCCAGGCCCGGAAACCTTTCCCAGTCACTCTGTGTATTTTGAGTGTAGGGCAACACACTGCACTCTTCCTTGGGAGAGCTAGATTTCCTCAGCCCTCTTTTGGCTCCAGGAAATGAGTTCTCTCATATCCTCCACGTCATGCAAATCTGCCTCTTAGCCCTAGGCTGAAGGGCACTGAGAAACCAAAACTGCTTCGCATTCCTTGCACAAAGTCATAGCTTAGGACCCCATCCTTACAGGAGAAAGTCGGCTTGCGTTCCTGCTGTAACCAAAGCACAGTTCTTCCTCTTACACGGCAGGGTTTTAGAAGAAGCTAAGCGCGATAGCATACCTAGAGCGCTCCTTGGGGGAGGCGGTTGGCTACACGCAGAACTCCGTTGCAAATAAACTTTATTCAAGGAAGGGACCAGTGGGTAGCTTGAGGGTCCATTTACTTGGTAGAAATCACAAGGAGATAGGCTGCATGTTCGCTGGAAACGGGGACCTGATGGCACAGGCCTTGCTTTCCCATTTTGAATGCTCCATTCATGCTGCCTTGAAGCTACCTAAATAACAGTTTTAGGACGGGTCTCTAGTCACTGTAGGCAGGGCTCTGGGAAGGGAACGAGTGTTCTCTATATCAACAGGCTGCTTTTATAGCCTGGGTGGGAGCTTTTCCTGAGAAGCTCTAGAGCTAAAAGGAAACATGACGTGAGTCCTTTCCTCAAGGTAAAGCCTTGAATAGCCCTACCGAAGCTAAGTTTGGAGCAGTTTCCTTGAGGCATTAGTTTCAGGTCTGTTTTCTTTTAAGGTTAGTAAGCTTTTCAAGACAGCGAGGACCTCGCCTGGGCATCCTATTCCCTGCCAAAACACCGAGTACAGGCAGGCTCCACTGGGCTGCTAAGAAACATCCAGGCCCGGAAACCTTTCCCAGTCACTCTGTGTATTTTGAGTGTAGGGCAACACACTGCACTCTTCCTTGGGAGAGCTAGATTTCCTCAGCCCTCTTATGGCTCCAGGGAATGTGTTCTCTCATGTCCTCCACGTCATGCAAATCTGCCTCATTGCCCTAGGCTGAAGGGCACTGAGAAACCAAAACTGCTTCGCATTCCTTCTACAAAGTAATATCTTAAGACCCCATCCTTACAGGAGAAAGTCTGCTTGCGTTCCAGCTGTAACCAAAGCACAGTTCTTCCTCTTACACTACAGGGTTTTAGAAGAAAACCAGCGCGATAGCATACCTAGAGCGCTCCCTGGGGGAGGCGGTTGGCTACACGCAGAACTCCATGCCAAATAAACTTTATTCAAGGAAGGGACCAGTTTGTAGCCAGAGTGTATATTTACTTGGTAGAAATCACAAGGAGGTAGGCTGCGTGTTCGCTGGAAACGGGGCCTGATGGCACAAGCCTTGCTTTCCCATTTTGAATGCTCCATTCATGCTGCCTTGAAGTTACCTAAATAACAGTTTTAGGACGGGTCTCTAGTCACTGTAGGCAGGGGTCTGGGAAGGGAACGAGTGTTCTCTACATCAACAGGGTGCTTTTATAGCCTGGGTGGGAGCTTCTCCTGAGAAGCTCTAGAGCTAAAAGGAAACATGACGTGAGTTCTTTCCTCAAGGTAAAGCCTTGAATAGCCCTACCGAAGCTAAGTTTGGAGCAGTTTCCTTGAGGCATTAGTTTCAGGTCTGTTTTCTTTTAAGGTTAGTAAGCTTTTCAAGAAAGCGAGGACCTCTCCTGGGCACCCTATTCCCTGCAAGAACACCGAGTACAGGCAGGCGCCGCTGGGCTGCTAAGAAACATCCAGGCCTGGAAACCATTCCCAGTCACTCTGTGTATTTTGAGTGTAGGGCAACACACTGCACTCTTCCTTGGGAGAGCCAGATTTCCTCAACTCTCCAACAGCTCCAGGAAATTTGTTCTCTCACGTCCTACATGTCATGCAAATCTGCTTCATTGCCCTAGGCTGAGCGGCACTGAGAAACCAAAACTGCTTCGCATTCCTTCTACAAAGTCATACCTTAAGACCCCATCCTTACAGGAGAAAGTCGGCTTGCCTTCCTGCTGTAAACAAAGCACAGTTCTTCCTCTTACACTACAGGGTTTTAGAAGAAGCCCAGCGCGACAGCATACCTAGAGCGCTCCTTGGGGGAGGCGGTTGGCTACACGCAGAACTCCGTGCCAAATAAACTTTATTCAAGGAAGGGAGCAGTTTGTAGCCAGAGTGTATATTTACTTGGTAGAAATCACAAGGAGGTAGGCTGCGTGTTCGCTGGAAACGGGGACCTGATGGCACAAGCCTTGCTTTCCCATTTTGAATGCTCCATTCATGCTGCCTTGAAGCTACCTAAATAACAGTTTTAGGACGTGTCTCTAGTCACTGTAGGCAGGGCTCAGGGAAGGGAACGAGTGTTCTCTACATCAACAGGTTGCTTTCGTAGCCTGAGTGGGAGCCTCTCCTGAGACGCTGTAGAGCTAAAAGGAAACTTGACGTGAGTCCTTTCCTCAAGGTAAAGCCTTGAAGAGCTCTGCCGAAGCTAAGTTTGGAGCAGTTTCATTGAGGCATTAGTTTCAGGTCTGTTTTCTTTTAATGTTAGTAAGCTTTTCAAGACAGTGAGGACCTCACGTGGGCACCCTATTCCCTGCAAGAACACCGAGTACCGGCAGGCTCCACTGGGCTGCTAAGAAACATCCAGGCCTGGAAACCATTCCCAGTCACTCTGTGTATTTTGAGTGTAGGGCAACACACTGCACTCTTCCTTGGGAGAGCCAGACTTCCTCAGCTCTCCAACAGCTCCAGGAAATTTGTTCTCTCACGTCCTACATGTCATGCAAATCTGCTTCATTGCCCTAGGCTGAGCGGCACTGAGAAACCAAAACTGCTTCGCATTCCTTCTACAAAGTCATACCTTAAGACCCCATCCTTACAGGAGAAAGTCGGCTTGCCTTCCTGCTGTAAACAAAGCACAGTTCTTCCTCTTACACTACAGGGTTTTAGAAGAAGCCCAGCGCGACAGCATACCTAGAGCACTCCTTGGGGGAGGCGGTTGGCTACACGCAGAACTCCGTGCCAAATAAACTTTATTCAAGGAAGGGAGCAGTTTGTAGCCAGAGTGTATATTTACTTGGTAGAAATCACAAGGAGGTAGGCTGCGTGTTCGCTGGAAACGGGGACCTGATGGCACAAGCCTTGCTTTCCCATTTTGAATGCTCCATTCATGCTGCCTTGAAGCTACCTAAATAACAGTTTTAGGACGTGTCTCTAGTCACTGTAGGCAGGGCTCAGGGAAGGGAACGAGTGTTCTCTACATCAACAGGTTGCTTTCGTAGCCTGAGTGGGAGCCTCTCCTGAGACGCTGTAGAGCTAAAAGGAAACTTGACGTGAGTCCTTTCCTCAAGGTAAAGCCTTGAAGAGCTCTGCCGAAGCTAAGTTTGGAGCAGTTTCATTGAGGCATTAGTTTCAGGTCTGTTTTCTTTTAATGTTAGTAAGCTTTTCAAGACAGTGAGGACCTCACGTGGGCACCCTATTCCCTGCAAGAACACCGAGTACCGGCAGGATCCACTGGGCTGCTAAGGAACATCCAGGCCCGGAAACCTTTCCCAGTCACTCTGTGTATTTTGAGTGTAGGGCAACACACTGCACTCTTCCTTGGGAGAGCTAGATTTCCTCATCCCTCTTTTGGCTCCAGGAAATGTGTTCTCTCATATCCTCCACGTCATGCAAATCTGTCTCTTTGCCCTAGGCTGAAGGGCACTGAGAAACCAAAACTGCTTCGCATTCCTTGCACAAAGTCATAGCTTAGGACCCCATCCTTACAGGAGAAAGTCGGCTTGCGTTCCTGCTGTAACCAAAGCACAGTTCTTCCTCTTACTCGCCAGGGTTTTAGAAGAAGCTAAGCGCGATAGCATACCTAGAGCGCTCCTTGGGGGAGGCGGTTGGCTACACGCAGAACTCCGTGCCAAATAAACTTTATTCAAGGAAGGGACCAGTGCGTAGCTTCAGGGTACATTTACTTGGTAGAAATCACAAGGAGGTAGGCTGCATGTTCGCTGGAAACGGGGACCCGATGGCACAAGCCTTGCTTTCCCATTTTGAATGCTCCATTCATGCTGCCTTGAAGCTACCTAAATAACAGTTTTAGGACGGGTCTCTAGTCACTGTAGGCAGGGCTCTGGGAAAGGAACGAGTGTTCTCTCCCTCAACAGGGTGCTTCCTTAGCCTGGGTGGGAGCCTCTCCTGAGACGCTCTAGAGCTAAAAGGAAACTTGACGTGAGTCCTTTCCTCAAGGTAAAGCCTTGAAGAGCCCTGCAGAAGCTAAGTTTGGAGCAGTTTCCTTGAGGCATTAGTTTCAGGTCTGTTTTCTTTTAAGGTTAGTAAGCTTTTCAAGTCATCGAGGACCTCGCGTGGGCACCCTATTCCCTTCAAGAACACCGAGTACCGGCAGGCTCCACTGGGCTGCTAAGAAACATCCAGGCCTGGAAACCATTCCCAGTCACTCTGTGTATTTTGAGTGTAGGGCAACACACTGCACTCTTCCTTGGGAGAGCCAGATTTCCTCAGCTCTCCAACAGCTCCAGGAAATTTGTTCTCTCACGTCCTACATGTCATGCAAATTTGCCTCATTGCCCTAGGCTGAGCGGCACTGAGAAACCAAAACTGCTTCGCATTCCTTCTACAAAGTCATACCTTAAGACCCCATTCTTACAGGAGAAAGTCGGCTTGCCTTCCTGCTGTAAACAGAGCACAGTTCTTCCTCTTACACTACAGGGTTTTAGAAGAAGCCCAGCGCGATAGCATACCTAGAGCGCTCCTTGGGGGAGGCGGTTGGCTACACGCAGAACTCCGTGCCAAATAAACTTTATTCAAGGAACGGAGCAGTTTGTAGCCAGAGTGTATATTTACTTGGTAGAAATCACAAGGAGGTAGGCTGCGTGTTCGCTGGAAACGGGGACCTGATGGCACAAGCCTTGCTTTCCCATTTTGAATGCTCCATTCATGCTGCCTTGAAGCTACCTAAATAACAGTTTTAGGACGGGTCTCTAGTCACTGTAGGCAGGGCTCTGGGAAGGGAACGAGTGTTCTCTACATCAACAGGTTGCTTTCGTAGCCTGAGTGGGAGCCTCTCCTGACACGCTGTAGAGCTAAAAGGAAACTTGACGTGAGTCCTTTCCTCAAGGTAAAGCCTTGAATAGCCCTACCGAAGCTAAGTTTGGAGCAGTTTCCTTGAGGCATTAGTTTCAGGTCTGTTTTCTTTTAAGGTTAGTAAGCTTTTCAAGTCATCGAGGACCTCGCGTGGGCACCCTATTCCCTTCAAGAACACCGAGTACCGGCAGGCTCCACTGGGCTGCTAAGAAACATCCAGGCCTGGAAACCATTCCCAGTCACTCTGTGTATTTTGAGTGTAGGGCAACACACTGCACTCTTCCTTGGGAGAGCCAGATTTCCTCAGCTCTCCAACAGCTCCAGGAAATTTGTTCTCTCACGTCCTACATGTCATGCAAATTTGCCTCATTGCCCTAGGCTGAGCGGCACTGAGAAACCAAAACTGCTTCGCATTCCTTCTACAAAGTCATACCTTAAGACCCCATTCTTACAGGAGAAAGTCGGCTTGCCTTCCTGCTGTAAACAGAGCACAGTTCTTCCTCTTACACTACAGGGTTTTAGAAGAAGCCCAGCGCGATAGCATACCTAGAGCGCTCCTTGGGGGAGGCGGTTGGCTACACGCAGAACTCCGTGCCAAATAAACTTTATTCAAGGAACGGAGCAGTTTGTAGCCAGAGTGTATATTTACTTGGTAGAAATCACAAGGAGGTAGGCTGCGTGTTCGCTGGAAACGGGGACCTGATGGCACAAGCCTTGCTTTCCCATTTTGAATGCTCCATTCATGCTGCCTTGAAGCTACCTAAATAACAGTTTTAGCACGGGTCTCTAGTCACTGTAGGCAGGGGTCTGGGAAGGGAACGAGTGTTCTCTACATCAACAGGTTGCTTTCGTAGCCTGAGTGGGAGCCTCTCCTGACACGCTGTAGAGCTAAAAGGAAACTTGACGTGAGTCCTTTCCTCAAGGTAAAGCCTTGAATAGCCCTACCGAAGCTAAGTTTGGAGCAGTTTCCTTGAGGCATTAGTTTCAGGTCTGTTTTCTTTTAAGGTTAGTAAGCTTTTCAAGACAGCGAGGACCTCGCCTGGGCACCCTATTCCCTGCCAAAACACCGAATACAGGCAGGCTCCACTGGGCTGCTAAGAAACATCCAGGCCCGGAAACCTTTCCCAGTCACTCTGTGTATTTTGAGTGTAGGGCAACACACTGCACTCTTCCTTGGGAGAGCTAGATTTCCTCAGCCCTCTTTTGGCTCCAGGAAATGAGTTCTCTCATATCCTCCACGTCATGCAAATCTGCCTCTTAGCCCTAGGCTGAAGGGCACTGAGAAACCAAAACTGCTTCGCATTCCTTGCACAAAGTCATAGCTTAGGACCCCATCCTTACAGGAGAAAGTCGGCTTGCGTTCCTGCTGTAACCAAAGCACAGTTCTTCCTCTTACACGGCAGGGTTTTAGAAGACGCTAAGCGCGATAGCATACCTAGAGCGCTCCTTGGGGGAGGCGGTTGGCTACACGCAGAACTCCGTTGCAAATAAACTTTATTCAAGGAAGGGACCAGTGGGTAGCTTGAGGGTCCATTTACTTGGTAGAAATCACAAGGAGATAGGCTGCATGTTCGCTGGAAACGGGGACCTGATGGCACAGGCCTTGCTTTCCCATTTTGAATGCTCCATTCATGCTGCCTTGAAGCTACCTAAATAACAGTTTTAGGACGGGTCTCTAGTCACTGTAGGCAGGGCTCTGGGAAGGGAACGAGTGTTCTCTATATCAACAGGCTGCTTTTATAGCCTGGGTGGGAGCTTTTCCTGAGAAGCTCTAGAGCTAAAAGGAAACATGACGTGAGTCCTTTCCTCAAGGTAAAGCCTTGAATAGCCCTACCGAAGCTAAGTTTGGAGCAGTTTCCTTGAGGCATTAGTTTCAGGTCTGTTTTCTTTTAAGGTTAGTAAGCTTTTCAAGACAGCGAGGACCTCGCCTGGGCATCCTATTCCCTGCCAAAACACCGAGTACAGGCAGGCTCCACTGGGCTGCTAAGAAACATCCAGGCCCGGAAACCTTTCCCAGTCACTCTGTGTATTTTGAGTGTAGGGCAACACACTGCACTCTTCCTTGGGAGAGCTAGATTTCCTCAGCCCTCTTATGGCTCCAGGGAATGTGTTCTCTCATGTCCTCCACGTCATGCAAATCTGCCTCATTGCCCTAGGCTGAAGGGCACTGAGAAACCAAAACTGCTTCGCATTCCTTCTACAAAGTAATATCTTAAGACCCCATCCTTACAGGAGAAAGTCTGCTTGCGTTCCAGCTGTAACCAAAGCACAATTCTTCCTCTTACACTACAGGGTTTTAGAAGAAAACCAGCGCGATAGCATACCTAGAGCGCTCCCTGGGGGAGGCGGTTGGCTACACGCAGAACTCCATGCCAAATAAACTTTATTCAAGGAAGGGACCAGTTTGTAGCCAGAGTGTATATTTACTTGGTAGAAATCACAAGGAGGTAGGCTGCGTGTTCGCTGGAAACGGGGCCTGATGGCACAAGCCTTGCTTTCCCATTTTGAATGCTCCATTCATGCTGCCTTGAAGTTACCTAAATAACAGTTTTAGGACGGGTCTCTAGTCACTGTAGGCAGGGGTCTGGGAAGGGAACGAGTGTTCTCTACATCAACAGGGTGCTTTTATAGCCTGGGTGGGAGCTTCTCCTGAGAAGCTCTAGAGCTAAAAGGAAACATGACGTGAGTTCTTTCCTCAAGGTAAAGCCTTGAATAGCCCTACCGAAGCTAAGTTTGGAGCAGTTTCCTTGAGGCATTAGTTTCAGGTCTGTTTTCTTTTAAGGTTAGTAAGCTTTTCAAGAAAGCGAGGACCTCGCCTGGGCATCCTATTCCCTGCCAAAACACCGAGTACAGGCAGGCTCCACTGGGCTGCTAAGAAACATCCAGGCCCGGAAACCTTTCCCAGTCACTCTGTGTATTTTGAGTGTAGGGCAACACACTGCACTCTTCCTTGGGAGAGCCAGATTTCCTCAACTCTCCAACAGCTCCAGGAAATTTGTTCTCTCACGTCCTACATGTCATGCAAATCTGCTTCATTGCCCTAGGCTGAGCGGCACTGAGAAACCAAAACTGCTTCGCATTCCTTCTACAAAGTCATACCTTAAGACCCCATCCTTACAGGAGAAAGTCGGCTTGCCTTCCTGCTGTAAACAAAGCACAGTTCTTCCTCTTACACTACAGGGTTTTAGAAGAAGCCCAGCGCGACTGCATACCTAGAGCGCTCCTTGGGGGAGGCGGTTGGCTACACGCAGAACTCCGTGCCAAATAAACTTTATTCAAGGAAGGGAGCAGTTTGTAGCCAGAGTGTATATTTACTTGGTAGAAATCACAAGGAGGTAGGCTGCGTGTTCGCTGGAAACGGGGACCTGATGGCACAAGCCTTGCTTTCCCATTTTGAATGCTCCATTCATGCTGCCTTGAAGCTACCTAAATAACAGTTTTAGGACGTGTCTCTAGTCACTGTAGGCAGGGCTCAGGGAAGGGAACGAGTGTTCTCTACATCAACAGGTTGCTTTCGTAGCCTGAGTGGGAGCCTCTCCTGAGACGCTGTAGAGCTAAAAGGAAACTTGACGTGAGTCCTTTCCTCAAGGTAAAGCCTTGAAGAGCTCTGCCGAAGCTAAGTTTGGAGCAGTTTCATTGAGGCATTAGTTTCAGGTCTGTTTTCTTTTAATGTTAGTAAGCTTTTCAAGACAGTGAGGACCTCACGTGGGCACCCTATTCCCTGCAAGAACACCGAGTACCGGCAGGCTCCACTGGGCTGCTAAGAAACATCCAGGCCTGGAAACCATTCCCAGTCACTCTGTGTATTTTGAGTGTAGGGCAACACACTGCACTCTTCCTTGGGAGAGCCAGACTTCCTCAGCTCTCCAACAGCTCCAGGAAATTTGTTCTCTCACGTCCTACATGTCATGCAAATCTGCTTCATTGCCCTAGGCTGAGCGGCACTGAGAAACCAAAACTGCTTCGCATTCCTTCTACAAAGTCATACCTTAAGACCCCATCCTTACAGGAGAAAGTCGGCTTGCCTTCCTGCTGTAAACAAAGCACAGTTCTTCCTCTTACACTACAGGGTTTTAGAAGAAGCCCAGCGCGACAGCATACCTAGAGCACTCCTTGGGGGAGGCGGTTGGCTACACGCAGAACTCCGTGCCAAATAAACTTTATTCAAGGAAGGGAGCAGTTTGTAGCCAGAGTGTATATTTACTTGGTAGAAATCACAAGGAGGTAGGCTGCGTGTTCGCTGGAAACGGGGACCTGATGGCACAAGCCTTGCTTTCCCATTTTGAATGCTCCATTCATGCTGCCTTGAAGCTACCTAAATAACAGTTTTAGGACGTGTCTCTAGTCACTGTAGGCAGGGCTCAGGGAAGGGAACGAGTGTTCTCTACATCAACAGGTTGCTTTCGTAGCCTGAGTGGGAGCCTCTCCTGAGACGCTGTAGAGCTAAAAGGAAACTTGACGTGAGTCCTTTCCTCAAGGTAAAGCCTTGAAGAGCTCTGCCGAAGCTAAGTTTGGAGCAGTTTCATTGAGGCATTAGTTTCAGGTCTGTTTTCTTTTAATGTTAGTAAGCTTTTCAAGACAGTGAGGACCTCACGTGGGCACCCTATTCCCTGCAAGAACACCGAGTACCGGCAGGATCCACTGGGCTGCTAAGGAACATCCAGGCCCGGAAACCTTTCCCAGTCACTCTGTGTATTTTGAGTGTAGGGCAACACACTGCACTCTTCCTTGGGAGAGCTAGATTTCCTCATCCCTCTTTTGGCTCCAGGAAATGTGTTCTCTCATATCCTCCACGTCATGCAAATCTGTCTCTTTGCCCTAGGCTGAAGGGCACTGAGAAACCAAAACTGCTTCGCATTCCTTGCACAAAGTCATAGCTTAGGACCCCATCCTTACAGGAGAAAGTCGGCTTGCGTTCCTGCTGTAACCAAAGCACAGTTCTTCCTCTTACTCGCCAGGGTTTTAGAAGAAGCTAAGCGCGATAGCATACCTAGAGCGCTCCTTGGGGGAGGCGGTTGGCTACACGCAGAACTCCGTGCCAAATAAACTTTATTCAAGGAAGGGACCAGTGCGTAGCTTCAGGGTACATTTACTTGGTAGAAATCACAAGGAGGTAGGCTGCATGTTCGCTGGAAACGGGGACCCGATGGCACAAGCCTTGCTTTCCCATTTTGAATGCTCCATTCATGCTGCCTTGAAGCTACCTAAATAACAGTTTTAGGACGGGTCTCTAGTCACTGTAGGCAGGGCTCTGGGAAGGGAACGAGTGTTCTCTCCCTCAACAGGGTGCTTCCTTAGCCTGGGTGGGAGCCTCTCCTGAGACGCTCTAGAGCTAAAAGGAAACTTGACGTGAGTCCTTTCCTCAAGGTAAAGCCTTGAAGAGCCCTGCAGAAGCTAAGTTTGGAGCAGTTTCCTTGAGGCATTAGTTTCAGGTCTGTTTTCTTTTAAGGTTAGTAAGCTTTTCAAGTCATCGAGGACCTCGCGTGGGCACCCTATTCCCTTCAAGAACACCGAGTACCGGCAGGCTCCACTGGGCTGCTAAGAAACATCCAGGCCTGGAAACCATTCCCAGTCACTCTGTGTATTTTGAGTGTAGGGCAACACACTGCACTCTTCCTTGGGAGAGCCAGATTTCCTCAGCTCTCCAACAGCTCCAGGAAATTTGTTCTCTCACGTCCTACATGTCATGCAAATTTGCCTCATTGCCCTAGGCTGAGCGGCACTGAGAAACCAAAACTGCTTCGCATTCCTTCTACAAAGTCATACCTTAAGACCCCATTCTTACAGGAGAAAGTCGGCTTGCCTTCCTGCTGTAAACAGAGCACAGTTCTTCCTCTTACACTACAGGGTTTTAGAAGAAGCCCAGCGCGATAGCATACCTAGAGCGCTCCTTGGGGGAGGCGGTTGGCTACACGCAGAACTCCGTGCCAAATAAACTTTATTCAAGGAACGGAGCAGTTTGTAGCCAGAGTGTATATTTACTTGGTAGAAATCACAAGGAGGTAGGCTGCGTGTTCGCTGGAAACGGGGCCTGATGGCACAAGCCTTGCTTTCCCATTTTGAATGCTCCATTCATGCTGCCTTGAAGTTACCTAAATAACAGTTTTAGGACGGGTCTCTAGTCACTGTAGGCAAGGCTCTGGGAAGGGAACGAGTGTTCTCTACATCAACAGGTTGCTTTCGTAGCCTGAGTGGGAGCCTCTCCTGACACGCTGTAGAGCTAAAAGGAAACTTGACGTGAGTCCTTTCCTCAAGGTAAAGCCTTGAATAGCCCTACCGAAGCTAAGTTTGGAGCAGTTTCCTTGAGGCATTAGTTTCAGGTCTGTTTTCTTTTAAGGTTAGTAAGCTTTTCAAGACAGCGAGGACCTCGCCTGGGCACCCTATTCCCTGCCAAAACACCGAATACAGGCAGGCTCCACTGGGCTGCTAAGAAACATCCAGGCCCGGAAACCTTTCCCAGTCACTCTGTGTATTTTGAGTGTAGGGCAACACACTGCACTCTTCCTTGGGAGAGCTAGATTTCCTCAGCCCTCTTTTGGCTCCAGGAAATGAGTTCTCTCATATCCTCCACGTCATGCAAATCTGCCTCTTAGCCCTAGGCTGAAGGGCACTGAGAAACCAAAACTGCTTCGCATTCCTTGCACAAAGTCATAGCTTAGGACCCCATCCTTACAGGAGAAAGTCGGCTTGCGTTCCTGCTGTAACCAAAGCACAGTTCTTCCTCTTACACGGCAGGGTTTTAGAAGACGGTAAGCGCGATAGCATACCTAGAGCGCTCCTTGGGGGAGGCGGTTGGCTACACGCAGAACTCCGTTGCAAATAAACTTTATTCAAGGAAGGGACCAGTGGGTAGCTTGAGGGTCCATTTACTTGGTAGAAATCACAAGGAGATAGGCTGCATGTTCGCTGGAAACGGGGACCTGATGGCACAGGCCTTGCTTTCCCATTTTGAATGCTCCATTCATGCTGCCTTGAAGCTACCTAAATAACAGTTTTAGGACGGGTCTCTAGTCACTGTAGGCAGGGCTCTGGGAAGGGAACGAGTGTTCTCTATATCAACAGGCTGCTTTTATAGCCTGGGTGGGAGCTTTTCCTGAGAAGCTCTAGAGCTAAAAGGAAACATGACGTGAGTCCTTTCCTCAAGGTAAAGCCTTGAATAGCCCTACCGAAGCTAAGTTTGGAGCAGTTTCCTTGAGGCATTAGTTTCAGGTCTGTTTTCTTTTAAGGTTAGTAAGCTTTTCAAGACAGCGAGGACCTCGCCTGGGCATCCTATTCCCTGCCAAAACACCGAGTACAGGCAGGCTCCACTGGGCTGTTAAGAAACATCCAGGCCCGGAAACCTTTCCCAGTCACTCTGTGTATTTTGAGTGTAGGGCAACACACTGCACTCTTCCTTGGGAGAGCTAGATTTCCTCAGCCCTCTTATGGCTCCAGGGAATGTGTTCTCTCATGTCCTCCACGTCATGCAAACCTGCCTCATTGCCCTAGGCTGAAGGGCACTGAGAAACCAAAACTGCTTCGCATTCCTTCTACAAAGTAATATCTTAAGACCCCATCCTTACAGGAGAAAGTCTGCTTGCGTTCCAGCTGTAACCAAAGCACAATTCTTCCTCTTACACTACAGGGTTTTAGAAGAAAACCAGCGCGATAGCATACCTAGAGCGCTCCCTGGGGGAGGCGGTTGGCTACACGCAGAACTCCATGCCAAATAAACTTTATTCAAGGAAGGGACCAGTTTGTAGCCAGAGTGTATATTTACTTGGTAGAAATCACAAGGAGGTAGGCTGCGTGTTCGCTGGAAACGGGGCCTGATGGCACAAGCCTTGCTTTCCCATTTTGAATGCTCCATTCATGCTGCCTTGAAGTTACCTAAATAACAGTTTTAGGACGGGTCTCTAGTCACTGTAGGCAGGGGTCTGGGAAGGGAACGAGTGTTCTCTACATCAACAGGGTGCTTTTATAGCCTGGGTGGGAGCTTCTCCTGAGAAGCTCTAGAGCTAAAAGGAAACATGACGTGAGTTCTTTCCTCAAGGTAAAGCCTTGAATAGCCCTACCGAAGCTAAGTTTGGAGCAGTTTCCTTGAGGCATTAGTTTCAGGTCTGTTTTCTTTTAAGGTTAGTAAGCTTTTCAAGAAAGCGAGGACCTCGCCTGGGCATCCTATTCCCTGCCAAAACACCGAGTACAGGCAGGCTCCACTGGGCTGCTAAGAAACATCCAGGCCCGGAAACCTTTCCCAGTCACTCTGTGTATTTTGAGTGTAGGGCAACACACTGCACTCTTCCTTGGGAGAGCCAGATTTCCTCAACTCTCCAACAGCTCCAGGAAATTTGTTCTCTCACGTCCTACATGTCATGCAAATCTGCTTCATTGCCCTAGGCTGAGCGGCACTGAGAAACCAAAACTGCTTCGCATTCCTTCTACAAAGTCATACCTTAAGACCCCATCCTTACAGGAGAAAGTCGGCTTGCCTTCCTGCTGTAAACAAAGCACAGTTCTTCCTCTTACACTACAGGGTTTTAGAAGAAGCCCAGCGCGACTGCATACCTAGAGCGCTCCTTGGGGGAGGCGGTTGGCTACACGCAGAACTCCGTGCCAAATAAACTTTATTCAAGGAAGGGAGCAGTTTGTAGCCAGAGTGTATATTTACTTGGTAGAAATCACAAGGAGGTAGGCTGCGTGTTCGCTGGAAACGGGGACCTGATGGCACAAGCCTTGCTTTCCCATTTTGAATGCTCCATTCATGCTGCCTTGAAGCTACCTAAATAACAGTTTTAGGACGTGTCTCTAGTCACTGTAGGCAGGGCTCAGGGAAGGGAACGAGTGTTCTCTACATCAACAGGTTGCTTTCGTAGCCTGAGTGGGAGCCTCTCCTGAGACGCTGTAGAGCTAAAAGGAAACTTGACGTGAGTCCTTTCCTCAAGGTAAAGCCTTGAAGAGCTCTGCCGAAGCTAAGTTTGGAGCAGTTTCATTGAGGCATTAGTTTCAGGTCTGTTTTCTTTTAATGTTAGTAAGCTTTTCAAGACAGTGAGGACCTCACGTGGGCACCCTATTCCCTGCAAGAACACCGAGTACCGGCAGGCTCCACTGGGCTGCTAAGAAACATCCAGGCCTGGAAACCATTCCCAGTCACTCTGTGTATTTTGAGTGTAGGGCAACACACTGCACTCTTCCTTGGGAGAGCCAGACTTCCTCAGCTCTCCAACAGCTCCAGGAAATTTGTTCTCTCACGTCCTACATGTCATGCAAATCTGCTTCATTGCCCTAGGCTGAGCGGCACTGAGAAACCAAAACTGCTTCGCATTCCTTCTACAAAGTCATACCTTAAGACCCCATCCTTACAGGAGAAAGTCGGCTTGCCTTCCTGCTGTAAACAAAGCACAGTTCTTCCTCTTACACTACAGGGTTTTAGAAGAAGCCCAGCGCGACAGCATACCTAGAGCACTCCTTGGGGGAGGCGGTTGGCTACACGCAGAACTCCGTGCCAAATAAACTTTATTCAAGGAAGGGAGCAGTTTGTAGCCAGAGTGTATATTTACTTGGTAGAAATCACAAGGAGGTAGGCTGCGTGTTCGCTGGAAACGGGGACCTGATGGCACAAGCCTTGCTTTCCCATTTTGAATGCTCCATTCATGCTGCCTTGAAGCTACCTAAATAACAGTTTTAGGACGTGTCTCTAGTCACTGTAGGCAGGGCTCAGGGAAGGGAACGAGTGTTCTCTACATCAACAGGTTGCTTTCGTAGCCTGAGTGGGAGCCTCTCCTGAGACGCTGTAGAGCTAAAAGGAAACTTGACGTGAGTCCTTTCCTCAAGGTAAAGCCTTGAAGAGCTCTGCCGAAGCTAAGTTTGGAGCAGTTTCATTGAGGCATTAGTTTCAGGTCTGTTTTCTTTTAATGTTAGTAAGCTTTTCAAGACAGTGAGGACCTCACGTGGGCACCCTATTCCCTGCAAGAACACCGAGTACCGGCAGGATCCACTGGGCTGCTAAGGAACATCCAGGCCCGGAAACCTTTCCCAGTCACTCTGTGTATTTTGAGTGTAGGGCAACACACTGCACTCTTCCTTGGGAGAGCTAGATTTCCTCATCCCTCTTTTGGCTCCAGGAAATGTGTTCTCTCATATCCTCCACGTCATGCAAATCTGTCTCTTTGCCCTAGGCTGAAGGGCACTGAGAAACCAAAACTGCTTCGCATTCCTTGCACAAAGTCATAGCTTAGGACCCCATCCTTACAGGAGAAAGTCGGCTTGCGTTCCTGCTGTAACCAAAGCACAGTTCTTCCTCTTACTCGCCAGGGTTTTAGAAGAAGCTAAGCGCGATAGCATACCTAGAGCGCTCCTTGGGGGAGGCGGTTGGCTACACGCAGAACTCCGTGCCAAATAAACTTTATTCAAGGAAGGGACCAGTGCGTAGCTTCAGGGTACATTTACTTGGTAGAAATCACAAGGAGGTAGGCTGCATGTTCGCTGGAAACGGGGACCCGATGGCACAAGCCTTGCTTTCCCATTTTGAATGCTCCATTCATGCTGCCTTGAAGCTACCTAAATAACAGTTTTAGGACGGGTCTCTAGTCACTGTAGGCAGGGCTCTGGGAAGGGAACGAGTGTTCTCTCCCTCAACAGGGTGCTTCCTTAGCCTGGGTGGGAGCCTCTCCTGAGACGCTCTAGAGCTAAAAGGAAACTTGACGTGAGTCCTTTCCTCAAGGTAAAGCCTTGAAGAGCCCTGCAGAAGCTAAGTTTGGAGCAGTTTCCTTGAGGCATTAGTTTCAGGTCTGTTTTCTTTTAAGGTTAGTAAGCTTTTCAAGTCATCGAGGACCTCGCGTGGGCACCCTATTCCCTTCAAGAACACCGAGTACCGGCAGGCTCCACTGGGCTGCTAAGAAACATCCAGGCCTGGAAACCATTCCCAGTCACTCTGTGTATTTTGAGTGTAGGGCAACACACTGCACTCTTCCTTGGGAGAGCCAGATTTCCTCAGCTCTCCAACAGCTCCAGGAAATTTGTTCTCTCACGTCCTACATGTCATGCAAATTTGCCTCATTGCCCTAGGCTGAGCGGCACTGAGAAACCAAAACTGCTTCGCATTCCTTCTACAAAGTCATACCTTAAGACCCCATTCTTACAGGAGAAAGTTGGCTTGCCTTCCTGCTGTAAACAGAGCACAGTTCTTCCTCTTACACTACAGGGTTTTAGAAGAAGCCCAGCGCGATAGCATACCTAGAGCGCTCCTTGGGGGAGGCGGTTGGCTACACGCAGAACTCCGTGCCAAATAAACTTTATTGAAGGAACGGAGCAGTTTGTAGCCAGAGTGTATATTTACTTGGTAGAAATCACAAGGAGGTAGGCTGCGTGTTCGCTGGAAACGGGGACCTGATGGCACAAGCCTTGCTTTCCCATTTTGAATGCTCCATTCATGCTGCCTTGAAGCTACCTAAATAACAGTTTTAGGACGGGTCTCTAGTCACTGTAGGCAGGGCTCTGGGAAGGGAACGAGTGTTCTCTACATCAACAGGTTGCTTTCGTAGCCTGAGTGGGAGCCTCTCCTGACACGCTGTAGAGCTAAAAGGAAACTTGACGTGAGTCCTTTCCTCAAGGTAAAGCCTTGAATAGCCCTACCGAAGCTAAGTTTGGAGCAGTTTCCTTGAGGCATTAGTTTCAGGTCTGTTTTCTTTTAAGGTTAGTAAGCTTTTCAAGTCATCGAGGACCTCGCGTGGGCACCCTATTCCCTTCAAGAACACCGAGTACCGGCAGGCTCCACTGGGCTGCTAAGAAACATCCAGGCCTGGAAACCATTCCCAGTCACTCTGTGTATTTTGAGTGTAGGGCAACACACTGCACTCTTCCTTGGGAGAGCCAGATTTCCTCAGCTCTCCAACAGCTCCAGGAAATTTGTTCTCTCACGTCCTACATGTCATGCAAATTTGCCTCATTGCCCTAGGCTGAGCGGCACTGAGAAACCAAAACTGCTTCGCATTCCTTCTACAAAGTCATACCTTAAGACCCCATTCTTACAGGAGAAAGTCGGCTTGCCTTCCTGCTGTAAACAGAGCACAGTTCTTCCTCTTACACTACAGGGTTTTAGAAGAAGCCCAGCGCGATAGCATACCTAGAGCGCTCCTTGGGGGAGGCGGTTGGCTACACGCAGAACTCCGTGCCAAATAAACTTTATTCAAGGAACGGAGCAGTTTGTAGCCAGAGTGTATATTTACTTGGTAGAAATCACAAGGAGGTAGGCTGCGTGTTCGCTGGAAACGGGGACCTGATGGCACAAGCCTTGCTTTCCCATTTTGAATGCTCCATTCATGCTGCCTTGAAGCTACCTAAATAACAGTTTTAGGACGGGTCTCTAGTCACTGTAGGCAGGGGTCTGGGAAGGGAACGAGTGTTCTCTACATCAACAGGTTGCTTTCGTAGCCTGAGTGGGAGCCTCTCCTGACACACTGTAGAGCTAAAAGGAAACTTGACGTGAGTCCTTTCCTCAAGGTAAAGCCTTGAATAGCCCTACCGAAGCTAAGTTTGGAGCAGTTTCCTTGAGGCATTAGTTTCAGGTCTGTTTTCTTTTAAGGTTAGTAAGCTTTTCAAGACAGCGAGGACCTCGCCTGGGCACCCTATTCCCTCCCAAAACACCGAATACAGGCAGGCTCCACTGGGCTGCTAAGAAACATCCAGGCCCGGAAACCTTTCCCAGTCACTCTGTGTATTTTGAGTGTAGGGCAACACACTGCACTCTTCCTTGGGAGAGCTAGATTTCCTCAGCCCTCTTTTGGCTCCAGGAAATGAGTTCTCTCATATCCTCCACGTCATGCAAATCTGCCTCTTAGCCCTAGGCTGAAGGGCACTGAGAAACCAAAACTGCTTCGCATTCCTTGCACAAAGTCATAGCTTAGGACCCCATCCTTACAGGAGAAAGTCGGCTTGCGTTCCTGCTGTAACCAAAGCACAGTTCTTCCTCTTACACGGCAGGGTTTTAGAAGAAGCTAAGCGCGATAGCATACCTAGAGCGCTCCTTGGGGGAGGCGGTTGGCTACACGCAGAACTCCGTTGCAAATAAACTTTATTCAAGGAAGGGACCAGTGGGTAGCTTGAGGGTCCATTTACTTGGTAGAAATCACAAGGAGATAGGCTGCATGTTCGCTGGAAACGGGGACCTGATGGCACAGGCCTTGCTTTCCCATTTTGAATGCTCCATTCATGCTGCCTTGAAGCTACCTAAATAACAGTTTTAGGACGGGTCTCTAGTCACTGTAGGCAGGGCTCTGGGAAGGGAACGAGTGTTCTCTATATCAACAGGCTGCTTTTATAGCCTGGGTGGGAGCTTTTCCTGAGAAGCTCTAGAGGTAAAGGAAACATGACGTGAGTCCTTTCCTCAAGGTAAAGCCTTGAATAGCCCTACCGAAGCTAAGTTTGGAGCAGTTTCCTTGAGGCATTAGTTTCAGGTCTGTTTTCTTTTAAGGTTAGTAAGCTTTTCAAGACAGCGAGGACCTCGCCTGGGCATCCTATTCCCTGCCAAAACACCGAGTACAGGCAGGCTCCACTGGGATGCTAAGAAACATCCAGGCCCGGAAACCTTTCCCAGTCACTCTGTGTATTTTGAGTGTAGGGCAACACACTGCACTCTTCCTTGGGAGAGCTAGATTTCCTCAGCCCTCTTATGGCTCCAGGGAATGTGTTCTCTCATGTCCTCCACGTCATGCAAATCTGCCTCATTGCCCTAGGCTGAAGGGCACTGAGAAACCAAAACTGCTTCGCATTCCTTCTACAAAGTAATATCTTAAGACCCCATCCTTACAGGAGAAAGTCTGCTTGCGTTCCAGCTGTAACCAAAGCACAGTTCTTCCTCTTACACTACAGGGTTTTAGAAGAAAACCAGCGCGATAGCATACCTAGAGCGCTCCCTGGGGGAGGCGGTTGGCTACACGCAGAACTCCGTGCCAAATAAACTTTATTCAAGGAACGGAGCAGTTTGTAGCCAGAGTGTATATTTACTTGGTAGAAATCACAAGGAGGTAGGCTGCGTGTTCGCTGGAAACGGGGACCTGATGGCACAAGCCTTGCTTTCCCATTTTGAATGCTCCATTCATGCTGCCTTGAAGTTACCTAAATAACAGTTTTAGGACGGGTCTCTAGTCACTGTAGGCAGGGGTCTGGGAAGGGAACGAGTGTTCTCTACATCAACAGGGTGCTTTTATAGCCTGGGTGGGAGCTTCTCCTGAGAAGCTCTAGAGCTAAAAGGAAACATGACGTGAGTTCTTTCCTCAAGGTAAAGCCTTGAATAGCCCTACCGAAGCTAAGTTTGGAGCAGTTTCCTTGAGGCATTAGTTTCAGGTCTGTTTTCTTTTAAGGTTAGTAAGCTTTTCAAGAAAGCGAGGACCTCTCCTGGGCACCCTATTCCCTGCAAGAACACCGAGTACAGGCAGGCGCCGCTGGGCTGCTAAGAAACATCCAGGCCTGGAAACCATTCCCAGTCACTCTGTGTATTTTGAGTGTAGGGCAACACACTGCACTCTTCCTTGGGAGAGCCAGATTTCCTCAACTCTCCAACAGCTCCAGGAAATTTGTTCTCTCACGTCCTACATGTCATGCAAATCTGCTTCATTGCCCTAGGCTGAGCGGCACTGAGAAACCAAAACTGCTTCGCATTCCTTCTACAAAGTCATACCTTAAGACCCCATCCTTACAGGAGAAAGTCGGCTTGCCTTCCTGCTGTAAACAAAGCACAGTTCTTCCTCTTACACTACAGGGTTTTAGAAGAAGCCCAGCGCGACAGCATACCTAGAGCGCTCCTTGGGGGAGGCGGTTGGCTACACGCAGAACTCCGTGCCAAATAAACTTTATTCAAGGAAGGGAGCAGTTTGTAGCCAGAGTGTATATTTACTTGGTAGAAATCACAAGGAGGTAGGCTGCGTGTTCGCTGGAAACGGGGACCTGAATGCACAAGCCTTGCTTTCCCATTTTGAATGCTCCATTCATGCTGACTTGAAGCTACCTAAATAACAGTTTTAGGACATGTCTCTAGTCACTGTAGGCAGGGCTCAGGGAAGGGAACGAGTGTTCTCTACATCAACAGGTTGCTTTCGTAGCCTGAGTGGGAGCCTCTCCTGAGACGCTGTAGAGCTAAAAGGAAACTTGACGTGAGTCCTTTCCTCAAGGTAAAGCCTTGAAGAGCTCTGCCGAAGCTAAGTTTGGAGCAGTTTCCTTGAGGCATTAGTTTCAGGTCTGTTTTCTTTTAATGTTAGTAAGCTTTTCAAGACAGTGAGGACCTCACGTGGGCACCCTATTCCCTGCAAGAACACCGAGTACCGGCAGGCTCCACTGGGCTGCTAAGAAACATCCAGGCCTGGAAACCATTCCCAGTCACTCTGTGTATTTTGAGTGTAGGGCAACACACTGCACTCTTCCTTGGGAGAGCCAGACTTCCTCAGCTCTCCAACAGCTCCAGGAAATTTGTTCTCTCACGTCCTACATGTCATGCAAATCTGCTTCATTGCCCTAGGCTGAGCGGCACTGAGAAACCAAAACTGCTTCGCATTCCTTCTACAAAGTCATACCTTAAGACCCCATCCTTACAGGAGAAAGTCGGCTTGCCTTCCTGCTGTAAACAAAGCACAGTTCTTCCTCTTACACTACAGGGTTTTAGAAGAAGCCCAGCGCGACAGCATACCTAGAGCACTCCTTGGGGGAGGCGGTTGGCTACACGCAGAACTCCGTGCCAAATAAACTTTATTCAAGGAAGGGAGCAGTTTGTAGCCAGAGTGTATATTTACTTGGTAGAAATCACAAGGAGGTAGGCTGCGTGTTCGCTGGAAACGGGGACCTGATGGCACAAGCCTTGCTTTCCCATTTTGAATGCTCCATTCATGCTGCCTTGAAGCTACCTAAATAACAGTTTTAGGACGGGTCTCTAGTCACTGTAGGCAGGGCTCTGGGAAGGGAACGAGTGTTCTCTACATCAACAGGTTGCTTTCGTAGCCTGAGTGGGAGCCTCTCCTGACACGCTGTAGAGCTAAAAGGAAACTTGACGTGAGTCCTTTCCTCAAGGTAAAGCCTTGAATAGCCCTACCGAAGCTAAGTTTGGAGCAGTTTCCTTGAGGCATTAGTTTCAGGTCTGTTTTCTTTTAAGGTTAGTAAGCTTTTCAAGACAGCGAGGACCTCGCCTGGGCACCCTATTCCCTGCCAAAACACCGAATACAGGCAGGCTCCACTGGGCTGCTAAGAAACATCCAGGCCCGGAAACCTTTCCCAGTCACTCTGTGTATTTTGAGTGTAGGGCAACACACTGCACTCTTCCTTGGGAGAGCTAGATTTCCTCAGCCCTCTTTTGGCTCCAGGAAATGAGTTCTCTCATATCCTCCACGTCATGCAAATCTGCCTCTTAGCCCTAGGCTGAAGGGCACTGAGAAACCAAAACTGCTTCGCATTCCTTGCACAAAATCATAGCTTAGGACCCCATCCTTACAGGAGAAAGTCGGCTTGCGTTCCTGCTGTAACCAAAGCACAGTTCTTCCTCTTACACGGCAGGGTTTTAGAAGAAGCTAAGTGCGATAGCATACCTAGAGCGCTCCTTGGGGGAGGCGGTTGGCTACACGCAGAACTCCGTTGCAAATAAACTTTATTCAAGGAAGGGACCAGTGGGTAGCTTGAGGGTCCATTTACTTGGTAGAAATCACAAGGAGATAGGCTGCATGTTCGCTGGAAACGGGGACCTGATGGCACAGGCCTTGCTTTCCCATTTTGAATGCTCCATTCATGCTGCCTTGAAGCTACCTAAATAACAGTTTTAGGACGGGTCTCTAGTCACTGTAGGCAGGGCTCTGGGAAGGGAACGAGTGTTCTCTATATCAACAGGCTGCTTTTATAGCCTGGGTGGGAGCTTTTCCTGAGAAGCTCTAGAGCTAAAAGGAAACATGACGTGAGTCCTTTCCTCAAGGTAAAGCCTTGAATAGCCCTACCGAAGCTAAGTTTGGAGCAGTTTCCTTGAGGCATTAGTTTCAGGTCTGTTTTCTTTTAAGGTTAGTAAGCTTTTCAAGACAGCGAGGACCTCGCCTGGGCATCCTATTCCCTGCCAAAACACCGAGTACAGGCAGGCTCCACTGGGCTGCTAAGAAACATCCAGGCCCGGAAACCTTTCCCAGTCACTCTGTGTATTTTGAGTGTAGGGCAACACACTGCACTCTTCCTTGGGAGAGCTAGATTTCCTCAGCCCTCTTATGGCTCCAGGGAATGTGTTCTCTCATGTCCTCCACGTCATGCAAATCTGCCTCATTGCCCTAGGCTGAAGGGCACTGAGAAACCAAAACTGCTTCGCATTCCTTCTACAAAGTAATATCTTAAGACCCCATCCTTACAGGAGAAAGTCTGCTTGCGTTCCAGCTGTAACCAAAGCACAATTCTTCCTCTTACACTACAGGGTTTTAGAAGAAAACCAGCGCGATAGCATACCTAGAGCGCTCCCTGGGGGAGGCGGTTGGCTACACGCAGAACTCCATGCCAAATAAACTTTATTCAAGGAAGGGACCAGTTTGTAGCCAGAGTGTATATTTACTTGGTAGAAATCACAAGGAGGTAGGCTGCGTGTTCGCTGGAAACGGGGCCTGAATGCACAAGCCTTGCTTTCCCATTTTGAATGCTCCATTCATGCTGCCTTGAAGTTACCTAAATAACAGTTTTAGGACGGGTCTCTAGTCACTGTAGGCAGGGGTCTGGGAAGGGAACGAGTGTTCTCTACATCAACAGGGTGCTTTTATAGCCTGGGTGGGAGCTTCTCCTGAGAAGCTCTAGAGCTAAAAGGAAACATGACGTGAGTTCTTTCCTCAAGGTAAAGCCTTGAAAAGCCCTACCGAAGCTAAGTTTGGAGCAGTTTCCTCGAGGCATTAGTTTCAGGTCTGTTTTCTTTTAAGGTTAGTAAGCTTTTCAAGAAAGCGAGGACCTCTCCTGGGCACCCTATTCCCTGCAAGAACACCGAGTACAGGCAGGCTCCGCTGGGCTGCTAAGAAACATCCAGGCCTGGAAACCATTCCCAGTCACTCTGTGTATTTTGAGTGTAGGGCAACACACTGCACTCTTCCTTGGGAGAGCCAGATTTCCTCAACTCTCCAACAGCTCCAGGAAATTTGTTCTCTCACGTCCTACATGTCATGCAAATCTGCTTCATTGCCCTAGGCTGAGCGGCACTGAGAAACCAAAACTGCTTCGCATTCCTTCTACAAAGTCATACCTTAAGACCCCATCCTTACAGGAGAAAGTCGGCTTGCCTTCCTGCTGTAAACAAAGCACAGTTCTTCCTCTTACACTACAGGGTTTTAGAAGAAGCCCAGCGCGACAGCATACCTAGAGCGCTCCTTGGGGGAGGCGGTTGGCTACACGCAGAACTCCGTGCCAAATAAACTTTATTCAAGGAAGGGAGCAGTTTGTAGCCAGAGTGTATATTTACTTGGTAGAAATCACAAGGAGGTAGGCTGCGTGTTCGCTGGAAACGGGGACCTGATGGCACAAGCCTTGCTTTCCCATTTTGAATGCTCCATTCATGCTGCCTTGAAGCTACCTAAATAACAGTTTTAGGACGTGTCTCTAGTCACTGTAGGCAGGGCTCAGGGAAGGGAACGAGTGTTCTCTACATCAACAGGTTGCTTTCGTAGCCTGAGTGGGAGCCTCTCCTGAGACGCTGTAGAGCTAAAAGGAAACTTGACGTGAGTCCTTTCCTCAAGGTAAAGCCTTGAAGAGCTCTGCCGAAGCTAAGTTTGGAGCAGTTTCATTGAGGCATTAGTTTCAGGTCTGTTTTCTTTTAATGTTAGTAAGCTTTTCAAGACAGTGAGGACCTCACGTGGGCACCCTATTCCCTGCAAGAACACCGAGTACCGGCAGGCTCCACTGGGCTGCTAAGAAACATCCAGGCCTGGAAACCATTCCCAGTCACTCTGTGTATTTTGAGTGTAGGGCAACACACTGCACTCTTCCTTGGGAGAGCCAGATTTCCTCAGCTCTCCAACAGCTCCAGGAAATTTGTTCTCTCACGTCCTACATGTCATGCAAATCTGCTTCATTGCCCTAGGCTGAGCGGCACTGAGAAACCAAAACTGCTTCGCATTCCTTCTACAAAGTCATACCTTAAGACCCCATCCTTACAGGAGAAAGTCGGCTTGCCTTCCTGCTGTAAACAAAGCACAGTTCTTCCTCTTACACTACAGGGTTTTAGAAGAAGCCCAGCGCGACAGCATACCTAGAGCGCTCCTTGGGGGAGGCGGTTGGCTACACGCAGAACTCCGTGCCAAATAAACTTTATTCAAGGAAGGGAGCAGTTTGTAGCCAGAGTGTATATTTACTTGGTAGAAATCACAAGGAGGTAGGCTGCGTGTTCGCTGGAAACGGGGACCTGATGGCACAAGCCTTGCTTTCCCATTTTGAATGCTCCATTCATGCTGCCTTGAAGCTACCTAAATAACAGTTTTAGGACGTGTCTCTAGTCACTGTAGGCAGGGCTCAGGGAAGGGAACGAGTGTTCTCTACATCAACAGGTTGCTTTCGTAGCCTGAGTGGGAGCCTCTCCTGAGACGCTGTAGAGCTAAAAGGAAACTTGACGTGAGTCCTTTCCTCAAGGTAAAGCCTTGAAGAGCTCTGCCGAAGCTAAGTTTGGAGCAGTTTCCTTGAGGCATTAGTTTCAGGTCTGTTTTCTTTTAATGTTAGTAAGCTTTTCAAGACAGTGAGGACCTCACGTGGGCACCCTATTCCCTGCAAGAACACCGAGTACCGGCAGGATCCACTGGGCTGCTAAGGAACATCCAGGCCCGGAAACCTTTCCCAGTCACTCTGTGTATTTTGAGTGTAGGGCAACACACTGCACTCTTCCTTGGGAGAGCTAGATTTCCTCATCCCTCTTTTGGCTCCAGGAAATGTGTTCTCTCATATCCTCCACGTCATGCAAATCTGTCTCTTTGCCCTAGGCTGAAGGGCACTGAGAAACCAAAACTGCTTCGCATTCCTTGCACAAAGTCATAGCTTAGGACCCCATCCTTACAGGAGAAAGTCGGCTTGCGTTCCTGCTGTAACCAAAGCACAGTTCTTCCTCTTACTCGCCAGGGTTTTAGAAGAAGCTAAGCGCGATAGCATACCTAGAGCGCTCCTTGGGGGAGGCGGTTGGCTACACGCAGAACTCCGTGCCAAATAAACTTTATTCAAGGAAGGGACCAGTGCGTAGCTTCAGGGTACATTTACTTGGTAGAAATCACAAGGAGGTAGGCTGCATGTTCGCTGGAAACGGGGACCCGATGGCACAAGCCTTGCTTTCCCATTTTGAATGCTCCATTCATGCTGCCTTGAAGCTACCTAAATAACAGTTTTAGGACGGGTCTCTAGTCACTGTAGGCAGGGCTCTGGGAAGGGAACGAGTGTTCTCTCCCTCAACAGGGTGCTTCCTTAGCCTGGGTGGGAGCCTCTCCTGAGACGCTCTAGAGCTAAAAGGAAACTTGACGTGAGTCCTTTCCTCAAGGTAAAGCCTTGAAGAGCCCTGCAGAAGCTAAGTTTGGAGCAGTTTCCTTGAGGCATTAGTTTCAGGTCTGTTTTCTTTTAAGGTTAGTAAGCTTTTCAAGTCATCGAGGACCTCGCGTGGGCACCCTATTCCCTTCAAGAACACCGAGTACCGGCAGGCTCCACTGGGCTGCTAAGAAACATCCAGGCCTGGAAACCATTCCCAGTCACTCTGTGTATTTTGAGTGTAGGGCAACACACTGCACTCTTCCTTGGGAGAGCCAGATTTCCTCAGCTCTCCAACAGCTCCAGGAAATTTGTTCTCTCACGTCCTACATGTCATGCAAATTTGCCTCATTGCCCTAGGCTGAGCGGCACTGAGAAACCAAAACTGCTTCGCATTCCTTCTACAAAGTCATACCTTAAGACCCCATTCTTACAGGAGAAAGTCGGCTTGCCTTCCTGCTGTAAACAGAGCACAGTTCTTCCTCTTACACTACAGGGTTTTAGAAGAAGCCCAGCGCGATAGCATACCTAGAGCGCTCCTTGGGGGAGGCGGTTGGCTACACGCAGAACTCCGTGCCAAATAAACTTTATTCAAGGAACGGAGCAGTTTGTAGCCAGAGTGTATATTTACTTGGTAGAAATCACAAGGAGGTAGGCTGCGTGTTCGCTGGAAACGGGGACCTGATGGCACAAGCCTTGCTTTCCCATTTTGAATGCTCCATTCATGCTGCCTTGAAGCTACCTAAATAACAGTTTTAGGACGGGTCTCTAGTCACTGTAGGCAGGGCTCTGGGAAGGGAACGAGTGTTCTCTACATCAACAGGTTGCTTTCGTAGCCTGAGTGGGAGCCTCTCCTGACACGCTGTAGAGCTAAAAGGAAACTTGACGTGAGTCCTTTCCTCAAGGTAAAGCCTTGAATAGCCCTACCGAAGCTAAGTTTGGAGCAGTTTCCTTGAGGCATTAGTTTCAGGTCTGTTTTCTTTTAAGGTTAGTAAGCTTTTCAAGTCATCGAGGACCTCGCGTGGGCACCCTATTCCCTTCAAGAACACCGAGTACCGGCAGGCTCCACTGGGCTGCTAAGAAACATCCAGGCCTGGAAACCATTCCCAGTCACTCTGTGTATTTTGAGTGTAGGGCAACACACTGCACTCTTCCTTGGGAGAGCCAGATTTCCTCAGCTCTCCAACAGCTCCAGGAAATTTGTTCTCTCACGTCCTACATGTCATGCAAATTTGCCTCATTGCCCTAGGCTGAGCGGCACTGAGAAACCAAAACTGCTTCGCATTCCTTCTACAAAGTCATACCTTAAGACCCCATTCTTACAGGAGAAAGTCGGCTTGCCTTCCTGCTGTAAACAGAGCACAGTTCTTCCTCTTACACTACAGGGTTTTAGAAGAAGCCCAGCGCGATAGCATACCTAGAGCGCTCCTTGGGGGAGGCGGTTGGCTACACGCAGAACTCCGTGCCAAATAAACTTTATTCAAGGAACGGAGCAGTTTGTAGCCAGAGTGTATATTTACTTGGTAGAAATCACAAGGAGGTAGGCTGCGTGTTCGCTGGAAACGGGGACCTGATGGTACAAGCCTTGCTTTCCCATTTTGAATGCTCCATTCATGCTGCCTTGAAGCTACCTAAATAACAGTTTTAGGACGGGTCTCTAGTCACTGTAGGCAGGGGTCTGGGAAGGGAACGAGTGTTCTCTACATCAACAGGTTGCTTTCGTAGCCTGAGTGGGAGCCTCTCCTGACACGCTGTAGAGCTAAAAGGAAACTTGACGTGAGTCCTTTCCTCAAGGTAAAGCCTTGAATAGCCCTACCGAAGCTAAGTTTGGAGCAGTTTCCTTGAGGCATTAGTTTCAGGTCTGTTTTCTTTTAAGGTTAGTAAGCTTTTCAAGACAGCGAGGACCTCGCCTGGGCACCCTATTCCCTGCCAAAACACCGAATACAGGCAGGCTCCACTGGGCTGCTAAGAAACATCCAGGCCCGGAAACCTTTCCCAGTCACTCTGTGTATTTTGAGTGTAGGGCAACACACTGCACTCTTCCTTGGGAGAGCTAGATTTCCTCAGCCCTCTTTTGGCTCCAGGAAATGAGTTCTCTCATATCCTCCACGTCATGCAAATCTGCCTCTTAGCCCTAGGCTGAAGGGCACTGAGAAACCAAAACTGCTTCGCATTCCTTGCACAAAGTCATAGCTTAGGACCCCATCCTTACAGGAGAAAGTCGGCTTGCGTTCCTGCTGTAACCAAAGCACAGTTCTTCCTCTTACACGGCAGGGTTTTAGAAGACGCTAAGCGCGATAGCATACCTAGAGCGCTCCTTGGGGGAGGCGGTTGGCTACACGCAGAACTCCGTTGCAAATAAACTTTATTCAAGGAAGGGACCAGTGGGTAGCTTGAGGGTCCATTTACTTGGTAGAAATCACAAGGAGATAGGCTGCATGTTCGCTGGAAACGGGGACCTGATGGCACAGGCCTTGCTTTCCCATTTTGAATGCTCCATTCATGCTGCCTTGAAGCTACCTAAATAACAGTTTTAGGACGGGTCTCTAGTCACTGTAGGCAGGGCTCTGGGAAGGGAACGAGTGTTCTCTATATCAACAGGCTGCTTTTATAGCCTGGGTGGGAGCTTTTCCTGAGAAGCTCTAGAGCTAAAAGGAAACATGACGTGAGTCCTTTCCTCAAGGTAAAGCCTTGAATAGCCCTACCGAAGCTAAGTTTGGAGCAGTTTCCTTGAGGCATTAGTTTCAGGTCTGTTTTCTTTTAAGGTTAGTAAGCTTTTCAAGACAGCGAGGACCTCGCCTGGGCATCCTATTCCCTGCCAAAACACCGAGTACAGGCAGGCTCCACTGGGCTGCTAAGAAACATCCAGGCCCGGAAACCTTTCCCAGTCACTCTGTGTATTTTGAGTGTAGGGCAACACACTGCACTCTTCCTTGGGAGAGCTAGATTTCCTCAGCCCTCTTATGGCTCCAGGGAATGTGTTCTCTCATGTCCTCCACGTCATGCAAATCTGCCTCATTGCCCTAGGCTGAAGGGCACTGAGAAACCAAAACTGCTTCGCATTCCTTCTACAAAGTAATATCTTAAGACCCCATCCTTACAGGAGAAAGTCTGCTTGCGTTCCAGCTGTAACCAAAGCACAATTCTTCCTCTTACACTACAGGGTTTTAGAAGAAAACCAGCGCGATAGCATACCTAGAGCGCTCCCTGGGGGAGGCGGTTGGCTACACGCAGAACTCCATGCCAAATAAACTTTATTCAAGGAAGGGACCAGTTTGTAGCCAGAGTGTATATTTACTTGGTAGAAATCACAAGGAGGTAGGCTGCGTGTTCGCTGGAAACGGGGCCTGATGGCACAAGCCTTGCTTTCCCATTTTGAATGCTCCATTCATGCTGCCTTGAAGTTACCTAAATAACAGTTTTAGGACGGGTCTCTAGTCACTGTAGGCAGGGGTCTGGGAAGGGAACGAGTGTTCTCTACATCAACAGGGTGCTTTTATAGCCTGGGTGGGAGCTTCTCCTGAGAAGCTCTAGAGCTAAAAGGAAACATGACGTGAGTTCTTTCCTCAAGGTAAAGCCTTGAATAGCCCTACCGAAGCTAAGTTTGGAGCAGTTTCCTCGAGGCATTAGTTTCAGGTCTGTTTTCTTTTAAGGTTAGTAAGCTTTTCAAGAAAGCGAGGACCTCGCCTGGGCATCCTATTCCCTGCCAAAACACCGAGTACAGGCAGGCTCCACTGGGCTGCTAAGAAACATCCAGGCCCGGAAACCTTTCCCAGTCACTCTGTGTATTTTGAGTGTAGGGCAACACACTGCACTCTTCCTTGGGAGAGCCAGATTTCCTCAACTCTCCAACAGCTCCAGGAAATTTGTTCTCTCACGTCCTACATGTCATGCAAATCTGCTTCATTGCCCTAGGCTGAGCGGCACTGAGAAACCAAAACTGCTTCGCATTCCTTCTACAAAGTCATACCTTAAGACCCCATCCTTACAGGAGAAAGTCGGCTTGCCTTCCTGCTGTAAACAAAGCACAGTTCTTCCTCTTACACTACAGGGTTTTAGAAGAAGCCCAGCGCGACAGCATACCTAGAGCGCTCCTTGGGGGAGGCGGTTGGCTACACGCAGAACTCCGTGCCAAATAAACTTTATTCAAGGAAGGGAGCAGTTTGTAGCCAGAGTGTATATTTACTTGGTAGAAATCACAAGGAGGTAGGCTGCGTGTTCGCTGGAAACGGGGACCTGATGGCACAAGCCTTGCTTTCCCATTTTGAATGCTCCATTCATGCTGCCTTGAAGCTACCTAAATAACAGTTTTAGGACGTGTCTCTAGTCACTGTAGGCAGGGCTCAGGGAAGGGAACGAGTGTTCTCTACATCAACAGGTTGCTTTCGTAGCCTGAGTGGGAGCCTCTCCTGAGACGCTGTAGAGCTAAAAGGAAACTTGACGTGAGTCCTTTCCTCAAGGTAAAGCCTTGAAGAGCTCTGCCGAAGCTAAGTTTGGAGCAGTTTCATTGAGGCATTAGTTTCAGGTCTGTTTTCTTTTAATGTTAGTAAGCTTTTCAAGACAGTGAGGACCTCACGTGGGCACCCTATTCCCTGCAAGAACACCGAGTACCGGCAGGCTCCACTGGGCTGCTAAGAAACATCCAGGCCTGGAAACCATTCCCAGTCACTCTGTGTATTTTGAGTGTAGGGCAACACACTGCACTCTTCCTTGGGAGAGCCAGACTTCCTCAGCTCTCCAACAGCTCCAGGAAATTTGTTCTCTCACGTCCTACATGTCATGCAAATCTGCTTCATTGCCCTAGGCTGAGCGGCACTGAGAAACCAAAACTGCTTCGCATTCCTTCTACAAAGTCATACCTTAAGACCCCATCCTTACAGGAGAAAGTCGGCTTGCCTTCCTGCTGTAAACAAAGCACAGTTCTTCCTCTTACACTACAGGGTTTTAGAAGAAGCCCAGCGCGACAGCATACCTAGAGCACTCCTTGGGGGAGGCGGTTGGCTACACGCAGAACTCCGTGCCAAATAAACTTTATTCAAGGAAGGGAGCAGTTTGTAGCCAGAGTGTATATTTACTTGGTAGAAATCACAAGGAGGTAGGCTGCGTGTTCGCTGGAAACGGGGACCTGATGGCACAAGCCTTGCTTTCCCATTTTGAATGCTCCATTCATGCTGCCTTGAAGCTACCTAAATAACAGTTTTAGGACGTGTCTCTAGTCACTGTAGGCAGGGCTCAGGGAAGGGAACGAGTGTTCTCTACATCAACAGGTTGCTTTCGTAGCCTGAGTGGGAGCCTCTCCTGAGACGCTGTAGAGCTAAAAGGAAACTTGACGTGAGTCCTTTCCTCAAGGTAAAGCCTTGAAGAGCTCTGCCGAAGCTAAGTTTGGAGCAGTTTCATTGAGGCATTAGTTTCAGGTCTGTTTTCTTTTAATGTTAGTAAGCTTTTCAAGACAGTGAGGACCTCACGTGGGCACCCTATTCCCTGCAAGAACACCGAGTACCGGCAGGATCCACTGGGCTGCTAAGGAACATCCAGGCCCGGAAACCTTTCCCAGTCACTCTGTGTATTTTGAGTGTAGGGCAACACACTGCACTCTTCCTTGGGAGAGCTAGATTTCCTCATCCCTCTTTTGGCTCCAGGAAATGTGTTCTCTCATATCCTCCACGTCATGCAAATCTGTCTCTTTGCCCTAGGCTGAAGGGCACTGAGAAACCAAAACTGCTTCGCATTCCTTGCACAAAGTCATAGCTTAGGACCCCATCCTTACAGGAGAAAGTCGGCTTGCGTTCCTGCTGTAACCAAAGCACAGTTCTTCCTCTTACTCGCCAGGGTTTTAGAAGAAGCTAAGCGCGATAGCATACCTAGAGCGCTCCTTGGGGGAGGCGGTTGGCTACACGCAGAACTCCGTGCCAAATAAACTTTATTCAAGGAAGGGACCAGTGCGTAGCTTCAGGGTACATTTACTTGGTAGAAATCACAAGGAGGTAGGCTGCATGTTCGCTGGAAACGGGGACCCGATGGCACAAGCCTTGCTTTCCCATTTTGAATGCTCCATTCATGCTGCCTTGAAGCTACCTAAATAACAGTTTTAGGACGGGTCTCTAGTCACTGTAGGCAGGGCTCTGGGAAGGGAACGAGTGTTCTCTCCCTCAACAGGGTGCTTCCTTAGCCTGGGTGGGAGCCTCTCCTGAGACGCTCTAGAGCTAAAAGGAAACTTGACGTGAGTCCTTTCCTCAAGGTAAAGCCTTGAAGAGCCCTGCAGAAGCTAAGTTTGGAGCAGTTTCCTTGAGGCATTAGTTTCAGGTCTGTTTTCTTTTAAGGTTAGTAAGCTTTTCAAGTCATCGAGGACCTCGCGTGGGCACCCTATTCCCTTCAAGAACACCGAGTACCGGCAGGCTCCACTGGGCTGCTAAGAAACATCCAGGCCTGGAAACCATTCCCAGTCACTCTGTGTATTTTGAGTGTAGGGCAACACACTGCACTCTTCCTTGGGAGAGCCAGATTTCCTCAGCTCTCCAACAGCTCCAGGAAATTTGTTCTCTCACGTCCTACATGTCATGCAAATTTGCCTCATTGCCCTAGGCTGAGCGGCACTGAGAAACCAAAACTGCTTCGCATTCCTTCTACAAAGTCATACCTTAAGACCCCATTCTTACAGGAGAAAGTCGGCTTGCCTTCCTGCTGTAAACAGAGCACAGTTCTTCCTCTTACACTACAGGGTTTTAGAAGAAGCCCAGCGCGATAGCATACCTAGAGCGCTCCTTGGGGGAGGCGGTTGGCTACACGCAGAACTCCGTGCCAAATAAACTTTATTCAAGGAACGGAGCAGTTTGTAGCCAGAGTGTATATTTACTTGGTAGAAATCACAAGGAGGTAGGCTGCGTGTTCGCTGGAAACGGGGACCTGATGGCACAAGCCTTGCTTTCCCATTTTGAATGCTCCATTCATGCTGCCTTGAAGCTACCTAAATAACAGTTTTAGGACGGGTCTCTAGTCACTGTAGGCAGGGCTCTGGGAAGGGAACGAGTGTTCTCTACATCAACAGGTTGCTTTTGTACCCTGAGTGGGAGCCTCTCCTGACACGCTGTAGAGCTAAAAGGAAACTTGACGTGAGTCCTTTCCTCAAGGTAAAGCCTTGAATAGCCCTACCGAAGCTAAGTTTGGAGCAGTTTCCTTGAGGCATTAGTTTCAGGTCTGTTTTCTTTTAAGGTTAGTAAGCTTTTCAAGTCATCGAGGACCTCGCGTGGGCACCCTATTCCCTTCAAGAACACCGAGTACCGGCAGGCTCCACTGGGCTGCTAAGAAACATCCAGGCCTGGAAACCATTCCCAGTCACTCTGTGTATTTTGAGTGTAGGGCAACACACTGCACTCTTCCTTGGGAGAGCCAGATTTCCTCAGCTCTCCAACAGCTCCAGGAAATTTGTTCTCTCACGTCCTACATGTCATGCAAATTTGCCTCATTGCCCTAGGCTGAGCGGCACTGAGAAACCAAAACTGCTTCGCATTCCTTCTACAAAGTCATACCTTAAGACCCCATTCTTACAGGAGAAAGTCGGCTTGCCTTCCTGCTGTAAACAGAGCACAGTTCTTCCTCTTACACTACAGGGTTTTAGAAGAAGCCCAGCGCGATAGCATACCTAGAGCGCTCCTTGGGGGAGGCGGTTGGCTACACGCAGAACTCCGTGCCAAATAAACTTTATTCAAGGAACGGAGCAGTTTGTAGCCAGAGTGTATATTTACTTGGTAGAAATCACAAGGAGGTAGGCTGCGTGTTCGCTGGAAACGGGGACCTGATGGCACAAGCCTTGCTTTCCCATTTTGAATGCTCCATTCATGCTGCCTTGAAGCTACCTAAATAACAGTTTTAGGACGGGTCTCTAGTCACTGTAGGCAGGGCTCTGGGAAGGGAACGAGTGTTCTCTACATCAACAGGTTGCTTTCGTAGCCTGAGTGGGAGCCTCTCCTGACACGCTGTAGAGCTAAAAGGAAACTTGACGTGAGTCCTTTCCTCAAGGTAAAGCCTTGAATAGCCCTACCGAAGCTAAGTTTGGAGCAGTTTCCTTGAGGCATTAGTTTCAGGTCTGTTTTCTTTTAAGGTTAGTAAGCTTTTCAAGACAGCGAGGACCTCGCCTGGGCACCCTATTCCCTGCCAAAACACCGAATACAGGCAGGCTCCACTGGGCTGCTAAGAAACATCCAGGCCCGGAAACCTTTCCCAGTCACTCTGTGTATTTTGAGTGTAGGGCAACACACTGCACTCTTCCTTGGGAGAGCTAGATTTCCTCAGCCCTCTTTTGGCTCCAGGAAATGAGTTCTCTCATATCCTCCACGTCATGCAAATCTGCCTCTTAGCCCTAGGCTGAAGGGCACTGAGAAACCAAAACTGCTTCGCATTCCTTGCACAAAGTCATAGCTTAGGACCCCATCCTTACAGGAGAAAGTCGGCTTGCGTTCCTGCTGTAACCAAAGCACAGTTCTTCCTCTTACACGGCAGGGTTTTAGAAGACGCTAAGTGCGATAGCATACCTAGAGCGCTCCTTGGGGGAGGCGGTTGGCTACACGCAGAACTCCGTTGCAAATAAACTTTATTCAAGGAAGGGACCAGTGGGTAGCTTGAGGGTCCATTTACTTGGTAGAAATCACAAGGAGATAGGCTGCATGTTCGCTGGAAACGGGGACCTGATGGCACAGGCCTTGCTTTCCCATTTTGAATGCTCCATTCATGCTGCCTTGAAGCTACCTAAATAACAGTTTTAGGACGGGTCTCTAGTCACTGTAGGCAGGGCTCTGGGAAGGGAACGAGTGTTCTCTATATCAACAGGCTGCTTTTATAGCCTGGGTGGGAGCTTTTCCTGAGAAGCTCTAGAGCTAAAAGGAAACATGACGTGAGTCCTTTCCTCAAGGTAAAGCCTTGAATAGCCCTACCGAAGCTAAGTTTGGAGCAGTTTCCTTGAGGCATTAGTTTCAGGTCTGTTTTCTTTTAAGGTTAGTAAGCTTTTCAAGACAGCGAGGACCTCGCCTGGGCATCCTATTCCCTGCCAAAACACCGAGTACAGGCAGGCTCCACTGGGCTGCTAAGAAACATCCAGGCCCGGAAACCTTTCCCAGTCACTCTGTGTATTTTGAGTGTAGGGCAACACACTGCACTCTTCCTTGGGAGAGCTAGATTTCCTCATCCCTCTTATGGCTCCAGGGAATGTGTTCTCTCATGTCCTCCACGTCATGCAAATCTGCCTCATTGCCCTAGGCTGAAGGGCACTGAGAAACCAAAACTGCTTCGCATTCCTTCTACAAAGTAATATCTTAAGACCCCATCCTTACAGGAGAAAGTCTGCTTGCGTTCCAGCTGTAACCAAAGCACAATTCTTCCTCTTACACTACAGGGTTTTAGAAGAAAACCAGCGCGATAGCATACCTAGAGCGCTCCCTGGGGGAGGCGGTTGGCTACACGCAGAACTCCATGCCAAATAAACTTTATTCAAGGAAGGGACCAGTTTGTAGCCAGAGTGTATATTTACTTGGTAGAAATCACAAGGAGGTAGGCTGCGTGTTCGCTGGAAACGGGGCCTGATGGCACAAGCCTTGCTTTCCCATTTTGAATGCTCCATTCATGCTGCCTTGAAGCTACCTAAATAACAGTTTTAGGACGTGTCTCTAGTCACTGTAGGCAGGGCTCAGGGAAGGGAACGAGTGTTCTCTACATCAACAGGTTGCTTTCGTAGCCTGAGTGGGAGCCTCTCCTGAGACGCTGTAGAGCTAAAAGGAAACTTGACGTGAGTCCTTTCCTCAAGGTAAAGCCTTGAAGAGCTCTGCCGAAGCTAAGTTTGGAGCAGTTTCATTGAGGCATTAGTTTCAGGTCTGTTTTCTTTTAATGTTAGTAAGCTTTTCAAGACAGTGAGGACCTCACGTGGGCACCCTATTCCCTGCAAGAACACCGAGTACCGGCAGGCTCCACTGGGCTGCTAAGAAACATCCAGGCCTGGAAACCATTCCCAGTCACTCTGTGTATTTTGAGTGTAGGGCAACACACTGCACTCTTCCTTGGGAGAGCCAGACTTCCTCAGCTCTCCAACAGCTCCAGGAAATTTGTTCTCTCACGTCCTACATGTCATGCAAATCTGCTTCATTGCCCTAGGCTGAGCGGCACTGAGAAACCAAAACTGCTTCGCATTCCTTCTACAAAGTCATACCTTAAGACCCCATCCTTACAGGAGAAAGTCGGCTTGCCTTCCTGCTGTAAACAAAGCACAGTTCTTCCTCTTACACTACAGGGTTTTAGAAGAAGCCCAGCGCGACAGCATACCTAGAGCACTCCTTGGGGGAGGCGGTTGGCTACACGCAGAACTCCGTGCCAAATAAACTTTATTCAAGGAAGGGAGCAGTTTGTAGCCAGAGTGTATATTTACTTGGTAGAAATCACAAGGAGGTAGGCTGCGTGTTCGCTGGAAACGGGGACCTGATGGCACAAGCCTTGCTTTCCCATTTTGAATGCTCCATTCATGCTGCCTTGAAGCTACCTAAATAACAGTTTTAGGACGTGTCTCTAGTCACTGTAGGCAGGGCTCAGGGAAGGGAACGAGTGTTCTCTACATCAACAGGTTGCTTTCGTAGCCTGAGTGGGAGCCTCTCCTGAGACGCTGTAGAGCTAAAAGGAAACTTGACGTGAGTCCTTTCCTCAAGGTAAAGCCTTGAAGAGCTCTGCCGAAGCTAAGTTTGGAGCAGTTTCATTGAGGCATTAGTTTCAGGTCTGTTTTCTTTTAATGTTAGTAAGCTTTTCAAGACAGTGAGGACCTCACGTGGGCACCCTATTCCCTGCAAGAACACCGAGTACCGGCAGGATCCACTGGGCTGCTAAGGAACATCCAGGCCCGGAAACCTTTCCCAGTCACTCTGTGTATTTTGAGTGTAGGGCAACACACTGCACTCTTCCTTGGGAGAGCTAGATTTCCTCATCCCTCTTTTGGCTCCAGGAAATGTGTTCTCTCATATCCTCCACGTCATGCAAATCTGTCTCTTTGCCCTAGGCTGAAGGGCACTGAGAAACCAAAACTGCTTCGCATTCCTTGCACAAAGTCATAGCTTAGGACCCCATCCTTACAGGAGAAAGTCGGCTTGCGTTCCTGCTGTAACCAAAGCACAGTTCTTCCTCTTACTCGCCAGGGTTTTAGAAGAAGCTAAGCGCGATAGCATACCTAGAGCGCTCCTTGGGGGAGGCGGTTGGCTACACGCAGAACTCCGTGCCAAATAAACTTTATTCAAGGAAGGGACCAGTGCGTAGCTTCAGGGTACATTTACTTGGTAGAAATCACAAGGAGGTAGGCTGCATGTTCGCTGGAAACGGGGACCCGATGGCACAAGCCTTGCTTTCCCATTTTGAATGCTCCATTCATGCTGCCTTGAAGCTACCTAAATAACAGTTTTAGGATGGGTCTCTAGTCACTGTAGGCAGGGCTCTGGGAAGGGAACGAGTGTTCTCTCCCTCAACAGGGTGCTTCCTTAGCCTGGGTGGGAGCCTCTCCTGAGACGCTCTAGAGCTAAAAGGAAACTTGACGTGAGTCCTTTCCTCAAGGTAAAGCCTTGAAGAGCCCTGCAGAAGCTAAGTTTGGAGCAGTTTCCTTGAGGCATTAGTTTCAGGTCTGTTTTCTTTTAAGGTTAGTAAGCTTTTCAAGTCATCGAGGACCTCGCGTGGGCACCCTATTCCCTTCAAGAACACCGAGTACCGGCAGGCTCCACTGGGCTGCTAAGAAACATCCAGGCCTGGAAACCATTCCCAGTCACTCTGTGTATTTTGAGTGTAGGGCAACACACTGCACTCTTCCTTGGGAGAGCCAGATTTCCTCAGCTCTCCAACAGCTCCAGGAAATTTGTTCTCTCATGTCCTACATGTCATGCAAATTTGCCTCATTGCCCTAGGCTGAGCGGCACTGAGAAACCAAAACTGCTTCGCATTCCTTCTACAAAGTCATACCTTAAGACCCCATTCTTACAGGAGAAAGTCGGCTTGCCTTCCTGCTGTAAACAGAGCACAGTTCTTCCTCTTACACTACAGGGTTTTAGAAGAAGCCCAGCGCGATAGCATACCTAGAGCGCTCCTTGGGGGAGGCGGTTGGCTACACGCAGAACTCCGTGCCAAATAAACTTTATTCAAGGAACGGAGCAGTTTGTAGCCAGAGTGTATATTTACTTGGTAGAAATCACAAGGAGGTAGGCTGCGTGTTCGCTGGAAACGGGGACCTGATGGCACAAGCCTTGCTTTCCCATTTTGAATGCTCCATTCATGCTGCCTTGAAGCTACCTAAATAACAGTTTTAGGACGGGTCTCTAGTCACTGTAGGCAGGGCTCTGGGAAGGGAACGAGTGTTCTCTACATCAACAGGTTGCTTTCGTAGCCTGAGTGGGAGCCTCTCCTGACACGCTGTAGAGCTAAAAGGAAACTTGACGTGAGTCCTTTCCTCAAGGTAAAGCCTTGAATAGCCCTACCGAAGCTAAGTTTGGAGCAGTTTCCTTGAGGCATTAGTTTCAGGTCTGTTTTCTTTTAAGGTTAGTAAGCTTTTCAAGACAGCGAGGACCTCGCCTGGGCACCCTATTCCCTGCCAAAACACCGAATACAGGCAGGCTCCACTGGGCTGCTAAGAAACATCCAGGCCCGGAAACCTTTCCCAGTCACTCTGTGTATTTTGAGTGTAGGGCAACACACTGCACTCTTCCTTGGGAGAGCTAGATTTCCTCAGCCCTCTTTTGGCTCCAGGAAATGAGTTCTCTCATATCCTCCACGTCATGCAAATCTGCCTCTTAGCCCTAGGCTGAAGGGCACTGAGAAACCAAAACTGCTTCGCATTCCTTGCACAAAGTCATAGCTTAGGACCCCATCCTTACAGGAGAAAGTCAGCTTGCGTTCCTGCTGTAACCAAAGCACAGTTCTTCCTCTTACACGGCAGGGTTTTAGAAGACGCTAAGTGCGATAGCATACCTAGAGCGCTCCTTGGGGGAGGCGGTTGGCTACACGCAGAACTCCGTTGCAAATAAACTTTATTCAAGGAAGGGACCAGTGGGTAGCTTGAGGGTCCATTTACTTGGTAGAAATCACAAGGAGATAGGCTGCATGTTCGCTGGAAACGGGGACCTGATGGCACAGGCCTTGCTTTCCCATTTTGAATGCTCCATTCATGCTGCCTTGAAGCTACCTAAATAACAGTTTTAGGACGGGTCTCTAGTCACTGTAGGCAGGGCTCTGGGAAGGGAACGAGTGTTCTCTATATCAACAGGCTGCTTTTATAGCCTGGGTGGGAGCTTTTCCTGAGAAGCTCTAGAGCTAAAAGGAAACATGACGTGAGTCCTTTCCTCAAGGTAAAGCCTTGAATAGCCCTACCGAAGCTAAGTTTGGAGCAGTTTCCTTGAGGCATTAGTTTCAGGTCTGTTTTCTTTTAAGGTTAGTAAGCTTTTCAAGACAGCGAGGACCTCGCCTGGGCATCCTATTCCCTGCCAAAACACCGAGTACAGGCAGGCTCCACTGGGCTGCTAAGAAACATCCAGGCCCGGAAACCTTTCCCAGTCACTCTGTGTATTTTGAGTGTAGGGCAACACACTGCACTCTTCCTTGGGAGAGCTAGATTTCCTCAGCCCTCTTATGGCTCCAGGGAATGTGTTCTCTCATGTCCTCCACGTCATGCAAATCTGCCTCATTGCCCTAGGCTGAAGGGCACTGAGAAACCAAAACTGCTTCGCATTCCTTCTACAAAGTAATATCTTAAGACCCCATCCTTACAGGAGAAAGTCTGCTTGCGTTCCAGCTGTAACCAAAGCACAATTCTTCCTCTTACACTACAGGGTTTTAGAAGAAAACCAGCGCGATAGCATACCTAGAGCGCTCCCTGGGGGAGGCGGTTGGCTACACGCAGAACTCCATGCCAAATAAACTTTATTCAAGGAAGGGACCAGTTTGTAGCCAGAGTGTATATTTACTTGGTAGAAATCACAAGGAGGTAGGCTGCGTGTTCGCTGGAAACGGGGCCTGATGGCACAAGCCTTGCTTTCCCATTTTGAATGCTCCATTCATGCTGCCTTGAAGTTACCTAAATAACAGTTTTAGGACGGGTCTCTAGTCACTGTAGGCAGGGGTCTGGGAAGGGAACGAGTGTTCTCTACATCAACAGGGTGCTTTTATAGCCTGGGTGGGAGCTTCTCCTGAGAAGCTCTAGAGCTAAAAGGAAACATGACGTGAGTTCTTTCCTCAAGGTAAAGCCTTGAATAGCCCTACCGAAGCTAAGTTTGGAGCAGTTTCCTTGAGGCATTAGTTTCAGGTCTGTTTTCTTTTAAGGTTAGTAAGCTTTTCAAGAAAGCGAGGACCTCGCCTGGGCATCCTATTCCCTGCAAAAACACCGATTACAGGCAGGCTCCACTGGGCTGCTAAGATACATCCAGGCCCGGAAACCTTTCCCAGTCACTCTGTGTATTTTGAGTGTAGGGCAACACACTGCACTCTTCCTTGGGAGAGCCAGATTTCCTCAACTCTCCAACAGCTCCAGGAAATTTGTTCTCTCACGTCCTACATGTCATGCAAATCTGCTTCATTGCCCTAGGCTGAGCGGCACTGAGAAACCAAAACTGCTTCGCATTCCTTCTACAAAGTCATACCTTAAGACCCCATCCTTACAGGAGAAAGTCGGCTTGCCTTCCTGCTGTAAACAAAGCACAGTTCTTCCTCTTACACTACAGGGTTTTAGAAGAAGCCCAGCGCGACAGCATACCTAGAGCGCTCCTTGGGGGAGGCGGTTGGCTACACGCAGAACTCCGTGCCAAATAAACTTTATTCAAGGAAGGGAGCAGTTTGTAGCCAGAGTGTATATTTACTTGGTAGAAATCACAAGGAGGTAGGCTGCGTGTTCGCTGGAAACGGGGACCTGATGGCACAAGCCTTGCTTTCCCATTTTGAATGCTCCATTCATGCTGCCTTGAAGCTACCTAAATAACAGTTTTAGGACGTGTCTCTAGTCACTGTAGGCAGGGCTCAGGGAAGGGAACGAGTGTTCTCTACATCAACAGGTTGCTTTCGTAGCCTGAGTGGGAGCCTCTCCTGAGACGCTGTAGAGCTAAAAGGAAACTTGACGTGAGTCCTTTCCTCAAGGTAAAGCCTTGAAGAGCTCTGCCGAAGCTAAGTTTGGAGCAGTTTCATTGAGGCATTAGTTTCAGGTCTGTTTTCTTTTAATGTTAGTAAGCTTTTCAAGACAGTGAGGACCTCACGTGGGCACCCTATTCCCTGCAAGAACACCGAGTACCGGCAGGCTCCACTGGGCTGCTAAGAAACATCCAGGCCTGGAAACCATTCCCAGTCACTCTGTGTATTTTGAGTGTAGGGCAACACACTGCACTCTTCCTTGGGAGAGCCAGACTTCCTCAGCTCTCCAACAGCTCCAGGAAATTTGTTCTCTCACGTCCTACATGTCATGCAAATCTGCTTCATTGCCCTAGGCTGAGCGGCACTGAGAAACCAAAACTGCTTCGCATTCCTTCTACAAAGTCATACCTTAAGACCCCATCCTTACAGGAGAAAGTCGGCTTGCCTTCCTGCTGTAAACAAAGCACAGTTCTTCCTCTTACACTACAGGGTTTTAGAAGAAGCCCAGCGCGACAGCATACCTAGAGCACTCCTTGGGGGAGGCGGTTGGCTACACGCAGAACTCCGTGCCAAATAAACTTTATTCAAGGAAGGGAGCAGTTTGTAGCCAGAGTGTATATTTACTTGGTAGAAATCACAAGGAGGTAGGCTGCGTGTTCGCTGGAAACGGGGACCTGATGGCACAAGCCTTGCTTTCCCATTTTGAATGCTCCATTCATGCTGCCTTGAAGCTACCTAAATAACAGTTTTAGGACGTGTCTCTAGTCACTGTAGGCAGGGCTCAGGGAAGGGAACGAGTGTTCTCTACATCAACAGGTTGCTTTCGTAGCCTGAGTGGGAGCCTCTCCTGAGACGCTGTAGAGCTAAAAGGAAACTTGACGTGAGTCCTTTCCTCAAGGTAAAGCCTTGAAGAGCTCTGCCGAAGCTAAGTTTGGAGCAGTTTCATTGAGGCATTAGTTTCAGGTCTGTTTTCTTTTAATGTTAGTAAGCTTTTCAAGACAGTGAGGACCTCACGTGGGCACCCTATTCCCTGCAAGAACACCGAGTACCGGCAGGATCCACTGGGCTGCTAAGGAACATCCAGGCCCGGAAACCTTTCCCAGTCACTCTGTGTATTTTGAGTGTAGGGCAACACACTGCACTCTTCCTTGGGAGAGCTAGATTTCCTCATCCCTCTTTTGGCTCCAGGAAATGTGTTCTCTCATATCCTCCACGTCATGCAAATCTGTCTCTTTGCCCTAGGCTGAAGGGCACTGAGAAACCAAAACTGCTTCGCATTCCTTGCACAAAGTCATAGCTTAGGACCCCATCCTTACAGGAGAAAGTCGGCTTGCGTTCCTGCTGTAACCAAAGCACAGTTCTTCCTCTTACTCGCCAGGGTTTTAGAAGAAGCTAAGCGCGATAGCATACCTAGAGCGCTCCTTGGGGGAGGCGGTTGGCTACACGCAGAACTCCGTGCCAAATAAACTTTATTCAAGGAAGGGACCAGTGCGTAGCTTCAGGGTACATTTACTTGGTAGAAATCACAAGGAGGTAGGCTGCATGTTCGCTGGAAACGGGGACCCGATGGCACAAGCCTTGCTTTCCCATTTTGAATGCTCCATTCATGCTGCCTTGAAGCTACCTAAATAACAGTTTTAGGATGGGTCTCTAGTCACTGTAGGCAGGGCTCTGGGAAGGGAACGAGTGTTCTCTCCCTCAACAGGGTGCTTCCTTAGCCTGGGTGGGAGCCTCTCCTGAGACGCTCTAGAGCTAAAAGGAAACTTGACGTGAGTCCTTTCCTCAAGGTAAAGCCTTGAAGAGCCCTGCAGAAGCTAAGTTTGGAGCAGTTTCCTTGAGGCATTAGTTTCAGGTCTGTTTTCTTTTAAGGTTAGTAAGCTTTTCAAGTCATCGAGGACCTCGCGTGGGCACCCTATTCCCTTCAAGAACACCGAGTACCGGCAGGCTCCACTGGGCTGCTAAGAAACATCCAGGCCTGGAAACCATTCCCAGTCACTCTGTGTATTTTGAGTGTAGGGCAACACACTGCACTCTTCCTTGGGAGAGCCAGATTTCCTCAGCTCTCCAACAGCTCCAGGAAATTTGTTCTCTCACGTCCTACATGTCATGCAAATTTGCCTCATTGCCCTAGGCTGAGCGGCACTGAGAAACCAAAACTGCTTCGCATTCCTTCTACAAAGTCATACCTTAAGACCCCATTCTTACAGGAGAAAGTCGGCTTGCCTTCCTGCTGTAAACAGAGCACAGTTCTTCCTCTTACACTACAGGGTTTTAGAAGAAGCCCAGCGCGATAGCATACCTAGAGCGCTCCTTGGGGGAGGCGGTTGGCTACACGCAGAACTCCGTGCCAAATAAACTTTATTCAAGGAACGGAGCAGTTTGTAGCCAGAGTGTATATTTACTTGGTAGAAATCACAAGGAGGTAGGCTGCGTGTTCGCTGGAAACGGGGACCTGATGGCACAAGCCTTGCTTTCCCATTTTGAATGCTCCATTCATGCTGCCTTGAAGCTACCTAAATAACAGTTTTAGGACGGGTCTCTAGTCACTGTAGGCAGGGCTCTGGGAAGGGAACGAGTGTTCTCTACATCAACAGGTTGCTTTCGTAGCCTGAGTGGGAGCCTCTCCTGACACGCTGTAGAGCTAAAAGGAAACTTGACGTGAGTCCTTTCCTCAAGGTAAAGCCTTGAATAGCCCTACCGAAGCTAAGTTTGGAGCAGTTTCCTTGAGGCATTAGTTTCAGGTCTGTTTTCTTTTAAGGTTAGTAAGCTTTTCAAGACAGCGAGGACCTCGCCTGGGCACCCTATTCCCTGCCAAAACACCGAATACAGGCAGGCTCCACTGGGCTGCTAAGAAACATCCAGGCCCGGAAACCTTTCCCAGTCACTCTGTGTATTTTGAGTGTAGGGCAACACACTGCACTCTTCCTTGGGAGAGCTAGATTTCCTCAGCCCTCTTTTGGCTCCAGGAAATGAGTTCTCTCATATCCTCCACGTCATGCAAATCTGCCTCTTAGCCCTAGGCTGAAGGGCACTGAGAAACCAAAACTGCTTCGCATTCCTTGCACAAAGTCATAGCTTAGGACCCCATCCTTACAGGAGAAAGTCGGCTTGCGTTCCTGCTGTAACCAAAGCACAGTTCTTCCTCTTACACGGCAGGGTTTTAGAAGACGCTAAGTGCGATAGCATACCTAGAGCGCTCCTTGGGGGAGGCGGTTGGCTACACGCAGAACTCCGTTGCAAATAAACTTTATTCAAGGAAGGGACCAGTGGGTAGCTTGAGGGTCCATTTACTTGGTAGAAATCACAAGGAGATAGGCTGCATGTTCGCTGGAAACGGGGACCTGATGGCACAGGCCTTGCTTTCCCATTTTGAATGCTCCATTCATGCTGCCTTGAAGCTACCTAAATAACAGTTTTAGGACGGGTCTCTAGTCACTGTAGGCAGGGCTCTGGGAAGGGAACGAGTGTTCTCTATATCAACAGGCTGCTTTTATAGCCTGGGTGGGAGCTTTTCCTGAGAAGCTCTAGAGCTAAAAGGAAACATGACGTGAGTCCTTTCCTCAAGGTAAAGCCTTGAATAGCCCTACCGAAGCTAAGTTTGGAGCAGTTTCCTTGAGGCATTAGTTTCAGGTCTGTTTTCTTTTAAGGTTAGTAAGCTTTTCAAGACAGCGAGGACCTCGCCTGGGCATCCTATTCCCTGCCAAAACACCGAGTACAGGCAGGCTCCACTGGGCTGCTAAGAAACATCCAGGCCCGGAAACCTTTCCCAGTCACTCTGTGTATTTTGAGTGTAGGGCAACACACTGCACTCTTCCTTGGGAGAGCTAGATTTCCTCAGCCCTCTTATGGCTCCAGGGAATGTGTTCTCTCATGTCCTCCACGTCATGCAAATCTGCCTCATTGCCCTAGGCTGAAGGGCACTGAGAAACCAAAACTGCTTCGCATTCCTTCTACAAAGTAATATCTTAAGACCCCATCCTTACAGGAGAAAGTCTGCTTGCGTTCCAGCTGTAACCAAAGCACAATTCTTCCTCTTACACTACAGGGTTTTAGAAGAAAACCAGCGCGATAGCATACCTAGAGCGCTCCCTGGGGGAGGCGGTTGGCTACACGCAGAACTCCATGCCAAATAAACTTTATTCAAGGAAGGGACCAGTTTGTAGCCAGAGTGTATATTTACTTGGTAGAAATCACAAGGAGGTAGGCTGCGTGTTCGCTGGAAACGGGGCCTGATGGCACAAGCCTTGCTTTCCCATTTTGAATGCTCCATTCATGCTGCCTTGAAGTTACCTAAATAACAGTTTTAGGACGGGTCTCTAGTCACTGTAGGCAGGGGTCTGGGAAGGGAACGAGTGTTCTCTACATCAACAGGGTGCTTTTATAGCCTGGGTGGGAGCTTCTCCTGAGAAGCTCTAGAGCTAAAAGGAAACATGACGTGAGTTCTTTCCTCAAGGTAAAGCCTTGAATAGCCCTACCGAAGCTAAGTTTGGAGCAGTTTCCTTGAGGCATTAGTTTCAGGTCTGTTTTCTTTTAAGGTTAGTAAGCTTTTCAAGAAAGCGAGGACCTCGCCTGGGCATCCTATTCCCTGCCAAAACACCGAGTACAGGCAGGCTCCACTGGGCTGCTAAGAAACATCCAGGCCCGGAAACCTTTCCCAGTCACTCTGTGTATTTTGAGTGTAGGGCAACACACTGCACTCTTCCTTGGGAGAGCCAGATTTCCTCAACTCTCCAACAGCTCCAGGAAATTTGTTCTCTCACGTCCTACATGTCATGCAAATCTGCTTCATTGCCCTAGGCTGAGCGGCACTGAGAAACCAAAACTGCTTCGCATTCCTTCTACAAAGTCATACCTTAAGACCCCATCCTTACAGGAGAAAGTCGGCTTGCCTTCCTGCTGTAAACAAAGCACAGTTCTTCCTCTTACACTACAGGGTTTTAGAAGAAGCCCAGCGCGACAGCATACCTAGAGCGCTCCTTGGGGGAGGCGGTTGGCTACACGCAGAACTCCGTGCCAAATAAACTTTATTCAAGGAAGGGAGCAGTTTGTAGCCAGAGTGTATATTTACTTGGTAGAAATCACAAGGAGGTAGGCTGCGTGTTCGCTGGAAACGGGGACCTGATGGCACAAGCCTTGCTTTCCCATTTTGAATGCTCCATTCATGCTGCCTTGAAGCTACCTAAATAACAGTTTTAGGACGTGTCTCTAGTCACTGTAGGCAGGGCTCAGGGAAGGGAACGAGTGTTCTCTACATCAACAGGTTGCTTTCGTAGCCTGAGTGGGAGCCTCTCCTGAGACGCTGTAGAGCTAAAAGGAAACTTGACGTGAGTCCTTTCCTCAAGGTAAAGCCTTGAAGAGCTCTGCCGAAGCTAAGTTTGGAGCAGTTTCATTGAGGCATTAGTTTCAGGTCTGTTTTCTTTTAATGTTAGTAAGCTTTTCAAGACAGTGAGGACCTCACGTGGGCACCCTATTCCCTGCCAGAACACCGAGTACCGGCAGGCTCCACTGGGCTGCTAAGAAACATCCAGGCCTGGAAACCATTCCCAGTCACTCTGTGTATTTTGAGTGTAGGGCAACACACTGCACTCTACCTTGGGAGAGCCAGACTTCCTCAGCTCTCCAACAGCTCCAGGAAATTTGTTCTCTCACGTCCTACATGTCATGCAAATCTGCTTCATTGCCCTAGGCTGAGCGGCACTGAGAAACCAAAACTGCTTCGCATTCCTTCTACAAAGTCATACCTTAAGACCCCATCCTTACAGGAGAAAGTCGGCTTGCCTTCCTGCTGTAAACAAAGCACAGTTCTTCCTCTTACACTACAGGGTTTTAGAAGAAGCCCAGCGCGACAGCATACCTAGAGCACTCCTTGGGGGAGGCGGTTGGCTACACGCAGAACTCCGTGCCAAATAAACTTTATTCAAGGAAGGGAGCAGTTTGTAGCCAGAGTGTATATTTACTTGGTAGAAATCACAAGGAGGTAGGCTGCGTGTTCGCTGGAAACGGGGACCTGATGGCACAAGCCTTGCTTTCCCATTTTGAATGCTCCATTCATGCTGCCTTGAAGCTACCTAAATAACAGTTTTAGGACGGGTCTCTAGTCACTGTAGGCAGGGCTCTGGGAAGGGAACGAGTGTTCTCTACATCAACAGGTTGCTTTCGTAGCCTGAGTGGGAGCCTCTCCTGACACGCTGTAGAGCTAAAAGGAAACTTGACGTGAGTCCTTTCCTCAAGGTAAAGCCTTGAATAGCCCTACCGAAGCTAAGTTTGGAGCAGTTTCCTTGAGGCATTAGTTTCAGGTCTGTTTTCTTTTAAGGTTAGTAAGCTTTTCAAGACAGCGAGGACCTCGCCTGGGCACCCTATTCCCTGCCAAAACACCGAATACAGGCAGGCTCCACTGGGCTGCTAAGAAACATCCAGGCCCGGAAACCTTTCCCAGTCACTCTGTGTATTTTGAGTGTAGGGCAACACACTGCACTCTTCCTTGGGAGAGCTAGATTTCCTCAGCCCTCTTTTGGCTCCAGGAAATGAGTTCTCTCATATCCTCCACGTCATGCAAATCTGCCTCTTAGCCCTAGGCTGAAGGGCACTGAGAAACCAAAACTGCTTCGCATTCCTTGCACAAAGTCATAGCTTAGGACCCCATCCTTACAGGAGAAAGTCGGCTTGCGTTCCTGCTGTAACCAAAGCACAGTTCTTCCTCTTACACGGCAGGGTTTTAGAAGACGCTAAGTGCGATAGCATACCTAGAGCGCTCCTTGGGGGAGGCGGTTGGCTACACGCAGAACTCCGTTGCAAATAAACTTTATTCAAGGAAGGGACCAGTGGGTAGCTTGAGGGTCCATTTACTTGGTAGAAATCACAAGGAGATAGGCTGCATGTTCGCTGGAAACGGGGACCTGATGGCACAGGCCTTGCTTTCCCATTTTGAATGCTCCATTCATGCTGCCTTGAAGCTACCTAAATAACAGTTTTAGGACGGGTCTCTAGTCACTGTAGGCAGGGCTCTGGGAAGGGAACGAGTGTTCTCTATATCAACAGGCTGCTTTTATAGCCTGGGTGGGAGCTTTTCCTGAGAAGCTCTAGAGCTAAAAGGAAACATGACGTGAGTCCTTTCCTCAAGGTAAAGCCTTGAATAGCCCTACCGAAGCTAAGTTTGGAGCAGTTTCCTTGAGGCATTAGTTTCAGGTCTGTTTTCTTTTAAGGTTAGTAAGCTTTTCAAGACAGCGAGGACCTCGCCTGGGCATCCTATTCCCTGCCAAAACACCGAGTACAGGCAGGCTCCACTGGGCTGCTAAGAAACATCCAGGCCCGGAAACCTTTCCCAGTCACTCTGTGTATTTTGAGTGTAGGGCAACACACTGCACTCTTCCTTGGGAGAGCTAGATTTCCTCAGCCCTCTTATGGCTCCAGGGAATGTGTTCTCTCATGTCCTCCACGTCATGCAAATCTGCCTCATTGCCCTAGGCTGAAGGGCACTGAGAAACCAAAACTGCTTCGCATTCCTTCTACAAAGTAATATCTTAAGACCCCATCCTTACAGGAGAAAGTCTGCTTGCGTTCCAGCTGTAACCAAAGCACAATTCTTCCTCTTACACTACAGGGTTTTAGAAGAAAACCAGCGCGATAGCATACCTAGAGCGCTCCCTGGGGGAGGCGGTTGGCTACACGCAGAACTCCATGCCAAATAAACTTTATTCAAGGAAGGGACCAGTTTGTAGCCAGAGTGTATATTTACTTGGTAGAAATCACAAGGAGGTAGGCTGCGTGTTCGCTGGAAACGGGGCCTGATGGCACAAGCCTTGCTTTCCCATTTTGAATGCTCCATTCATGCTGCCTTGAAGTTACCTAAATAACAGTTTTAGGACGGGTCTCTAGTCACTGTAGGCAGGGGTCTGGGAAGGGAACGAGTGTTCTCTACATCAACAGGGTGCTTTTATAGCCTGGGTGGGAGCTTCTCCTGAGAAGCTCTAGAGCTAAAAGGAAACATGACGTGAGTTCTTTCCTCAAGGTAAAGCCTTGAATAGCCCTACCGAAGCTAAGTTTGGAGCAGTTTCCTTGAGGCATTAGTTTCAGGTCTGTTTTCTTTTAAGGTTAGTAAGCTTTTCAAGAAAGCGAGGACCTCGCCTGGGCATCCTATTCCCTGCCAAAACACCGATTACAGGCAGGCTCCACTGGGCTGCTAAGATACATCCAGGCCCGGAAACCTTTCCCAGTCACTCTGTGTATTTTGAGTGTAGGGCAACACACTGCACTCTTCCTTGGGAGAGCCAGATTTCCTCAACTCTCCAACAGCTCCAGGAAATTTGTTCTCTCACGTCCTACATGTCATGCAAATCTGCTTCATTGCCCTAGGCTGAGCGGCACTGAGAAACCAAAACTGCTTCGCATTCCTTCTACAAAGTCATACCTTAAGACCCCATCCTTACAGGAGAAAGTCGGCTTGCCTTCCTGCTGTAAACAAAGCACAGTTCTTCCTCTTACACTACAGGGTTTTAGAAGAAGCCCAGCGCGACAGCATACCTAGAGCGCTCCTTGGGGGAGGCGGTTGGCTACACGCAGAACTCCGTGCCAAATAAACTTTATTCAAGGAACGGAGCAGTTTGTAGCCAGAGTGTATATTTACTTGGTAGAAATCACAAGGAGGTAGGCTGCGTGTTCGCTGGAAACGGGGACCTGATGGCACAAGCCTTGCTTTCCCATTTTGAATGCTCCATTCATGCTGCCTTGAAGCTACCTAAATAACAGTTTTAGGACGTGTCTCTAGTCACTGTAGGCAGGGCTCAGGGAAGGGAACGAGTGTTCTCTACATCAACAGGTTGCTTTCGTAGCCTGAGTGGGAGCCTCTCCTGAGACGCTGTAGAGCTAAAAGGAAACTTGACGTGAGTCCTTTCCTCAAGGTAAAGCCTTGAAGAGCTCTGCCGAAGCTAAGTTTGGAGCAGTTTCATTGAGGCATTAGTTTCAGGTCTGTTTTCTTTTAATGTTAGTAAGCTTTTCAAGACAGTGAGGACCTCACGTGGGCACCCTATTCCCTGCAAGAACACCGAGTACCGGCAGGCTCCACTGGGCTGCTAAGAAACATCCAGGCCTGGAAACCATTCCCAGTCACTCTGTGTATTTTGAGTGTAGGGCAACACACTGCACTCTACCTTGGGAGAGCCAGACTTCCTCAGCTCTCCAACAGCTCCAGGAAATTTGTTCTCTCACGTCCTACATGTCATGCAAATCTGCTTCATTGCCCTAGGCTGAGCGGCACTGAGAAACCAAAACTGCTTCGCATTCCTTCTACAAAGTCATACCTTAAGACCCCATCCTTACAGGAGAAAGTCGGCTTGCCTTCCTGCTGTAAACAAAGCACAGTTCTTCCTCTTACACTACAGGGTTTTAGAAGAAGCCCAGCGCGACAGCATACCTAGAGCACTCCTTGGGGGAGGCGGTTGGCTACACGCAGAACTCCGTGCCAAATAAACTTTATTCAAGGAAGGGAGCAGTTTGTAGCCAGAGTGTATATATACTTGGTAGAAATCACAAGGAGGTAGGCTGCGTGTTCGCTGGAAACGGGGACCTGATGGCACAAGCCTTGCTTTCCCATTTTGAATGCTCCATTCATGCTGCCTTGAAGCTACCTAAATAACAGTTTTAGGACGTGTCTCTAGTCACTGTAGGCAGGGCTCAGGGAAGGGAACGAGTGTTCTCTACATCAACAGGTTGCTTTCGTAGCCTGAGTGGGAGCCTCTCCTGAGACGCTGTAGAGCTAAAAGGAAACTTGACGTGAGTCCTTTCCTCAAGGTAAAGCCTTGAAGAGCTCTGCCGAAGCTAAGTTTGGAGCAGTTTCATTGAGGCATTAGTTTCAGGTCTGTTTTCTTTTAATGTTAGTAAGCTTTTCAAGACAGTGAGGACCTCACGTGGGCACCCTATTCCCTGCAAGAACACCGAGTACCGGCAGGATCCACTGGGCTGCTAAGGAACATCCAGGCCCGGAAACCTTTCCCAGTCACTCTGTGTATTTTGAGTGTAGGGCAACACACTGCACTCTTCCTTGGGAGAGCTAGATTTCCTCATCCCTCTTTTGGCTCCAGGAAATGTGTTCTCTCATATCCTCCACGTCATGCAAATCTGTCTCTTTGCCCTAGGCTGAAGGGCACTGAGAAACCAAAACTGCTTCGCATTCCTTGCACAAAGTCATAGCTTAGGACCCCATCCTTACAGGAGAAAGTCGGCTTGCGTTCCTGCTGTAACCAAAGCACAGTTCTTCCTCTTACTCGCCAGGGTTTTAGAAGAAGCTAAGCGCGATAGCATACCTAGAGCGCTCCTTGGGGGAGGCGGTTGGCTACACGCAGAACTCCGTGCCAAATAAACTTTATTCAAGGAAGGGACCAGTGCGTAGCTTCAGGGTACATTTACTTGGTAGAAATCACAAGGAGGTAGGCTGCATGTTCGCTGGAAACGGGGACCCGATGGCACAAGCCTTGCTTTCCCATTTTGAATGCTCCATTCATGCTGCCTTGAAGCTACCTAAATAACAGTTTTAGGACGGGTCTCTAGTCACTGTAGGCAGGGCTCTGGGAAGGGAACGAGTGTTCTCTCCCTCAACAGGGTGCTTCCTTAGCCTGGGTGGGAGCCTCTCCTGAGACGCTCTAGAGCTAAAAGGAAACTTGACGTGAGTCCTTTCCTCAAGGTAAAGCCTTGAAGAGCCCTGCAGAAGCTAAGTTTGGAGCAGTTTCCTTGAGGCATTAGTTTCAGGTCTGTTTTCTTTTAAGGTTAGTAAGCTTTTCAAGTCATCGAGGACCTCGCGTGGGCACCCTATTCCCTTCAAGAACACCGAGTACCGGCAGGCTCCACTGGGCTGCTAAGAAACATCCAGGCCTGGAAACCATTCCCAGTCACTCTGTGTATTTTGAGTGTAGGGCAACACACTGCACTCTTCCTTGGGAGAGCCAGATTTCCTCAGCTCTCCAACAGCTCCAGGAAATGTGTTCTCTCACGTCCTACATGTCATGCAAATTTGCCTCATTGCCCTAGGCTGAGCGGCACTGAGAAACCAAAACTGCTTCGCATTCCTTCTACAAAGTCATACCTTAAGACCCCATTCTTACAGGAGAAAGTCGGCTTGCCTTCCTGCTGTAAACAGAGCACAGTTCTTCCTCTTACACTACAGGGTTTTAGAAGAAGCCCAGCGCGATAGCATACCTAGAGCGCTCCTTGGGGGAGGCGGTTGGCTACACGCAGAACTCCGTGCCAAATAAACTTTATTCAAGGAACGGAGCAGTTTGTAGCCAGAGTGTATATTTACTTGGTAGAAATCACAAGGAGGTAGGCTGCGTGTTCGCTGGAAACGGGGACCTGATGGCACAAGCCTTGCTTTCCCATTTTGAATGCTCCATTCATGCTGCCTTGAAGCTACCTAAATAACAGTTTTAGGACGGGTCTCTAGTCACTGTAGGCAGGGCTCTGGGAAGGGAACGAGTGTTCTCTACATCAACAGGTTGCTTTCGTAGCCTGAGTGGGAGCCTCTCCTGACACGCTGTAGAGCTAAAAGGAAACTTGACGTGAGTCCTTTCCTCAAGGTAAAGCCTTGAATAGCCCTACCGAAGCTAAGTTTGGAGCAGTTTCCTTGAGGCATTAGTTTCAGGTCTGTTTTCTTTTAAGGTTAGTAAGCTTTTCAAGTCATCGAGGACCTCGCGTGGGCACCCTATTCCCTTCAAGAACACCGAGTACCGGCAGGCTCCACTGGGCTGCTAAGAAACATCCAGGCCTGGAAACCATTCCCAGTCACTCTGTGTATTTTGAGTGTAGGGCAACACACTGCACTCTTCCTTGGGAGAGCCAGATTTCCTCAGCTCTCCAACAGCTCCAGGAAATTTGTTCTCTCACGTCCTACATGTCATGCAAATTTGCCTCATTGCCCTAGGCTGAGCGGCACTGAGAAACCAAAACTGCTTCGCATTCCTTCTACAAAGTCATACCTTAAGACCCCATTCTTACAGGAGAAAGTCGGCTTGCCTTCCTGCTGTAAACAGAGCACAGTTCTTCCTCTTACACTACAGGGTTTTAGAAGAAGCCCAGCGCGATAGCATACCTAGAGCGCTCCTTGGGGGAGGCGGTTGGCTACACGCAGAACTCCGTGCCAAATAAACTTTATTCAAGGAACGGAGCAGTTTGTAGCCAGAGTGTATATTTACTTGGTAGAAATCACAAGGAGGTAGGCTGCGTGTTCGCTGGAAACGGGGACCTGATGGCACAAGCCTTGCTTTCCCATTTTGAATGCTCCATTCATGCTGCCTTGAAGCTACCTAAATAACAGTTTTAGGACGGGTCTCTAGTCACTGTAGGCAGGGCTCTGGGAAGGGAACGAGTGTTCTCTACATCAACAGGTTGCTTTCGTAGCCTGAGTGGGAGCCTCTCCTGACACGCTGTAGAGCTAAAAGGAAACTTGACGTGAGTCCTTTCCTCAAGGTAAAGCCTTGAATAGCCCTACCGAAGCTAAGTTTGGAGCAGTTTCCTTGAGGCATTAGTTTCAGGTCTGTTTTCTTTTAAGGTTAGTAAGCTTTTCAAGACAGCGAGGACCTCGCCTGGGCACCCTATTCCCTGCCAAAACACCGAATACAGGCAGGCTCCACTGGGCTGCTAAGAAACATCCAGGCCCGGAAACCTTTCCCAGTCACTCTGTGTATTTTGAGTGTAGGGCAACACACTGCACTCTTCCTTGGGAGAGCTAGATTTCCTCAGCCCTCTTTTGGCTCCAGGAAATGAGTTCTCTCATATCCTCCACGTCATGCAAATCTGCCTCTTAGCCCTAGGCTGAAGGGCACTGAGAAACCAAAACTGCTTCGCATTCCTTGCACAAAGTCATAGCTTAGGACCCCATCCTTACAGGAGAAAGTCGGCTTGCGTTCCTGCTGTAACCAAAGCACAGTTCTTCCTCTTACACGGCAGGGTTTTAGAAGACGCTAAGTGCGATAGCATACCTAGAGCGCTCCTTGGGGGAGGCGGTTGGCTACACGCAGAACTCCGTTGCAAATAAACTTTATTCAAGGAAGGGACCAGTGGGTAGCTTGAGGGTCCATTTACTTGGTAGAAATCACAAGGAGATAGGCTGCATGTTCGCTGGAAACGGGGACCTGATGGCACAGGCCTTGCTTTCCCATTTTGAATGCTCCATTCATGCTGCCTTGAAGCTACCTAAATAACAGTTTTAGGACGGGTCTCTAGTCACTGTAGGCAGGGCTCTGGGAAGGGAACGAGTGTTCTCTATATCAACAGGCTGCTTTTATAGCCTGGGTGGGAGCTTTTCCTGAGAAGCTCTAGAGCTAAAAGGAAACATGACGTGAGTCCTTTCCTCAAGGTAAAGCCTTGAATAGCCCTACCGAAGCTAAGTTTGGAGCAGTTTCCTTGAGGCATTAGTTTCAGGTCTGTTTTCTTTTAAGGTTAGTAAGCTTTTCAAGACAGCGAGGACCTCGCCTGGGCATCCTATTCCCTGCCAAAACACCGAGTACAGGCAGGCTCCACTGGGCTGCTAAGAAACATCCAGGCCCGGAAACCTTTCCCAGTCACTCTGTGTATTTTGAGTGTAGGGCAACACACTGCACTCTTCCTTGGGAGAGCTAGATTTCCTCAGCCCTCTTATGGCTCCAGGGAATGTGTTCTCTCATGTCCTCCACGTCATGCAAATCTGCCTCATTGCCCTAGGCTGAAGGGCACTGAGAAACCAAAACTGCTTCGCATTCCTTCTACAAAGTAATATCTTAAGACCCCATCCTTACAGGAGAAAGTCTGCTTGCGTTCCAGCTGTAACCAAAGCACAATTCTTCCTCTTACACTACAGGGTTTTAGAAGAAAACCAGCGCGATAGCATACCTAGAGCGCTCCCTGGGGGAGGCGGTTGGCTACACGCAGAACTCCATGCCAAATAAACTTTATTCAAGGAAGGGACCAGTTTGTAGCCAGAGTGTATATTTGCTTGGTAGAAATCACAAGGAGGTAGGCTGCGTGTTCGCTGGAAACGGGGCCTGATGGCACAAGCCTTGCTTTCCCATTTTGAATGCTCCATTCATGCTGCCTTGAAGTTACCTAAATAACAGTTTTAGGACGGGTCTCTAGTCACTGTAGGCAGGGGTCTGGGAAGGGAACGAGTGTTCTCTACATCAACAGGGTGCTTTTATAGCCTGGGTGGGAGCTTCTCCTGAGAAGCTCTAGAGCTAAAAGGAAACATGACGTGAGTTCTTTCCTCAAGGTAAAGCCTTGAATAGCCCTACCGAAGCTAAGTTTGGAGCAGTTTCCTTGAGGCATTAGTTTCAGGTCTGTTTTCTTTTAAGGTTAGTAAGCTTTTCAAGAAAGCGAGGACCTCGCCTGGGCATCCTATTCCCTGCCAAAACACCGAGTACAGGCAGGCTCCACTGGGCTGCTAAGAAACATCCAGGCCCGGAAACCTTTCCCAGTCACTCTGTGTATTTTGAGTGTAGGGCAACACACTGCACTCTTCCTTGGGAGAGCCAGATTTCCTCAACTCTCCAACAGCTCCAGGAAATTTGTTCTCTCACGTCCTACATGTCATGCAAATCTGCTTCATTGCCCTAGGCTGAGCGGCACTGAGAAACCAAAACTGCTTCGCATTCCTTCTACAAAGTCATACCTTAAGACCCCATCCTTACAGGAGAAAGTCGGCTTGCCTTCCTGCTGTAAACAAAGCACAGTTCTTCCTCTTACACTACAGGGTTTTAGAAGAAGCCCAGCGCGACAGCATACCTAGAGCGCTCCTTGGGGGAGGCGGTTGGCTACACGCAGAACTCCGTGCCAAATAAACTTTATTCAAGGAAGGGAGCAGTTTGTAGCCAGAGTGTATATTTACTTGGTAGAAATCACAAGGAGGTAGGCTGCGTGTTCGCTGGAAACGGGGACCTGATGGCACAAGCCTTGCTTTCCCATTTTGAATGCTCCATTCATGCTGCCTTGAAGCTACCTAAATAACAGTTTTAGGACGTGTCTCTAGTCACTGTAGGCAGGGCTCAGGGAAGGGAACGAGTGTTCTCTACATCAACAGGTTGCTTTCGTAGCCTGAGTGGGAGCCTCTCCTGAGACGCTGTAGAGCTAAAAGGAAACTTGACGTGAGTCCTTTCCTCAAGGTAAAGCCTTGAAGAGCTCTGCCGAAGCTAAGTTTGGAGCAGTTTCATTGAGGCATTAGTTTCAGGTCTGTTTTCTTTTAATGTTAGTAAGCTTTTCAAGACAGTGAGGACCTCACGTGGGCACCCTATTCCCTGCAAGAACACCGAGTACCGGCAGGCTCCACTGGGCTGCTAAGAAACATCCAGGCCTGGAAACCATTCCCAGTCACTCTGTGTATTTTGAGTGTAGGGCAACACACTGCACTCTTCCTTGGGAGAGCCAGACTTCCTCAGCTCTCCAACAGCTCCAGGAAATTTGTTCTCTCACGTCCTACATGTCATGCAAATCTGCTTCATTGCCCTAGGCTGAGCGGCACTGAGAAACCAAAACTGCTTCGCATTCCTTCTACAAAGTCATACCTTAAGACCCCATCCTTACAGGAGAAAGTCGGCTTGCCTTCCTGCTGTAAACAAAGCACAGTTCTTCCTCTTACACTACAGGGTTTTAGAAGAAGCCCAGCGCGACAGCATACCTAGAGCACTCCTTGGGGGAGGCGGTTGGCTACACGCAGAACTCCGTGCCAAATAAACTTTATTCAAGGAAGGGAGCAGTTTGTAGCCAGAGTGTATATTTACTTGGTAGAAATCACAAGGAGGTAGGCTGCGTGTTCGCTGGAAACGGGGACCTGATGGCACAAGCCTTGCTTTCCCATTTTGAATGCTCCATTCATGCTGCCTTGAAGCTACCTAAATAACAGTTTTAGGACGTGTCTCTAGTCACTGTAGGCAGGGCTCAGGGAAGGGAACGAGTGTTCTCTACATCAACAGGTTGCTTTCGTAGCCTGAGTGGGAGCCTCTCCTGAGACGGTGTAGAGCTAAAAGGAAACTTGACGTGAGTCCTTTCCTCAAGGTAAAGCCTTGAAGAGCTCTGCCGAAGCTAAGTTTGGAGCAGTTTCATTGAGGCATTAGTTTCAGGTCTGTTTTCTTTTAATGTTAGTAAGCTTTTCAAGACAGTGAGGACCTCACGTGGGCACCCTATTCCCTGCAAGAACACCGAGTACCGGCAGGATCCACTGGGCTGCTAAGGAACATCCAGGCCCGGAAACCTTTCCCAGTCACTCTGTGTATTTTGAGTGTAGGGCAACACACTGCACTCTTCCTTGGGAGAGCTAGATTTCCTCATCCCTCTTTTGGCTCCAGGAAATGTGTTCTCTCATATCCTCCACGTCATGCAAATCTGTCTCTTTGCCCTAGGCTGAAGGGCACTGAGAAACCAAAACTGCTTCGCATTCCTTGCACAAAGTCATAGCTTAGGACCCCATCCTTACAGGAGAAAGTCGGCTTGCGTTCCTGCTGTAACCAAAGCACAGTTCTTCCTCTTACTCTCCAGGGTTTTAGAAGAAGCTAAGCGCGATAGCATACCTAGAGCGCTCCTTGGGGGAGGCGGTTGGCTACACGCAGAACTCCGTGCCAAATAAACTTTATTCAAGGAAGGGACCAGTGCGTAGCTTCAGGGTACATTTACTTGGTAGAAATCACAAGGAGGTAGGCTGCATGTTCGCTGGAAATGGGGACCCGATGGCACAAGACTTGCTTTCCCATTTTGAATGCTCCATTCATGCTGCCTTGAAGCTACCTAAATAACAGTTTTAGGATGGGTCTCTAGTCACTGTAGGCAGGGCTCTGGGAAGGGAACGAGTGTTCTCTCCCTCAACAGGGTGCTTCCTTAGCCTGGGTGGGAGCCTCTCCTGAGACGCTCTAGAGCTAAAAGGAAACTTGACGTGAGTCCTTTCCTCAAGGTAAAGCCTTGAAGAGCCCTGCAGAAGCTAAGTTTGGAGCAGTTTCCTTGAGGCATTAGTTTCAGGTCTGTTTTCTTTTAAGGTTAGTAAGCTTTTCAAGTCATCGAGGACCTCGCGTGGGCACCCTATTCCCTTCAAGAACACCGAGTACCGGCAGGCTCCACTGGGCTGCTAAGAAACATCCAGGCCTGGAAACCATTCCCAGTCACTCTGTGTATTTTGAGTGTAGGGCAACACACTGCACTCTTCCTTGGGAGAGCCAGATTTCCTCAGCTCTCCAACAGCTCCAGGAAATTTGTTCTCTCACGTCCTACATGTCATGCAAATTTGCCTCATTGCCCTAGGCTGAGCGGCACTGAGAAACCAAAACTGCTTCGCATTCCTTCTACAAAGTCATACCTTAAGACCCCATTCTTACAGGAGAAAGTCGGCTTGCCTTCCTGCTGTAAACAGAGCACAGTTCTTCCTCTTACACTACAGGGTTTTAGAAGAAGCCCAGCGCGATAGCATACCTAGAGCGCTCCTTGGGGGAGGCGGTTGGCTACACGCAGAACTCCGTGCCAAATAAACTTTATTCAAGGAACGGAGCAGTTTGTAGCCAGAGTGTATATTTACTTGGTAGAAATCACAAGGAGGTAGGCTGCGTGTTCGCTGGAAACGGGGACCTGATGGCACAAGCCTTGCTTTCCCATTTTGAATGCTCCATTCATGCTGCCTTGAAGCTACCTAAATAACAGTTTTAGGACGGGTCTCTAGTCACTGTAGGCAGGGCTCTGGGAAGGGAACGAGTGTTCTCTACATCAACAGGTTGCTTTCGTAGCCTGAGTGGGAGCCTCTCCTGACACGCTGTAGAGCTAAAAGGAAACTTGACGTGAGTCCTTTCCTCAAGGTAAAGCCTTGAATAGCCCTACCGAAGCTAAGTTTGGAGCAGTTTCCTTGAGGCATTAGTTTCAGGTCTGTTTTCTTTTAAGGTTAGTAAGCTTTTCAAGACAGCGAGGACCTCGCCTGGGCACCCTATTCCCTGCCAAAACACCGAATACAGGCAGGCTCCACTGGGCTGCTAAGAAACATCCAGGCCCGGAAACCTTTCCCAGTCACTCTGTGTATTTTGAGTGTAGGGCAACACACTGCACTCTTCCTTGGGAGAGCTAGATTTCCTCAGCCCTCTTTTGGCTCCAGGAAATGAGTTCTCTCATATCCTCCACGTCATGCAAATCTGCCTCTTAGCCCTAGGCTGAAGGGCACTGAGAAACCAAAACTGCTTCGCATTCCTTGCACAAAGTCATAGCTTAGGACCCCATCCTTACAGGAGAAAGTCGGCTTGCGTTCCTGCTGTAACCAAAGCACAGTTCTTCCTCTTACACGGCAGGGTTTTAGAAGAAGCTAAGCGCGATAGCATACCTAGAGCGCTCCTTGGGGGAGGCGGTTGGCTACACGCAGAACTCCGTTGCAAATAAACTTTATTCAAGGAAGGGACCAGTGGGTAGCTTGAGGGTCCATTTACTTGGTAGAAATCACAAGGAGATAGGCTGCATGTTCGCTGGAAACGGGGACCTGATGGCACAGGCCTTGCTTTCCCATTTTGAATGCTCCATTCATGCTGCCTTGAAGCTACCTAAATAACAGTTTTAGGACGGGTCTCTAGTCACTGTAGGCAGGGCTCTGGGAAGGGAACGAGTGTTCTCTCCCTCAACAGGGTGCTTCCTTAGCCTGGGTGGGAGCCTCTCCTGAGACGCTCTAGAGCTAAAAGGAAACTTGACGTGAGTCCTTTCCTCAAGGTAAAGCCTTGAAGAGCCCTGCAGAAGCTAAGTTTGGAGCAGTTTCCTTGAGGCATTAGTTTCAGGTCTGTTTTCTTTTAAGGTTAGTAAGCTTTTCAAGTCATCGAGGACCTCGCGTGGGCACCCTATTCCCTTCAAGAACACCGAGTACCGGCAGGCTCCACTGGGCTGCTAAGAAACATCCAGGCCTGGAAACCATTCCCAGTCACTCTGTGTATTTTGAGTGTAGGGCAACACACTGCACTCTTCCTTGGGAGAGCCAGATTTCCTCAACTCTCCAACAGCTCCAGGAAATTTGTTCTCTCACGTCCTACATGTCATGCAAATCTGCTTCATTGCCCTAGGCTGAGCGGCACTGAGAAACCAAAACTGCTTCGCATTCCTTCTACAAAGTCATACCTTAAGACCCCATCCTTACAGGAGAAAGTCGGCTTGCCTTCCTGCTGTAAACAAAGCACAGTTCTTCCTCTTACACTACAGGGTTTTAGAAGAAGCCCAGCGCGACAGCATACCTAGAGCGCTCCTTGGGGGAGGCGGTTGGCTACACGCAGAACTCCGTGCCAAATAAACTTTATTCAAGGAAGGGAGCAGTTTGTAGCCAGAGTGTATATTTACTTGGTAGAAATCACAAGGAGGTAGGCTGCGTGTTCGCTGGAAACGGGGACCTGATGGCACAAGCCTTGCTTTCCCATTTTGAATGCTCCATTCATGCTGCCTTGAAGCTACCTAAATAACAGTTTTAGGACGTGTCTCTAGTCACTGTAGGCAGGGCTCAGGGAAGGGAACGAGTGTTCTCTACATCAACAGGTTGCTTTCGTAGCCTTAGTGGGAGCCTCTCCTGAGACGCTGTAGAGCTAAAAGGAAACTTGACGTGAGTCCTTTCCTCAAGGTAAAGCCTTGAAGAGCTCTGCCGAAGCTAAGTTTGGAGCAGTTTCATTGAGGCATTAGTTTCAGGTCTGTTTTCTTTTAATGTTAGTAAGCTTTTCAAGACAGTGAGGACCTCACGTGGGCACCCTATTCCCTGCAAGAACACCGAGTACCGGCAGGATCCACTGGGCTGCTAAGGAACATCCAGGCCCGGAAACCTTTCCCAGTCACTCTGTGTATTTTGAGTGTAGGGCAACACACTGCACTCTTCCTTGGGAGAGCTAGATTTCCTCATCCCTCTTTTGGCTCCAGGAAATGTGTTCTCTCATATCCTCCACGTCATGCAAATCTGTCTCTTTGCCCTAGGCTGAAGGGCACTGAGAAACCAAAACTGCTTCGCATTCCTTGCACAAAGTCATAGCTTAGGACCCCATCCTTACAGGAGAAAGTCGGCTTGCGTTCCTGCTGTAACCAAAGCACAGTTCTTCCTCTTACTCGCCAGGGTTTTAGAAGAAGCTAAGCGCGATAGCATACCTAGAGCGCTCCTTGGGGGAGGCGGTTGGCTACACGCAGAACTCCGTGCCAAATAAACTTTATTCAAGGAAGGGACCAGTGCGTAGCTTCAGGGTACATTTACTTGGTAGAAATCACAAGGAGGTAGGCTGCATGTTCGCTGGAAACGGGGACCCGATGGCACAAGCCTTGCTTTCCCATTTTGAATGCTCCATTCATGCTGCCTTGAAGCTACCTAAATAACAGTTTTAGGACGGGTCTCTAGTCACTGTAGGCAGGGCTCTGGGAAGGGAACGAGTGTTCTCTCCCTCAACAGGGTGCTTCCTTAGCCTGGGTGGGAGCCTCTCCTGAGACGCTCTAGAGCTAAAAGGAAACTTGACGTGAGTCCTTTCCTCAAGGTAAAGCCTTGAAGAGCCCTGCAGAAGCTAAGTTTGGAGCAGTTTCCTTGAGGCATTAGTTTCAGGTCTGTTTTCTTTTAAGGTTAGTAAGCTTTTCAAGTCATCGAGGACCTCGCGTGGGCACCCTATTCCCTTCAAGAACACCGAGTACCGGCAGGCTCCACTGGGCTGCTAAGAAACATCCAGGCCTGGAAACCATTCCCAGTCACTCTGTGTATTTTGAGTGTAGGGCAACACACTGCACTCTTCCTTGGGAGAGCCAGATTTCCTCAACTCTCCAACAGCTCCAGGAAATTTGTTCTCTCACGTCCTACATGTCATGCAAATCTGCTTCATTGCCCTAGGCTGAGCGGCACTGAGAAACCAAAACTGCTTCGCATTCCTTCTACAAAGTCATACCTTAAGACCCCATCCTTACAGGAGAAAGTCGGCTTGCCTTCCTGCTGTAAACAAAGCACAGTTCTTCCTCTTACACTACAGGGTTTTAGAAGAAGCCCAGCGCGACAGCATACCTAGAGCGCTCCTTGGGGGAGGCGGTTGGCTACACGCAGAACTCCGTGCCAAATAAACTTTATTCAAGGAAGGGAGCAGTTTGTAGCCAGAGTGTATATTTACTTGGTAGAAATCACAAGGAGGTAGGCTGCGTGTTCGCTGGAAACGGGGACCTGATGGCACAAGCCTTGCTTTCCCATTTTGAATGCTCCATTCATGCTGCCTTGAAGCTACCTAAATAACAGTTTTAGGACGTGTCTCTAGTCACTGTAGGCAGGGCTCAGGGAAGGGAACGAGTGTTCTCTACATCAACAGGTTGCTTTCGTAGCCTGAGTGGGAGCCTCTCCTGAGACGCTGTAGAGCTAAAAGGAAACTTGACGTGAGTCCTTTCCTCAAGGTAAAGCCTTGAAGAGCTCTGCCGAAGCTAAGTTTGGAGCAGTTTCATTGAGGCATTAGTTTCAGGTCTGTTTTCTTTTAATGTTAGTAAGCTTTTCAAGACAGTGAGGACCTCACGTGGGCACCCTATTCCCTGCAAGAACACCGAGTACCGGCAGGATCCACTGGGCTGCTAAGGAACATCCAGGCCCGGAAACCTTTCCCAGTCACTCTGTGTATTTTGAGTGTAGGGCAACACACTGCACTCTTCCTTGGGAGAGCTAGATTTCCTCATCCCTCTTTTGGCTCCAGGAAATGTGTTCTCTCATATCCTCCACGTCATGCAAATCTGTCTCTTTGCCCTAGGCTGAAGGGCACTGAGAAACCAAAACTGCTTCGCATTCCTTGCACAAAGTCATAGCTTAGGACCCCATCCTTACAGGAGAAAGTCGGCTTGCGTTCCTGCTGTAACCAAAGCACAGTTCTTCCTCTTACTCGCCAGGGTTTTAGAAGAAGCTAAGCGCGATAGCATACCTAGAGCGCTCCTTGGGGGAGGCGGTTGGCTACACGCAGAACTCCGTGCCAAATAAACTTTATTCAAGGAAGGGACCAGTGCGTAGCTTCAGGGTACATTTACTTGGTAGAAATCACAAGGAGGTAGGCTGCATGTTCGCTGGAAACGGGGACCCGATGGCACAAGCCTTGCTTTCCCATTTTGAATGCTCCATTCATGCTGCCTTGAAGCTACCTAAATAACAGTTTTAGGACGGGTCTCTAGTCACTGTAGGCAGGGCTCTGGGAAGGGAACGAGTGTTCTCTCCCTCAACAGGGTGCTTCCTTAGCCTGGGTGGGAGCCTCTCCTGAGACGCTCTAGAGCTAAAAGGAAACTTGACGTGAGTCCTTTCCTCAAGGTAAAGCCTTGAAGAGCCCTGCAGAAGCTAAGTTTGGAGCAGTTTCCTTGAGGCATTAGTTTCAGGTCTGTTTTCTTTTAAGGTTAGTAAGCTTTTCAAGTCATCGAGGACCTCGCGTGGGCACCCTATTCCCTTCAAGAACACCGAGTACCGGCAGGCTCCACTGGGCTACTAAGAAACATCCAGGCCTGGAAACCATTCCCAGTCACTCTGTGTATTTTGAGTGTAGGGCAACACACTGCACTCTTCCTTGGGAGAGCCAGATTTCCTCAACTCTCCAACAGCTCCAGGAAATTTGTTCTCTCACGTCCTACATGTCATGCAAATTTGCCTCATTGCCCTAGGCTGAGCGGCACTGAGAAACCAAAACTGCTTCGCATTCCTTCTACAAAGTCATACCTTAAGACCCCATTCTTACAGGAGAAAGTCGGCTTGCCTTCCTGCTGTAAACAGAGCACAGTTCTTCCTCTTACACTACAGGGTTTTAGAAGAAGCCCAGCGCGATAGCATACCTAGAGCGCTCCTTGGGGGAGGCGGTTGGCTACACGCAGAACTCCGTGCCAAATAAACTTTATTCAAGGAACGGAGCAGTTTGTAGCCAGAGTGTATATTTACTTGGTAGAAATCACAAGGAGGTAGGCTGCGTGTTCGCTGGAAACGGGGACCTGATGGCACAAGCCTTGCTTTCCCATTTTGAATGCTCCATTCATGCTGCCTTGAAGCTACCTAAATAACAGTTTTAGCACGGGTCTCTAGTCACTGTAGGCAGGGGTCTGGGAAGGGAACGAGTGTTCTCTACATCAACAGGTTGCTTTCGTAGCCTGAGTGGGAGCCTCTCCTGACACGCTGTAGAGCTAAAAGGAAACTTGACGTGAGTCCTTTCCTCAAGGTAAAGCCTTGAATAGCCCTACCGAAGCTAAGTTTGGAGCAGTTTCCTTGAGGCATTAGTTTCAGGTCTGTTTTCTTTTAAGGTTAGTAAGCTTTTCAAGACAGCGAGGACCTCGCCTGGGCACCCTATTCCCTGCCAAAACACCGAATACAGGCAGGCTCCACTGGGCTGCTAAGAAACATCCAGGCCCGGAAACCTTTCCCAGTCACTCTGTGTATTTTGAGTGTAGGGCAACACACTGCACTCTTCCTTGGGAGAGCTAGATTTCCTCAGCCCTCTTTTGGCTCCAGGAAATGAGTTCTCTCATATCCTCCACGTCATGCAAATCTGCCTCTTAGCCCTAGGCTGAAGGGCACTGAGAAACCAAAACTGCTTCGCATTCCTTGCACAAAGTCATAGCTTAGGACCCCATCCTTACAGGAGAAAGTCGGCTTGCGTTCCTGCTGTAACCAAAGCACAGTTCTTCCTCTTACACGGCAGGGTTTTAGAAGAAGCTAAGCGCGATAGCATACCTAGAGCGCTCCTTGGGGGAGGCGGTTGGCTACACGCAGAACTCCGTTGCAAATAAACTTTATTCAAGGAAGGGACCAGTGGGTAGCTTGAGGGTCCATTTACTTGGTAGAAATCACAAGGAGATAGGCTGCATGTTCGCTGGAAACGGGGACCTGATGGCACAGGCCTTGCTTTCCCATTTTGAATGCTCCATTCATGCTGCCTTGAAGCTACCTAAATAACAGTTTTAGGACGGGTCTCTAGTCACTGTAGGCAGGGCTCTGGGAAGGGAACGAGTGTTCTCTATATCAACAGGCTGCTTTTATAGCCTGGGTGGGAGCTTTTCCTGAGAAGCTCTAGAGCTAAAAGGAAACATGACGTGAGTCCTTTCCTCAAGGTAAAGCCTTGAATAGCCCTACCGAAGCTAAGTTTGGAGCAGTTTCCTTGAGGCATTAGTTTCAGGTCTGTTTTATTTTAAGGTTAGTAAGCTTTTCAAGACAGCGAGGACCTCGCCTGGGCATCCTATTCCCTGCCAAAACACCGAGTACAGGCAGGCTCCACTGGGCTGCTAAGAAACATCCAGGCCCGGAAACCTTTCCCAGTCACTCTGTGTATTTTGAGTGTAGGGCAACACACTGCACTCTTCCTTGGGAGAGCTAGATTTCCTCAGCCCTCTTATGGCTCCAGGGAATGTGTTCTCTCATGTCCTCCACGTCATGCAAATCTGCCTCATTGCCCTAGGCTGAAGGGCACTGAGAAACCAAAACTGCTTCGCATTCCTTCTACAAAGTAATATCTTAAGACCCCATCCTTACAGGAGAAAGTCTGCTTGCGTTCCAGCTGTAACCAAAGCACAGTTCTTCCTCTTACACTACAGGGTTTTAGAAGAAAACCAGCGCGATAGCATACCTAGAGCGCTCCCTGGGGGAGGCGGTTGGCTACACGCAGAACTCCATGCCAAATAAACTTTATTCAAGGAAGGGACCAGTTTGTAGCCAGAGTGTATATTTACTTGGTAGAAATCACAAGGAGGTAGGCTGCGTGTTCGCTGGAAACGGGGCCTGATGGCACAAGCCTTGCTTTCCCATTTTGAATGCTCCATTCATGCTGCCTTGAAGTTACCTAAATAACAGTTTTAGGACGGGTCTCTAGTCACTGTAGGCAGGGGTCTGGGAAGGGAACGAGTGTTCTCTACATCAACAGGGTGCTTTTATAGACTGGGTGGGAGCTTCTCCTGAGAAGCTCTAGAGCTAAAAGGAAACATGACGTGAGTTCTTTCCTCAAGGTAAAGCCTTGAATAGCCCTACCGAAGCTAATTTTGGAGCAGTTTCCTTGAGGCATTAGTTTCAGGTCTGTTTTCTTTTAAGGTTAGTAAGCTTTTCAAGAAAGCGAGGACCTCTCCTGGGCACCCTATTCCCTGCAAGAACACCGAGTACAGGCAGGCTCCGCTGGGCTGCTAAGAAACATCCAGGCCTGGAAACCATTCCCAGTCACTCTGTGTATTTTGAGTGTAGGGCAACACACTGCACTCTTCCTTGGGAGAGCCAGATTTCCTCAACTCTCCAACAGCTCCAGGAAATTTGTTCTCTCACGTCCTACATTTCATGCAAATCTGCTTCATTGCCCTAGGCTGAGCGGCACTGAGAAACCAAAACTGCTTCGCATTCCTTCTACAAAGTCATACCTTAAGACCCCATCCTTACAGGAGAAAGTCGGCTTGCCTTCCTGCTGTAAACAAAGCACAGTTCTTCCTCTTACACTACAGGGTTTTAGAAGAAGCCCAGCGCGACAGCATACCTAGAGCGCTCCTTGGGGGAGGCGGTTGGCTACACGCAGAACTCCGTGCCAAATAAACTTTATTCAAGGAAGGGAGCAGTTTGTAGCCAGAGTGTATATTTACTTGGTAGAAATCACAAGGAGGTAGGCTGCGTGTTCGCTGGAAACGGGGACCTGATGGCACAAGCCTTGCTTTCCCATTTTGAATGCTCCATTCATGCTGCCTTGAAGCTACCTAAATAACAGTTTTAGGACGTGTCTCTAGTCACTGTAGGCAGGGCTCAGGGAAGGGAACGAGTGTTCTCTACATCAACAGGTTGCTTTCGTAGCCTGAGTGGGAGCCTCTCCTGAGACGCTGTAGAGCTAAAAGGAAACTTGACGTGAGTCCTTTCCTCAAGGTAAAGCCTTGAAGAGCTCTGCCGAAGCTAAGTTTGGAGCAGTTTCATTGAGGCATTAGTTTCAGGTCTGTTTTCTTTTAATGTTAGTAAGCTTTTCAAGACAGTGAGGACCTCACGTGGGCACCCTATTCCCTGCAAGAACACCGAGTACCGGCAGGCTCCACTGGGCTGCTAAGAAACATCCAGGCCTGGAAACCATTCCCAGTCACTCTGTGTATTTTGAGTGTAGGGCAACACACTGCACTCTTCCTTGGGAGAGCCAGACTTCCTCAGCTCTCCAACAGCTCCAGGAAATTTGTTCTCTCACGTCCTACATGTCATGCAAATCTGCTTCATTGCCCTAGGCTGAGCGGCACTGAGAAACCAAAACTGCTTCGCATTCCTTCTACAAAGTCATACCTTAAGACCCCATCCTTACAGGAGAAAGTCGGCTTGCCTTCCTGCTGTAAACAAAGCACAGTTCTTCCTCTTACACTACAGGGTTTTAGAAGAAGCCCAGCGCGACAGCATACCTAGAGCACTCCTTGGGGGAGGCGGTTGGCTACACGCAGAACTCCGTGCCAAATAAACTTTATTCAAGGAAGGGAGCAGTTTGTAGCCAGAGTGTATATTTACTTGGTAGAAATCACAAGGAGGTAGGCTGCGTGTTCGCTGGAAACGGGGACCTGATGGCACAAGCCTTGCTTTCCCATTTTGAATGCTCCATTCATGCTGCCTTGAAGCTACCTAAATAACAGTTTTAGGACGTGTCTCTAGTCACTGTAGGCAGGGCTCAGGGAAGGGAACGAGTGTTCTCTACATCAACAGGTTGCTTTCGTAGCCTGAGTGGGAGCCTCTCCTGAGACGCTGTAGAGCTAAAAGGAAACTTGACGTGAGTCCTTTCCTCAAGGTAAAGCCTTGAAGAGCTCTGCCGAAGCTAAGTTTGGAGCAGTTTCATTGAGGCATTAGTTTCAGGTCTGTTTTCTTTTAATGTTAGTAAGCTTTTCAAGACAGTGAGGACCTCACGTGGGCACCCTATTCCCTGCAAGAACACCGAGTACCGGCAGGATCCACTGGGCTGCTAAGGATCATCCAGGCCCGGAAACCTTTCCCAGTCACTCTGTGTATTTTGAGTGTAGGGCAACACACTGCACTCTTCCTTGGGAGAGCTAGATTTCCTCATCCCTCTTTTGGCTCCAGGAAATGTGTTCTCTCATATCCTCCACGTCATGCAAATCTGTCTCTTTGCCCTAGGCTGAAGGGCACTGAGAAACCAAAACTGCTTCGCATTCCTTGCACAAAGTCATAGCTTAGGACCCCATCCTTACAGGAGAAAGTCGGCTTGCGTTCCTGCTGTAACCAAAGCACAGTTCTTCCTCTTACTCGCCAGGGTTTTAGAAGAAGCTAAGCGCGATAGCATACCTAGAGCGCTCCTTGGGGGAGGCGGTTGGCTACACGCAGAACTCCGTGCCAAATAAACTTTATTCAAGGAAGGGACCAGTGCGTAGCTTCAGGGTACATTTACTTGGTAGAAATCACAAGGAGGTAGGCTGCATGTTCGCTGGAAACGGGGACCCGATGGCACAAGCCTTGCTTTCCCATTTTGAATGCTCCATTCATGCTGCCTTGAAGCTACCTAAATAACAGTTTTAGGACGGGTCTCTAGTCACTGTAGGCAGGGCTCTGGGAAGGGAACGAGTGTTCTCTCCCTCAACAGGGTGCTTCCTTAGCCTGGGTGGGAGCCTCTCCTGAGACGCTCTAGAGCTAAAAGGAAACTTGACGTGAGTCCTTTCCTCAAGGTAAAGCCTTGAAGAGCCCTGCAGAAGCTAAGTTTGGAGCAGTTTCCTTGAGGCATTAGTTTCAGGTCTGTTTTCTTTTAAGGTTAGTAAGCTTTTCAAGTCATCGAGGACCTCGCGTGGGCACCCTATTCCCTTCAAGAACACCGAGTACCGGCAGGCTCCACTGGGCTGCTAAGAAACATCCAGGCCTGGAAACCATTCCCAGTCACTCTGTGTATTTTGAGTGTAGGGCAACACACTGCACTCTTCCTTGGGAGAGCCAGATTTCCTCAACTCTCCAACAGCTCCAGGAAATTTGTTCTCTCACGTCCTACATGTCATGCAAATCTGCTTCTTTGCCCTAGGCTGAGCAGCACTGAGAAACCAAAACTGCTTCGCATTCCTTCTACAAAGTCATACCTTAAGACCCCATTCTTACAGGAGAAAGTCGGCTTGCCTTCCTGCTGTAAACAGAGCACAGTTCTTCCTCTTACACTACAGGGTTTTAGAAGAAGCCCAGCGCGATAGCATACCTAGAGCGCTCCTTGGGGGAGGCGGTTGGCTACACGCAGAACTCCGTGCCAAATAAACTTTATTCAAGGAACGGAGCAGTTTGTAGCCAGAGTGTATATTTACTTGGTAGAAATCACAAGGAGGTAGGCTGCGTGTTCGCTGGAAACGGGGACCTGATGGCACAAGCCTTGCTTTCCCATTTTGAATGCTCCATTCATGCTGCCTTGAAGCTACCTAAATAACAGTTTTAGCACGGGTCTCTAGTCACTGTAGGCAGGGGTCTAGGAAGGGAACGAGTGTTCTCTACATCAACAGGTTGCTTTCGTAGCCTGAGTGGGAGCCTCTCCTGACACGCTGTAGAGCTAAAAGGAAACTTGACTTGAGTCCTTTCCTCAAGGTAAAGCCTTGAATAGCCCTACCGAAGCTAAGTTTGGAGCAGTTTCCTAGAGGCATTAGTTTCAGGTCTGTTTTCTTTTAAGGTTAGTAAGCTTTTCAAGACAGCGAGGACCTCGCCTGGGCACCCTATTCCCTGCCAAAACACCGAATACAGGCAGGCTCCACTGGGCTGCTAAGAAACATCCAGGCCCGGAAACCTTTCCCAGTCACTCTGTGTATTTTGAGTGTAGGGCAACACACTGCACTCTTCCTTGGGAGAGCTAGATTTCCTCAGCCCTCTTTTGGCTCCAGGAAATGAGTTCTCTCATATCCTCCACGTCATGCAAATCTGCCTCTTAGCCCTAGGCTGAAGGGCACTGAGAAACCAAAACTGCTTCGCATTCCTTGCACAAAGTCATAGCTTAGGACCCCATCCTTACAGGAGAAAGTCGGCTTGCGTTCCTGCTGTAACCAAAGCACAGTTCTTCCTCTTACACGGCAGGGTTTTAGAAGAAGCTAAGCGCGATAGCATACCTAGAGCGCTCCTTGGGGGAGGCGGTTGGCTACACGCAGAACTCCGTTGCAAATAAACTTTATTCAAGGAAGGGACCAGTGGGTAGCTTGAGGGTCCATTTACTTGGTAGAAATCACAAGGAGATAGGCTGCATGTTCGCTGGAAACGGGGACCTGATGGCACAGGCCTTGCTTTCCCATTTTGAATGCTCCATTCATGCTGCCTTGAAGCTACCTAAATAACAGTTTTAGGACGGGTCTCTAGTCACTGTAGGCAGGGCTCTGGGAAGGGAACGAGTGTTCTCTATATCAACAGGCTGCTTTTATAGCCTGGGTGGGAGCTTTTCCTGAGAAGCTCTAGAGCTAAAAGGAAACATGACGTGAGTCCTTTCCTCAAGGTAAAGCCTTGAATAGCCCTACCGAAGCTAAGTTTGGAGCAGTTTCCTTGAGGCATTAGTTTCAGGTCTGTTTTCTTTTAAGGTTAGTAAGCTTTTCAAGACAGCGAGGACCTCGCCTGGGCATCCTATTCCCTGCCAAAACACCGAGTACAGGCAGGCTCCACTGGGCTGCTAAGAAACATCCAGGCCCGGAAACCTTTCCCAGTCACTCTGTGTATTTTGAGTGTAGGGCAACACACTGCACTCTTCCTTGGGAGAGCTAGATTTCCTCAGCCCTCTTATGGCTCCAGGGAATGTGTTCTCTCATGTCCTCCACGTCATGCAAATCTGCCTCATTGCCCTAGGCTGAAGGGCACTGAGAAACCAAAACTGCTTCGCATTCCTTCTACAAAGTAATATCTTAAGACCCCATCCTTACAGGAGAAAGTCTGCTTGCGTTCCAGCTGTAACCAAAGCACAGTTCTTCCTCTTACACTACAGGGTTTTAGAAGAAAACCAGCGCGATAGCATACCTAGAGCGCTCCCTGGGGGAGGCGGTTGGCTACACGCAGAACTCCATGCCAAATAAACTTTATTCAAGGAAGGGACCAGTTTGTAGCCAGAGTGTATATTTACTTGGTAGAAATCACAAGGAGGTAGGCTGCGTGTTCGCTGGAAACGGGGCCTGATGGCACAAGCCTTGCTTTCCCATTTTGAATGCTCCATTCATGCTGCCTTGAAGTTACCTAAATAACAGTTTTAGGACGGGTCTCTAGTCACTGTAGGCAGGGGTCTGGGAAGGGAACGAGTGTTCTCTACATCAACAGGGTGCTTTTATAGACTGGGTGGGAGCTTCTCCTGAGAAGCTCTAGAGCTAAAAGGAAACATGACGTGAGTTCTTTCCTCAAGGTAAAGCCTTGAATAGCCCTACCGAAGCTAATTTTGGAGCAGTTTCCTTGAGGCATTAGTTTCAGGTCTGTTTTCTTTTAATGTTAGTAAGCTTTTCAAGACAGTGAGGACCTCACGTGGGCACCCTATTCCCTGCAAGAACACCGAGTACCGGCAGGCTCCACTGGGCTGCTAAGAAACATCCAGGCCTGGAAACCATTCCCAGTCACTCTGTGTATTTTGAGTGTAGGGCAACACACTGCACTCTTCCTTGGGAGAGCCAGACTTCCTCAGCTCTCCAACAGCTCCAGGAAATTTGTTCTCTCACGTCCTACATGTCATGCAAATCTGCTTCTTTGCCCTAGGCTGAGCGGCACTGAGAAACCAAAACTGCTTCGCATTCCTTCTACAAAGTCATACCTTAAGACCCCATCCTTACAGGAGAAAGTCGGCTTGCCTTCCTGCTGTAAACAAAGCACAGTTCTTCCTCTTACACTACAGGGTTTTAGAAGAAGCCCAGCGCGACAGCATAACTAGAGCGCTCCTTGGGGGAGGCGGTTGGCTACACGCAGAACTCCGTGCCAAATAAACTTTATTCAAGGAACGGAGCAGTTTGTAGCCAGAGTGTATATTTACTTGGTAGAAATCACAAGGAGGTAGGCTGCGTGTTCGCTGGAAACGGGGACCTGATGGCACAAGCCTTGCTTTCCCATTTTGAATGCTCCATTCATGCTGCCTTGAAGCTACCTAAAAGTTTTAGGACGTGTCTCTAGTCACTGTAGGCAGGGCTCAGGGAAGGGAACGAGTGTTCTCTACATCAACAGGTTGCTTTCGTAGCCTGAGTGGGAGCCTCTCCTGAGACGCTGTAGAGCTAAAAGGAAACTTGACGTGAGTCCTTTCCTCAAGGTAAAGCCTTGAAGAGCTCTGCCGAAGCTAAGTTTGGAGCAGTTTCATTGAGGCATTAGTTTCAGGTCTGTTTTCTTTTAATGTTAGTAAGCTTTTCAAGACAGTGAGGACCTCACGTGGGCACCCTATTCCCTGCAAGAACACCGAGTACCGGCAGGATCCACTGGGCTGCTAAGGAACATCCAGGCCCGGAAACCTTTCCCAGTCACTCTGTGTATTTTGAGTGTAGGGCAACACACTGCACTCTTCCTTGGGAGAGCTAGATTTCCTCATCCCTCTTTTGGCTCCAGGAAATGTGTTCTCTCATATCCTCCACGTCATGCAAATCTGCCTCTTTGCCCTAGGCTGAAGGGCACTGAGAAACCAAAACTGCTTCGCATTCCTTGCACAAAGTCATAGCTTAGGACCCCATCCTTACAGGAGAAAGTCGGCTTGCGTTCCTGCTGTAACCAAAGCACAGTTCTTCCTCTTACTCGCCAGGGTTTTAGAAGAAGCTAAGCGCGATAGCATACCTAGAGCGCTCCTTGGGGGAGGCGGTTGGCTACACGCAGAACTCCGTGCCAAATAAACTTTATTCAAGGAAGGGACCAGTGCGTAGCTTCAGGGTACATTTACTTGGTAGAAATCACAAGGAGGTAGGCTGCATGTTCGCTGGAAACGGGGACCCGATGGCACAAGCCTTGCTTTCCCATTTTGAATGCTCCATTCATGCTGCCTTGAAGCTACCTAAATAACAGTTTTAGGACGGGTCTCTAGTCACTGTAGGCAGGGCTCTGGGAAGGGAACGAGTGTTCTCTCCCTCAACAGGGTGCTTCCTTAGCCTGGGTGGGAGCCTCTCCTGAGACGCTCTAGAGCTAAAAGGAAACTTGACGTGAGTCCTTTCCTCAAGGTAAAGCCTTGAAGAGCCCTGCAGAAGCTAAGTTTGGAGCAGTTTCCTTGAGGCATTAGTTTCAGGTCTGTTTTCTTTTAAGGTTAGTAAGCTTTTCAAGTCATCGAGGACCTCGCGTGGGCACCCTATTCCCTGCAAGAACACCGAGTACCGGCAGGCTCCACTGGGCTGCTAAGAAACATCCAGGCCTGGAAACCATTCCCAGTCACTCTGTGTATTTTGAGTGTAGGGCAACACACTGCACTCTTCCTTGGGAGAGCCAGATTTCCTCAGCTCTCCAACAGCTCCAGGAAATTTGTTCTCTCACGTCCTACATGTCATGCAAATTTGCCTCATTGCCCTAGGCTGAGCGGCACTGAGAAACCAAAACTGCTTCGCATTCCTTCTACAAAGTCATACCTTAAGACCCCATTCTTACAGGAGAAAGTCGGCTTGCCTTCCTGCTGTAAACAGAGCACAGTTCTTCCTCTTACACTACAGGGTTTTAGAAGAAGCCCAGCGCGATAGCATACCTAGAGCGCTCCTTGGGGGAGGCGGTTGGCTACACGCAGAACTCCGTGCCAAATAAACTTTATTCAAGGAACGGAGCAGTTTGTAGCCAGAGTGTATATTTACTTGGTAGAAATCACAAGGAGGTAGGCTGCGTGTTCGCTGGAAACGGGGACCTGATGGCACAAGCCTTGCTTTCCCATTTTGAATGCTCCATTCATGCTGCCTTGAAGCTACCTAAATAACAGTTTTAGGACGGGTCTCTAGTCACTGTAGGCAGGGGTCTGGGAAGGGAACGAGTGTTCTCTACATCAACAGGGTGCTTTTATAGACTGGGTGGGAGCTTCTCCTGAGAAGCTCTAGAGCTAAAAGGAAACATGACGTGAGTTCTTTCCTCAAGGTAAAGCCTTGAATAGCCCTACCGAAGCTAATTTTGGAGCAGTTTCCTTGAGGCATTAGTTTCATGTCTGTTTTCTTTTAAGGTTAGTAAGCTTTTCAAGAAAGCGAGGATCTCTCCTGGGCACCCTATTCCCTGCAAGAACACCGAGTACAGGCAGGCTCCGCTGGGCTGCTAAGAAACATCCAGGCCTGGAAACCATTCCCAGTCACTCTGTGTATTTTGAGTGTAGGGCAACACACTGCACTCTTCCTTGGGAGAGCCAGATTTCCTCAACTCTCCAACAGCTCCAGGAAATTTGTTCTCTCACGTCCTACATTTCATGCAAATCTGCTTCATTGCCCTAGGCTGAGCGGCACTGAGAAACCAAAACTGCTTCGCATTCCTTCTACAAAGTCATACCTTAAGACCCCATCCTTACAGGAGAAAGTCGGCTTGCCTTCCTGCTGTAAACAAAGCACAGTTCTTCCTCTTACACTACAGGGTTTTAGAAGAAGCCCAGCGCGACAGCATACCTAGAGCGCTCCTTGGGGGAGGCGGTTGGCTACACGCAGAACTCCGTGCCAAATAAACTTTATTCAAGGAAGGGAGCAGTTTGTAGCCAGAGTGTATATTTACTTGGTAGAAATCACAAGGAGGTAGGCTGCGTGTTCGCTGGAAACGGGGACCTGATGGCACAAGCCTTGCTTTCCCATTTTGAATGCTCCATTCATGCTGCCTTGAAGCTACCTAAATAACAGTTTTAGGACGTGTCTCTAGTCACTGTAGGCAGGGCTCAGGGAAGGGAACGAGTGTTCTCTACATCAACAGGTTGCTTTCGTAGCCTGAGTGGGAGCCTCTCCTGAGACGCTCTAGAGCTAAAAGGAAACTTGACGTGAGTCCTTTCCTCAAGGTAAAGCCTTGAAGAGCTCTGCCGAAGCTAAGTTTGGAGCAGTTTCATTGAGGCATTAGTTTCAGGTCTGTTTTCTTTTAATGTTAGTAAGCTTTTCAAGACAGTGAGGACCTCACGTGGGCACCCTATTCCCTGCAAGAACACCGAGTACCGGCAGGCTCCACTGGGCTGCTAAGAAACATCCAGGCCTGGAAACCATTCCCAGTCACTCTGTGTATTTTGAGTGTAGGGCAACACACTGCACTCTTCCTTGGGAGAGCCAGACTTCCTCAGCTCTCCAACAGCTCCAGGAAATTTGTTCTCTCACGTCCTACATGTCATGCAAATCTGCTTCATTGCCCTAGGCTGAGCGGCACTGAGAAACCAAAACTGCTTCGCATTCCTTCTACAAAGTCATACCTTAAGACCCCATCCTTACAGGAGAAAGTCGGCTTGCCTTCCTGCTGTAAACAAAGCACAGTTCTTCCTCTTACACTACAGGGTTTTAGAAGAAGCCCAGCGCGACAGCATACCTAGAGCACTCCTTGGGGGAGGCGGTTGGCTACACGCAGAACTCCGTGCCAAATAAACTTTATTCAAGGAAGGGAGCAGTTTGTAGCCAGAGTGTATATTTACTTGGTAGAAATCACAAGGAGGTAGGCTGCGTGTTCGCTGGAAACGGGGACCTGATGGCACAAGCCTTGCTTTCCCATTTTGAATGCTCCATTCATGCTGCCTTGAAGCTACCTAAATAACAGTTTTAGGACGTGTCTCTAGTCACTGTAGGCAGGGCTCAGGGAAGGGAACGAGTGTTCTCTACATCAACAGGTTGCTTTCGTAGCCTGAGTGGGAGCCTCTCCTGAGACGCTGTAGAGCTAAAAGGAAACTTGACGTGAGTCCTTTCCTCAAGGTAAAGCCTTGAAGAGCTCTGCCGAAGCTAAGTTTGGAGCAGTTTCATTGAGGCATTAGTTTCAGGTCTGTTTTCTTTTAATGTTAGTAAGCTTTTCAAGACAGTGAGGACCTCACGTGGGCACCCTATTCCCTGCAAGAACACCGAGTACCGGCAGGATCCACTGGGCTGCTAAGGATCATCCAGGCCCGGAAACCTTTCCCAGTCACTCTGTGTATTTTGAGTGTAGGGCAACACACTGCACTCTTCCTTGGGAGAGCTAGATTTCCTCATCCCTCTTTTGGCTCCAGGAAATGTGTTCTCTCATATCCTCCACGTCATGCAAATCTGTCTCTTTGCCCTAGGCTGAAGGGCACTGAGAAACCAAAACTGCTTCGCATTCCTTGCACAAAGTCATAGCTTAGGACCCCATCCTTACAGGAGAAAGTCGGCTTGCGTTCCTGCTGTAACCAAAGCACAGTTCTTCCTCTTACTCGCCAGGGTTTTAGAAGAAGCTAAGCGCGATAGCATACCTAGAGCGCTCCTTGGGGGAGGCGGTTGGCTACACGCAGAACTCCGTGCCAAATAAACTTTATTCAAGGAAGGGACCAGTGCGTAGCTTCAGGGTACATTTACTTGGTAGAAATCACAAGGAGGTAGGATGCATGTTCGCTGGAAACGGGGACCCGATGGCACAAGCCTTGCTTTCCCATTTTGAATGCTCCATTCATGCTGCCTTGAAGCTACCTAAGTAACAGTTTTAGGACGGGTCTCTAGTCACTGTAGGCAGGGCTCTGGGAAGGGAACGAGTGTTCTCTCCCTCAACAGGGTGCTTCCTTAGCCTGGGTGGGAGCCTCTCCTGAGACGCTCTAGAGCTAAAAGGAAACTTGACGTGAGTCCTTTCCTCAAGGTAAAGCCTTGAAGAGCCCTGCAGAAGCTAAGTTTGGAGCAGTTTCCTTGAGGCATTAGTTTCAGGTCTGTTTTCTTTTAAGGTTAGTAAGCTTTTCAAGTCATCGAGGACCTCGCGTGGGCACCCTATTCCCTTCAAGAACACCGAGTACCGGCAGGCTCCACTGGGCTGCTAAGAAACATCCAGGCCTGGAAACCATTCCCAGTCACTCTGTGTATTTTGAGTGTAGGGCAACACACTGCACTCTTCCTTGGGAGAGCCAGATTTCCTCAACTCTCCAACAGCTCCAGGAAATTTGTTCTCTCACGTCCTACATGTCATGCAAATTTGCCTCATTGCCCTAGGCTGAGTGGCACTGAGAAACCAAAACTGCTTCGCATTCCTTCTACAAAGTCATACCTTAAGACCCCATTCTTACAGGAGAAAGTCGGCTTGCCTTCCTGCTGTAAACAGAGCACAGTTCTTCCTCTTACACTACAGGGTTTTAGAAGAAGCCCAGCGCGATAGCATACCTAGAGCGCTCCTTGGGGGAGGCGGTTGGCTACACGCAGAACTCCGTGCCAAATAAACTTTATTCAAGGAACGGAGCAGTTTGTAGCCAGAGTGTATATTTACTTGGTAGAAATCACAAGGAGGTAGGCTGCGTGTTCGCTGGAAACGGGGACCTGATGGCACAAGCCTTGCTTTCCCATTTTGAATGCTCCATTCATGCTGCCTTGAAGCTACCTAAATAACAGTTTTAGCACGGGTCTCTAGTCACTGTAGGCAGGGGTCTGGGAAGGGAACGAGTGTTCTCTACATCAACAGGTTGCTTTCGTAGCCTGAGTGGGAGCCTCTCCTGACACGCTGTAGAGCTAAAAGGAAACTTGACGTGAGTCCTTTCCTCAAGGTAAAGCCTTGAATAGCCCTACCGAAGCTAAGTTTGGAGCAGTTTCCTAGAGGCATTAGTTTCAGGTCTGTTTTCTTTTAAGGTTAGTAAGCTTTTCAAGACAGCGAGGACCTCGCCTGGGCACCCTATTCCCTGCCAAAACACCGAATACAGGCAGGCTCCACTGGGCTGCTAAGAAACATCCAGGCCCGGAAACCTTTCCCAGTCACTCTGTGTATTTTGAGTGTAGGGCAACACACTGCACTCTTCCTTGGGAGAGCTAGATTTCCTCAGCCCTCTTTTGGCTCCAGGAAATGAGTTCTCTCATATCCTCCACGTCATGCAAATCTGCCTCTTAGCCCTAGGCTGAAGGGCACTGAGAAACCAAAACTGCTTCGCATTCCTTGCACAAAGTCATAGCTTAGGACCCCATCCTTACAGGAGAAAGTCGGCTTGCGTTCCTGCTGTAACCAAAGCACAGTTCTTCCTCTTACACGGCAGGGTTTTAGAAGAAGCTAAGTGCGATAGCATACCTAGAGCGCTCCTTGGGGGAGGCGGTTGGCTACACGCAGAACTCCGTTGCAAATAAACTTTATTCAAGGAAGGGACCAGTGGGTAGCTTGAGGGTCCATTTACTTGGTAGAAATCACAAGGAGATAGGCTGCATGTTCGCTGGAAACGGGGACCTGATGGCACAGGCCTTGCTTTCCCATTTTGAATGCTCCATTCATGCTGCCTTGAAGCTACCTAAATAACAGTTTTAGGACGGGTCTCTAGTCACTGTAGGCAGGGCTCTGGGAAGGGAACGAGTGTTCTCTATATCAACAGGCTGCTTTTATAGCCTGGGTGGGAGCTTTTCCTGAGAAGCTCTAGAGCTAAAAGGAAACATGACGTGAGTCCTTTCCTCAAGGTAAAGCCTTGAATAGCCCTACCGAAGCTAAGTTTGGAGCAGTTTCCTTGAGGCATTAGTTTCAGGTCTGTTTTCTTTTAAGGTTAGTAAGCTTTTCAAGACAGCGAGGACCTCGCCTGGGCATCCTATTCCCTGCCAAAACACCGAGTACAGGCAGGCTCCACTGGGCTGCTAAGAAACATCCAGGCCCGGAAACCTTTCCCAGTCACTCTGTGTATTTTGAGTGTAGGGCAACACACTGCACTCTTCCTTGGGAGAGCTAGATTTCCTCAGCCCTCTTATGGCTCCAGGGAATGTGTTCTCTCATGTCCTCCACGTCATGCAAATCTGCCTCATTGCCCTAGGCTGAAGGGCACTGAGAAACCAAAACTGCTTCGCATTCCTTCTACAAAGTAATATCTTAAGACCCCATCCTTACAGGAGAAAGTCTGCTTGCGTTCCAGCTGTAACCAAAGCACAGTTCTTCCTCTTACACTACAGGGTTTTAGAAGAAAACCAGCGCGATAGCATACCTAGAGCGCTCCCTGGGGGAGGCGGTTGGCTACACGCAGAACTCCATGCCAAATAAACTTTATTCAAGGAAGGGACCAGTTTGTAGCCAGAGTGTATATTTACTTGGTAGAAATCACAAGGAGGTAGGCTGCGTGTTCGCTGGAAACGGGGCCTGATGGCACAAGCCTTGCTTTCCCATTTTGAATGCTCCATTCATGCTGCCTTGAAGTTACCTAAATAACAGTTTTAGGACGGGTCTCTAGTCACTGTAGGCAGGGGTCTGGGAAGGGAACGAGTGTTCTCTACATCAACAGGGTGCTTTTATAGCCTGGGTGGGAGCTTCTCCTGAGAAGCTCTAGAGCTAAAAGGAAACATGACGTGAGTTCTTTCCTCAAGGTAAAGCCTTGAATAGCCCTACCGAAGCTAATTTTGGAGCAGTTTCCTTGAGGCATTAGTTTCAGGTCTGTTTTCTTTTAAGGTTAGTAAGCTTTTCAAGAAAGCGAGGACCTCTCCTGGGCACCCTATTCCCTGCAAGAACACCGAGTACAGGCAGGCTCCGCTGGGCTGCTAAGAAACATCCAGGCCTGGAAACCATTCCCAGTCACTCTGTGTATTTTGAGTGTAGGGCAACACACTGCACTCTTCCTTGGGAGAGCCAGATTTCCTCAACTCTCCAACAGCTCCAGGAAATTTGTTCTCTCACGTCCTACATGTCATGCAAATCTGCTTCATTGCCCTAGGCTGAGCGGCACTGTGAAACCAAAACTGCTTCGCATTCCTTCTACAAAGTCATACCTTAAGACCCCATCCTTACAGGAGAAAGTCGGCTTGCCTTCCTGCTGTAAACAAAGCACAGTTCTTCCTCTTACACTACAGGGTTTTAGAAGAAGCCCAGCGCGACAGCATACCTAGAGCGCTCCTTGGGGGAGGCGGTTGGCTACACGCAGAACTCCGTGCCAAATAAACTTTATTCAAGGAAGGGAGCAGTTTGTAGCCAGAGTGTATATTTACTTGGTAGAAATCACAAGGAGGTAGGCTGCGTGTTCGCTGGAAACGGGGACCTGATGGCACAAGCCTTGCTTTCCCATTTTGAATGCTCCATTCATGCTGCCTTGAAGCTACCTAAATAACAGTTTTAGGACGTGTCTCTAGTCACTGTAGGCAGGGCTCAGGGAAGGGAACGAGTGTTCTCTACATCAACAGGTTGCTTTCGTAGCCTGAGTGGGAGCCTCTCCTGAGACGCTGTAGAGCTAAAAGGAAACTTGACGTGAGTCCTTTCCTCAAGGTAAAGCCTTGAAGAGCTCTGCCGAAGCTAAGTTTGGAGCAGTTTCATTGAGGCATTAGTTTCAGGTCTGTTTTCTTTTAATGTTAGTAAGCTTTTCAAGACAGTGAGGACCTCACGTGGGCACCCTATTCCCTGCAAGAACACCGAGTACCGGCAGGCTCCACTGGGCTGCTAAGAAACATCCAGGCCTGGAAACCATTCCCAGTCACTCTGTGTATTTTGAGTGTAGGGCAACACACTGCACTCTTCCTTGGGAGAGCCAGACTTCCTCAGCTCTCCAACAGCTCCAGGAAATTTGTTCTCTCACGTCCTACATGTCATGCAAATCTGCTTCTTTGCCCTAGGCTGAGCGGCACTGAGAAACCAAAACTGCTTCGCATTCCTTCTACAAAGTCATACCTTAAGACCCCATCCTTACAGGAGAAAGTCGGCTTGCCTTCCTGCTGTAAACAAAGCACAGTTCTTCCTCTTACACTACAGGGTTTTAGAAGAAGCCCAGCGCGACAGCATACCTAGAGCGCTCCTTGGGGGAGGCGGTTGGCTACACGCAGAACTCCGTGCCAAATAAACTTTATTCAAGGAAGGGAGCAGTTTGTAGCCAGAGTGTATATTTACTTGGTAGAAATCACAAGGAGGTAGGCTGCGTGTTCGCTGGAAACGGGGACCTGATGGCACAAGCCTTGCTTTCCCATTTTGAATGCTCCATTCATGCTGCCTTGAAGCTACCTAAATAACAGTTTTAGGACGTGTCTCTAGTCACTGTAGGCAGGGCTCAGGGAAGGGAACGAGTGTTCTCTACATCAACAGGTTGCTTTCGTAGCCTGAGTGGGAGCCTCTCCTGAGACGCTGTAGAGCTAAAAGGAAACTTGACGTGAGTCCTTTCCTCAAGGTAAAGCCTTGAAGAGCTCTGCCGAAGCTAAGTTTGGAGCAGTTTCATTGAGGCATTAGTTTCAGGTCTGTTTTCTTTTAATGTTAGTAAGCTTTTCAAGACAGTGAGGACCTCACGTGGGCACCCTATTCCCTGCAAGAACACCGAGTACCGGCAGGATCCACTGGGCTGCTAAGGAACATCCAGGCCCGGAAACCTTTCCCAGTCACTCTGTGTATTTTGAGTGTAGGGCAACACACTGCACTCTTCCTTGGGAGAGCTAGATTTCCTCATCCCTCTTTTGGCTCCAGGAAATGTGTTCTCTCATATCCTTCACGTCATGCAAATCTGTCTCTTTGCCCTAGGCTGAAGGGCACTGAGAAACCAAAACTGCTTCGCATTCCTTGCACAAAGTCATAGCTTAGGACCCCATCCTTACAGGAGAAAGTCGGCTTGCGTTCCTGCTGTAACCAAAGCACAGTTCTTCCTCTTACTCGCCAGGGTTTTAGAAGAAGCTAAGCGCGATAGCATACCTAGAGCGCTCCTTGGGGGAGGCGGTTGGCTACACGCAGAACTCCGTGCCAAATAAACTTTATTCAAGGAAGGGACCAGTGCGTAGCTTCAGGGTACATTTACTTGGTAGAAATCACAAGGAGGTAGGCTGCATGTTCGCTGGAAACGGGGACCCGATGGCACAAGCCTTGCTTTCCCATTTTGAATGCTCCATTCATGCTGCCTTGAAGCTACCTAAATAACAGTTTTAGGACGGGTCTCTAGTCACTGTAGGCAGGGCTCTGGGAAGGGAACGAGTGTTCTCTCCCTCAACAGGGTGCTTCCTTAGTCTGGGTGGGAGCCTCTCCTGAGACGCTCTAGAGCTAAAAGGAAACTTGACGTGAGTCCTTTCCTCAAGGTAAAGCCTTGAAGAGCCCTGCAGAAGCTAAGTTTGGAGCAGTTTCCTTGAGGCATTAGTTTCAGGTCTGTTTTCTTTTAAGGTTAGTAAGCTTTTCAAGTCATCGAGGACCTCGCGTGGGCACCCTATTCCCTTCAAGAACACCGAGTACCGGCAGGCTCCACTGGGCTGCTAAGAAACATCCAGGCCTGGAAACCATTCCCAGTCACTCTGTGTATTTTGAGTGTAGGGCAACACACTGCACTCTTCCTTGGGAGAGCCAGATTTCCTCAGCTCTCCAACAGCTCCAGGAAATTTGTTCTCTCACGTCCTACATGTCATGCAAATTTGCCTCATTGCCCTAGGCTGAGCGGCACTGAGAAACCAAAACTGATTCGCATTCCTTCTACAAAGTCATACCTTAAGACCCCATTCTTACAGGAGAAAGTCGGCTTGCCTTCCTGCTGTAAACAGAGCACAGTTCTTCCTCTTACACTACAGGGTTTTAGAAGAAGCCCAGCGCGATAGCATACCTAGAGCGCTCCTTGGGGGAGGCGGTTGGCTACACGCAGAACTCCGTGCCAAATAAACTTTATTCAAGGAACGGAGCAGTTTGTAGCCAGAGTGTATATTTACTTGGTAGAAATCACAAGGAGGTAGGCTGCGTGTTCGCTGGAAACGGGGACCTGATGGCACAAGCCTTGCTTTCCCATTTTGAATGCTCCATTCATGCTGCCTTGAAGCTACCTAAATAACAGTTTTAGGACGGGTCTCTAGTCACTGTAGGCAGGGCTCTGGGAAGGGAACGAGTGTTCTCTACATCAACAGGTTGCTTTCGTAGCCTGAGTGGGAGCCTCTCCTGACACGCTGTAGAGCTAAAAGGAAACTTGACGTGAGTCCTTTCCTCAAGGTAAAGCCTTGAATAGCCCTACCGAAGCTAAGTTTGGAGCAGTTTCCTTGAGGCATTAGTTTCAGGTCTGTTTTCTTTTAAGGTTAGTAAGCTTTTCAAGTCATCGAGGACCTCGCGTGGGCACCCTATTCCCTTCAAGAACACCGAGTACCGGCAGGCTCCACTGGGCTGCTAAGAAACATCCAGGCCTGGAAACCATTCCCAGTCACTCTGTGTATTTTGAGTGTAGGGCAACACACTGCACTCTTCCTTGGGAGAGCCAGATTTCCTCAGCTCTCCAACAGCTCCAGGAAATTTGTTCTCTCACGTCCTACATGTCATGCAAATTTGCCTCATTGCCCTAGGCTGAGCGGCACTGAGAAACCAAAACTGCTTCGCATTCCTTCTACAAAGTCATACCTTAAGACCCCATTCTTACAGGAGAAAGTCGGCTTGCCTTCCTGCTGTAAACAGAGCACAGTTCTTCCTCTTACACTACAGGGTTTTAGAAGAAGCCCAGCGCGATAGCATACCTAGAGCGCTCCTTGGGGGAGGCGGTTGGCTACACGCAGAACTCCGTGCCAAATAAACTTTATTCAAGGAACGGAGCAGTTTGTAGCCAGAGTGTATATTTACTTGGTAGAAATCACAAGGAGGTAGGCTGCGTGTTCGCTGGAAACGGGGACCTGATGGCACAAGCCTTGCTTTCCCATTTTGAATGCTCCATTCATGCTGCCTTGAAGCTACCTAAATAACAGTTTTAGGACGGGTCTCTAGTCACTGTAGGCAGGGCTCTGGGAAGGGAACGAGTGTTCTCTACATCAACAGGTTGCTTTCGTAGCCTGAGTGGGAGCCTCTCCTGACACGCTGTAGAGCTAAAAGGAAACTTGACGTGAGTCCTTTCCTCAAGGTAAAGCCTTGAATAGCCCTACCGAAGCTAAGTTTGGAGCAGTTTCCTTGAGGCATTAGTTTCAGCTCTGTTTTCTTTTAAGGTTAGTAAGCTTTTCAAGACAGCGAGGACCTCGCCTGGGCACCCTATTCCCTGCCAAAACACCGAATACAGGCAGGCTCCACTGGGCTGCTAAGAAACATCCAGGCCCGGAAACCTTTCCCAGTCACTCTGTGCATTTTGAGTGTAGGGCAACACACTGCACTCTTCCTTGGGAGAGCTAGATTTCCTCAGCCCTCTTTTGGCTCCAGGAAATGAGTTCTCTCATATCCTCCACGTCATGCAAATCTGCCTCTTAGCCCTAGGCTGAAGGGCACTGAGAAACCAAAACTGCTTCGCATTCCTTGCACAAAGTCATAGCTTAGGACCCCATCCTTACAGGAGAAAGTCGGCTTGCGTTCCTGCTGTAACCAAAGCACAGTTCTTCCTCTTACACGGCAGGGTTTTAGAAGAAGCTAAGTGCGATAGCATACCTAGAGCGCTCCTTGGGGGAGGCGGTTGGCTACACGCAGAACTCCGTTGCAAATAAACTTTATTCAAGGAAGGGACCAGTGGGTAGCTTGAGGGTCCATTTACTTGGTAGAAATCACAAGGAGATAGGCTGCATGTTCGCTGGAAACGGGGACCTGATGGCACAGGCCTTGCTTTCCCATTTTGAATGCTCCATTCATGCTGCCTTGAAGCTACCTAAATAACAGTTTTAGGACGGGTCTCTAGTCACTGTAGGCAGGGCTCTGGGAAGGGAACGAGTGTTCTCTATATCAACAGGCTGCTTTTATAGCCTGGGTGGGAGCTTTTCCTGAGAAGCTCTAGAGCTAAAAGGAAACATGACGTGAGTCCTTTCCTCAAGGTAAAGCCTTGAATAGCCCTACCGAAGCTAAGTTTGGAGCAGTTTCCTTGAGGCATTAGTTTCAGGTCTGTTTTCTTTTAAGGTTAGTAAGCTTTTCAAGACAGCGAGGACCTCGCCTGGGCATCCTATTCCCTGCCAAAACACCGAGTACAGGCAGGCTCCACTGGGCTGCTAAGAAACATCCAGGCCCGGAAACCTTTCCCAGTCACTCTGTGTATTTTGAGTGTAGGGCAACACACTGCACTCTTCCTTGGGAGAGCTAGATTTCCTCAGCCCTCTTATGGCTCCAGGGAATGTGTTCTCTCATGTCCTCCACGTCATGCAAATCTGCCTCATTGCCCTAGGCTGAAGGGCACTGAGAAACCAAAACTGCTTCGCATTCCTTCTACAAAGTAATATCTTAAGACCCCATCCTTACAGGAGAAAGTCTGCTTGCGTTCCAGCTGTAACCAAAGCACAATTCTTCCTCTTACACTACAGGGTTTTAGAAGAAAACCAGCGCGATAGCATACCTAGAGCGCTCCCTGGGGGAGGCGGTTGGCTACACGCAGAACTCCATGCCAAATAAACTTTATTCAAGGAAGGGACCAGTTTGTAGCCAGAGTGTATATTTACTTGGTAGAAATCACAAGGAGGTAGGCTGCGTGTTCGCTGGAAACGGGGCCTGATGGCACAAGCCTTGCTTTCCCATTTTGAATGCTCCATTCATGCTGCCTTGAAGTTACCTAAATAACAGTTTTAGGACGGGTCTCTAGTCACTGTAGGCAGGGGTCTGGGAAGGGAACGAGTGTTCTCTACATCAACAGGGTGCTTTTATAGCCTGGGTGGGAGCTTCTCCTGAGAAGCTCTAGAGCTAAAAGGAAACATGACGTGAGTTCTTTCCTCAAGGTAAAGCCTTGAATAGCCCTACCGAAGCTAAGTTTGGAGCAGTTTCCTTGAGGCATTAGTTTCAGGTCTGTTTTCTTTTAAGGTTAGTAAGCTTTTCAAGAAAGCGAGGACCTCTCCTGGGCACCCTATTCCCTGCAAGAACACCGAGTACAGGCAGGCGCCGCTGGGCTGCTAAGAAACATCCAGGCCTGGAAACCATTCCCAGTCACTCTGTGTATTTTGAGTGTAGGGCAACACACTGCACTCTTCCTTGGGAGAGCCAGATTTCCTCAACTCTCCAACAGCTCCAGGAAATTTGTTCTCTCACGTCCTACATGTCATGCAAATCTGCTTCATTGCCCTAGGCTGAGCGGCACTGAGAAACCAAAACTGCTTCGCATTCCTTCTACAAAGTCATACCTTAAGACCCCATCCTTACAGGAGAAAGTCGGCTTGCCTTCCTGCTGTAAACAAAGCACAGTTCTTCCTCTTACACTACAGGGTTTTAGAAGAAGCCCAGCGCGACAGCATACCTAGAGCGCTCCTTGGGGGAGGCGGTTGGCTACACGCAGAACTCCGTGCCAAATAAACTTTATTCAAGGAAGGGAGCAGTTTGTAGCCAGAGTGTATATTTACTTGGTAGAAATCACAAGGAGGTAGGCTGCGTGTTCGCTGGAAACGGGGACCTGATGGCACAAGCCTTGCTTTCCCATTTTGAATGCTCCATTCATGCTGCCTTGAAGCTACCTAAATAACAGTTTTAGGACGTGTCTCTAGTCACTGTAGGCAGGGCTCAGGGAAGGGAACGAGTGTTCTCTACATCAACAGGTTGCTTTCGTAGCCTGAGTGGGAGCCTCTCCTGAGACGCTGTAGAGCTAAAAGGAAACTTGACGTGAGTCCTTTCCTCAAGGTAAAGCCTTGAAGAGCTCTGCCGAAGCTAAGTTTGGAGCAGTTTCATTGAGGCATTAGTTTCAGGTCTGTTTTCTTTTAATGTTAGTAAGCTTTTCAAGACAGTGAGGACCTCACGTGGGCACCCTATTCCCTGCAAGAACACCGAGTACCGGCAGGCTCCACTGGGCTGCTAAGAAACATCCAGGCCTGGAAACCATTCCCAGTCACTCTGTGTATTTTGAGTGTAGGGCAACACACTGCACTCTTCCTTGGGAGAGCCAGACTTCCTCAGCTCTCCAACAGCTCCAGGAAATTTGTTCTCTCACGTCCTACATGTCATGCAAATCTGCTTCATTGCCCTAGGCTGAGCGGCACTGAGAAACCAAAACTGCTTCGCATTCCTTCTACAAAGTCATACCTTAAGACCCCATCCTTACAGGAGAAAGTCGGCTTGCCTTCCTGCTGTAAACAAAGCACAGTTCTTCCTCTTACACTACAGGGTTTTAGAAGAAGCCCAGCGCGACAGCATACCTAGAGCACTCCTTGGGGGAGGCGGTTGGCTACACGCAGAACTCCGTGCCAAATAAACTTTATTCAAGGAAGGGAGCAGTTTGTAGCCAGAGTGTATATATACTTGGTAGAAATCACAAGGAGGTAGGCTGCGTGTTCGCTGGAAACGGGGACCTGATGGCACAAGCCTTGCTTTCCCATTTTGAATGCTCCATTCATGCTGCCTTGAAGCTACCTAAATAACAGTTTTAGGACGTGTCTCTAGTCACTGTAGGCAGGGCTCAGGGAAGGGAACGAGTGTTCTCTACATCAACAGGTTGCTTTCGTAGCCTGAGTGGGAGCCTCTCCTGAGACGCTGTAGAGCTAAAAGGAAACTTGACGTGAGTCCTTTCCTCAAGGTAAAGCCTTGAAGAGCTCTGCCGAAGCTAAGTTTGGAGCAGTTTCATTGAGGCATTAGTTTCAGGTCTGTTTTCTTTTAATGTTAGTAAGCTTTTCAAGACAGTGAGGACCTCACGTGGGCACCCTATTCCCTGCAAGAACACCGAGTACCGGCAGGATCCACTGGGCTGCTAAGGAACATCCAGGCCCGGAAACCTTTCCCAGTCACTCTGTGTATTTTGAGTGTAGGGCAACACACTGCACTCTTCCTTGGGAGAGCTAGATTTCCTCATCCCTCTTTTGGCTCCAGGAAATGTGTTCTCTCATATCCTCCACGTCATGCAAATCTGTCTCTTTGCCCTAGGCTGAAGGGCACTGAGAAACCAAAACTGCTTCGCATTCCTTGCACAAAGTCATAGCTTAGGACCCCATCCTTACAGGAGAAAGTCGGCTTGCGTTCCTGCTGTAACCAAAGCACAGTTCTTCCTCTTACTCGCCAGGGTTTTAGAAGAAGCTAAGCGCGATAGCATACCTAGAGCGCTCCTTGGGGGAGGCGGTTGGCTACACGCAGAACTCCGTGCCAAATAAACTTTATTCAAGGAAGGGACCAGTGCGTAGCTTCAGGGTACATTTACTTGGTAGAAATCACAAGGAGGTAGGCTGCATGTTCGCTGGAAACGGGGACCCGATGGCACAAGCCTTGCTTTCCCATTTTGAATGCTCCATTCATGCTGCCTTGAAGCTACCTAAATAACAGTTTTAGGACGGGTCTCTAGTCACTGTAGGCAGGGCTCTGGGAAGGGAACGAGTGTTCTCTCCCTCAACAGGGTGCTTCCTTAGCCTGGGTGGGAGCCTCTCCTGAGACGCTCTAGAGCTAAAAGGAAACTTGACGTGAGTCCTTTCCTCAAGGTAAAGCCTTGAAGAGCCCTGCAGAAGCTAAGTTTGGAGCAGTTTCCTTGAGGCATTAGTTTCAGGTCTGTTTTCTTTTAAGGTTAGTAAGCTTTTCAAGTCATCGAGGACCTCGCGTGGGCACCCTATTCCCTTCAAGAACACCGAGTACCGGCAGGCTCCACTGGGCTGCTAAGAAACATCCAGGCCTGGAAACCATTCCCAGTCACTCTGTGTATTTTGAGTGTAGGGCAACACACTGCACTCTTCCTTGGGAGAGCCAGATTTCCTCAGCTCTCCAACAGCTCCAGGAAATTTGTTCTCTTACGTCCTACATGTCATGCAAATTTGCCTCATTGCCCTAGGCTGAGCGGCACTGAGAAACCAAAACTGCTTCGCATTCCTTCTACAAAGTCATACCTTAAGACCCCATTCTTACAGGAGAAAGTCGGCTTGCCTTCCTGCTGTAAACAGAGCACAGTTCTTCCTCTTACACTACAGGGTTTTAGAAGAAGCCCAGCGCGATAGCATACCTAGAGCGCTCCTTGGGGGAGGCGGTTGGCTACACGCAGAACTCCGTGCCAAATAAACTTTATTCAAGGAACGGAGCAGTTTGTAGCCAGAGTGTATATTTACTTGGTAGAAATCACAAGGAGGTAGGCTGCGTGTTCGCTGGAAACGGGGACCTGATGGCACAAGCCTTGCTTTCCCATTTTGAATGCTCCATTCATGCTGCCTTGAAGCTACCTAAATAACAGTTTTAGGACGGGTCTCTAGTCACTGTAGGCAGGGCTCTGGGAAGGGAACGAGTGTTCTCTACATCAACAGGTTGCTTTCGTAGCCTGAGTGGGAGCCTCTCCTGAGACGCTGTAGAGCTAAAAGGAAACTTGACGTGAGTCCTTTCCTCAAGGTAAAGCCTTGAAGAGCTCTGCCGAAGCTAAGTTTGGAGCAGTTTCATTGAGGCATTAGTTTCAGGTCTGTTTTCTTTTAATGTTAGTAAGCTTTTCAAGACAGTGAGGACCTCACGTGGGCACCCTATTCCCTGCAAGAACACCGAGTACCGGCAGGCTCCACTGGGCTGCTAAGAAACATCCAGGCCTGGAAACCATTCCCAGTCACTCTGTGTATTTTGAGTGTAGGGCAACACACTGCACTCTTCCTTGGGAGAGCCAGACTTCCTCAGCTCTCCAACAGCTCCAGGAAATTTGTTCTCTCACGTCCTACATGTCATGCAAATCTGCTTCATTGCCCTAGGCTGAGCGGCACTGAGAAACCAAAACTGCTTCGCATTCCTTCTACAAAGTCATACCTTAAGACCCCATCCTTACAGGAGAAAGTCGGCTTGCCTTCCTGCTGTAAACAAAGCACAGTTCTTCCTCTTACACTACAGGGTTTTAGAAGAAGCCCAGCGCGACAGCATACCTAGAGCACTCCTTGGGGGAGGCGGTTGGCTACACGCAGAACTCCGTGCCAAATAAACTTTATTCAAGGAAGGGAGCAGTTTGTAGCCAGAGTGTATATTTACTTGGTAGAAATCACAAGGAGGTAGGCTGCGTGTTCGCTGGAAACGGGGACCTGATGGCACAAGCCTTGCTTTCCCATTTTGAATGCTCCATTCATGCTGCCTTGAAGCTACCTAAATAACAGTTTTAGGACGTGTCTCTAGTCACTGTAGGCAGGGCTCAGGGAAGGGAACGAGTGTTCTCTACATCAACAGGTTGCTTTCGTAGCCTGAGTGGGAGCCTCTCCTGAGACGCTGTAGAGCTAAAAGGAAACTTGACGTGAGTCCTTTCCTCAAGGTAAAGCCTTGAAGAGCTCTGCCGAAGCTAAGTTTGGAGCAGTTTCATTGAGGCATTAGTTTCAGGTCTGTTTTCTTTTAATGTTAGTAAGCTTTTCAAGACAGTGAGGACCTCACGTGGGCACCCTATTCCCTGCAAGAACACCGAGTACCGGCAGGATCCACTGGGCTGCTAAGGAACATCCAGGCCCGGAAACCTTTCCCAGTCACTCTGTGTATTTTGAGTGTAGGGCAACACACTGCACTCTTCCTTGGGAGAGCTAGATTTCCTCATCCCTCTTTTGGCTCCAGGAAATGTGTTCTCTCATATCCTCCACGTCATGCAAATCTGTCTCTTTGCCCTAGGCTGAAGGGCACTGAGAAACCAAAACTGCTTCGCATTCCTTGCACAAAGTCATAGCTTAGGACCCCATCCTTACAGGAGAAAGTCGGCTTGCGTTCCTGCTGTAACCAAAGCACAGTTCTTCCTCTTACTCGCCAGGGTTTTAGAAGAAGCTAAGCGCGATAGCATACCTAGAGCGCTCCTTGGGGGAGGCGGTTGGCTACACGCAGAACTCCGTGCCAAATAAACTTTATTCAAGGAAGGGACCAGTGCGTAGCTTCAGGGTACATTTACTTGGTAGAAATCACAAGGAGGTAGGCTGCATGTTCGCTGGAAACGGGGACCCGATGGCACAAGCCTTGCTTTCCCATTTTGAATGCTCCATTCATGCTGCCTTGAAGCTACCTAAATAACAGTTTTAGGACGGGTCTCTAGTCACTGTAGGCAGGGCTCTGGGAAGGGAACGAGTGTTCTCTCCCTCAACAGGGTGCTTCCTTAGCCTGGGTGGGAGCCTCTCCTGAGACGCTCTAGAGCTAAAAGGAAACTTGACGTGAGTCCTTTCCTCAAGGTAAAGCCTTGAAGAGCCCTGCAGAAGCTAAGTTTGGAGCAGTTTCCTTGAGGCATTAGTTTCAGGTCTGTTTTCTTTTAAGGTTAGTAAGCTTTTCAAGTCATCGAGGACCTCGCGTGGGCACCCTATTCCCTTCAAGAACACCGAGTACCGGCAGGCTCCACTGGGCTGCTAAGAAACATCCAGGCCTGGAAACCATTCCCAGTCACTCTGTGTATTTTGAGTGTAGGGCAACACACTGCACTCTTCCTTGGGAGAGCCAGATTTCCTCAGCTCTCCAACAGCTCCAGGAAATTTGTTCTCTCACGTCCTACATGTCATGCAAATTTGCCTCATTGCCCTAGGCTGAGCGGCACTGAGAAACCAAAACTGCTTCGCATTCCTTCTACAAAGTCATAACTTAAGACCCCATTCTTACAGGAGAAAGTCGGCTTGCCTTCCTGCTGTAAACAGAGCACAGTTCTTCCTCTTACACTACAGGGTTTTAGAAGAAAACCAGCGCGATAGCATACCTAGAGCGCTCCCTGGGGGAGGCGGTTGGCTACACGCAGAACTCCATGCCAAATAAACTTTATTCAAGGAAGGGACCAGTTTGTAGCCAGAGTGTATATTTACTTGGTAGAAATCACAAGGAGGTAGGCTGCGTGTTCGCTGGAAACGGGGCCTGATGGCACAAGCCTTGCTTTCCCATTTTGAATGCTCCATTCATGCTGCCTTGAAGTTACCTAAATAACAGTTTTAGGACGGGTCTCTAGTCACTGTAGGCAGGGGTCTGGGAAGGGAACGAGTGTTCTCTACATCAACAGGGTGCTTTTATAGCCTGGGTGGGAGCTTCTCCTGAGAAGCTCTAGAGCTAAAAGGAAACATGACGTGAGTTCTTTCCTCAAGGTAAAGCCTTGAATAGCCCTACCGAAGCTAAGTTTGGAGCAGTTTCCTTGAGGCATTAGTTTCAGGTCTGTTTTCTTTTAAGGTTAGTAAGCTTTTCAAGAAAGCGAGGACCTCTCCTGGGCACCCTATTCCCTGCAAGAACACCGAGTACAGGCAGGCTCCGCTGGGCTGCTAAGAAACATCCAGGCCTGGAAACCATTCCCAGTCACTCTGTGTATTTTGAGTGTAGGGCAACACACTGCACTCTTCCTTGGGAGAGCCAGATTTCCTCAACTCTCCAACAGCTCCAGGAAATTTGTTCTCTCACGTCCTACATGTCATGCAAATCTGCTTCATTGCCCTAGGCTGAGCGGCACTGAGAAACCAAAACTGCTTCGCATTCCTTCTACAAAGTCATACCTTAAGACCCCATCCTTACAGGAGAAAGTCGGCTTGCCTTCCTGCTGTAAACAAAGCACAGTTCTTCCTCTTACACTACAGGGTTTTAGAAGAAGCCCAGCGCGACAGCATACCTAGAGCGCTCCTTGGGGGAGGCGGTTGGCTACACGCAGAACTCCGTGCCAAATAAACTTTATTCAAGGAAGGGAGCAGTTTGTAGCCAGAGTGTATATTTACTTGGTAGAAATCACAAGGAGGTAGGCTGCGTGTTCGCTGGAAACGGGGACCTGATGGCACAAGCCTTGCTTTCCCATTTTGAATGCTCCATTCATGCTGCCTTGAAGCTACCTAAATAACAGTTTTAGGACGTGTCTCTAGTCACTGTAGGCAGGGCTCAGGGAAGGGAACGAGTGTTCTCTACATCAACAGGTTGCTTTCGTAGCCTGAGTGGGAGCCTCTCCTGAGACGCTGTAGAGCTAAAAGGAAACTTGACGTGAGTCCTTTCCTCAAGGTAAAGCCTTGAAGAGCTCTGCCGAAGCTAAGTTTGGAGCAGTTTCATTGAGGCATTAGTTTCAGGTCTGTTTTCTTTTAATGTTAGTAAGCTTTTCAAGACAGTGAGGACCTCACGTGGGCACCCTATTCCCTGCAAGAACACCGAGTACCGGCAGGATCCACTGGGCTGCTAAGGAACATCCAGGCCCGGAAACCTTTCCCAGTCACTCTGTGTATTTTGAGTGTAGGGCAACACACTGCACTCTTCCTTGGGAGAGCTAGATTTCCTCATCCCTCTTTTGGCTCCAGGAAATGTGTTCTCTCATATCCTCCACGTCATGCAAATCTGTCTCTTTGCCCTAGGCTGAAGGGCACTGAGAAACCAAAACTGCTTCGCATTCCTTGCACAAAGTCATAGCTTAGGACCCCATCCTTACAGGAGAAAGTCGGCTTGCGTTCCTGCTGTAACCAAAGCACAGTTCTTCCTCTTACTCGCCAGGGTTTTAGAAGAAGCTAAGCGCGATAGCATACCTAGAGCGCTCCTTGGGGGAGGCGGTTGGCTACACGCAGAACTCCGTGCCAAATAAACTTTATTCAAGGAAGGGACCAGTGCGTAGCTTCAGGGTACATTTACTTGGTAGAAATCACAAGGAGGTAGGCTGCATGTTCGCTGGAAACGGGGACCCGATGGCACAAGCCTTGCTTTCCCATTTTGAATGCTCCATTCATGCTGCCTTGAAGCTACCTAAATAACAGTTTTAGGACGGGTCTCTAGTCACTGTAGGCAGGGCTCTGGGAAGGGAACGAGTGTTCTCTCCCTCAACAGGGTGCTTCCTTAGCCTGGGTGGGAGCCTCTCCTGAGACGCTCTAGAGCTAAAAGGAAACTTGACGTGAGTCCTTTCCTCAAGGTAAAGCCTTGAAGAGCCCTGCAGAAGCTAAGTTTGGAGCAGTTTCCTTGAGGCATTAGTTTCAGGTCTGTTTTCTTTTAAGGTTAGTAAGCTTTTCAAGTCATCGAGGACCTCGCGTGGGCACCCTATTCCCTTCAAGAACACCGAGTACCGGCAGGCTCCACTGGGCTGCTAAGAAACATCCAGGCCTGGAAACCATTCCCAGTCACTCTGTGTATTTTGAGTGTAGGGCAACACACTGCACTCTTCCTTGGGAGAGCCAGATTTCCTCAGCTCTCCAACAGCTCCAGGAAATTTGTTCTCTTACGTCCTACATGTCATGCAAATTTGCCTCATTGCCCTAGGCTGAGCGGCACTGAGAAACCAAAACTGCTTCGCATTCCTTCTACAAAGTCATACCTTAAGACCCCATTCTTACAGGAGAAAGTCGGCTTGCCTTCCTGCTGTAAACAGAGCACAGTTCTTCCTCTTACACTACAGGGTTTTAGAAGAAGCCCAGCGCGATAGCATACCTAGAGCGCTCCTTGGGGGAGGCGGTTGGCTACACGCAGAACTCCGTGCCAAATAAACTTTATTCAAGGAACGGAGCAGTTTGTAGCCAGAGTGTATATTTACTTGGTAGAAATCACAAGGAGGTAGGCTGCGTGTTCGCTGGAAACGGGGACCTGATGGCACAAGCCTTGCTTTCCCATTTTGAATGCTCCATTCATGCTGCCTTGAAGCTACCTAAATAACAGTTTTAGGACGGGTCTCTAGTCACTGTAGGCAGGGCTCTGGGAAGGGAACGAGTGTTCTCTACATCAACAGGTTGCTTTCGTAGCCTGAGTGGGAGCCTCTCCTGACACGCTGTAGAGCTAAAAGGAAACTTGACGTGAGTCCTTTCCTCAAGGTAAAGCCTTGAATAGCCCTACCGAAGCTAAGTTTGGAGCAGTTTCCTTGAGGCATTAGTTTCAGGTCTGTTTTCTTTTAATGTTAGTAAGCTTTTCAAGACAGTGAGGACCTCACGTGGGCACCCTATTCCCTGCAAGAACACCGAGTACCGGCAGGCTCCACTGGGCTGCTAAGAAACATCCAGGCCTGGAAACCATTCCCAGTCACTCTGTGTATTTTGAGTGTAGGGCAACACACTGCACTCTTCCTTGGGAGAGCCAGACTTCCTCAGCTCTCCAACAGCTCCAGGAAATTTGTTCTCTCACGTCCTACATGTCATGCAAATCTGCTTCATTGCCCTAGGCTGAGCGGCACTGAGAAACCAAAACTGCTTCGCATTCCTTCTACAAAGTCATACCTTAAGACCCCATCCTTACAGGAGAAAGTCGGCTTGCCTTCCTGCTGTAAACAAAGCACAGTTCTTCCTCTTACACTACAGGGTTTTAGAAGAAGCCCAGCGCGACAGCATACCTAGAGCACTCCTTGGGGGAGGCGGTTGGCTACACGCAGAACTCCGTGCCAAATAAACTTTATTCAAGGAAGGGAGCAGTTTGTAGCCAGAGTGTATATTTACTTGGTAGAAATCACAAGGAGGTAGGCTGCGTGTTCGCTGGAAACGGGGACCTGATGGCACAAGCCTTGCTTTCCCATTTTGAATGCTCCATTCATGCTGCCTTGAAGCTACCTAAATAACAGTTTTAGGACGTGTCTCTAGTCACTGTAGGCAGGGCTCAGGGAAGGGAACGAGTGTTCTCTACATCAACAGGTTGCTTTCGTAGCCTGAGTGGGAGCCTCTCCTGAGACGCTGTAGAGCTAAAAGGAAACTTGACGTGAGTCCTTTCCTCAAGGTAAAGCCTTGAAGAGCTCTGCCGAAGCTAAGTTTGGAGCAGTTTCATTGAGGCATTAGTTTCAGGTCTGTTTTCTTTTAATGTTAGTAAGCTTTTCAAGACAGTGAGGACCTCACGTGGGCACCCTATTCCCTGCAAGAACACCGAGTACCGGCAGGATCCACTGGGCTGCTAAGGAACATCCAGGCCCGGAAAACTTTCCCAGTCACTCTGTGTATTTTGAGTGTAGGGCAACACACTGCACTCTTCCTTGGGAGAGCTAGATTTCCTCATCCCTCTTTTGGCTCCAGGAAATGTGTTCTCTCATATCCTCCACGTCATGCAAATCTGTCTCTTTGCCCTAGGCTGAAGGGCACTGAGAAACCAAAACTGCTTCGCATTCCTTGCACAAAGTCATAGCTTAGGACCCCATCCTTACAGGAGAAAGTCGGCTTGCGTTCCTGCTGTAACCAAAGCACAGTTCTTCCTCTTACTCGCCAGGGTTTTAGAAGAAGCTAAGCGCGATAGCATACCTAGAGCGCTCCTTGGGGGAGGCGGTTGGCTACACGCAGAACTCCGTGCCAAATAAACTTTATTCAAGGAAGGGACCAGTGCGTAGCTTCAGGGTACATTTACTTGGTAGAAATCACAAGGAGGTAGGCTGCATGTTCGCTGGAAACGGGGACCCGATGGCACAAGCCTTGCTTTCCCATTTTGAATGCTCCATTCATGCTGCCTTGAAGCTACCTAAATAACAGTTTTAGGACGGGTCTCTAGTCACTGTAGGCAGGGCTCTGGGAAGGGAACGAGTGTTCTCTCCCTCAACAGGGTGCTTCCTTAGCCTGGGTGGGAGCCTCTCCTGAGACGCTCTAGAGCTAAAAGGAAACTTGACGTGAGTCCTTTCCTCAAGGTAAAGCCTTGAAGAGCCCTGCAGAAGCTAAGTTTGGAGCAGTTTCCTTGAGGCATTAGTTTCAGGTCTGTTTTCTTTTAAGGTTAGTAAGCTTTTCAAGTCATCGAGGACCTCGCGTGGGCACCCTATTCCCTTCAAGAACACCGAGTACCGGCAGGCTCCACTGGGCTGCTAAGAAACATCCAGGCCTGGAAACCATTCCCAGTCACTCTGTGTATTTTGAGTGTAGGGCAACACACTGCACTCTTCCTTGGGAGAGCCAGATTTCCTCAGCTCTCCAACAGCTCCAGGAAATTTGTTCTCTCACGTCCTACATGTCATGCAAATTTGCCTCATTGCCCTAGGCTGAGCGGCACTGAGAAACCAAAACTGCTTCGCATTCCTTCTACAAAGTCATACCTTAAGACCCCATTCTTACAGGAGAAAGTCGGCTTGCCTTCCTGCTGTAAACAGAGCACAGTTCTTCCTCTTACACTACAGGGTTTTAGAAGAAAACCAGCGCGATAGCATACCTAGAGCGCTCCCTGGGGGAGGCGGTTGGCTACACGCAGAACTCCATGCCAAATAAACTTTATTCAAGGAAGGGACCAGTTTGTAGCCAGAGTGTATATTTACTTGGTAGAAATCACAAGGAGGTAGGCTGCGTGTTCGCTGGAAACGGGGCCTGATGGCACAAGCCTTGCTTTCCCATTTTGAATGCTCCATTCATGCTGCCTTGAAGTTACCTAAATAACAGTTTTAGGACGGGTCTCTAGTCACTGTAGGCAGGGGTCTGGGAAGGGAACGAGTGTTCTCTACATCAACAGGGTGCTTTTATAGCCTGGGTGGGAGCTTCTCCTGAGAAGCTCTAGAGCTAAAAGGAAACATGACGTGAGTTCTTTCCTCAAGGTAAAGCCTTGAATAGCCCTACCGAAGCTAAGTTTGGAGCAGTTTCCTTGAGGCATTAGTTTCAGGTCTGTTTTCTTTTAAGGTTAGTAAGCTTTTCAAGAAAGCGAGGACCTCTCCTGGGCACCCTATTCCCTGCAAGAACACCGAGTACAGGCAGGCTCCGCTGGGCTGCTAAGAAACATCCAGGCCTGGAAACCATTCCCAGTCACTCTGTGTATTTTGAGTGTAGGGCAACACACTGCACTCTTCCTTGGGAGAGCCAGATTTCCTCAACTCTCCAACAGCTCCAGGAAATTTGTTCTCTCACGTCCTACATGTCATGCAAATCTGCTTCATTGCCCTAGGCTGAGCGGCACTGAGAAACCAAAACTGCTTCGCATTCCTTCTACAAAGTCATACCTTAAGACCCCATCCTTACAGGAGAAAGTCGGCTTGCCTTCCTGCTGTAAACAAAGCACAGTTCTTCCTCTTACACAACAGGGTTTTAGAAGAAGCCCAGCGCGACAGCATACCTAGAGCGCTCCTTGGGGGAGGCGGTTGGCTACACGCAGAACTCCGTGCCAAATAAACTTTATTCAAGGAAGGGAGCAGTTTGTAGCCAGAGTGTATATTTACTTGGTAGAAATCACAAGGAGGTAGGCTGCGTGTTCGCTGGAAACGGGGACCTGATGGCACAAGCCTTGCTTTCCCATTTTGAATGCTCCATTCATGCTGCCTTGAAGCTACCTAAATAACAGTTTTAGGACGTGTCTCTAGTCACTGTAGGCAGGGCTCAGGGAAGGGAACGAGTGTTCTCTACATCAACAGGTTGCTTTCGTAGCCTGAGTGGGAGCCTCTCCTGAGACGCTGTAGAGCTAAAAGGAAACTTGACGTGAGTCCTTTCCTCAAGGTAAAGCCTTGAAGAGCTCTGCCGAAGCTAAGTTTGGAGCAGTTTCATTGAGGCATTAGTTTCAAGTCTGTTTTCTTTTAATGTTAGTAAGCTTTTCAAGACAGTGAGGACCTCACGTGGGCACCCTATTCCCTGCAAGAACACCGAGTACCGGCAGGCTCCACTGGGCTGCTAAGAAACATCCAGGCCTGGAAACCATTCCCAGTCACTCTGTGTATTTTGAGTGTAGGGCAACACACTGCACTCTTCCTTGGGAGAGCCAGATTTCCTCAGCTCTCCAACAGCTCCAGGAAATTTGTTCTCTCACGTCCTACATGTCATGCAAATTTGCCTCATTGCCCTAGGCTGAGCGGCACTGAGAAACCAAAACTGCTTCGCATTCCTTCTACAAAGTCATACCTTAAGACCCCATTCTTACAGGAGAAAGTCGGCTTGCCTTCCTGCTGTAAACAGAGCACAGTTCTTCCTCTTACACTACAGGGTTTTAGAAGAAAACCAGCGCGATAGCATACCTAGAGCGCTCCCTGGGGGAGGCGGTTGGCTACACGCAGAACTCCATGCCAAATAAACTTTATTCAAGGAAGGGACCAGTTTGTAGCCAGAGTGTATATTTACTTGGTAGAAATCACAAGGAGGTAGGCTGCGTGTTCGCTGGAAACGGGGCCTGATGGCACAAGCCTTGCTTTCCCATTTTGAATGCTCCATTCATGCTGCCTTGAAGTTACCTAAATAACAGTTTTAGGACGGGTCTCTAGTCACTGTAGGCAGGGGTCTGGGAAGGGAACGAGTGTTCTCTACATCAACAGGGTGCTTTTATAGCCTGGGTGGGAGCTTCTCCTGAGAAGCTCTAGAGCTAAAAGGAAACATGACGTGAGTTCTTTCCTCAAGGTAAAGCCTTGAATAGCCCTACCGAAGCTAAGTTTGGAGCAGTTTCCTTGAGGCATTAGTTTCAGGTCTGTTTTCTTTTAAGGTTAGTAAGCTTTTCAAGAAAGCGAGGACCTCTCCTGGGCACCCTATTCCCTGCAAGAACACCGAGTACAGGCAGGCTCCGCTGGGCTGCTAAGAAACATCCAGGCCTGGAAACCATTCCCAGTCACTCTGTGTATTTTGAGTGTAGGGCAACACACTGCACTCTTCCTTGGGAGAGCCAGATTTCCTCAACTCTCCAACAGCTCCAGGAAATTTGTTCTCTCACGTCCTACATGTCATGCAAATCTGCTTCATTGCCCTAGGCTGAGCGGCACTGAGAAACCAAAACTGCTTCGCATTCCTTCTACAAAGTCATACCTTAAGACCCCATCCTTACAGGAGAAAGTCGGCTTGCCTTCCTGCTGTAAACAAAGCACAGTTCTTCCTCTTACACAACAGGGTTTTAGAAGAAGCCCAGCGCGACAGCATACCTAGAGCGCTCCTTGGGGGAGGCGGTTGGCTACACGCAGAACTCCGTGCCAAATAAACTTTATTCAAGGAAGGGAGCAGTTTGTAGCCAGAGTGTATATTTACTTGGTAGAAATCACAAGGAGGTAGGCTGCGTGTTCGCTGGAAACGGGGACCTGATGGCACAAGCCTTGCTTTCCCATTTTGAATGCTCCATTCATGCTGCCTTGAAGCTACCTAAATAACAGTTTTAGGACGTGTCTCTAGTCACTGTAGGCAGGGCTCAGGGAAGGGAACGAGTGTTCTCTACATCAACAGGTTGCTTTCGTAGCCTGAGTGGGAGCCTCTCCTGAGACGCTGTAGAGCTAAAAGGAAACTTGACGTGAGTCCTTTCCTCAAGGTAAAGCCTTGAAGAGCTCTGCCGAAGCTAAGTTTGGAGCAGTTTCATTGAGGCATTAGTTTCAAGTCTGTTTTCTTTTAATGTTAGTAAGCTTTTCAAGACAGTGAGGACCTCACGTGGGCACCCTATTCCCTGCAAGAACACCGAGTACCGGCAGGCTCCACTGGGCTGCTAAGAAACATCCAGGCCTGGAAACCATTCCCAGTCACTCTGTGTATTTTGAGTGTAGGGCAACACACTGCACTCTTCCTTGGGAGAGCCAGACTTCCTCAGCTCTCCAACAGCTCCAGGAAATTTGTTCTCTCACGTCCTACATGTCATGCAAATCTGCTTCATTGCCCTAGGCTGAGCGGCACTGAGAAACCAAAACTGCTTCGCATTCCTTCTACAAAGTCATACCTTAAGACCCCATCCTTACAGGAGAAAGTCGGCTTGCCTTCCTGCTGTAAACAAAGCACAGTTCTTCCTCTTACACTACAGGGTTTTAGAAGAAGCCCAGCGCGACAGCATACCTAGAGCACTCCTTGGGGGAGGCGGTTGGCTACACGCAGAACTCCGTGCCAAATAAACTTTATTCAAGGAAGGGAGCAGTTTGTAGCCAGAGTGTATATTTACTTGGTAGAAATCACAAGGAGGTAGGCTGCGTGTTCGCTGGAAACGGGGACCTGATGGCACAAGCCTTGCTTTCCCATTTTGAATGCTCCATTCATGCTGCCTTGAAGCTACCTAAATAACAGTTTTAGGACGTGTCTCTAGTCACTGTAGGCAGGGCTCAGGGAAGGGAACGAGTGTTCTCTACATCAACAGGTTGCTTTCGTAGCCTGAGTGGGAGCCTCTCCTGAGACGCTGTAGAGCTAAAAGGAAACTTGACGTGAGTCCTTTCCTCAAGGTAAAGCCTTGAAGAGCTCTGCCGAAGCTAAGTTTGGAGCAGTTTCATTGAGGCATTAGTTTCAGGTCTGTTTTCTTTTAATGTTAGTAAGCTTTTCAAGACAGTGAGGACCTCACGTGGGCACCCTATTCCCTGCAAGAACACCGAGTACCGGCAGGATCCACTGGGCTGCTAAGGAACATCCAGGCCCGGAAACCTTTCCCAGTCACTCTGTGTATTTTGAGTGTAGGGCAACACACTGCACTCTTCCTTGGGAGAGCTAGATTTCCTCATCCCTCTTTTGGCTCCAGGAAATGTGTTCTCTCATATCCTCCACGTCATGCAAATCTGTCTCTTTGCCCTAGGCTGAAGGGCACTGAGAAACCAAAACTGCTTCGCATTCCTTGCACAAAGTCATAGCTTAGGACCCCATCCTTACAGGAGAAAGTCGGCTTGCGTTCCTGCTGTAACCAAAGCACAGTTCTTCCTCTTACTCGCCAGGGTTTTAGAAGAAGCTAAGCGCGATAGCATACCTAGAGCGCTCCTTGGGGGAGGCGGTTGGCTACACGCAGAACTCCGTGCCAAATAAACTTTATTCAAGGAAGGGACCAGTGCGTAGCTTCAGGGTACATTTACTTGGTAGAAATCACAAGGAGGTAGGCTGCATGTTCGCTGGAAACGGGGACCCGATGGCACAAGCCTTGCTTTCCCATTTTGAATGCTCCATTCATGCTGCCTTGAAGCTACCTAAATAACAGTTTTAGGACGGGTCTCTAGTCACTGTAGGCAGGGCTCTGGGAAGGGAACGAGTGTTCTCTCCCTCAACAGGGTGCTTCCTTAGCCTGGGTGGGAGCCTCTCCTGAGACGCTCTAGAGCTAAAAGGAAACTTGACGTGAGTCCTTTCCTCAAGGTAAAGCCTTGAAGAGCCCTGCAGAAGCTAAGTTTGGAGCAGTTTCCTTGAGGCATTAGTTTCAGGTCTGTTTTCTTTTAAGGTTAGTAAGCTTTTCAAGTCATCGAGGACCTCGCGTGGGCACCCTATTCCCTTCAAGAACACCGAGTACCGGCAGGCTCCACTGGGCTGCTAAGAAACATCCAGGCCTGGAAACCATTCCCAGTCACTCTGTGTATTTTGAGTGTAGGGCAACACACTGCACTCTTCCTTGGGAGAGCCAGACTTCCTCAGCTCTCCAACAGCTCCAGGAAATTTGTTCTCTCACGTCCTACATGTCATGCAAATCTGCTTCATTGCCCTAGGCTGAGCGGCACTGAGAAACCAAAACTGCTTCGCATTCCTTCTACAAAGTCATACCTTAAGACCCCATCCTTACAGGAGAAAGTCGGCTTGCCTTCCTGCTGTAAACAAAGCACAGTTCTTCCTCTTACACTACAGGGTTTTAGAAGAAGCCCAGCGCGACAGCATACCTAGAGCACTCCTTGGGGGAGGCGGTTGGCTACACGCAGAACTCCGTGCCAAATAAACTTTATTCAAGGAAGGGAGCAGTTTGTAGCCAGAGTGTATATTTACTTGGTAGAAATCACAAGGAGGTAGGCTGCGTGTTCGCTGGAAACGGGGGACCTGATGGCACAAGCCTTGCTTTCCCATTTTGAATGCTCCATTCATGCTGCCTTGAAGCTACCTAAATAACAGTTTTAGGACGTGTCTCCAGTCACTGTAGGCAGGGCTCAGGGAAGGGAACGAGTGTTCTCTACATCAACAGGTTGCTTTCGTAGCCTGAGTGGGAGCCTCTCCTGAGACGCTGTAGAGCTAAAAGGAAACTTGACGTGAGTCCTTTCCTCAAGGTAAAGCCTTGAAGAGCTCTGCCGAAGCTAAGTTTGGAGCAGTTTCATTGAGGCATTAGTTTCAGGTCTGTTTTCTTTTAATGTTAGTAAGCTTTTCAAGACAGTGAGGACCTCACGTGGGCACCCTATTCCCTGCAAGAACACCGAGTACCGGCAGGATCCACTGGGCTGCTAAGGAACATCCAGGCCCGGAAACCTTTCCCAGTCACTCTGTGTATTTTGAGTGTAGGGCAACACACTGCACTCTTCCTTGGGAGAGCTAGATTTCCTCATCCCTCTTTTGGCTCCAGGAAATGTGTTCTCTCATATCCTCCACGTCATGCAAATCTGTCTCTTTGCCCTAGGCTGAAGGGCACTGAGAAACCAAAACTGCTTCGCATTCCTTGCACAAAGTCATAGCTTAGGACCCCATCCTTACAGGAGAAAGTCGGCTTGCATTCCTGCTGTAACCAAAGCACAGTTCTTCCTCTTACTCGCCAGGGTTTTAGAAGAAGCTAAGCGCGATAGCATACCTAGAGCGCTCCTTGGGGGAGGCGGTTGGCTACACGCAGAACTCCGTGCCAAATAAACTTTATTCAAGGAAGGGACCAGTGCGTAGCTTCAGGGTACATTTACTTGGTAGAAATCACAAGGAGGTAGGCTGCATGTTCGCTGGAAACGGGGACCCGATGGCACAAGCCTTGCTTTCCCATTTTGAATGCTCCATTCATGCTGCCTTGAAGCTACCTAAATAACAGTTTTAGGACGGGTCTCTAGTCACTGTAGGCAGGGCTCTGGGAAGGGAACGAGTGTTCTCTCCCTCAACAGGGTGCTTCCTTAGCCTGGGTGGGAGCCTCTCCTGAGACGCTCTAGAGCTAAAAGGAAACTTGACGTGAGTCCTTTCCTCAAGGTAAAGCCTTGAAGAGCCCTGCAGAAGCTAAGTTTGGAGCAGTTTCCTTGAGGCATTAGTTTCAGGTCTGTTTTCTTTTAAGGTTAGTAAGCTTTTCAAGTCATCGAGGACCTCGCGTGGGCACCCTATTCCCTTCAAGAACACCGAGTACCGGCAGGCTCCACTGGGCTGCTAAGAAACATCCAGGCCTGGAAACCATTCCCAGTCACTCTGTGTATTTTGAGTGTAGGGCAACACACTGCACTCTTCCTTGGGAGAGCCAGATTTCCTCAGCTCTCCAACAGCTCCAGGAAATTTGTTCTCTCACGTCCTACATGTCATGCAAATTTGCCTCATTGCCCTAGGCTGAGCGGCACTGAGAAACCAAAACTGCTTCGCATTCCTTCTACAAAGTCATACCTTAAGACCCCATTCTTACAGGAGAAAGTCGGCTTGCCTTCCTGCTGTAAACAGAGCACAGTTCTTCCTCTTACACTACAGGGTTTTAGAAGAAAACCAGCGCGATAGCATACCTAGAGCGCTCCCTGGGGGAGGCGGTTGGCTACACGCAGAACTCCATGCCAAATAAACTTTATTCAAGGAAGGGACCAGTTTGTAGCCAGAGTGTATATTTACTTGGTAGAAATCACAAGGAGGTAGGCTGCGTGTTCGCTGGAAACGGGGCCTGATGGCACAAGCCTTGCTTTCCCATTTTGAATGCTCCATTCATGCTGCCTTGAAGTTACCTAAATAACAGTTTTAGGACGGGTCTCTAGTCACTGTAGGCAGGGGTCTGGGAAGGGAACGAGTGTTCTCTACATCAACAGGGTGCTTTTATAGCCTGGGTGGGAGCTTCTCCTGAGAAGCTCTAGAGCTAAAAGGAAACATGACGTGAGTTCTTTCCTCAAGGTAAAGCCTTGAATAGCCCTACCGAAGCTAAGTTTGGAGCAGTTTCCTTGAGGCATTAGTTTCAGGTCTGTTTTCTTTTAAGGTTAGTAAGCTTTTCAAGAAAGCGAGGACCTCTCCTGGGCACCCTATTCCCTGCAAGAACACCGAGTACAGGCAGGCTCCGCTGGGCTGCTAAGAATCATCCAGGCCTGGAAACCATTCCCAGTCACTCTGTGTATTTTGAGTGTAGGGCAACACACTGCACTCTTCCTTGGGAGAGCCAGATTTCCTCAACTCTCCAACAGCTCCAGGAAATTTGTTCTCTCACGTCCTACATGTCATGCAAATCTGCTTCATTGCCCTAGGCTGAGCGGCACTGAGAAACCAAAACTGCTTCGCATTCCTTCTACAAAGTCATACCTTAAGACCCCATCCTTACAGGAGAAAGTCGGCTTGCCTTCCTGCTGTAAACAAAGCACAGTTCTTCCTCTTACACTACAGGGTTTTAGAAGAAGCCCAGCGCGACAGCATACCTAGAGCGCTCCTTGGGGGAGGCGGTTGGCTACACGCAGAACTCCGTGCCAAATAAACTTTATTCAAGGAAGGGAGCAGTTTGTAGCCAGAGTGTATATTTACTTGGTAGAAATCACAAGGAGGTAGGCTGCGTGTTCGCTGGAAACGGGGACCTGATGGCACAAGACTTGCTTTCCCATTTTGAATGCTCCATTCATGCTGCCTTGAAGCTACCTAAATAACAGTTTTAGGACGTGTCTCTAGTCACTGTAGGCAGGGCTCAGGGAAGGGAACGAGTGTTCTCTACATCAACAGGTTGCTTTCGTAGCCTGAGTGGGAGCCTCTCCTGAGACGCTGTAGAGCTAAAAGGAAACTTGACGTGAGTCCTTTCCTCAAGGTAAAGCCTTGAAGAGCTCTGCCGAAGCTAAGTTTGGAGCAGTTTCATTGAGGCATTAGTTTCAGGTCTGTTTTCTTTTAATGTTAGTAAGCTTTTCAAGACAGTGAGGACCTCACGTGGGCACCCTATTCCCTGCAAGAACACCGAGTACCGGCAGGATCCACTGGGCTGCTAAGGAACATCCAGGCCCGGAAACCTTTCCCAGTCACTCTGTGTATTTTGAGTGTAGGGCAACACACTGCACTCTTCCTTGGGAGAGCTAGATTTCCTCATCCCTCTTTTGGCTCCAGGAAATGTGTTCTCTCATATCCTCCACGTCATGCAAATCTGTCTCTTTGCCCTAGGCTGAAGGGCACTGAGAAACCAAAACTGCTTCGCATTCCTTGCACAAAGTCATAGCTTAGGACCCCATCCTTACAGGAGAAAGTCGGCTTGCCTTCCTGCTGTAACCAAAGCACAGTTCTTCCTCTTACTCGCCAGGGTTTTAGAAGAAGCTAAGCGCGATAGCATACCTAGAGCGCTCCTTGGGGGAGGCGGTTGGCTACACGCAGAACTCCGTGCCAAATAAACTTTATTCAAGGAAGGGACCAGTGCGTAGCTTCAGGGTACATTTACTTGGTAGAAATCACAAGGAGGTAGGCTGCATGTTCGCTGGAAACGGGGACCCGATGGCACAAGCCTTGCTTTCCCATTTTGAATGCTCCATTCATGCTGCCTTGAAGCTACCTAAATAACAGTTTTAGGACGGGTCTCTAGTCACTGTAGGCAGGGCTCTGGGAAGGGAACGAGTGTTCTCTCCCTCAACAGGGTGCTTCCTTAGCCTGGGTGGGAGCCTCTCCTGAGACGCTCTAGAGCTAAAAGGAAACTTGACGTGAGTCCTTTCCTCAAGGTAAAGCCTTGAAGAGCCCTGCAGAAGCTAAGTTTGGAGCAGTTTCCTTGAGGCATTAGTTTCAGGTCTGTTTTCTTTTAAGGTTAGTAAGCTTTTCAAGTCATCGAGGACCTCGCGTGGGCACCCTATTCCCTTCAAGAACACCGAGTACCGGCAGGCTCCACTGGGCTGCTAAGAAACATCCAGGCCTGGAAACCATTCCCAGTCACTCTGTGTATTTTGAGTGTAGGGCAACACACTGCACTCTTCCTTGGGAGAGCCAGACTTCCTCAGCTCTCCAACAGCTCCAGGAAATTTGTTCTCTCACGTCCTACATGTCATGCAAATCTGCTTCATTGCCCTAGGCTGAGCGGCACTGAGAAACCAAAACTGCTTCGCATTCCTTCTACAAAGTCATACCTTAAGACCCCATCCTTACAGGAGAAAGTCGGCTTGCCTTCCTGCTGTAAACAAAGCACAGTTCTTCCTCTTACACTACAGGGTTTTAGAAGAAGCCCAGCGCGACCGCATACCTAGAGCACTCCTTGGGGGAGGCGGTTGGCTACACGCAGAACTCCGTGCCAAATAAACTTTATTCAAGGAAGGGAGCAGTTTGTAGCCAGAGTGTATATTTACTTGGTAGAAATCACAAGGAGGTAGGCTGCGTGTTCGCTGGAAACGGGGACCTGATGGCACAAGCCTTGCTTTCCCATTTTGAATGCTCCATTCATGCTGCCTTGAAGCTACCTAAATAACAGTTTTAGGACGTGTCTCCAGTCACTGTAGGCAGGGCTCAGGGAAGGGAACGAGTGTTCTCTACATCAACAGGTTGCTTTCGTAGCCTGAGTGGGAGCCTCTCCTGAGACGCTGTAGAGCTAAAAGGAAACTTGACGTGAGTCCTTTCCTCAAGGTAAAGCCTTGAAGAGCTCTGCCGAAGCTAAGTTTGGAGCAGTTTCATTGAGGCATTAGTTTCAGGTCTGTTTTCTTTTAATGTTAGTAAGCTTTTCAAGACAGTGAGGACCTCACGTGGGCACCCTATTCCCTGCAAGAACACCGAGTACCGGCAGGATCCACTGGGCTGCTAAGGAACATCCAGGCCCGGAAACCTTTCCCAGTCACTCTGTGTATTTTGAGTGTAGGGCAACACACTGCACTCTTCCTTGGGAGAGCTAGATTTCCTCATCCCTCTTTTGGCTCCAGGAAATGTGTTCTCTCATATCCTCCACGTCATGCAAATCTGTCTCTTTGCCCTAGGCTGAAGGGCACTGAGAAACCAAAACTGCTTCGCATTCCTTGCACAAAGTCATAGCTTAGGACACCATCCTTACAGGAGAAAGTCGGCTTGCATTCCTGCTGTAACCAAAGCACAGTTCTTCCTCTTACTCGCCAGGGTTTTAGAAGAAGCTAAGCGCGATAGCATACCTAGAGCGCTCCTTGGGGGAGGCGGTTGGCTACACGCAGAACTCCGTGCCAAATAAACTTTATTCAAGGAAGGGACCAGTGCATAGCTTCAGGGTACATTTACTTGGTAGAAATCACAAGGAGGTAGGCTGCATGTTCGCTGGAAACGGGGACCCGATGGCACAAGCCTTGCTTTCCCATTTTGAATGCTCCATTCATGCTGCCTTGAAGCTACCTAAATAACAGTTTTAGGACGGGTCTCTAGTCACTGTAGGCAGGGCTCTGGGAAGGGAACGAGTGTTCTCTCCCTCAACAGGGTGCTTCCTTAGCCTGGGTGGGAGCCTCTCCTGAGACGCTCTAGAGCTAAAAGGAAACTTGACGTGAGTCCTTTCCTCAAGGTAAAGCCTTGAAGAGCCCTGCAGAAGCTAAGTTTGGAGCAGTTTCCTTGAGGCATTAGTTTCAGGTCTGTTTTCTTTTAAGGTTAGTAAGCTTTTCAAGTCATCGAGGACCTCGCGTGGGCACCCTATTCCCTTCAAGAACACCGAGTACCGGCAGGCTCCACTGGGCTGCTAAGAAACATCCAGGCCTGGAAACCATTCCCAGTCACTCTGTGTATTTTGAGTGTAGGGCAACACACTGCACTCTTCCTTGGGAGAGCCAGATTTCCTCAGCTCTCCAACAGCTCCAGGAAATTTGTTCTCTCACGTCCTACATGTCATGCAAATTTGCCTCATTGCCCTAGGCTGAGCGGCACTGAGAAACCAAAACTGCTTCGCATTCCTTCTACAAAGTCATACCTTAAGACCCCATTCTTACAGGAGAAAGTCGGCTTGCCTTCCTGCTGTAAACAGAGCACAGTTCTTCCTCTTACACTACAGGGTTTTAGAAGAAAACCAGCGCGATAGCATACCTAGAGCGCTCCCTGGGGGAGGCGGTTGGCTACACGCAGAACTCCATGCCAAATAAACTTTATTCAAGGAAGGGACCAGTTTGTAGCCAGAGTGTATATTTACTTGGTAGAAATCACAAGGAGGTAGGCTGCGTGTTCGCTGGAAACGGGGCCTGATGGCACAAGCCTTGCTTTCCCATTTTGAATGCTCCATTCATGCTGCCTTGAAGTTACCTAAATAACAGTTTTAGGACGGGTCTCTAGTCACTGTAGGCAGGGGTCTGGGAAGGGAACGAGTGTTCTCTACATCAACAGGGTGCTTTTATAGCCTGGGTGGGAGCTTCTCCTGAGAAGCTCTAGAGCTAAAAGGAAACATGACGTGAGTTCTTTCCTCAAGGTAAAGCCTTGAATAGCCCTACCGAAGCTAAGTTTGGAGCAGTTTCCTTGAGGCATTAGTTTCAGGTCTGTTTTCTTTTAAGGTTAGTAAGCTTTTCAAGAAAGCGAGGACCTCTCCTGGGCACCCTATTCCCTGCAAGAACACCGAGTACAGGCAGGCTCCGCTGGGCTGCTAAGAAACATCCAGGCCTGGAAACCATTCCCAGTCACTCTGTGTATTTTGAGTGTAGGGCAACACACTGCACTCTTCCTTGGGAGAGCCAGATTTCCTCAACTCTCCAACAGCTCCAGGAAATTTGTTCTCTCACGTCCTACATGTCATGCAAATCTGCTTCATTGCCCTAGGCTGAGCGGCACTGAGAAACCAAAACTGCTTCGCATTCCTTCTACAAAGTCATACCTTAAGACCCCATCCTTACAGGAGAAAGTCGGCTTGCCTTCCTGCTGTAAACAAAGCACAGTTCTTCCTCTTACACTACAGGGTTTTAGAAGAAGCCCAGCGCGACAGCATACCTAGAGCGCTCCTTGGGGGAGGCGGTTGGCTACACGCAGAACTCCGTGCCAAATAAACTTTATTCAAGGAAGGGAGCAGTTTGTAGCCAGAGTGTATATTTACTTGGTAGAAATCACAAGGAGGTAGGCTGCGTGTTCGCTGGAAACGGGGACCTGATGGCACAAGACTTGCTTTCCCATTTTGAATGCTCCATTCATGCTGCCTTGAAGCTACCTAAATAACAGTTTTAGGACGTGTCTCTAGTCACTGTAGGCAGGGCTCAGGGAAGGGAACGAGTGTTCTCTACATCAACAGGTTGCTTTCGTAGCCTGAGTGGGAGCCTCTCCTGAGACGCTGTAGAGCTAAAAGGAAACTTGACGTGAGTCCTTTCCTCAAGGTAAAGCCTTGAAGAGCTCTGCCGAAGCTAAGTTTGGAGCAGTTTCATTGAGGCATTAGTTTCAGGTCTGTTTTCTTTTAATGTTAGTAAGCTTTTCAAGACAGTGAGGACCTCACGTGGGCACCCTATTCCCTGCAAGAACACCGAGTACCAGCAGGCTCCACTGGGCTGCTAAGAAACATCCAGGCCTGGAAACCATTCCCAGTCACTCTGTGTATTTTGAGTGTAGGGCAACACACTGCACTCTTCCTTGGGAGAGCCAGACTTCCTCAGCTCTCCAACAGCTCCAGGAAATTTGTTCTCTCACGTCCTACATGTCATGCAAATCTGCTTCATTGCCCTAGGCTGAGCGGCACTGAGAAACCAAAACTGCTTCGCATTCCTTCTACAAAGTCATACCTTAAGACCCCATCCTTACAGGAGAAAGTCGGCTTGCCTTCCTGCTGTAAACAAAGCACAGTTCTTCCTCTTACACTACAGGGTTTTAGAAGAAGCCCAGCGCGACAGCATACCTAGAGCACTCCTTGGGGGAGGCGGTTGGCTACACGCAGAACTCCGTGCCAAATAAACTTTATTCAAGGAAGGGAGCAGTTTGTAGCCAGAGTGTATATTTACTTGGTAGAAATCACAAGGAGGTAGGCTGCGTGTTCCCTGGAAACGGGGACCTGATGGCACAAGCCTTGCTTTCCCATTTTGAATGCTCCATTCATGCTGCCTTGAAGCTACCTAAATAACAGTTTTAGGACGTGTCTCTAGTCACTGTAGGCAGGGCTCAGGGAAGGGAACGAGTGTTCTCTACATCAACAGGTTGCTTTCGTAGCCTGAGTGGGAGCCTCTCCTGAGACGCTGTAGAGCTAAAAGGAAACTTGACGTGAGTCCTTTCCTCAAGGTAAAGCCTTGAAGAGCTCTGCCGAAGCTAAGTTTGGAGCAGTTTCATTGAGGCATTAGTTTCAGGTCTGTTTTCTTTTAATGTTAGTAAGCTTTTCAAGACAGTGAGGACCTCACGTGGGCACCCTATTCCCTGCAAGAACACCGAGTACCGGCAGGATCCACTGGGCTGCTAAGGAACATCCAGGCCCGGAAACCTTTCCCAGTCACTCTGTGTATTTTGAGTGTAGGGCAACACACTGCACTCTTCCTTGGGAGAGCTAGATTTCCTCATCCCTCTTTTGGCTCCAGGAAATGTGTTCTCTCATATCCTCCACGTCATGCAAATCTGTCTCTTTGCCCTAGGCTGAAGGGCACTGAGAAACCAAAACTGCTTCGCATTCCTTGCACAAAGTCATAGCTTAGGACCCCATCCTTACAGGAGAAAGTCGGCTTGCGTTCCTGCTGTAACCAAAGCACAGTTCTTCCTCTTACTCGCCAGGGTTTTAGAAGAAGCTAAGCGCGATAGCATACCTAGAGCGCTCCTTGGGGGAGGCGGTTGGCTACACGCAGAACTCCGTGCCAAATAAACTTTATTCAAGGAAGGGACCAGTGCGTAGCTTCAGGGTACATTTACTTGGTAGAAATCACAAGGAGGTAGGCTGCATGTTCGCTGGAAACGGAGACCCGATGGCACAAGCCTTGCTTTCCCATTTTGAATGCTCCATTCATGCTGCCTTGAAGCTACCTAAATAACAGTTTTAGGACGGGTCTCTAGTCACTGTAGGCAGGGCTCTGGGAAGGGAACGAGTGTTCTCTCCCTCAACAGGGTGCTTCCTTAGCCTGGGTGGGAGCCTCTCCTGAGACGCTCTAGAGCTAAAAGGAAACTTGACGTGAGTCCTTTCCTCAAGGTAAAGCCTTGAAGAGCCCTGCAGAAGCTAAGTTTGGAGCAGTTTCCTTGAGGCATTAGTTTCAGGTCTGTTTTCTTTTAAGGTTAGTAAGCTTTTCAAGTCATCGAGGACCTCGCGTGGGCACCCTATTCCCTTCAAGAACACCGAGTACCGGCAGGCTCCACTGGGCTGCTAAGAAACATCCAGGCCTGGAAACCATTCCCAGTCACTCTGTGTATTTTGAGTGTAGGGCAACACACTGCACTCTTCCTTGGGAGAGCCAGATTTCCTCAGCTCTCCAACAGCTCCAGGAAATTTGTTCTCTCACGTCCTACATGTCATGCAAATTTGCCTCATTGCCCTAGGCTGAGCGGCACTGAGAAACCAAAACTGCTTCGCATTCCTTCTACAAAGTCATACCTTAAGACCCCATTCTTACAGGAGAAAGTCGGCTTGCCTTCCTGCTGTAAACAGAGCACAGTTCTTCCTCTTACACTACAGGGTTTTAGAAGAAAACCAGCGCGATAGCATACCTAGAGCGCTCCCTGGGGGAGGCGGTTGGCTACACGCAGAACTCCATGCCAAATAAACTTTATTCAAGGAAGGGACCAGTTTGTAGCCAGAGTGTATATTTACTTGGTAGAAATCACAAGGAGGTAGGCTGCGTGTTCGCTGGAAACGGGGCCTGATGGCACAAGCCTTGCTTTCCCATTTTGAATGCTCCATTCATGCTGCCTTGAAGTTACCTAAATAACAGTTTTAGGACGGGTCTCTAGTCACTGTAGGCAGGGGTCTGGGAAGGGAACGAGTGTTCTCTACATCAACAGGGTGCTTTTATAGCCTGGGTGGGAGCTTCTCCTGAGAAGCTCTAGAGCTAAAAGGAAACATGACGTGAGTTCTTTCCTCAAGGTAAAGCCTTGAATAGCCCTACCGAAGCTAAGTTTGGAGCAGTTTCCTTGAGGCATTAGTTTCAGGTCTGTTTTCTTTTAAGGTTAGTAAGCTTTTCAAGAAAGCGAGGACCTCTCCTGGGCACCCTATTCCCTGCAAGAACACCGAGTACAGGCAGGCGCCGCTGGGCTGCTAAGAAACATCCAGGCCTGGAAACCATTCCCAGTCACTCTGTGTATTTTGAGTGTAGGGCAACACACTGCACTCTTCCTTGGGAGAGCCAGATTTCCTCAACTCTCCAACAGCTCCAGGAAATTTGTTCTCTCACGTCCTACATGTCATGCAAATCTGCTTCATTGCCCTAGGCTGAGCGGCACTGAGAAACCAAAACTGCTTCGCATTCCTTCTACAAAGTCATACCTTAAGACCCCATCCTTACAGGAGAAAGTCGGCTTGCCTTCCTGCTGTAAACAAAGCACAGTTCTTCCTCTTACACTACAGGGTTTTAGAAGAAGCCCAGCGCGACAGCATACCTAGAGCACTCCTTGGGGGAGGCGGTTGGCTACACGCAGAACTCCGTGCCAAATAAACTTTATTCAAGGAAGGGAGCAGTTTGTAGCCAGAGTGTATATTTACTTGGTAGAAATCACAAGGAGGTAGGCTGCGTGTTCCCTGGAAACGGGGACCTGATGGCACAAGCCTTGCTTTCCCATTTTGAATGCTCCATTCATGCTGCCTTGAAGCTACCTAAATAACAGTTTTAGGACGTGTCTCTAGTCACTGTAGGCAGGGCTCAGGGAAGGGAACGAGTGTTCTCTACATCAACAGGTTGCTTTCGTAGCCTGAGTGGGAGCCTCTCCTGAGACGCTGTAGAGCTAAAAGGAAACTTGACGTGAGTCCTTTCCTCAAGGTAAAGCCTTGAAGAGCTCTGCCGAAGCTAAGTTTGGAGCAGTTTCATTGAGGCATTAGTTTCAGGTCTGTTTTCTTTTAATGTTAGTAAGCTTTTCAAGACAGTGAGGACCTCACGTGGGCACCCTATTCCCTGCAAGAACACCGAGTACCGGCAGGATCCACTGGGCTGCTAAGGAACATCCAGGCCCGGAAACCTTTCCCAGTCACTCTGTGTATTTTGAGTGTAGGGCAACACACTGCACTCTTCCTTGGGAGAGCTAGATTTCCTCATCCCTCTTTTGGCTCCAGGAAATGTGTTCTCTCATATCCTCCACGTCATGCAAATCTGTCTCTTTGCCCTAGGCTGAAGGGCACTGAGAAACCAAAACTGCTTCGCATTCCTTGCACAAAGTCATAGCTTAGGACCCCATCCTTACAGGAGAAAGTCGGCTTGCGTTCCTGCTGTAACCAAAGCACAGTTCTTCCTCTTACTCGCCAGGGTTTTAGAAGAAGCTAAGCGCGATAGCATACCTAGAGCGCTCCTTGGGGGAGGCGGTTGGCTACACGCAGAACTCCGTGCCAAATAAACTTTATTCAAGGAAGGGACCAGTGCGTAGCTTCAGGGTACATTTACTTGGTAGAAATCACAAGGAGGTAGGCTGCATGTTCGCTGGAAACGGAGACCCGATGGCACAAGCCTTGCTTTCCCATTTTGAATGCTCCATTCATGCTGCCTTGAAGCTACCTAAATAACAGTTTTAGGACGGGTCTCTAGTCACTGTAGGCAGGGCTCTGGGAAGGGAACGAGTGTTCTCTCCCTCAACAGGGTGCTTCCTTAGCCTGGGTGGGAGCCTCTCCTGAGACGCTCTAGAGCTAAAAGGAAACTTGACGTGAGTCCTTTCCTCAAGGTAAAGCCTTGAAGAGCCCTGCAGAAGCTAAGTTTGGAGCAGTTTCCTTGAGGCATTAGTTTCAGGTCTGTTTTCTTTTAAGGTTAGTAAGCTTTTCAAGTCATCGAGGACCTCGCGTGGGCACCCTATTCCCTTCAAGAACACCGAGTACCGGCAGGCTCCACTGGGCTGCTAAGAAACATCCAGGCCTGGAAACCATTCCCAGTCACTCTGTGTATTTTGAGTGTAGGGCAACACACTGCACTCTTCCTTGGGAGAGCCAGATTTCCTCAGCTCTCCAACAGCTCCAGGAAATTTGTTCTCTCACGTCCTACATGTCATGCAAATTTGCCTCATTGCCCTAGGCTGAGCGGCACTGAGAAACCAAAACTGCTTCGCATTCCTTCTACAAAGTCATAACTTAAGACCCCATTCTTACAGGAGAAAGTCGGCTTGCCTTCCTGCTGTAAACAGAGCACAGTTCTTCCTCTTACACTACAGGGTTTTAGAAGAAAACCAGCGCGATAGCATACCTAGAGCGCTCCCTGGGGGAGGCGGTTGGCTACACGCAGAACTCCATGCCAAATAAACTTTATTCAAGGAAGGGACCAGTTTGTAGCCAGAGTGTATATTTACTTGGTAGAAATCACAAGGAGGTAGGCTGCGTGTTCGCTGGAAACGGGGCCTGATGGCACAAGCCTTGCTTTCCCATTTTGAATGCTCCATTCATGCTGCCTTGAAGTTACCTAAATAACAGTTTTAGGACGGGTCTCTAGTCACTGTAGGCAGGGGTCTGGGAAGGGAACGAGTGTTCTCTACATCAACAGGGTGCTTTTATAGCCTGGGTGGGAGCTTCTCCTGAGAAGCTCTAGAGCTAAAAGGAAACATGACGTGAGTTCTTTCCTCAAGGTAAAGCCTTGAATAGCCCTACCGAAGCTAAGTTTGGAGCAGTTTCCTTGAGGCATTAGTTTCAGGTCTGTTTTCTTTTAAGGTTAGTAAGCTTTTCAAGAAAGCGAGGACCTCTCCTGGGCACCCTATTCCCTGCAAGAACACCGAGTACAGGCAGGCTCCGCTGGGCTGCTAAGAAACATCCAGGCCTGGAAACCATTCCCAGTCACTCTGTGTATTTTGAGTGTAGGGCAACACACTGCACTCTTCCTTGGGAGAGCCAGATTTCCTCAACTCTCCAACAGCTCCAGGAAATTTGTTCTCTCACGTCCTACATGTCATGCAAATCTGCTTCATTGCCCTAGGCTGAGCGGCACTGAGAAACCAAAACTGCTTCGCATTCCTTCTACAAAGTCATACCTTAAGACCCCATCCTTACAGGAGAAAGTCGGCTTGCCTTCCTGCTGTAAACAAAGCACAGTTCTTCCTCTTACACTACAGGGTTTTAGAAGAAGCCCAGCGCGACAGCATACCTAGAGCGCTCCTTGGGGGAGGCGGTTGGCTACACGCAGAACTCCGTGCCAAATAAACTTTATTCAAGGAAGGGAGCAGTTTGTAGCCAGAGTGTATATTTACTTGGTAGAAATCACAAGGAGGTAGGCTGCGTGTTCGCTGGAAACGGGGACCTGATGGCACAAGCCTTGCTTTCCCATTTTGAATGCTCCATTCATGCTGCCTTGAAGCTACCTAAATAACAGTTTTAGGACGTGTCTCTAGTCACTGTAGGCAGGGCTCAGGGAAGGGAACGAGTGTTCTCTACATCAACAGGTTGCTTTCGTAGCCTGAGTGGGAGCCTCTCCTGAGACGCTGTAGAGCTAAAAGGAAACTTGACGTGAGTCCTTTCCTCAAGGTAAAGCCTTGAAGAGCTCTGCCGAAGCTAAGTTTGGAGCAGTTTCATTGAGGCATTAGTTTCAGGTCTGTTTTCTTTTAATGTTAGTAAGCTTTTCAAGACAGTGAGGACCTCACGTGGGCACCCTATTCCCTGCAAGAACACCGAGTACCGGCAGGCTCCACTGGGCTGCTAAGAAACATCCAGGCCTGGAAACCATTCCCAGTCACTCTGTGTATTTTGAGTGTAGGGCAACACACTGCACTCTTCCTTGGGAGAGCCAGACTTCCTCAGCTCTCCAACAGCTCCAGGAAATTTGTTCTCTCACGTCCTACATGTCATGCAAATCTGCTTCATTGCCCTAGGCTGAGCGGCACTGAGAAACCAAAACTGCTTCGCATTCCTTCTACAAAGTCATACCTTAAGACCCCATCCTTACAGGAGAAAGTCGGCTTGCCTTCCTGCTGTAAACAAAGCACAGTTCTTCCTCTTACACTACAGGGTTTTAGAAGAAGCCCAGCGCGACAGCATACCTAGAGCACTCCTTGGGGGAGGCGGTTGGCTACACGCAGAACTCCGTGCCAAATAAACTTTATTCAAGGAAGGGAGCAGTTTGTAGCCAGAGTGTATATTTACTTGGTAGAAATCACAAGGAGGTAGGCTGCGTGTTCGCTGGAAACGGGGACCTGATGGCACAAGCCTTGCTTTCCCATTTTGAATGCTCCATTCATGCTGCCTTGAAGCTACCTAAATAACAGTTTTAGGACGTGTCTCTAGTCACTGTAGGCAGGGCTCAGGGAAGGGAACGAGTGTTCTCTACATCAACAGGTTGCTTTCGTAGCCTGAGTGGGAGCCTCTCCTGAGACGCTGTAGAGCTAAAAGGAAACTTGACGTGAGTCCTTTCCTCAAGGTAAAGCCTTGAAGAGCTCTGCCGAAGCTAAGTTTGGAGCAGTTTCATTGAGGCATTAGTTTCAGGTCTGTTTTCTTTTAATGTTAGTAAGCTTTTCAAGACAGTGAGGACCTCACGTGGGCACCCTATTCCCTGCAAGAACACCGAGTACCGGCAGGATCCACTGGGCTGCTAAGGAACATCCAGGCCCGGAAACCTTTCCCAGTCACTCTGTGTATTTTGAGTGTAGGGCAACACACTGCACTCTTCCTTGGGAGAGCTAGATTTCCTCATCCCTCTTTTGGCTCCAGGAAATGTGTTCTCTCATATCCTCCACGTCATGCAAATCTGTCTCTTTGCCCTAGGCTGAAGGGCACTGAGAAACCAAAACTGCTTCGCATTCCTTGCACAAAGTCATAGCTTAGGACCCCATCCTTACAGGAGAAAGTCGGCTTGCGTTCCTGCTGTAACCAAAGCACAGTTCTTCCTCTTACTCGCCAGGGTTTTAGAAGAAGCTAAGCGCGATAGCATACCTAGAGCGCTCCTTGGGGGAGGCGGTTGGCTACACGCAGAACTCCGTGCCAAATAAACTTTATTCAAGGAAGGGACCAGTGCGTAGCTTCAGGGTACATTTACTTGGTAGAAATCACAAGGAGGTAGGCTGCATGTTCGCTGGAAACGGGGACCCGATGGCACAAGCCTTGCTTTCCCATTTTGAATGCTCCATTCATGCTGCCTTGAAGCTACCTAAATAACAGTTTTAGGACGGGTCTCTAGTCACTGTAGGCAGGGCTCTGGGAAGGGAACGAGTGTTCTCTCCCTCAACAGGGTGCTTCCTTAGCCTGGGTGGGAGCCTCTCCTGAGACGCTCTAGAGCTAAAAGGAAACTTGACGTGAGTCCTTTCCTCAAGGTAAAGCCTTGAAGAGCCCTGCAGAAGCTAAGTTTGGAGCAGTTTCCTTGAGGCATTAGTTTCAGGTCTGTTTTCTTTTAAGGTTAGTAAGCTTTTCAAGTCATCGAGGACCTCGCGTGGGCACCCTATTCCCTTCAAGAACACCGAGTACCGGCAGGCTCCACTGGGCTGCTAAGAAACATCCAGGCCTGGAAACCATTCCCAGTCACTCTGTGTATTTTGAGTGTAGGGCAACACACTGCACTCTTCCTTGGGAGAGCCAGATTTCCTCAGCTCTCCAACAGCTCCAGGAAATTTATTCTCTCACGTCCTACATGTCATGCAAATTTGCCTCATTGCCCTAGGCTGAGCGGCACTGAGAAACCAAAACTGCTTCGCATTCCTTCTACAAAGTCATACCTTAAGACCCCATTCTTACAGGAGAAAGTCGGCTTGCCTTCCTGCTGTAAACAGAGCACAGTTCTTCCTCTTACACTACAGGGTTTTAGAAGAAGCCCAGCGCGATAGCATACCTAGAGCGCTCCTTGGGGGAGGCGGTTGGCTACACGCAGAACTCCGTGCCAAATAAACTTTATTCAAGGAACGGAGCAGTTTGTAGCCAGAGTGTATATTTACTTGGTAGAAATCACAAGGAGGTAGGCTGCGTGTTCGCTGGAAACGGGGACCTGATGGCACAAGCCTTGCTTTCCCATTTTGAATGCTCCATTCATGCTGCCTTGAAGCTACCTAAATAACAGTTTTAGGACGGGTCTCTAGTCACTGTAGGCAGGGCTCTGGGAAGGGAACGAGTGTTCTCTACATCAACAGGTTGCTTTCGTAGCCTGAGTGGGAGCCTCTCCTGACACGCTGTAGAGCTAAAAGGAAACTTGACGTGAGTCCTTTCCTCAAGGTAAAGCCTTGAATAGCCCTACCGAAGCTAAGTTTGGAGCAGTTTCCTTGAGGCATTAGTTTCAGGTCTGTTTTCTTTTAAGGTTAGTAAGCTTTTCAAGTCATCGAGGACCTCGCGTGGGCACCCTATTCCCTTCAAGAACACCGAGTACCGGCAGGCTCCACTGGGCTGCTAAGAAACATCCAGGCCTGGAAACCATTCCCAGTCACTCTGTGTATTTTGAGTGTAGGGCAACACACTGCACTCTTCCTTGGGAGAGCCAGATTTCCTCAGCTCTCCAACAGCTCCAGGAAATTTGTTCTCTCACGTCCTACATGTCATGCAAATTTGCCTCATTGCCCTAGGCTGAGCGGCACTGAGAAACCAAAACTGCTTCGCATTCCTTCTACAAAGTCATACCTTAAGACCCCATTCTTACAGGAGAAAGTCGGCTTGCCTTCCTGCTGTAAACAGAGCACAGTTCTTCCTCTTACACTACAGGGTTTTAGAAGAAGCCCAGCGCGATAGCATACCTAGAGCGCTCCTTGGGGGAGGCGGTTGGCTACACGCAGAACTCCGTGCCAAATAAACTTTATTCAAGGAACGGAGCAGTTTGTAGCCAGAGTGTATATTTACTTGGTAGAAATCACAAGGAGGTAGGCTGCGTGTTCGCTGGAAATGGGGACCTGATGGCACAAGCCTTGCTTTCCCATTTTGAATGCTCCATTCATGCTGCCTTGAAGCTACCTAAATAACAGTTTTAGGACGGGTCTCTAGTCACTGTAGGCAGGGCTCTGGGAAGGGAACGAGTGTTCTCTACATCAACAGGTTGCTTTCGTAGCCTGAGTGGGAGCCTCTCCTGACACGCTGTAGAGCTAAAAGGAAACTTGACGTGAGTCCTTTCCTCAAGGTAAAGCCTTGAATAGCCCTACCGAAGCTAAGTTTGGAGCAGTTTCCTTGAGGCATTAGTTTCAGGTCTGTTTTCTTTTAAGGTTAGTAAGCTTTTCAAGACAGCGAGGACCTCGCCTGGGCACCCTATTCCCTGCCAAAACACCGAATACAGGCAGGCTCCACTGGGCTGCTAAGAAACATCCAGGCCCGGAAACCTTTCCCAGTCACTCTGTGTATTTTGAGTGTAGGGCAACACACTGCACTCTTCCTTGGGAGAGCTAGATTTCCTCAGCCCTCTTTTGGCTCCAGGAAATGAGTTCTCTCATATCCTCCACGTCATGCAAATCTGCCTCTTAGCCCTAGGCTGAAGGGCACTGAGAAACCAAAACTGCTTCGCATTCCTTGCACAAAGTCATAGCTTAGGACCCCATCCTTACAGGAGAAAGTCGGCTTGCGTTCCTGCTGTAACCAAAGCACAGTTCTTCCTCTTACTCGCCAGGGTTTTAGAAGAAGCTAAGCGCGATAGCATACCTAGAGCGCTCCTTGGGGGAGGCGGTTGGCTACACGCAGAACTCCGTGCCAAATAAACTTTATTCAAGGAAGGGACCAGTGCGTAGCTTCAGGGTACATTTACTTGGTAGAAATCACAAGGAGGTAGGCTGCATGTTCGCTGGAAACGGGGACCCGATGGCACAAGCCTTGCTTTCCCATTTTGAATGCTCCATTCATGCTGCCTTGAAGCTACCTAAATAACAGTTTTAGGACGGGTCTCTAGTCACTGTAGGCAGGGCTCTGGGAAGGGAACGAGTGTTCTCTCCCTCAACAGGGTGCTTCCTTAGCCTGGGTGGGAGCCTCTCCTGAGACGCTCTAGAGCTAAAAGGAAACTTGACGTGAGTCCTTTCCTCAAGGTAAAGCCTTGAAGAGCCCTGCAGAAGCTAAGTTTGGAGCAGTTTCCTTGAGGCATTAGTTTCAGGTCTGTTTTCTTTTAAGGTTAGTAAGCTTTTCAAGTCATCGAGGACCTCGCGTGGGCACCCTATTCCCTTCAAGAACACCGAGTACCGGCAGGCTCCACTGGGCTGCTAAGAAACATCCAGGCCTGGAAACCATTCCCAGTCACTCTGTGTATTTTGAGTGTAGGGCAACACACTGCACTCTTCCTTGGGAGAGCCAGATTTCCTCAGCTCTCCAACAGCTCCAGGAAATTTGTTCTCTCACGTCCTACATGTCATGCAAATTTGCCTCATTGCCCTAGGCTGAGCGGCACTGAGAAACCAAAACTGCTTCGCATTCCTTCTACAAAGTCATACCTTAAGACCCCATTCTTACAGGAGAAAGTCGGCTTGCCTTCCTGCTGTAAACAGAGCACAGTTCTTCCTCTTACACTACAGGGTTTTAGAAGAAAACCAGCGCGATAGCATACCTAGAGCGCTCCCTGGGGGAGGCGGTTGGCTACACGCAGAACTCCATGCCAAATAAACTTTATTCAAGGAAGGGACCAGTTTGTAGCCAGAGTGTATATTTACTTGGTAGAAATCACAAGGAGGTAGGCTGCGTGTTCGCTGGAAACGGGGCCTGATGGCACAAGCCTTGCTTTCCCATTTTGAATGCTCCATTCATGCTGCCTTGAAGTTACCTAAATAACAGTTTTAGGACGGGTCTCTAGTCACTGTAGGCAGGGGTCTGGGAAGGGAACGAGTGTTCTCTACATCAACAGGGTGCTTTTATAGCCTGGGTGGGAGCTTCTCCTGAGAAGCTCTAGAGCTAAAAGGAAACATGACGTGAGTTCTTTCCTCAAGGTAAAGCCTTGAATAGCCCTACCGAAGCTAAGTTTGGAGCAGTTTCCTTGAGGCATTAGTTTCAGGTCTGTTTTCTTTTAAGGTTAGTAAGCTTTTCAAGAAAGCGAGGACCTCTCCTGGGCACCCTATTCCCTGCAAGAACACCGAGTACAGGCAGGCTCCGCTGGGCTGCTAAGAAACATCCAGGCCTGGAAACCATTCCCAGTCACTCTGTGTATTTTGAGTGTAGGGCAACACACTGCACTCTTCCTTGGGAGAGCCAGATTTCCTCAACTCTCCAACAGCTCCAGGAAATTTGTTCTCTCACGTCCTACATGTCATGCAAATCTGCTTCATTGCCCTAGGCTGAGCGGCACTGAGAAACCAAAACTGCTTCGCATTCCTTCTACAAAGTCATACCTTAAGACCCCATCCTTACAGGAGAAAGTCGGCTTGCCTTCCTGCTGTAAACAAAGCACAGTTCTTCCTCTTACACTACAGGGTTTTAGAAGAAGCCCAGCGCGACAGCATACCTAGAGCGCTCCTTGGGGGAGGCGGTTGGCTACACGCAGAACTCCGTGCCAAATAAACTTTATTCAAGGAACGGAGCAGTTTGTAGCCAGAGTGTATATTTACTTGGTAGAAATCACAAGGAGGTAGGCTGCGTGTTCGCTGGAAACGGGGACCTGATGGCACAAGCCTTGCTTTCCCATTTTGAATGCTCCATTCATGCTGCCTTGAAGCTACCTAAATAACAGTTTTAGGACGTGTCTCTAGTCACTGTAGGCAGGGCTCAGGGAAGGGAACGAGTGTTCTCTACATCAACAGGTTGCTTTCGTAGCCTGAGTGGGAGCCTCTCCTGACACGCTGTAGAGCTAAAAGGAAACTTGACGTGAGTCCTTTCCTCAAGGTAAAGCCTTGAATAGCCCTACCGAAGCTAAGTTTGGAGCAGTTTCCTTGAGGCATTAGTTTCAGGTCTGTTTTCTTTTAAGGTTAGTAAGCTTTTCAAGTCATCGAGGACCTCGCGTGGGCACCCTATTCCCTTCAAGAACACCGAGTACCGGCAGGCTCCACTGGGCTGCTAAGAAACATCCAGGCCTGGAAACCATTCCCAGTCACTCTGTGTATTTTGAGTGTAGGGCAACACACTGCACTCTTCCTTGGGAGAGCCAGATTTCCTCAGCTCTCCAACAGCTCCAGGAAATTTGTTCTCTCACGTCCTACATGTCATGCAAATTTGCCTCATTGCCCTAGGCTGAGCGGCACTGAGAAACCAAAACTGCTTCGCATTCCTTCTACAAAGTCATACCTTAAGACCCCATTCTTACAGGAGAAAGTCGGCTTGCCTTCCTGCTGTAAACAGAGCACAGTTCTTCCTCTTACACTACAGGGTTTTAGAAGAAGCCCAGCGCGATAGCATACCTAGAGCGCTCCTTGGGGGAGGCGGTTGGCTACACGCAGAACTCCGTGCCAAATAAACTTTATTCAAGGAACGGAGCAGTTTGTAGCCAGAGTGTATATTTACTTGGTAGAAATCACAAGGAGGTAGGCTGCGTGTTCGCTGGAAATGGGGACCTGATGGCACAAGCCTTGCTTTCCCATTTTGAATGCTCCATTCATGCTGCCTTGAAGCTACCTAAATAACAGTTTTAGGACGGGTCTCTAGTCACTGTAGGCAGGGCTCTGGGAAGGGAACGAGTGTTCTCTACATCAACAGGTTGCTTTCGTAGCCTGAGTGGGAGCCTCTCCTGACACGCTGTAGAGCTAAAAGGAAACTTGACGTGAGTCCTTTCCTCAAGGTAAAGCCTTGAATAGCCCTACCGAAGCTAAGTTTGGAGCAGTTTCCTTGAGGCATTAGTTTCAGGTCTGTTTTCTTTTAAGGTTAGTAAGCTTTTCAAGACAGCGAGGACCTCGCCTGGGCACCCTATTCCCTGCCAAAACACCGAATACAGGCAGGCTCCACTGGGCTGCTAAGAAACATCCAGGCCCGGAAACCTTTCCCAGTCACTCTGTGTATTTTGAGTGTAGGGCAACACACTGCACTCTTCCTTGGGAGAGCTAGATTTCCTCAGCCCTCTTTTGGCTCCAGGAAATGAGTTCTCTCATATCCTCCACGTCATGCAAATCTGCCTCTTAGCCCTAGGCTGAAGGGCACTGAGAAACCAAAACTGCTTCGCATTCCTTGCACAAAGTCATAGCTTAGGACCCCATCCTTACAGGAGAAAGTCGGCTTGCGTTCCTGCTGTAACCAAAGCACAGTTCTTCCTCTTACTCGCCAGGGTTTTAGAAGAAGCTAAGCGCGATAGCATACCTAGAGCGCTCCTTGGGGGAGGCGGTTGGCTACACGCAGAACTCCGTGCCAAATAAACTTTATTCAAGGAAGGGACCAGTGCGTAGCTTCAGGGTACATTTACTTGGTAGAAATCACAAGGAGGTAGGCTGCATGTTCGCTGGAAACGGGGACCCGATGGCACAAGCCTTGCTTTCCCATTTTGAATGCTCCATTCATGCTGCCTTGAAGCTACCTAAATAACAGTTTTAGGACGGGTCTCTAGTCACTGTAGGCAGGGCTCTGGGAAGGGAACGAGTGTTCTCTCCCTCAACAGGGTGCTTCCTTAGCCTGGGTGGGAGCCTCTCCTGAGACGCTCTAGAGCTAAAAGGAAACTTGACGTGAGTCCTTTCCTCAAGGTAAAGCCTTGAAGAGCCCTGCAGAAGCTAAGTTTGGAGCAGTTTCCTTGAGGCATTAGTTTCAGGTCTGTTTTCTTTTAAGGTTAGTAAGCTTTTCAAGTCATCGAGGACCTCGCGTGGGCACCCTATTCCCTTCAAGAACACCGAGTACCGGCAGGCTCCACTGGGCTGCTAAGAAACATCCAGGCCTGGAAACCATTCCCAGTCACTCTGTGTATTTTGAGTGTAGGGCAACACACTGCACTCTTCCTTGGGAGAGCCAGATTTCCTCAGCTCTCCAACAGCTCCAGGAAATTTGTTCTCTCACGTCCTACATGTCATGCAAATTTGCCTCATTGCCCTAGGCTGAGCGGCACTGAGAAACCAAAACTGCTTCGCATTCCTTCTACAAAGTCATACCTTAAGACCCCATTCTTACAGGAGAAAGTCGGCTTGCCTTCCTGCTGTAAACAGAGCACAGTTCTTCCTCTTACACTACAGGGTTTTAGAAGAAAACCAGCGCGATAGCATACCTAGAGCGCTCCCTGGGGGAGGCGGTTGGCTACACGCAGAACTCCATGCCAAATAAACTTTATTCAAGGAAGGGACCAGTTTGTAGCCAGAGTGTATATTTACTTGGTAGAAATCACAAGGAGGTAGGCTGCGTGTTCGCTGGAAACGGGGCCTGATGGCACAAGCCTTGCTTTCCCATTTTGAATGCTCCATTCATGCTGCCTTGAAGTTACCTAAATAACAGTTTTAGGACGGGTCTCTAGTCACTGTAGGCAGGGGTCTGGGAAGGGAACGAGTGTTCTCTACATCAACAGGGTGCTTTTATAGCCTGGGTGGGAGCTTCTCCTGAGAAGCTCTAGAGCTAAAAGGAAACATGACGTGAGTTCTTTCCTCAAGGTAAAGCCTTGAATAGCCCTACCGAAGCTAAGTTTGGAGCAGTTTCCTTGAGGCATTAGTTTCAGGTCTGTTTTCTTTTAAGGTTAGTAAGCTTTTCAAGAAAGCGAGGACCTCTCCTGGGCACCCTATTCCCTGCAAGAACACCGAGTACAGGCAGGCTCCGCTGGGCTGCTAAGAAACATCCAGGCCTGGAAACCATTCCCAGTCACTCTGTGTATTTTGAGTGTAGGGCAACACACTGCACTCTTCCTTGGGAGAGCCAGATTTCCTCAACTCTCCAACAGCTCCAGGAAATTTGTTCTCTCACGTCCTACATGTCATGCAAATCTGCTTCATTGCCCTAGGCTGAGCGGCACTGAGAAACCAAAACTGCTTCGCATTCCTTCTACAAAGTCATACCTTAAGACCCCATCCTTACAGGAGAAAGTCGGCTTGCCTTCCTGCTGTAAACAAAGCACAGTTCTTCCTCTTACACTACAGGGTTTTAGAAGAAGCCCAGCGCGACAGCATACCTAGAGCGCTCCTTGGGGGAGGCGGTTGGCTACACGCAGAACTCCGTGCCAAATAAACTTTATTCAAGGAAGGGAGCAGTTTGTAGCCAGAGTGTATATTTACTTGGTAGAAATCACAAGGAGGTAGGCTGCGTGTTCGCTGGAAACGGGGACCTGATGGCACAAGCCTTGCTTTCCCATTTTGAATGCTCCATTCATGCTGCCTTGAAGCTACCTAAATAACAGTTTTAGGACGTGTCTCTAGTCACTGTAGGCAGGGCTCAGGGAAGGGAACGAGTGTTCTCTACATCAACAGGTTGCTTTCGTAGCCTGAGTGGGAGCCTCTCCTGAGACGCTGTAGAGCTAAAAGGAAACTTGACGTGAGTCCTTTCCTCAAGGTAAAGCCTTGAAGAGCTCTGCCGAAGCTAAGTTTGGAGCAGTTTCATTGAGGCATTAGTTTCAGGTCTGTTTTCTTTTAATGTTAGTAAGCTTTTCAAGACAGTGAGGACCTCACGTGGGCACCCTATTCCCTGCAAGAACACCGAGTACCGGCAGGATCCACTCGGCTGCTAAGAAACATCCAGGCCTGGAAACCATTCCCAGTCACTCTGTGTATTTTGAGTGTAGGGCAACACACTGCACTCTTCCTTGGGAGAGCCAGACTTCCTCAGCTCTCCAACAGCTCCAGGAAATTTGTTCTCTCACGTCCTACATGTCATGCAAATCTGCTTCATTGCCCTAGGCTGAGCGGCACTGAGAAACCAAAACTGCTTCGCATTCCTTCTACAAAGTCATACCTTAAGACCCCATCCTTACAGGAGAAAGTCGGCTTGCCTTCCTGCTGTAAACAAAGCACAGTTCTTCCTCTTACACTACAGGGTTTTAGAAGAAGCCCAGCGCGACAGCATACCTAGAGCACTCCTTGGGGGAGGCGGTTGGCTACACGCAGAACTCCGTGCCAAATAAACTTTATTCAAGGAAGGGAGCAGTTTGTAGCCAGAGTGTATATTTACTTGGTAGAAATCACAAGGAGGTAGGCTGCGTGTTCGCTGGAAACGGGGACCTGATGGCACAAGCCTTGCTTTCCCATTTTGAATGCTCCATTCATGCTGCCTTGAAGCTACCTAAATAACAGTTTTAGGACGTGTCTCTAGTCACTGTAGGCAGGGCTCAGGGAAGGGAACGAGTGTTCTCTACATCAACAGGTTGCTTTCGTAGCCTGAGTGGGTGCCTCTCCTGAGACGCTGTAGAGCTAAAAGGAAACTTGACGTGAGTCCTTTCCTCAAGGTAAAGCCTTGAAGAGCTCTGCCGAAGCTAAGTTTGGAGCAGTTTCATTGAGGCATTAGTTTCAGGTCTGTTTTCTTTTAATGTTAGTAAGCTTTTCAAGACAGTGAGGACCTCACGTGGGCACCCTATTCCCTGCAAGAACACCGAGTACCGGCAGGATCCACTGGGCTGCTAAGGAACATCCAGGCCCGGAAACCTTTCCCAGTCACTCTGTGTATTTTGAGTGTAGGGCAACACACTGCACTCTTCCTTGGGAGAGCTAGATTTCCTCATCCCTCTTTTGGCTCCAGGAAATGTGTTCTCTCATATCCTCCACGTCATGCAAATCTGTCTCTTTGCCCTAGGCTGAAGGGCACTGAGAAACCAAAACTGCTTCGCATTCCTTGCACAAAGTCATAGCTTAGGACCCCATCCTTACAGGAGAAAGTCGGCTTGCGTTCCTGCTGTAACCAAAGCACAGTTCTTCCTCTTACTCGCCAGGGTTTTAGAAGAAGCTAAGCGCGATAGCATACCTAGAGCGCTCCTTGGGGGAGGCGGTTGGCTACACGCAGAACTCCGTGCCAAATAAACTTTATTCAAGGAAGGGACCAGTGCGTAGCTTCAGGGTACATTTACTTGGTAGAAATCACAAGGAGGTAGGCTGCATGTTCGCTGGAAACGGGGACCCGATGGCACAAGCCTTGCTTTCCCATTTTGAATGCTCCATTCATGCTGCCTTGAAGCTACCTAAATAACAGTTTTAGGACGGGTCTCTAGTCACTGTAGGCAGGGCTCTGGGAAGGGAACGAGTGTTCTCTCCCTCAACAGGGTGCTTCCTTAGCCTGGGTGGGAGCCTCTCCTGAGACGCTCTAGAGCTAAAAGGAAACTTGACGTGAGTCCTTTCCTCAAGGTAAAGCCTTGAAGAGCCCTGCAGAAGCTAAGTTTGGAGCAGTTTCCTTGAGGCATTAGTTTCAGGTCTGTTTTCTTTTAAGGTTAGTAAGCTTTTCAAGTCATCGAGGACCTCGCGTGGGCACCCTATTCCCTTCAAGAACACCGAGTACCGGCAGGCTCCACTGGGCTGCTAAGAAACATCCAGGCCTGGAAACCATTCCCAGTCACTCTGTGTATTTTGAGTGTAGGGCAACACACTGCACTCTTCCTTGGGAGAGCCAGATTTCCTCAGCTCTCCAACAGCTCCAGGAAATTTGTTCTCTCACGTCCTACATGTCATGCAAATTTGCCTCATTGCCCTAGGCTGAGCGGCACTGAGAAACCAAAACTGCTTCGCATTCCTTCTACAAAGTCATACCTTAAGACCCCATTCTTACAGGAGAAAGTCGGCTTGCCTTCCTGCTGTAAACAGAGCACAGTTCTTCCTCTTACACTACAGGGTTTTAGAAGAAGCCCAACGCGATAGCATACCTAGAGCGCTCCTTGGGGGAGGCGGTTGGCTACACGCAGAACTCCGTGCCAAATAAACTTTATTCAAGGAACGGAGCAGTTTGTAGCCAGAGTGTATATTTACTTGGTAGAAATCACAAGGAGGTAGGCTGCGTGTTCGCTGGAAACGGGGACCTGATGGCACAAGCCTTGCTTTCCCATTTTGAATGCTCCATTCATGCTGCCTTGAAGCTACCTAAATAACAGTTTTAGGACGGGTCTCTAGTCACTGTAGGCAGGGCTCTGGGAAGGGAACGAGTGTTCTCTACATCAACAGGTTGCTTTCGTAGCCTGAGTGGGAGCCTCTCCTGACACGCTGTAGAGCTAAAAGGAAACTTGACGTGAGTCCTTTCCTCAAGGTAAAGCCTTGAATAGCCCTACCGAAGCTAAGTTTGGAGCAGTTTCCTTGAGGCATTAGTTTCAGGTCTGTTTTCTTTTAAGGTTAGTAAGCTTTTCAAGACAGCGAGGACCTCGCCTGGGCACCCTATTCCCTGCCAAAACACCGAATACAGGCAGGCTCCCCTGGGCTGCTAAGAAACATCCAGGCCCGGAAACCTTTCCCAGTCACTCTGTGTATTTTGAGTGTAGGGCAACACACTGCACTCTTCCTTGGGAGAGCTAGATTTCCTCAGCCCTCTTTTGGCTCCAGGAAATGAGTTCTCTCATATCCTCCACGTCATGCAAATCTGCCTCTTAGCCCTAGGCTGAAGGGCACTGAGAAACCAAAACTGCTTTGCATTCCTTGCACAAAGTCATAGCTTAGGACCCCATCCTTACAGGAGAAAGTTGGCTTGCGTTCCTGCTGTAACCAAAGCACAGTTCTTCCTCTTACACGGCAGGGTTTTAGAAGAAGCTAAGTGCGATAGCATACCTAGAGCGCTCCTTGGGGGAGGCGGTTGGCTACACGCAGAACTCCGTTGCAAATAAACTTTATTCAAGGAAGGGACCAGTGGGTAGCTTGAGGGTCCATTTACTTGGTAGAAATCACAAGGAGATAGGCTGCATGTTCGCTGGAAACGGGGACCTGATGGCACAGGCCTTGCTTTCCCATTTTGAATGCTCCATTCATGCTGCCTTGAAGCTACCTAAATAACAGTTTTAGGACGGGTCTCTAGTCACTGTAGGCAGGGCTCTGGGAAGGGAACGAGTGTTCTCTATATCAACAGGCTGCTTTTATAGCCTGGGTGGGAGCTTTTCCTGAGAAGCTCTAGAGCTAAAAGGAAACATGACGTGAGTCCTTTCCTCAAGGTAAAGCCTTGAATAGCCCTACCGAAGCTAAGTTTGGAGCAGTTTCCTTGAGGCATTAGTTTCAGGTCTGTTTTCTTTTAAGGTTAGTAAGCTTTTCAAGACAGCGAGGACCTCGCCTGGGCATCCTATTCCCTGCCAAAACACCGAGTACAGGCAGGCTCCACTGGGCTGCTAAGAAACATCCAGGCCCGGAAACCTTTCCCAGTCACTCTGTGTATTTTGAGTGTAGGGCAACACACTGCACTCTTCCTTGGGAGAGCTAGATTTCCTCAGCCCTCTTATGGCTCCAGGGAATGTGTTCTCTCATGTCCTCCACGTCATGCAAATCTGCCTCATTGCCCTAGGCTGAAGGGCACTGAGAAACCAAAACTGCTTCGCATTCCTTCTACAAAGTAATATCTTAAGACCCCATCCTTACAGGAGAAAGTCTGCTTGCGTTCCAGCTGTAACCAAAGCACAGTTCTTCCTCTTACACTACAGGGTTTTAGAAGAAAACCAGCGCGATAGCATACCTAGAGCGCTCCCTGGGGGAGGCGGTTGGCTACACGCAGAACTCCATGCCAAATAAACTTTATTCAAGGAAGGGACCAGTTTGTAGCCAGAGTGTATATTTACTTGGTAGAAATCACAAGGAGGTAGGCTGCGTGTTCGCTGGAAACGGGGCCTGATGGCACAAGACTTGCTTTCCCATTTTGAATGCTCCATTCATGCTGCCTTGAAGTTACCTAAATAACAGTTTTAGGACGGGTCTCTAGTCACTGTAGGCAGGGGTCTGGGAAGGGAACGAGTGTTCTCTACATCAACAGGGTGCTTTTATAGCCTGGGTGGGAGCTTCTCCTGAGAAGCTCTAGAGCTAAAAGGAAACATGACGTGAGTTCTTTCCTCAAGGTAAAGCCTTGAATAGCCCTACCGAAGCTAAGTTTGGAGCAGTTTCCTTGAGGCATTAGTTTCAGGTCTGTTTTCTTTTAAGGTTAGTAAGCTTTTCAAGAAAGCGAGGACCTCTCCTGGGCACCCTATTCCCTGCAAGAACACCGAGTACAGGCAGGCTCCGCTGGGCTGCTAAGAAACATCCAGGCCTGGAAACCATTCCCAGTCACTCTGTGTATTTTGAGTGTAGGGCAACACACTGCACTCTTCCTTGGGAGAGCCAGATTTCCTCAACTCTCCAACAGCTCCAGGAAATTTGTTCTCTCACGTCCTACGTGTCATGCAAATCTGCTTCATTGCCCTAGGCTGAGCGGCACTGAGAAACCAAAACTGCTTCGCATTCCTTCTACAAAGTCATACCTTAAGACCCCATCCTTACAGGAGAAAGTCGGCTTGCCTTCCTGCTGTAAACAAAGCACAGTTCTTCCTCTTACACTACAGGGTTTTAGAAGAAGCCCAGCGCGACAGCATACCTAGAGCGCTCCTTGGGGGAGGCGGTTGGCTACACGCAGAACTCCGTGCCAAATAAACTTTATTCAAGGAAGGGAGCAGTTTGTAGCCAGAGTGTATATTTACTTGGTAGAAATCACAAGGAGGTAGGCTGCGTGTTCGCTGGAAACGGGGACCTGATGGCACAAGCCTTGCTTTCCCATTTTGAATGCTCCATTCATGCTGCCTTGAAGCTACCTAAATAACAGTTTTAGGACGTGTCTCTAGTCACTGTAGGCAGGGCTCAGGGAAGGGAACGAGTGTTCTCTACATCAACAGGTTGCTTTCGTAGCCTGAGTGGGAGCCTCTCCTGAGACGCTGTAGAGCTAAAAGGAAACTTGACGTGAGTCCTTTCCTCAAGGTAAAGCCTTGAAGAGCTCTGCCGAAGCTAAGTTTGGAGCAGTTTCATTGAGGCATTAGTTTCAGGTCTGTTTTCTTTTAATGTTAGTAAGCTTTTCAAGACAGTGAGGACCTCACGTGGGCACCCTATTCCCTGCAAGAACACCGAGTACCGGCAGGCTCCACTGGGCTGCTAAGAAACATCCAGGCCTGGAAACCATTCCCAGTCACTCTGTGTATTTTGAGTGTAGGGCAACACACTGCACTCTTCCTTGGGAGAGCCAGACTTCCTCAGCTCTCCAACAGCTCCAGGAAATTTGTTCTCTCACGTCCTACATGTCATGCAAATCTGCTTCATTGCCCTAGGCTGAGCGGCACTGAGAAACCAAAACTGCTTCGCATTCCTTCTACAAAGTCATACCTTAAGACCCCATCCTTACAGGAGAAAGTCGGCTTGCCTTCCTGCTGTAAACAAAGCACAGTTCTTCCTCTTACACTACAGGGTTTTAGAAGAAGCCCAGCGCGACAGCATACCTAGAGCACTCCTTGGGGGAGGCGGTTGGCTACACGCAGAACTCCGTGCCAAATAAACTTTATTCAAGGAAGGGAGCAGTTTGTAGCCAGAGTGTATATTTACTTGGTAGAAATCACAAGGAGGTAGGCTGCGTGTTCGCTGGAAACGGGGACCTGATGGCACAAGCCTTGCTTTCCCATTTTGAATGCTCCATTCATGCTGCCTTGAAGCTACCTAAATAACAGTTTTAGGACGTGTCTCTAGTCACTGTAGGCAGGGCTCAGGGAAGGGAACGAGTGTTCTCTACATCAACAGGTTGCTTTCGTAGCCTGAGTGGGAGCCTCTCCTGAGACGCTGTAGAGCTAAAAGGAAACTTGACGTGAGTCCTTTCCTCAAGGTAAAGCCTTGAAGAGCTCTGCCGAAGCTAAGTTTGGAGCAGTTTCATTGAGGCATTAGTTTCAGGTCTGTTTTCTTTTAATGTTAGTAAGCTTTTCAAGACAGTGAGGACCTCACGTGGGCACCCTATTCCCTGCAAGAACACCGAGTACCGGCAGGATCCACTGGGCTGCTAAGGAACATCCAGGCCCGGAAACCTTTCCCAGTCACTCTGTGTATTTTGAGTGTAGGGCAACACACTGCACTCTTCCTTGGGAGAGCTAGATTTCCTCATCCCTCTTTTGGCTCCAGGAAATGTGTTCTCTCATATCCTCCACGTCATGCAAATCTGTCTCTTTGCCCTAGGCTGAAGGGCACTGAGAAACCAAAACTGCTTCGCATTCCTTGCACAAAGTCATAGCTTAGGACCCCATCCTTACAGGAGAAAGTCGGCTTGCGTTCCTGCTGTAACCAAAGCACAGTTCTTCCTCTTACTCGCCAGGGTTTTAGAAGAAGCTAAGCGCGATAGCATACCTAGAGCGCTCCTTGGGGGAGGCGGTTGGCTACACGCAGAACTCCGTGCCAAATAAACTTTATTCAAGGAAGGGACCAGTGCGTAGCTTCAGGGTCCATTTACTTGGTAGAAATCACAAGGAGGTAGGCTGCATGTTCGCTGGAAACGGGGACCCGATGGCACAAGCCTTGCTTTCCCATTTTGAATGCTCCATTCATGCTGCCTTGAAGCTACCTAAATAACAGTTTTAGGACGGGTCTCTAGTCACTGTAGGCAGGGCTCTGGGAAGGGAACGAGTGTTCTCTCCCTCAACAGGGTGCTTCCTTAGCCTGGGTGGGAGCCTCTCCTGAGACGCTCTAGAGCTAAAAGGAAACTTGACGTGAGTCCTTTCCTCAAGGTAAAGCCTTGAAGAGCCCTGCAGAAGCTAAGTTTGGAGCAGTTTCCTTGAGGCATTAGTTTCAGGTCTGTTTTCTTTTAAGGTTAGTAAGCATTTCAAGTCATCGAGGACCTCGCGTGGGCACCCTATTCCCTTCAAGAACACCGAGTACCGGCAGGCTCCACTGGGCTGCTAAGAAACATCCAGGCCTGGAAACCATTCCCAGTCACTCTGTGTATTTTGAGTGTAGGGCAACACACTGCACTCTTCCTTGGGAGAGCCAGATTTCCTCAGCTCTCCAACAGCTCCAGGAAATTTGTTCTCTCACGTCCTACATGTCATGCAAATTTGCCTCATTGCCCTAGGCTGAGCGGCACTGAGAAACCAAAACTGCTTCGCATTCCTTCTACAAAGTCATACCTTAAGACCCCATTCTTACAGGAGAAAGTCGGCTTGCCTTCCTGCTGTAAACAGAGCACAGTTCTTCCTCTTACACTACAGGGTTTTAGAAGAAGCCCAGCGCGATAGCATACCTAGAGCGCTCCTTGGGGGAGGCGGTTGGCTACACGCAGAACTCCGTGCCAAATAAACTTTATTCAAGGAACGGAGCAGTTTGTAGCCAGAGTGTATATTTACTTGGTAGAAATCACAAGGAGGTAGGCTGCGTGTTCGCTGGAAACGGGGACCTGATGGCACAAGCCTTGCTTTCCCATTTTGAATGCTCCATTCATGCTGCCTTGAAGCTACCTAAATAACAGTTTTAGGACGGGTCTCTAGTCACTGTAGGCAGGGCTCTGGGAAGGGAACGAGTGTTCTCTACATCAACAGGTTGCTTTCGTAGCCTGAGTGGGAGCCTCTCCTGACACGCTGTAGAGCTAAAAGGAAACTTGACGTGAGTCCTTTCCTCAAGGTAAAGCCTTGAATAGCCCTACCGAAGCTAAGTTTGGAGCAGTTTCCTTGAGGCATTAGTTTCAGGTCTGTTTTCTTTTAAGGTTAGTAAGCTTTTCAAGACAGCGAGGACCTCGCCTGGGCACCCTATTCCCTGCCAAAACACCGAATACAGGCAGGCTCCACTGGGCTGCTAAGAAACATCCAGGCCCGGAAACCTTTCCCAGTCACTCTGTGTATTTTGAGTGTAGGGCAACACACTGCACTCTTCCTTGGGAGAGCTAGATTTCCTCAGCCCTCTTTTGGCTCCAGGAAATGAGTTCTCTCATATCCTCCACGTCATGCAAATCTGCCTCTTAGCCCTAGGCTGAAGGGCACTGAGAAACCAAAACTGCTTCGCATTCCTTGCACAAAATCATAGCTTAGGACCCCATCCTTACAGGAGAAAGTCGGCTTGCGTTCCTGCTGTAACCAAAGCACAGTTCTTCCTCTTACACGGCAGGGTTTTAGAAGAAGCTAAGTGCGATAGCATACCTAGAGCGCTCCTTGGGGGAGGCGGTTGGCTACACGCAGAACTCCGTTGCAAATAAACTTTATTCAAGGAAGGGACCAGTGGGTAGCTTGAGGGTCCATTTACTTGGTAGAAATCACAAGGAGATAGGCTGCATGTTCGCTGGAAACGGGGACCTGATGGCACAGGCCTTGCTTTCCCATTTTGAATGCTCCATTCATGCTGCCTTGAAGCTACCTAAATAACAGTTTTAGGACGGGTCTCTAGTCACTGTAGGCAGGGCTCTGGGAAGGGAACGAGTGTTCTCTATATCAACAGGCTGCTTTTATAGCCTGGGTGGGAGCTTTTCCTGAGAAGCTCTAGAGCTAAAAGGAAACATGACGTGAGTCCTTTCCTCAAGGTAAAGCCTTGAATAGCCCTACCGAAGCTAAGTTTGGAGCAGTTTCCTTGAGGCATTAGTTTCAGGTCTGTTTTCTTTTAAGGTTAGTAAGCTTTTCAAGACAGCGAGGACCTCGCCTGGGCATCCTATTCCCTGCCAAAACACCGAGTACAGGCAGGCTCCACTGGGCTGCTAAGAAACATCCAGGCCCGGAAACCTTTCCCAGTCACTCTGTGTATTTTGAGTGTAGGGCAACACACTGCACTCTTCCTTGGGAGAGCTAGATTTCCTCAGCCCTCTTATGGCTCCAGGGAATGTGTTCTCTCATGTCCTCCACGTCATGCAAATCTGCCTCATTGCCCTAGGCTGAAGGGCACTGAGAAACCAAAACTGCTTCGCATTCCTTCTACAAAGTAATATCTTAAGACCCCATCCTTACAGGAGAAAGTCTGCTTGCGTTCCAGCTGTAACCAAAGCACAATTCTTCCTCTTACACTACAGGGTTTTAGAAGAAAACCAGCGCGATAGCATACCTAGAGCGCTCCCTGGGGGAGGCGGTTGGCTACACGCAGAACTCCATGCCAAATAAACTTTATTCAAGGAAGGGACCAGTTTGTAGCCAGAGTGTATATTTACTTGGTAGAAATCACAAGGAGGTAGGCTGCGTGTTCGCTGGAAACGGGGCCTGATGGCACAAGCCTTGCTTTCCCATTTTGAATGCTCCATTCATGCTGCCTTGAAGTTACCTAAATAACAGTTTTAGGACGGGTCTCTAGTCACTGTAGGCAGGGGTCTGGGAAGGGAACGAGTGTTCTCTACATCAACAGGGTGCTTTTATAGCCTGGGTGGGAGCTTCTCCTGAGAAGCTCTAGAGCTAAAAGGAAACATGACGTGAGTTCTTTCCTCAAGGTAAAGCCTTGAATAGCCCTACCGAAGCTAAGTTTGGAGCAGTTTCCTTGAGGCATTAGTTTCAGGTCTGTTTTCTTTTAAGGTTAGTAAGCTTTTCAAGAAAGCGAGGACCTCTCCTGGGCACCCTATTCCCTGCAAGAACACCGAGTACAGGCAGGCTCCGCTGGGCTGCTAAGAAACATCCAGGCCTGGAAACCATTCCCAGTCACTCTGTGTATTTTGAGTGTAGGGCAACACACTGCACTCTTCCTTGGGAGAGCCAGATTTCCTCAACTCTCCAACAGCTCCAGGAAATTTGTTCTCTCACGTCCTACGTGTCATGCAAATCTGCTTCATTGCCCTAGGCTGAGCGGCACTGAGAAACCAAAACTGCTTCGCATTCCTTCTACAAAGTCATACCTTAAGACCCCATCCTTACAGGAGAAAGTCGGCTTGCCTTCCTGCTGTAAACAAAGCACAGTTCTTCCTCTTACACTACAGGGTTTTAGAAGAAGCCCAGCGCGACAGCATACCTAGAGCGCTCCTTGGGGGAGGCGGTTGGCTACACGCAGAACTCCGTGCCAAATAAACTTTATTCAAGGAAGGGAGCAGTTTGTAGCCAGAGTGTATATTTACTTGGTAGAAATCACAAGGAGGTAGGCTGCGTGTTCGCTGGAAACGGGGACCTGATGGCACAAGCCTTGCTTTCCCATTTTGAATGCTCCATTCATGCTGCCTTGAAGCTACCTAAATAACAGTTTTAGGACGTGTCTCTAGTCACTGTAGGCAGGGCTCAGGGAAGGGAACGAGTGTTCTCTACATCAACAGGTTGCTTTCGTAGCCTGAGTGGGAGCCTCTCCTGAGACGGTGTAGAGCTAAAAGGAAACTTGACGTGAGTCCTTTCCTCAAGGTAAAGCCTTGAAGAGCTCTGCCGAAGCTAAGTTTGGAGCAGTTTCATTGAGGCATTAGTTTCAGGTCTGTTTTCTTTTAATGTTAGTAAGCTTTTCAAGACAGTGAGGACCTCACGTGGGCACCCTATTCCCTGCAAGAACACCGAGTACCGGCAGGCTCCACTGGGCTGCTAAGAAACATCCAGGCCTGGAAACCATTCCCAGTCACTCTGTGTATTTTGAGTGTAGGGCAACACACTGCACTCTTCCTTGGGAGAGCCAGACTTCCTCAGCTCTCCAACAGCTCCAGGAAATTTGTTCTCTCACGTCCTACATGTCATGCAAATCTGCTTCATTGCCCTAGGCTGAGCGGCACTGAGAAACCAAAACTGCTTCGCATTCCTTCTACAAAGTCATACCTTAAGACCCCATCCTTACAGGAGAAAGTCGGCTTGCCTTCCTGCTGTAAACAAAGCACAGTTCTTCCTCTTACACTACAGGGTTTTAGAAGAAGCCCAGCGCGACAGCATACCTAGAGCACTCCTTGGGGGAGGCGGTTGGCTACACGCAGAACTCCGTGCCAAATAAACTTTATTCAAGGAAGGGAGCAGTTTGTAGCCAGAGTGTATATTTACTTGGTAGAAATCACAAGGAGGTAGGCTGCGTGTTCGCTGGAAACGGGGACCTGATGGCACAAGCCTTGCTTTCCCATTTTGAATGCTCCATTCATGCTGCCTTGAAGCTACCTAAATAACAGTTTTAGGACGTGTCTCTAGTCACTGTAGGCAGGGCTCAGGGAAGGGAACGAGTGTTCTCTACATCAACAGGTTGCTTTCGTAGCCTGAGTGGGAGCCTCTCCTGAGACGCTGTAGAGCTAAAAGGAAACTTGACGTGAGTCCTTTCCTCAAGGTAAAGCCTTGAAGAGCTCTGCCGAAGCTAAGTTTGGAGCAGTTTCATTGAGGCATTAGTTTCAGGTCTGTTTTCTTTTAATGTTAGTAAGCTTTTCAAGACAGTGAGGACCTCACGTGGGCACCCTATTCCCTGCAAGAACACCGAGTACCGGCAGGATCCACTGGGCTGCTAAGGAACATCCAGGCCCGGAAACCTTTCCCAGTCACTCTGTGTATTTTGAGTGTAGGGCAACACACTGCACTCTTCCTTGGGAGAGCTAGATTTCCTCATCCCTCTTTTGGCTCCAGGAAATGTGTTCTCTCATATCCTCCACGTCATGCAAATCTGTCTCTTTGCCCTAGGCTGAAGGGCACTGAGAAACCAAAACTGCTTCGCATTCCTTGCACAAAGTCATAGCTTAGGACCCCATCCTTACAGGAGAAAGTCGGCTTGCGTTCCTGCTGTAACCAAAGCACAGTTCTTCCTCTTACTCGCCAGGGTTTTAGAAGAAGCTAAGCGCGATAGCATACCTAGAGCGCTCCTTGGGGGAGGCGGTTGGCTACACGCAGAACTCCGTGCCAAATAAACTTTATTCAAGGAAGGGACCAGTGCGTAGCTTCAGGGTCCATTTACTTGGTAGAAATCACAAGGAGGTAGGCTGCATGTTCGCTGGAAACGGGGACCCGATGGCACAAGCCTTGCTTTCCCATTTTGAATGCTCCATTCATGCTGCCTTGAAGCTACCTAAATAACAGTTTTAGGACGGGTCTCTAGTCACTGTAGGCAGGGCTCTGGGAAGGGAACGAGTGTTCTCTCCCTCAACAGGGTGCTTCCTTAGCCTGGGTGGGAGCCTCTCCTGAGACGCTCTAGAGCTAAAAGGAAACTTGACGTGAGTCCTTTCCTCAAGGTAAAGCCTTGAAGAGCCCTGCAGAAGCTAAGTTTGGAGCAGTTTCCTTGAGGCATTAGTTTCAGGTCTGTTTTCTTTTAAGGTTAGTAAGCTTTTCAAGTCATCGAGGACCTCGCGTGGGCACCCTATTCCCTTCAAGAACACCGAGTACCGGCAGGCTCCACTGGGCTGCTAAGAAACATCCAGGCCTGGAAACCATTCCCAGTCACTCTGTGTATTTTGAGTGTAGGGCAACACACTGCACTCTTCCTTGGGAGAGCCAGATTTCCTCAGCTCTCCAACAGCTCCAGGAAATTTGTTCTCTCACGTCCTACATGTCATGCAAATTTGCCTCATTGCCCTAGGCTGAGCGGCACTGAGAAACCAAAACTGCTTCGCATTCCTTCTACAAAGTCATACCTTAAGACCCCATTCTTACAGGAGAAAGTCGGCTTGCCTTCCTGCTGTAAACAGAGCACAGTTCTTCCTCTTACACTACAGGGTTTTAGAAGAAGCCCAGCGCGATAGCATACCTAGAGCGCTCCTTGGGGGAGGCGGTTGGCTACACGCAGAACTCCGTGCCAAATAAACTTTATTCAAGGAACGGAGCAGTTTGTAGCCAGAGTGTATATTTACTTGGTAGAAATCACAAGGAGGTAGGCTGCGTGTTCGCTGGAAACGGGGACCTGATGGCACAAGCCTTGCTTTCCCATTTTGAATGCTCCATTCATGCTGCCTTGAAGCTACCTAAATAACAGTTTTAGGACGGGTCTCTAGTCACTGTAGGCAGGGCTCTGGGAAGGGAACGAGTGTTCTCTACATCAACAGGTTGCTTTCGTAGCCTGAGTGGGAGCCTCTCCTGACACGCTGTAGAGCTAAAAGGAAACTTGACGTGAGTCCTTTCCTCAAGGTAAAGCCTTGAATAGCCCTACCGAAGCTAAGTTTGGAGCAGTTTCCTTGAGGCATTAGTTTCAGGTCTGTTTTCTTTTAAGGTTAGTAAGCTTTTCAAGACAGCGAGGACCTCGCCTGGGCACCCTATTCCCTGCCAAAACACCGAATACAGGCAGGCTCCACTGGGCTGCTAAGAAACATCCAGGCCCGGAAACCTTTCCCAGTCACTCTGTGTATTTTGAGTGTAGGGCAACACACTGCACTCTTCCTTGGGAGAGCTAGATTTCCTCATCCCTCTTTTGGCTCCAGGAAATGAGTTCTCTCATATCCTCCACGTCATGCAAATCTGCCTCTTAGCCCTAGGCTGAAGGGCACTGAGAAACCAAAACTGCTTCGCATTCCTTGCACAAAATCATAGCTTAGGACCCCATCCTTACAGGAGAAAGTCGGCTTGCGTTCCTGCTGTAACCAAAGCACAGTTCTTCCTCTTACACGGCAGGGTTTTAGAAGAAGCTAAGTGCGATAGCATACCTAGAGCGCTCCTTGGGGGAGGCGGTTGGCTACACGCAGAACTCCGTTGCAAATAAACTTTATTCAAGGAAGGGACCAGTGGGTAGCTTGAGGGTCCATTTACTTGGTAGAAATCACAAGGAGATAGGCTGCATGTTCGCTGGAAACGGGGACCTGATGGCACAGGCCTTGCTTTCCCATTTTGAATGCTCCATTCATGCTGCCTTGAAGCTACCTAAATAACAGTTTTAGGACGGGTCTCTAGTCACTGTAGGCAGGGCTCTGGGAAGGGAACGAGTGTTCTCTATATCAACAGGCTGCTTTTATAGCCTGGGTGGGAGCTTTTCCTGAGAAGCTCTAGAGCTAAAAGGAAACATGACGTGAGTCCTTTCCTCAAGGTAAAGCCTTGAATAGCCCTACCGAAGCTAAGTTTGGAGCAGTTTCCTTGAGGCATTAGTTTCAGGTCTGTTTTCTTTTAAGGTTAGTAAGCTTTTCAAGACAGCGAGGACCTCGCCTGGGCATCCTATTCCCTGCCAAAACACCGAGTACAGGCAGGCTCCACTGGGCTGCTAAGAAACATCCAGGCCCGGAAACCTTTCCCAGTCACTCTGTGTATTTTGAGTGTAGGGCAACACACTGCACTCTTCCTTGGGAGAGCTAGATTTCCTCAGCCCTCTTATGGCTCCAGGGAATGTGTTCTCTCATGTCCTCCACGTCATGCAAATCTGCCTCATTGCCCTAGGCTGAAGGGCACTGAGAAACCAAAACTGCTTCGCATTCCTTCTACAAAGTAATATCTTAAGACCCCATCCTTACAGGAGAAAGTCTGCTTGCGTTCCAGCTGTAACCAAAGCACAATTCTTCCTCTTACACTACAGGGTTTTAGAAGAAAACCAGCGCGATAGCATACCTAGAGCGCTCCCTGGGGGAGGCGGTTGGCTACACGCAGAACTCCATGCCAAATAAACTTTATTCAAGGAAGGGACCAGTTTGTAGCCAGAGTGTATATTTACTTGGTAGAAATCACAAGGAGGTAGGCTGCGTGTTCGCTGGAAACGGGGCCTGATGGCACAAGCCTTGCTTTCCCATTTTGAATGCTCCATTCATGCTGCCTTGAAGTTACCTAAATAACAGTTTTAGGACGGGTCTCTAGTCACTGTAGGCAGGGGTCTGGGAAGGGAACGAGTGTTCTCTACATCAACAGGGTGCTTTTATAGCCTGGGTGGGAGATTCTCCTGAGAAGCTCTAGAGCTAAAAGGAAACATGACGTGAGTTCTTTCCTCAAGGTAAAGCCTTGAATAGCCCTACCGAAGCTAAGTTTGGAGCAGTTTCCTCGAGGCATTAGTTTCAGGTCTGTTTTCTTTTAAGGTTAGTAAGCTTTTCAAGAAAGCGAGGACCTCTCCTGGGCACCCTATTCCCTGCAAGAACACCGAGTACAGGCAGACTCCGCTGGGCTGCTAAGAAACATCCAGGCCTGGAAACCATTCCCAGTCACTCTGTGTATTTTGAGTGTAGGGCAACACACTGCACTCTTCCTTGGGAGAGCCAGATTTCCTCAACTCTCCAACAGCTCCAGGAAATTTGTTCTCTCACGTCCTACATGTCATGCAAATCTGCTTCATTGCCCTAGGCTGAGCGGCACTGAGAAACCAAAACTGCTTCGCATTCCTTCTACAAAGTCATACCTTAAGACCCCATCCTTACAGGAGAAAGTCGGCTTGCCTTCCTGCTGTAAACAAAGCACAGTTCTTCCTCTTACACTACAGGGTTTTAGAAGAAGCCCAGCGCGACAGCATACCTAGAGCGCTCCTTGGGGGAGGCGGTTGGCTACACGCAGAACTCCGTGCCAAATAAACTTTATTCAAGGAAGGGAGCAGTTTGTAGCCAGAGTGTATATTTACTTGGTAGAAATCACAAGGAGGTAGGCTGCGTGTTCGCTGGAAACGGGGACCTGATGGCACAAGCCTTGCTTTCCCATTTTGAATGCTCCATTCATGCTGCCTTGAAGCTACCTAAATAACAGTTTTAGGACGTGTCTCTAGTCACTGTAGGCAGGGCTCAGGGAAGGGAACGAGTGTTCTCTACATCAACAGGTTGCTTTCGTAGCCTGAGTGGGAGCCTCTCCTGAGACGGTGTAGAGCTAAAAGGAAACTTGACGTGAGTCCTTTCCTCAAGGTAAAGCCTTGAAGAGCTCTGCCGAAGCTAAGTTTGGAGCAGTTTCATTGAGGCATTAGTTTCAGGTCTGTTTTCTTTTAATGTTAGTAAGCTTTTCAAGACAGTGAGGACCTCACGTGGGCACCCTATTCCCTGCAAGAACACCGAGTACCGGCAGGCTCCACTGGGCTGCTAAGAAACATCCAGGCCTGGAAACCATTCCCAGTCACTCTGTGTATTTTGAGTGTAGGGCAACACACTGCACTCTTCCTTGGGAGAGCCAGATTTCCTCAGCTCTCCAACAGCTCCAGGAAATTTGTTCTCTCACGTCCTACATGTCATGCAAATCTGCTTCATTGCCCTAGGCTGAGCGGCACTGAGAAACCAAAACTGCTTCGCATTCCTTCTACAAAGTCATACCTTAAGACCCCATCCTTACAGGAGAAAGTCGGCTTGCCTTCCTGCTGTAAACAAAGCACAGTTCTTCCTCTTACACTACAGGGTTTTAGAAGAAGCCCAGCGCGACAGCATACCTAGAGCGCTCCTTGGGGGAGGCGGTTGGCTACACGCAGAACTCCGTGCCAAATAAACTTTATTCAAGGAAGGGAGCAGTTTGTAGCCAGAGTGTATATTTACTTGGTAGAAATCACAAGGAGGTAGGCTGCGTGTTCGCTGGAAACGGGGACCTGAATGCACAAGCCTTGCTTTCCCATTTTGAATGCTCCATTCATGCTGACTTGAAGCTACCTAAATAACAGTTTTAGGACGTGTCTCTAGTCACTGTAGGCAGGGCTCAGGGAAGGGAACGAGTGTTCTCTACATCAACAGGTTGCTTTCGTAGCCTGAGTGGGAGCCTCTCCTGAGACGCTGTAGAGCTAAAAGGAAACTTGACGTGAGTCCTTTCCTCAAGGTAAAGCCTTGAAGAGCTCTGCCGAAGCTAAGTTTGGAGCAGTTTCCTTGAGGCATTAGTTTCAGGTCTGTTTTCTTTTAATGTTAGTAAGCTTTTCAAGACAGTGAGGACCTCACGTGGGCACCCTATTCCCTGCAAGAACACCGAGTACCGGCAGGATCCACTCGGCTGCTAAGAAACATCCAGGCCTGGAAACCATTCCCAGTCACTCTGTGTATTTTGAGTGTAGGGCAACACACTGCACTCTTCCTTGGGAGAGCCAGATTTCCTCAGCTCTCCAACAGCTCCAGGAAATTTGTTCTCTCACGTCCTACATGTCATGCAAATCTGCTTCATTGCCCTAGGCTGAGCGGCACTGAGAAACCAAAACTGCTTCGCATTCCTTCTACAAAGTCATACCTTAAGACCCCATCCTTACAGGAGAAAGTCGGCTTGCCTTCCTGCTGTAAACAAAGCACAGTTCCTCTTACACTACAGGGTTTTAGAAGAAGCCCAGCGCGACAGCATACCTAGAGCACTCCTTGGGGGAGGCGGTTGGCTACACGCAGAACTCCGTGCCAAATAAACTTTATTCAAGGAAGGGAGCAGTTTGTAGCCAGAGTGTATATTTACTTGGTAGAAATCACAAGGAGGTAGGCTGCGTGTTCGCTGGAAACGGGGACCTGATGGCACAAGCCTTGCTTTCCCATTTTGAATGCTCCATTCATGCTGCCTTGAAGCTACCTAAATAACAGTTTTAGGACGTGTCTCTAGTCACTGTAGGCAGGGCTCAGGGAAGGGAACGAGTGTTCTCTACATCAACAGGTTGCTTTCGTAGCCTGAGTGGGAGCCTCTCCTGAGACGCTGTAGAGCTAAAAGGAAACTTGACGTGAGTCCTTTCCTCAAGGTAAAGCCTTGAAGAGCTCTGCCGAAGCTAAGTTTGGAGCAGTTTCCTTGAGGCATTAGTTTCAGGTCTGTTTTCTTTTAATGTTAGTAAGCTTTTCAAGACAGTGAGGACCTCACGTGGGCACCCTATTCCCTGCAAGAACACCGAGTACCGGCAGGATCCACTGGGCTGCTAAGGAACATCCAGGCCCGGAAACCTTTCCCAGTCACTCTGTGTATTTTGAGTGTAGGGCAACACACTGCACTCTTCCTTGGGAGAGCTAGATTTCCTCATCCCTCTTTTGGCTCCAGGAAATGTGTTCTCTCATATCCTCCACGTCATGCAAATCTGTCTCTTTGCCCTAGGCTGAAGGGCACTGAGAAACCAAAACTGCTTCGCATTCCTTGCACAAAGTCATAGCTTAGGACCCCATCCTTACAGGAGAAAGTCGGCTTGCGTTCCTGCTGTAACCAAAGCACAGTTCTTCCTCTTACTCGCCAGGGTTTTAGAAGAAGCTAAGCGCGATAGCATACCTAGAGCGCTCCTTGGGGGAGGCGGTTGGCTACACGCAGAACTCCGTGCCAAATAAACTTTATTCAAGGAAGGGACCAGTGCGTAGCTTCAGGGTCCATTTACTTGGTAGAAATCACAAGGAGGTAGGCTGCATGTTCGCTGGAAACGGGGACCCGATGGCACAAGCCTTGCTTTCCCATTTTGAATGCTCCATTCATGCTGCCTTGAAGCTACCTAAATAACAGTTTTAGGACGGGTCTCTAGTCACTGTAGGCAGGGCTCTGGGAAGGGAACGAGTGTTCTCTCCCTCAACAGGGTGCTTCCTTAGCCTGGGTGGGAGCCTCTCCTGAGACGCTCTAGAGCTAAAAGGAAACTTGACGTGAGTCCTTTCCTCAAGGTAAAGCCTTGAAGAGCCCTGCAGAAGCTAAGTTTGGAGCAGTTTCCTTGAGGCATTAGTTTCAGGTCTGTTTTCTTTTAAGGTTAGTAAGCATTTCAAGTCATCGAGGACCTCGCGTGGGCACCCTATTCCCTTCAAGAACACCGAGTACCGGCAGGCTCCACTGGGCTGCTAAGAAACATCCAGGCCTGGAAACCATTCCCAGTCACTCTGTGTATTTTGAGTGTAGGGCAACACACTGCACTCTTCCTTGGGAGAGCCAGATTTCCTCAGCTCTCCAACAGCTCCAGGAAATTTGTTCTCTCACGTCCTACATGTCATGCAAATTTGCCTCATTGCCCTAGGCTGAGCGGCACTGAGAAACCAAAACTGCTTCGCATTCCTTCTACAAAGTCATACCTTAAGACCCCATTCTTACAGGAGAAAGTCGGCTTGCCTTCCTGCTGTAAACAGAGCACAGTTCTTCCTCTTACACTACAGGGTTTTAGAAGAAGCCCAGCGCGATAGCATACCTAGAGCGCTCCTTGGGGGAGGCGGTTGGCTACACGCAGAACTCCGTGCCAAATAAACTTTATTCAAGGAACGGAGCAGTTTGTAGCCAGAGTGTATATTTACTTGGTAGAAATCACAAGGAGGTAGGCTGCGTGTTCGCTGGAAACGGGGACCTGATGGCACAAGCCTTGCTTTCCCATTTTGAATGCTCCATTCATGCTGCCTTGAAGCTACCTAAATAACAGTTTTAGGACGGGTCTCTAGTCACTGTAGGCAGGGCTCTGGGAAGGGAACGAGTGTTCTCTACATCAACAGGTTGCTTTCGTAGCCTGAGTGGGAGCCTCTCCTGACACGCTGTAGAGCTAAAAGGAAACTTGACGTGAGTCCTTTCCTCAAGGTAAAGCCTTGAATAGCCCTACCGAAGCTAAGTTTGGAGCAGTTTCCTTGAGGCATTAGTTTCAGGTCTGTTTTCTTTTAAGGTTAGTAAGCTTTTCAAGACAGCGAGGACCTCGCCTGGGCACCCTATTCCCTGCCAAAACACCGAATACAGGCAGGCTCCACTGGGCTGCTAAGAAACATCCAGGCCCGGAAACCTTTCCCAGTCACTCTGTGTATTTTGAGTGTAGGGCAACACACTGCACTCTTCCTTGGGAGAGCTAGATTTCCTCAGCCCTCTTTTGGCTCCAGGAAATGAGTTCTCTCATATCCTCCACGTCATGCAAATCTGCCTCTTAGCCCTAGGCTGAAGGGCACTGAGAAACCAAAACTGCTTTGCATTCCTTGCACAAAGTCATAGCTTAGGACCCCATCCTTACAGGAGAAAGTTGGCTTGCGTTCCTGCTGTAACCAAAGCACAGTTCTTCCTCTTACACGGCAGGGTTTTAGAAGAAGCTAAGTGCGATAGCATACCTAGAGCGCTCCTTGGGGGAGGCGGTTGGCTACACGCAGAACTCCGTTGCAAATAAACTTTATTCAAGGAAGGGACCAGTGGGTAGCTTGAGGGTCCATTTACTTGGTAGAAATCACAAGGAGATAGGCTGCATGTTCGCTGGAAACGGGGACCTGATGGCACAGGCCTTGCTTTCCCATTTTGAATGCTCCATTCATGCTGCCTTGAAGCTACCTAAATAACAGTTTTAGGACGGGTCTCTAGTCACTGTAGGCAGGGCTCTGGGAAGGGAACGAGTGTTCTCTATATCAACAGGCTGCTTTTATAGCCTGGGTGGGAGCTTTTCCTGAGAAGCTCTAGAGCTAAAAGGAAACATGACGTGAGTCCTTTCCTCAAGGTAAAGCCTTGAATAGCCCTACCGAAGCTAAGTTTGGAGCAGTTTCCTTGAGGCATTAGTTTCAGGTCTGTTTTCTTTTAAGGTTAGTAAGCTTTTCAAGACAGCGAGGACCTCGCCTGGGCATCCTATTCCCTGCCAAAACACCGAGTACAGGCAGGCTCCACTGGGCTGCTAAGAAACATCCAGGCCCGGAAACCTTTCCCAGTCACTCTGTGTATTTTGAGTGTAGGGCAACACACTGCACTCTTCCTTGGGAGAGCTAGATTTCCTCAGCCCTCTTATGGCTCCAGGGAATGTGTTCTCTCATGTCCTCCACGTCATGCAAATCTGCCTCATTGCCCTAGGCTGAAGGGCACTGAGAAACCAAAACTGCTTCGCATTCCTTCTACAAAGTAATATCTTAAGACCCCATCCTTACAGGAGAAAGTCTGCTTGCGTTCCAGCTGTAACCAAAGCACAGTTCTTCCTCTTACACTACAGGGTTTTAGAAGAAAACCAGCGCGATAGCATACCTAGAGCGCTCCCTGGGGGAGGCGGTTGGCTACACGCAGAACTCCATGCCAAATAAACTTTATTCAAGGAAGGGACCAGTTTGTAGCCAGAGTGTATATTTACTTGGTAGAAATCACAAGGAGGTAGGCTGCGTGTTCGCTGGAAACGGGGCCTGATGGCACAAGACTTGCTTTCCCATTTTGAATGCTCCATTCATGCTGCCTTGAAGTTACCTAAATAACAGTTTTAGGACGGGTCTCTAGTCACTGTAGGCAGGGGTCTGGGAAGGGAACGAGTGTTCTCTACATCAACAGGGTGCTTTTATAGCCTGGGTGGGAGCTTCTCCTGAGAAGCTCTAGAGCTAAAAGGAAACATGACGTGAGTTCTTTCCTCAAGGTAAAGCCTTGAATAGCCCTACCGAAGCTAAGTTTGGAGCAGTTTCCTTGAGGCATTAGTTTCAGGTCTGTTTTCTTTTAAGGTTAGTAAGCTTTTCAAGAAAGCGAGGACCTCTCCTGGGCACCCTATTCCCTGCAAGAACACCGAGTACAGGCAGGCTCCGCTGGGCTGCTAAGAAACATCCAGGCCTGGAAACCATTCCCAGTCACTCTGTGTATTTTGAGTGTAGGGCAACACACTGCACTCTTCCTTGGGAGAGCCAGATTTCCTCAACTCTCCAACAGCTCCAGGAAATTTGTTCTCTCACGTCCTACGTGTCATGCAAATCTGCTTCATTGCCCTAGGCTGAGCGGCACTGAGAAACCAAAACTGCCTCGCATTCCTTCTACAAAGTCATACCTTAAGACCCCATCCTTACAGGAGAAAGTCGGCTTGCCTTCCTGCTGTAAACAAAGCACAGTTCTTCCTCTTACACTACAGGGTTTTAGAAGAAGCCCAGCGCGACAGCATACCTAGAGCGCTCCTTGGGGGAGGCGGTTGGCTACACGCAGAACTCCGTGCCAAATAAACTTTATTCAAGGAAGGGAGCAGTTTGTAGCCAGAGTGTATATTTACTTGGTAGAAATCACAAGGAGGTAGGCTGCGTGTTCGCTGGAAACGGGGACCTGATGGCACAAGCCTTGCTTTCCCATTTTGAATGCTCCATTCATGCTGCCTTGAAGCTACCTAAATAACAGTTTTAGGACGTGTCTCTAGTCACTGTAGGCAGGGCTCAGGGAAGGGAACGAGTGTTCTCTACATCAACAGGTTGCTTTCGTAGCCTGAGTGGGAGCCTCTCCTGAGACGCTGTAGAGCTAAAAGGAAACTTGACGTGAGTCCTTTCCTCAAGGTAAAGCCTTGAAGAGCTCTGCCGAAGCTAAGTTTGGAGCAGTTTCATTGAGGCATTAGTTTCAGGTCTGTTTTCTTTTAATGTTAGTAAGCTTTTCAAGACAGTGAGGACCTCACGTGGGCACCCTATTCCCTGCAAGAACACCGAGTACCGGCAGGCTCCACTGGGCTGCTAAGAAACATCCAGGCCTGGAAACCATTCCCAGTCACTCTGTGTATTTTGAGTGTAGGGCAACACACTGCACTCTTCCTTGGGAGAGCCAGACTTCCTCAGCTCTCCAACAGCTCCAGGAAATTTGTTCTCTCACGTCCTACATGTCATGCAAATCTGCTTCATTGCCCTAGGCTGAGCGGCACTGAGAAACCAAAACTGCTTCGCATTCCTTCTACAAAGTCATACCTTAAGACCCCATCCTTACAGGAGAAAGTCGGCTTGCCTTCCTGCTGTAAACAAAGCACAGTTCTTCCTCTTACACTACAGGGTTTTAGAAGAAGCCCAGCGCGACAGCATACCTAGAGCACTCCTTGGGGGAGGCGGTTGGCTACACGCAGAACTCCGTGCCAAATAAACTTTATTCAAGGAAGGGAGCAGTTTGTAGCCAGAGTGTATATTTACTTGGTAGAAATCACAAGGAGGTAGGCTGCGTGTTCGCTGGAAACGGGGACCTGATGGCACAAGCCTTGCTTTCCCATTTTGAATGCTCCATTCATGCTGCCTTGAAGCTACCTAAATAACAGTTTTAGGACGTGTCTCTAGTCACTGTAGGCAGGGCTCAGGGAAGGGAACGAGTGTTCTCTACATCAACAGGTTGCTTTCGTAGCCTGAGTGGGAGCCTCTCCTGAGACGCTGTAGAGCTAAAAGGAAACTTGACGTGAGTCCTTTCCTCAAGGTAAAGCCTTGAAGAGCTCTGCCGAAGCTAAGTTTGGAGCAGTTTCATTGAGGCATTAGTTTCAGGTCTGTTTTCTTTTAATGTTAGTAAGCTTTTCAAGACAGTGAGGACCTCACGTGGGCACCCTATTCCCTGCAAGAACACCGAGTACCGGCAGGATCCACTGGGCTGCTAAGGAACATCCAGGCCCGGAAACCTTTCCCAGTCACTCTGTGTATTTTGAGTGTAGGGCAACACACTGCACTCTTCCTTGGGAGAGCTAGATTTCCTCATCCCTCTTTTGGCTCCAGGAAATGTGTTCTCTCATATCCTCCACGTCATGCAAATCTGTCTCTTTGCCCTAGGCTGAAGGGCACTGAGAAACCAAAACTGCTTCGCATTCCTTGCACAAAGTCATAGCTTAGGACCCCATCCTTACAGGAGAAAGTCGGCTTGCGTTCCTGCTGTAACCAAAGCACAGTTCTTCCTCTTACTCGCCAGGGTTTTAGAAGAAGCTAAGCGCGATAGCATACCTAGAGCGCTCCTTGGGGGAGGCGGTTGGCTACACGCAGAACTCCGTGCCAAATAAACTTTATTCAAGGAAGGGACCAGTGCGTAGCTTCAGGGTACATTTACTTGGTAGAAATCACAAGGAGGTAGGCTGCATGTTCGCTGGAAACGGGGACCCGATGGCACAAGCCTTGCTTTCCCATTTTGAATGCTCCATTCATGCTGCCTTGAAGCTACCTAAATAAGAGTTTTAGGACGGGTCTCTAGTCACTGTAGGCAGGGCTCTGGGAAGGGAACGAGTGTTCTCTCCCTCAACAGGGTGCTTCCTTAGCCTGGGTGGGAGCCTCTCCTGAGACGCTCTAGAGCTAAAAGGAAACTTGACGTGAGTCCTTTCCTCAAGGTAAAGCCTTGAAGAGCCCTGCAGAAGCTAAGTTTGGAGCAGTTTCCTTGAGGCATTAGTTTCAGGTCTGTTTTCTTTTAAGGTTAGTAAGCTTTTCAAGTCATCGAGGACCTCGCGTGGGCACCCTATTCCCTTCAAGAACACCGAGTACCGGCAGGCTCCACTGGGCTGCTAAGAAACATCCAGGCCTGGAAACCATTCCCAGTCACTCTGTGTATTTTGAGTGTAGGGCAACACACTGCACTCTTCCTTGGGAGAGCCAGATTTCCTCAGCTCTCCAACAGCTCCAGGAAATTTGTTCTCTCACGTCCTACATGTCATGCAAATTTGCCTCATTGCCCTAGGCTGAGCGGCACTGAGAAACCAAAACTGCTTCGCATTCCTTCTACAAAGTCATACCTTAAGACCCCATTCTTACAGGAGAAAGTCGGCTTGCCTTCCTGCTGTAAACAGAGCACAGTTCTTCCTCTTACACTACAGGGTTTTAGAAGAAGCCCAGCGCGATAGCATACCTAGAGCGCTCCTTGGGGGAGGCGGTTGGCTACACGCAGAACTCCGTGCCAAATAAACTTTATTCAAGGAACGGAGCAGTTTGTAGCCAGAGTGTATATTTACTTGGTAGAAATCACAAGGAGGTAGGCTGCGTGTTCGCTGGAAACGGGGACCTGATGGCACAAGCCTTGCTTTCCCATTTTGAATGCTCCATTCATGCTGCCTTGAAGCTACCTAAATAACAGTTTTAGGACGGGTCTCTAGTCACTGTAGGCAGGGCTCTGGGAAGGGAACGAGTGTTCTCTACATCAACAGGTTGCTTTCGTAGCCTGAGTGGGAGCCTCTCCTGACACGCTGTAGAGCTAAAAGGAAACTTGACGTGAGTCCTTTCCTCAAGGTAAAGCCTTGAATAGCCCTACCGAAGCTAAGTTTGGAGCAGTTTCCTTGAGGCATTAGTTTCAGGTCTGTTTTCTTTTAAGGTTAGTAAGCTTTTCAAGACAGCGAGGACCTCGCCTGGGCACCCTATTCCCTGCCAAAACACCGAATACAGGCAGGCTCCACTGGGCTGCTAAGAAACATCCAGGCCCGGAAACCTTTCCCAGTCACTCTGTGTATTTTGAGTGTAGGGCAACACACTGCACTCTTCCTTGGGAGAGCTAGATTTCCTCAGCCCTCTTTTGGCTCCAGGAAATGAGTTCTCTCATATCCTCCACGTCATGCAAATCTGCCTCTTAGCCCTAGGCTGAAGGGCACTGAGAAACCAAAACTGCTTCGCATTCCTTGCACAAAATCATAGCTTAGGACCCCATCCTTACAGGAGAAAGTCGGCTTGCGTTCCTGCTGTAACCAAAGCACAGTTCTTCCTCTTACACGGCAGGGTTTTAGAAGAAGCTAAGTGCGATAGCATACCTAGAGCGCTCCTTGGGGGAGGCGGTTGGCTACACGCAGAACTCCGTTGCAAATAAACTTTATTCAAGGAAGGGACCAGTGGGTAGCTTGAGGGTCCATTTACTTGGTAGAAATCACAAGGAGATAGGCTGCATGTTCGCTGGAAACGGGGACCTGATGGCACAGGCCTTGCTTTCCCATTTTGAATGCTCCATTCATGCTGCCTTGAAGCTACCTAAATAACAGTTTTAGGACGGGTCTCTAGTCACTGTAGGCAGGGCTCTGGGAAGGGAACGAGTGTTCTCTATATCAACAGGCTGCTTTTATAGCCTGGGTGGGAGCTTTTCCTGAGAAGCTCTAGAGCTAAAAGGAAACATGACGTGAGTCCTTTCCTCAAGGTAAAGCCTTGAATAGCCCTACCGAAGCTAAGTTTGGAGCAGTTTCCTTGAGGCATTAGTTTCAGGTCTGTTTTCTTTTAAGGTTAGTAAGCTTTTCAAGACAGCGAGGACCTCGCCTGGGCATCCTATTCCCTGCCAAAACACCGAGTACAGGCAGGCTCCACTGGGCTGCTAAGAAACATCCAGGCCCGGAAACCTTTCCCAGTCACTCTGTGTATTTTGAGTGTAGGGCAACACACTGCACTCTTCCTTGGGAGAGCTAGATTTCCTCAGCCCTCTTATGGCTCCAGGGAATGTGTTCTCTCATGTCCTCCACGTCATGCAAATCTGCCTCATTGCCCTAGGCTGAAGGGCACTGAGAAACCAAAACTGCTTCGCATTCCTTCTACAAAGTAATATCTTAAGACCCCATCCTTACAGGAGAAAGTCTGCTTGCGTTCCAGCTGTAACCAAAGCACAATTCTTCCTCTTACACTACAGGGTTTTAGAAGAAAACCAGCGCGATAGCATACCTAGAGCGCTCCCTGGGGGAGGCGGTTGGCTACACGCAGAACTCCATGCCAAATAAACTTTATTCAAGGAAGGGACCAGTTTGTAGCCAGAGTGTATATTTACTTGGTAGAAATCACAAGGAGGTAGGCTGCGTGTTCGCTGGAAACGGGGCCTGATGGCACAAGCCTTGCTTTCCCATTTTGAATGCTCCATTCATGCTGCCTTGAAGTTACCTAAATAACAGTTTTAGGACGGGTCTCTAGTCACTGTAGGCAGGGGTCTGGGAAGGGAACGAGTGTTCTCTACATCAACAGGGTGCTTTTATAGCCTGGGTGGGAGATTCTCCTGAGAAGCTCTAGAGCTAAAAGGAAACATGACGTGAGTTCTTTCCTCAAGGTAAAGCCTTGAATAGCCCTACCGAAGCTAAGTTTGGAGCAGTTTCCTCGAGGCATTAGTTTCAGGTCTGTTTTCTTTTAAGGTTAGTAAGCTTTTCAAGAAAGCGAGGACCTCTCCTGGGCACCCTATTCCCTGCAAGAACACCGAGTACAGGCAGACTCCGCTGGGCTGCTAAGAAACATCCAGGCCTGGAAACCATTCCCAGTCACTCTGTGTATTTTGAGTGTAGGGCAACACACTGCACTCTTCCTTGGGAGAGCCAGATTTCCTCAACTCTCCAACAGCTCCAGGAAATTTGTTCTCTCACGTCCTACATGTCATGCAAATCTGCTTCATTGCCCTAGGCTGAGCGGCACTGAGAAACCAAAACTGCTTCGCATTCCTTCTACAAAGTCATACCTTAAGACCCCATCCTTACAGGAGAAAGTCGGCTTGCCTTCCTGCTGTAAACAAAGCACAGTTCTTCCTCTTACACTACAGGGTTTTAGAAGAAGCCCAGCGCGACAGCATACCTAGAGCGCTCCTTGGGGGAGGCGGTTGGCTACACGCAGAACTCCGTGCCAAATAAACTTTATTCAAGGAAGGGAGCAGTTTGTAGCCAGAGTGTATATTTACTTGGTAGAAATCACAAGGAGGTAGGCTGCGTGTTCGCTGGAAACGGGGACCTGATGGCACAAGCCTTGCTTTCCCATTTTGAATGCTCCATTCATGCTGCCTTGAAGCTACCTAAATAACAGTTTTAGGACGTGTCTCTAGTCACTGTAGGCAGGGCTCAGGGAAGGGAACGAGTGTTCTCTACATCAACAGGTTGCTTTCGTAGCCTGAGTGGGAGCCTCTCCTGAGACGGTGTAGAGCTAAAAGGAAACTTGACGTGAGTCCTTTCCTCAAGGTAAAGCCTTGAAGAGCTCTGCCGAAGCTAAGTTTGGAGCAGTTTCATTGAGGCATTAGTTTCAGGTCTGTTTTCTTTTAATGTTAGTAAGCTTTTCAAGACAGTGAGGACCTCACGTGGGCACCCTATTCCCTGCAAGAACACCGAGTACCGGCAGGCTCCACTGGGCTGCTAAGAAACATCCAGGCCTGGAAACCATTCCCAGTCACTCTGTGTATTTTGAGTGTAGGGCAACACACTGCACTCTTCCTTGGGAGAGCCAGATTTCCTCAGCTCTCCAACAGCTCCAGGAAATTTGTTCTCTCACGTCCTACATGTCATGCAAATCTGCTTCATTGCCCTAGGCTGAGCGGCACTGAGAAACCAAAACTGCTTCGCATTCCTTCTACAAAGTCATACCTTAAGACCCCATCCTTACAGGAGAAAGTCGGCTTGCCTTCCTGCTGTAAACAAAGCACAGTTCTTCCTCTTACACTACAGGGTTTTAGAAGAAGCCCAGCGCGACAGCATACCTAGAGCGCTCCTTGGGGGAGGCGGTTGGCTACACGCAGAACTCCGTGCCAAATAAACTTTATTCAAGGAAGGGACCAGTTTGTAGCCAGAGTGTATATTTACTTGGTAGAAATCACAAGGAGGTAGGCTGCGTGTTCGCTGGAAACGGGGACCTGAATGCACAAGCCTTGCTTTCCCATTTTGAATGCTCCATTCATGCTGACTTGAAGCTACCTAAATAACAGTTTTAGGACGTGTCTCTAGTCACTGTAGGCAGGGCTCAGGGAAGGGAACGAGTGTTCTCTACATCAACAGGTTGCTTTCGTAGCCTGAGTGGGAGCCTCTCCTGAGACGCTGTAGAGCTAAAAGGAAACTTGACGTGAGTCCTTTCCTCAAGGTAAAGCCTTGAAGAGCTCTGCCGAAGCTAAGTTTGGAGCAGTTTCCTTGAGGCATTAGTTTCAGGTCTGTTTTCTTTTAATGTTAGTAAGCTTTTCAAGACAGTGAGGACCTCACGTGGGCACCCTATTCCCTGCAAGAACACCGAGTACCGGCAGGATCCACTCGGCTGCTAAGAAACATCCAGGCCTGGAAACCATTCCCAGTCACTCTGTGTATTTTGAGTGTAGGGCAACACACTGCACTCTTCCTTGGGAGAGCCAGATTTCCTCAGCTCTCCAACAGCTCCAGGAAATTTGTTCTCTCACGTCCTACATGTCATGCAAATCTGCTTCATTGCCCTAGGCTGAGCGGCACTGAGAAACCAAAACTGCTTCGCATTCCTTCTACAAAGTCATACCTTAAGACCCCATCCTTACAGGAGAAAGTCGGCTTGCCTTCCTGCTGTAAACAAAGCACAGTTCTTCCTCTTACACTACAGGGTTTTAGAAGAAGCCCAGCGCGACAGCATACCTAGAGCACTCCTTGGGGGAGGCGGTTGGCTACACGCAGAACTCCGTGCCAAATAAACTTTATTCAAGGAAGGGAGCAGTTTGTAGCCAGAGTGTATATTTACTTGGTAGAAATCACAAGGAGGTAGGCTGCGTGTTCGCTGGAAACGGGGACCTGATGGCACAAGCCTTGCTTTCCCATTTTGAATGCTCCATTCATGCTGCCTTGAAGCTACCTAAATAACAGTTTTAGGACGTGTCTCTAGTCACTGTAGGCAGGGCTCAGGGAAGGGAACGAGTGTTCTCTACATCAACAGGTTGCTTTCGTAGCCTGAGTGGGAGCCTCTCCTGAGACGCTGTAGAGCTAAAAGGAAACTTGACGTGAGTCCTTTCCTCAAGGTAAAGCCTTGAAGAGCTCTGCCGAAGCTAAGTTTGGAGCAGTTTCCTTGAGGCATTAGTTTCAGGTCTGTTTTCTTTTAATGTTAGTAAGCTTTTCAAGACAGTGAGGACCTCACGTGGGCACCCTATTCCCTGCAAGAACACCGAGTACCGGCAGGATCCACTGGGCTGCTAAGGAACATCCAGGCCCGGAAACCTTTCCCAGTCACTCTGTGTATTTTGAGTGTAGGGCAACACACTGCACTCTTCCTTGGGAGAGCTAGATTTCCTCATCCCTCTTTTGGCTCCAGGAAATGTGTTCTCTCATATCCTCCACGTCATGCAAATCTGTCTCTTTGCCCTAGGCTGAAGGGCACTGAGAAACCAAAACTGCTTCGCATTCCTTGCACAAAGTCATAGCTTAGGACCCCATCCTTACAGGAGAAAGTCGGCTTGCGTTCCTGCTGTAACCAAAGCACAGTTCTTCCTCTTACTCGCCAGGGTTTTAGAAGAAGCTAAGCGCGATAGCATACCTAGAGCGCTCCTTGGGGGAGGCGGTTGGCTACACGCAGAACTCCGTGCCAAATAAACTTTATTCAAGGAAGGGACCAGTGCGTAGCTTCAGGGTACATTTACTTGGTAGAAATCACAAGGAGGTAGGCTGCATGTTCGCTGGAAACGGGGACCCGATGGCACAAGCCTTGCTTTCCCATTTTGAATGCTCCATTCATGCTGCCTTGAAGCTACCTAAATAACAGTTTTAGGACGGGTCTCTAGTCACTGTAGGCAGGGCTCTGGGAAGGGAACGAGTGTTCTCTCCCTCAACAGGGTGCTTCCTTAGCCTGGGTGGGAGCCTCTCCTGAGACGCTCTAGAGCTAAAAGGAAACTTGACGTGAGTCCTTTCCTCAAGGTAAAGCCTTGAAGAGCCCTGCAGAAGCTAATTTTGGAGCAGTTTCCTTGAGGCATTAGTTTCAGGTCTGTTTTCTTTTAAGGTTAGTAAGCATTTCAAGTCATCGAGGACCTCGCGTGGGCACCCTATTCCCTTCAAGAACACCGAGTACCGGCAGGCTCCACTGGGCTGCTAAGAAACATCCAGGCCTGGAAACCATTCCCAGTCACTCTGTGTATTTTGAGTGTAGGGCAACACACTGCACTCTTCCTTGGGAGAGCCAGATTTCCTCAGCTCTCCAACAGCTCCAGGAAATTTGTTCTCTCACGTCCTACATGTCATGCAAATTTGCCTCATTGCCCTAGGCTGAGCGGCACTGAGAAACCAAAACTGCTTCGCATTCCTTCTACAAAGTCATACCTTAAGACCCCATTCTTACAGGAGAAAGTCGGCTTGCCTTCCTGCTGTAAACAGAGCACAGTTCTTCCTCTTACACTACAGGGTTTTAGAAGAAGCCCAGCGCGATAGCATACCTAGAGCGCTCCTTGGGGGAGGCGGTTGGCTACACGCAGAACTCCGTGCCAAATAAACTTTATTCAAGGAATGGAGCAGTTTGTAGCCAGAGTGTATATTTACTTGGTAGAAATCACAAGGAGGTAGGCTGCGTGTTCGCTGGAAACGGGGACCTGATGGCACAAGCCTTGCTTTCCCATTTTGAATGCTCCATTCATGCTGCCTTGAAGCTACCTAAATAACAGTTTTAGGACGGGTCTCTAGTCACTGTAGGCAGGGCTCTGGGAAGGGAACGAGTGTTCTCTACATCAACAGGTTGCTTTCGTAGCCTGAGTGGGAGCCTCTCCTGACACGCTGTAGAGCTAAAAGGAAACTTGACGTGAGTCCTTTCCTCAAGGTAAAGCCTTGAATAGCCCTACCGAAGCTAAGTTTGGAGCAGTTTCCTTGAGGCATTAGTTTCAGGTCTGTTTTCTTTTAAGGTTAGTAAGCTTTTCAAGACAGCGAGGACCTCGCCTGGGCACCCTATTCCCTGCCAAAACACCGAATACAGGCAGGCTCCACTGGGCTGCTAAGAAACATCCAGGCCCGGAAACCTTTCCCAGTCACTCTGTGTATTTTGAGTGTAGGGCAACACACTGCACTCTTCCTTGGGAGAGCTAGATTTCCTCAGCCCTCTTTTGGCTCCAGGAAATGAGTTCTCTCATATCCTCCACGTCATGCAAATCTGCCTCTTAGCCCTAGGCTGAAGGGCACTGAGAAACCAAAACTGCTTCGCATTCCTTGCACAAAATCATAGCTTAGGACCCCATCCTTACAGGAGAAAGTCGGCTTGCGTTCCTGCTGTAACCAAAGCACAGTTCTTCCTCTTACACGGCAGGGTTTTAGAAGAAGCTAAGTGCGATAGCATACCTAGAGCGCTCCTTGGGGGAGGCGGTTGGCTACACGCAGAACTCCGTTGCAAATAAACTTTATTCAAGGAAGGGACCAGTGGGTAGCTTGAGGGTCCATTTACTTGGTAGAAATCACAAGGAGATAGGCTGCATGTTCGCTGGAAACGGGGACCTGATGGCACAGGCCTTGCTTTCCCATTTTGAATGCTCCATTCATGCTGCCTTGAAGCTACCTAAATAACAGTTTTAGGACGGGTCTCTAGTCACTGTAGGCAGGGCTCTGGGAAGGGAACGAGTGTTCTCTATATCAACAGGCTGCTTTTATAGCCTGGGTGGGAGCTTTTCCTGAGAAGCTCTAGAGCTAAAAGGAAACATGACGTGAGTCCTTTCCTCAAGGTAAAGCCTTGAATAGCCCTACCGAAGCTAAGTTTGGAGCAGTTTCCTTGAGGCATTAGTTTCAGGTCTGTTTTCTTTTAAGGTTAGTAAGCTTTTCAAGACAGCGAGGACCTCGCCTGGGCATCCTATTCCCTGCCAAAACACCGAGTACAGGCAGGCTCCACTGGGCTGCTAAGAAACATCCAGGCCCGGAAACCTTTCCCAGTCACTCTGTGTATTTTGAGTGTAGGGCAACACACTGCACTCTTCCTTGGGAGAGCTAGATTTCCTCAGCCCTCTTATGGCTCCAGGGAATGTGTTCTCTCATGTCCTCCACGTCATGCAAATCTGCCTCATTGCCCTAGGCTGAAGGGCACTGAGAAACCAAAACTGCTTCGCATTCCTTCTACAAAGTAATATCTTAAGACCCCATCCTTACAGGAGAAAGTCTGCTTGCGTTCCAGCTGTAACCAAAGCACAATTCTTCCTCTTACACTACAGGGTTTTAGAAGAAAACCAGCGCGATAGCATACCTAGAGCGCTCCCTGGGGGAGGCGGTTGGCTACACGCAGAACTCCATGCCAAATAAACTTTATTCAAGGAAGGGACCAGTTTGTAGCCAGAGTGTATATTTACTTGGTAGAAATCACAAGGAGGTAGGCTGCGTGTTCGCTGGAAACGGGGCCTGATGGCACAAGCCTTGCTTTCCCATTTTGAATGCTCCATTCATGCTGCCTTGAAGTTACCTAAATAACAGTTTTAGGACGGGTCTCTAGTCACTGTAGGCAGGGGTCTGGGAAGGGAACGAGTGTTCTCTACATCAACAGGGTGCTTTTATAGCCTGGGTGGGAGATTCTCCTGAGAAGCTCTAGAGCTAAAAGGAAACATGACGTGAGTTCTTTCCTCAAGGTAAAGCCTTGAATAGCCCTACCGAAGCTAAGTTTGGAGCAGTTTCCTCGAGGCATTAGTTTCAGGTCTGTTTTCTTTTAAGGTTAGTAAGCTTTTCAAGAAAGCGAGGACCTCTCCTGGGCACCCTATTCCCTGCAAGAACACCGAGTACAGGCAGACTCCGCTGGGCTGCTAAGAAACATCCAGGCCTGGAAACCATTCCCAGTCACTCTGTGTATTTTGAGTGTAGGGCAACACACTGCACTCTTCCTTGGGAGAGCCAGATTTCCTCAACTCTCCAACAGCTCCAGGAAATTTGTTCTCTCACGTCCTACATGTCATGCAAATCTGCTTCATTGCCCTAGGCTGAGCGGCACTGAGAAACCAAAACTGCTTCGCATTCCTTCTACAAAGTCATACCTTAAGACCCCATCCTTACAGGAGAAAGTCGGCTTGCCTTCCTGCTGTAAACAAAGCACAGTTCTTCCTCTTACACTACAGGGTTTTAGAAGAAGCCCAGCGCGACAGCATACCTAGAGCGCTCCTTGGGGGAGGCGGTTGGCTACACGCAGAACTCCGTGCCAAATAAACTTTATTCAAGGAAGGGAGCAGTTTGTAGCCAGAGTGTATATTTACTTGGTAGAAATCACAAGGAGGTAGGCTGCGTGTTCGCTGGAAACGGGGACCTGATGGCACAAGCCTTGCTTTCCCATTTTGAATGCTCCATTCATGCTGCCTTGAAGCTACCTAAATAACAGTTTTAGGACGTGTCTCTAGTCACTGTAGGCAGGGCTCAGGGAAGGGAACGAGTGTTCTCTACATCAACAGGTTGCTTTCGTAGCCTGAGTGGGAGCCTCTCCTGAGACGGTGTAGAGCTAAAAGGAAACTTGACGTGAGTCCTTTCCTCAAGGTAAAGCCTTGAAGAGCTCTGCCGAAGCTAAGTTTGGAGCAGTTTCATTGAGGCATTAGTTTCAGGTCTGTTTTCTTTTAATGTTAGTAAGCTTTTCAAGACAGTGAGGACCTCACGTGGGCACCCTATTCCCTGCAAGAACACCGAGTACCGGCAGGCTCCACTGGGCTGCTAAGAAACATCCAGGCCTGGAAACCATTCCCAGTCACTCTGTGTATTTTGAGTGTAGGGCAACACACTGCACTCTTCCTTGGGAGAGCCAGATTTCCTCAGCTCTCCAACAGCTCCAGGAAATTTGTTCTCTCACGTCCTACATGTCATGCAAATCTGCTTCATTGCCCTAGGCTGAGCGGCACTGAGAAACCAAAACTGCTTCGCATTCCTTCTACAAAGTCATACCTTAAGACCCCATCCTTACAGGAGAAAGTCGGCTTGCCTTCCTGCTGTAAACAAAGCACAGTTCTTCCTCTTACACTACAGGGTTTTAGAAGAAGCCCAGCGCGACAGCATACCTAGAGCGCTCCTTGGGGGAGGCGGTTGGCTACACGCAGAACTCCGTGCCAAATAAACTTTATTCAAGGAAGGGACCAGTTTGTAGCCAGAGTGTATATTTACTTGGTAGAAATCACAAGGAGGTAGGCTGCGTGTTCGCTGGAAACGGGGACCTGAATGCACAAGCCTTGCTTTCCCATTTTGAATGCTCCATTCATGCTGACTTGAAGCTACCTAAATAACAGTTTTAGGACGTGTCTCTAGTCACTGTAGGCAGGGCTCAGGGAAGGGAACGAGTGTTCTCTACATCAACAGGTTGCTTTCGTAGCCTGAGTGGGAGCCTCTCCTGAGACGCTGTAGAGCTAAAAGGAAACTTGACGTGAGTCCTTTCCTCAAGGTAAAGCCTTGAAGAGCTCTGCCGAAGCTAAGTTTGGAGCAGTTTCCTTGAGGCATTAGTTTCAGGTCTGTTTTCTTTTAATGTTAGTAAGCTTTTCAAGACAGTGAGGACCTCACGTGGGCACCCTATTCCCTGCAAGAACACCGAGTACCGGCAGGATCCACTCGGCTGCTAAGAAACATCCAGGCCTGGAAACCATTCCCAGTCACTCTGTGTATTTTGAGTGTAGGGCAACACACTGCACTCTTCCTTGGGAGAGCCAGATTTCCTCAGCTCTCCAACAGCTCCAGGAAATTTGTTCTCTCACGTCCTACATGTCATGCAAATCTGCTTCATTGCCCTAGGCTGAGCGGCACTGAGAAACCAAAACTGCTTCGCATTCCTTCTACAAAGTCATACCTTAAGACCCCATCCTTACAGGAGAAAGTCGGCTTGCCTTCCTGCTGTAAACAAAGCACAGTTCTTCCTCTTACACTACAGGGTTTTAGAAGAAGCCCAGCGCGACAGCATACCTAGAGCACTCCTTGGGGGAGGCGGTTGGCTACACGCAGAACTCCGTGCCAAATAAACTTTATTCAAGGAAGGGAGCAGTTTGTAGCCAGAGTGTATATTTACTTGGTAGAAATCACAAGGAGGTAGGCTGCGTGTTCGCTGGAAACGGGGACCTGATGGCACAAGCCTTGCTTTCCCATTTTGAATGCTCCATTCATGCTGCCTTGAAGCTACCTAAATAACAGTTTTAGGACGTGTCTCTAGTCACTGTAGGCAGGGCTCAGGGAAGGGAACGAGTGTTCTCTACATCAACAGGTTGCTTTCGTAGCCTGAGTGGGAGCCTCTCCTGAGACGCTGTAGAGCTAAAAGGAAACTTGACGTGAGTCCTTTCCTCAAGGTAAAGCCTTGAAGAGCTCTGCCGAAGCTAAGTTTGGAGCAGTTTCCTTGAGGCATTAGTTTCAGGTCTGTTTTCTTTTAATGTTAGTAAGCTTTTCAAGACAGTGAGGACCTCACGTGGGCACCCTATTCCCTGCAAGAACACCGAGTACCGGCAGGATCCACTGGGCTGCTAAGGAACATCCAGGCCCGGAAACCTTTCCCAGTCACTCTGTGTATTTTGAGTGTAGGGCAACACACTGCACTCTTCCTTGGGAGAGCTAGATTTCCTCATCCCTCTTTTGGCTCCAGGAAATGTGTTCTCTCATATCCTCCACGTCATGCAAATCTGTCTCTTTGCCCTAGGCTGAAGGGCACTGAGAAACCAAAACTGCTTCGCATTCCTTGCACAAAGTCATAGCTTAGGACCCCATCCTTACAGGAGAAAGTCGGCTTGCGTTCCTGCTGTAACCAAAGCACAGTTCTTCCTCTTACTCGCCAGGGTTTTAGAAGAAGCTAAGCGCGATAGCATACCTAGAGCGCTCCTTGGGGGAGGCGGTTGGCTACACGCAGAACTCCGTGCCAAATAAACTTTATTCAAGGAAGGGACCAGTGCGTAGCTTCAGGGTACATTTACTTGGTAGAAATCACAAGGAGGTAGGCTGCATGTTCGCTGGAAACGGGGACCCGATGGCACAAGCCTTGCTTTCCCATTTTGAATGCTCCATTCATGCTGCCTTGAAGCTACCTAAATAACAGTTTTAGGACGGGTCTCTAGTCACTGTAGGCAGGGCTCTGGGAAGGGAACGAGTGTTCTCTCCCTCAACAGGGTGCTTCCTTAGCCTGGGTGGGAGCCTCTCCTGAGACGCTCTAGAGCTAAAAGGAAACTTGACGTGAGTCCTTTCCTCAAGGTAAAGCCTTGAAGAGCCCTGCAGAAGCTAAGTTTGGAGCAGTTTCCTTGAGGCATTAGTTTCAGGTCTGTTTTCTTTTAAGGTTAGTAAGCATTTCAAGTCATCGAGGACCTCGCGTGGGCACCCTATTCCCTTCAAGAACACCGAGTACCGGCAGGCTCCACTGGGCTGCTAAGAAACATCCAGGCCTGGAAACCATTCCCAGTCACTCTGTGTATTTTGAGTGTAGGGCAACACACTGCACTCTTCCTTGGGAGAGCCAGATTTCCTCAGCTCTCCAACAGCTCCAGGAAATTTGTTCTCTCACGTCCTACATGTCATGCAAATTTGCCTCATTGCCCTAGGCTGAGCGGCACTGAGAAACCAAAACTGCTTCGCATTCCTTCTACAAAGTCATACCTTAAGACCCCATTCTTACAGGAGAAAGTCGGCTTGCCTTCCTGCTGTAAACAGAGCACAGTTCTTCCTCTTACACTACAGGGTTTTAGAAGAAGCCCAGCGCGATAGCATACCTAGAGCGCTCCTTGGGGGAGGCGGTTGGCTACACGCAGAACTCCGTGCCAAATAAACTTTATTCAAGGAACGGAGCAGTTTGTAGCCAGAGTGTATATTTACTTGGTAGAAATCACAAGGAGGTAGGCTGCGTGTTCGCTGGAAACGGGGACCTGATGGCACAAGCCTTGCTTTCCCATTTTGAATGCTCCATTCATGCTGCCTTGAAGCTACCTAAATAACAGTTTTAGGACGGGTCTCTAGTCACTGTAGGCAGGGCTCTGGGAAGGGAACGAGTGTTCTCTACATCAACAGGTTGCTTTCGTAGCCTGAGTGGGAGCCTCTCCTGACACGCTGTAGAGCTAAAAGGAAACTTGACGTGAGTCCTTTCCTCAAGGTAAAGCCTTGAATAGCCCTACCGAAGCTAAGTTTGGAGCAGTTTCCTTGAGGCATTAGTTTCAGGTCTGTTTTCTTTTAAGGTTAGTAAGCTTTTCAAGACAGCGAGGACCTCGCCTGGGCACCCTATTCCCTGCCAAAACACCGAATACAGGCAGGCTCCACTGGGCTGCTAAGAAACATCCAGGCCCGGAAACCTTTCCCAGTCACTCTGTGTATTTTGAGTGTAGGGCAACACACTGCACTCTTCCTTGGGAGAGCTAGATTTCCTCAGCCCTCTTTTGGCTCCAGGAAATGAGTTCTCTCATATCCTCCACGTCATGCAAATCTGCCTCTTAGCCCTAGGCTGAAGGGCACTGAGAAACCAAAACTGCTTCGCATTCCTTGCACAAAGTCATAGCTTAGGACCCCATCCTTACAGGAGAAAGTTGGCTTGCGTTCCTGCTGTAACCAAAGCACAGTTCTTCCTCTTACACGGCAGGGTTTTAGAAGAAGCTAAGTGCGATAGCATACCTAGAGCGCTCCTTGGGGGAGGCGGTTGGCTACACGCAGAACTCCGTTGCAAATAAACTTTATTCAAGGAAGGGACCAGTGGGTAGCTTGAGGGTCCATTTACTTGGTAGAAATCACAAGGAGATAGGCTGCATGTTCGCTGGAAACGGGGACCTGATGGCACAGGCCTTGCTTTCCCATTTTGAATGCTCCATTCATGCTGCCTTGAAGCTACCTAAATAACAGTTTTAGGACGGGTCTCTAGTCACTGTAGGCAGGGCTCTGGGAAGGGAACGAGTGTTCTCTATATCAACAGGCTGCTTTTATAGCCTGGGTGGGAGCTTTTCCTGAGAAGCTCTAGAGCTAAAAGGAAACATGACGTGAGTCCTTTCCTCAAGGTAAAGCCTTGAATAGCCCTACCGAAGCTAAGTTTGGAGCAGTTTCCTTGAGGCATTAGTTTCAGGTCTGTTTTCTTTTAAGGTTAGTAAGCTTTTCAAGACAGCGAGGACCTCGCCTGGGCATCCTATTCCCTGCCAAAACACCGAGTACAGGCAGGCTCCACTGGGCTGCTAAGAAACATCCAGGCCCGGAAACCTTTCCCAGTCACTCTGTGTATTTTGAGTGTAGGGCAACACACTGCACTCTTCCTTGGGAGAGCTAGATTTCCTCAGCCCTCTTATGGCTCCAGGGAATGTGTTCTCTCATGTCCTCCACGTCATGCAAATCTGCCTCATTGCCCTAGGCTGAAGGGCACTGAGAAACCAAAACTGCTTCGCATTCCTTCTACAAAGTAATATCTTAAGACCCCATCCTTACAGGAGAAAGTCTGCTTGCGTTCCAGCTGTAACCAAAGCACAGTTCTTCCTCTTACACTACAGGGTTTTAGAAGAAAACCAGCGCGATAGCATACCTAGAGCGCTCCCTGGGGGAGGCGGTTGGCTACACGCAGAACTCCATGCCAAATAAACTTTATTCAAGGAAGGGACCAGTTTGTAGCCAGAGTGTATATTTACTTGGTAGAAATCACAAGGAGGTAGGCTGCGTGTTCGCTGGAAACGGGGCCTGATGGCACAAGCCTTGCTTTCCCATTTTGAATGCTCCATTCATGCTGCCTTGAAGTTACCTAAATAACAGTTTTAGGACGGGTCTCTAGTCACTGTAGGCAGGGGTCTGGGAAGGGAACGAGTGTTCTCTACATCAACAGGGTGCTTTTATAGCCTGGGTGGGAGCTTCTCCTGAGAAGCTCTAGAGCTAAAAGGAAACATGACGTGAGTTCTTTCCTCAAGGTAAAGCCTTGAATAGCCCTACCGAAGCTAAGTTTGGAGCAGTTTCCTTGAGGCATTAGTTTCAGGTCTGTTTTCTTTTAAGGTTAGTAAGCTTTTCAAGAAAGCGAGGACCTCTCCTGGGCACCCTATTCCCTGCAAGAACACCGAGTACAGGCAGGCTCCGCTGGGCTGCTAAGAAACATCCAGGCCTGGAAACCATTCCCAGTCACTCTGTGTATTTTGAGTGTAGGGCAACACACTGCACTCTTCCTTGGGAGAGCCAGATTTCCTCAACTCTCCAACAGCTCCAGGAAATTTGTTCTCTCACGTCCTACGTGTCATGCAAATCTGCTTCATTGCCCTAGGCTGAGCGGCACTGAGAAACCAAAACTGCTTCGCATTCCTTCTACAAAGTCATACCTTAAGACCCCATCCTTACAGGAGAAAGTCGGCTTGCCTTCCTGCTGTAAACAAAGCACAGTTCTTCCTCTTACACTACAGGGTTTTAGAAGAAGCCCAGCGCGACAGCATACCTAGAGCGCTCCTTGGGGGAGGCGGTTGGCTACACGCAGAACTCCGTGCCAAATAAACTTTATTCAAGGAAGGGAGCAGTTTGTAGCCAGAGTGTATATTTACTTGGTAGAAATCACAAGGAGGTAGGCTGCGTGTTCGCTGGAAACGGGGACCTGATGGCACAAGCCTTGCTTTCCCATTTTGAATGCTCCATTCATGCTGCCTTGAAGCTACCTAAATAACAGTTTTAGGACGTGTCTCTAGTCACTGTAGGCAGGGCTCAGGGAAGGGAACGAGTGTTCTCTACATCAACAGGTTGCTTTCGTAGCCTGAGTGGGAGCCTCTCCTGAGACGCTGTAGAGCTAAAAGGAAACTTGACGTGAGTCCTTTCCTCAAGGTAAAGCCTTGAAGAGCTCTGCCGAAGCTAAGTTTGGAGCAGTTTCCTTGAGGCATTAGTTTCAGGTCTGTTTTCTTTTAATGTTAGTAAGCTTTTCAAGACAGTGAGGACCTCACGTGGGCACCCTATTCCCTGCAAGAACACCGAGTACCGGCAGGCTCCACTGGGCTGCTAAGAAACATCCAGGCCTGGAAACCATTCCCAGTCACTCTGTGTATTTTGAGTGTAGGGCAACACACTGCACTCTTCCTTGGGAGAGCCAGACTTCCTCAGCTCTCCAACAGCTCCAGGAAATTTGTTCTCTCACGTCCTACATGTCATGCAAATCTGCTTCATTGCCCTAGGCTGAGCGGCACTGAGAAACCAAAACTGCTTCGCATTCCTTCTACAAAGTCATACCTTAAGACCCCATCCTTACAGGAGAAAGTCGGCTTGCCTTCCTGCTGTAAACAAAGCACAGTTCTTCCTCTTACACTACAGGGTTTTAGAAGAAGCCCAGCGCGACAGCATACCTAGAGCACTCCTTGGGGGAGGCGGTTGGCTACACGCAGAACTCCGTGCCAAATAAACTTTATTCAAGGAAGGGAGCAGTTTGTAGCCAGAGTGTATATTTACTTGGTAGAAATCACAAGGAGGTAGGCTGCGTGTTCGCTGGAAACGGGGACCTGATGGCACAAGCCTTGCTTTCCCATTTTGAATGCTCCATTCATGCTGCCTTGAAGCTACCTAAATAACAGTTTTAGGACGTGTCTCTAGTCACTGTAGGCAGGGCTCAGGGAAGGGAACGAGTGTTCTCTACATCAACAGGTTGCTTTCGTAGCCTGAGTGGGAGCCTCTCCTGAGACGCTGTAGAGCTAAAAGGAAACTTGACGTGAGTCCTTTCCTCAAGGTAAAGCCTTGAAGAGCTCTGCCGAAGCTAAGTTTGGAGCAGTTTCATTGAGGCATTAGTTTCAGGTCTGTTTTCTTTTAATGTTAGTAAGCTTTTCAAGACAGTGAGGACCTCACGTGGGCACCCTATTCCCTGCAAGAACACCGAGTACCGGCAGGATCCACTGGGCTGCTAAGGAACATCCAGGCCCGGAAACCTTTCCCAGTCACTCTGTGTATTTTGAGTGTAGGGCAACACACTGCACTCTTCCTTGGGAGAGCTAGATTTCCTCATCCCTCTTTTGGCTCCAGGAAATGTGTTCTCTCATATCCTCCACGTCATGCAAATCTGTCTCTTTGCCCTAGGCTGAAGGGCACTGAGAAACCAAAACTGCTTCGCATTCCTTGCACAAAGTCATAGCTTAGGACCCCATCCTTACAGGAGAAAGTCGGCTTGCGTTCCTGCTGTAACCAAAGCACAGTTCTTCCTCTTACTCGCCAGGGTTTTAGAAGAAGCTAAGCGCGATAGCATACCTAGAGCGCTCCTTGGGGGAGGCGGTTGGCTACACGCAGAACTCCGTGCCAAATAAACTTTATTCAAGGAAGGGACCAGTGCGTAGCTTCAGGGTACATTTACTTGGTAGAAATCACAAGGAGGTAGGCTGCATGTTCGCTGGAAACGGGGACCCGATGGCACAATCCTTGCTTTCCCATTTTGAATGCTCCATTCATGCTGCCTTGAAGCTACCTAAATAACAGTTTTAGGACGGGTCTCTAGTCACTGTAGGCAGGGCTCTGGGAAGGGAACGAGTGTTCTCTCCCTCAACAGGGTGCTTCCTTAGCCTGGGTGGGAGCCTCTCCTGAGACGCTCTAGAGCTAAAAGGAAACTTGACGTGAGTCCTTTCCTCAAGGTAAAGCCTTGAAGAGCCCTGCAGAAGCTAAGTTTGGAGCAGTTTCCTTGAGGCATTAGTTTCAGGTCTGTTTTCTTTTAAGGTTAGTAAGCTTTTCAAGTCATCGAGGACCTCGCGTGGGCACCCTATTCCCTTCAAGAACACCGAGTACCGGCAGGCTCCACTGGGCTGCTAAGAAACATCCAGGCCTGGAAACCATTCCCAGTCACTCTGTGTATTTTGAGTGTAGGGCAACACACTGCACTCTTCCTTGGGAGAGCCAGATTTCCTCAGCTCTCCAACAGCTCCAGGAAATTTGTTCTCTCACGTCCTACATGTCATGCAAATTTGCCTCATTGCCCTAGGCTGAGCGGCACTGAGAAACCAAAACTGCTTCGCATTCCTTCTACAAAGTCATACCTTAAGACCCCATTCTTACAGGAGAAAGTCGGCTTGCCTTCCTGCTGTAAACAGAGCACAGTTCTTCCTCTTACACTACAGGGTTTTAGAAGAAGCCCAGCGCGATAGCATACCTAGAGCGCTCCTTGGGGGAGGCGGTTGGCTACACGCAGAACTCCGTGCCAAATAAACTTTATTCAAGGAACGGAGCAGTTTGTAGCCAGAGTGTATATTTACTTGGTAGAAATCACAAGGAGGTAGGCTGCGTGTTCGCTGGAAACGGGGACCTGATGGCACAAGCCTTGCTTTCCCATTTTGAATGCTCCATTCATGCTGCCTTGAAGCTACCTAAATAACAGTTTTAGGACGGGTCTCTAGTCACTGTAGGCAGGGCTCTGGGAAGGGAACGAGTGTTCTCTACATCAACAGGTTGCTTTCGTAGCCTGAGTGGGAGCCTCTCCTGACACGCTGTAGAGCTAAAAGGAAACTTGACGTGAGTCCTTTCCTCAAGGTAAAGCCTTGAATAGCCCTACCGAAGCTAAGTTTGGAGCAGTTTCCTTGAGGCATTAGTTTCAGGTCTGTTTTCTTTTAAGGTTAGTAAGCTTTTCAAGACAGCGAGGACCTCGCCTGGGCACCCTATTCCCTGCCAAAACACCGAATACAGGCAGGCTCCACTGGGCTGCTAAGAAACATCCAGGCCCGGAAACCTTTCCCAGTCACTCTGTGTATTTTGAGTGTAGGGCAACACACTGCACTCTTCCTTGGGAGAGCTAGATTTCCTCAGCCCTCTTTTGGCTCCAGGAAATGAGTTCTCTCATATCCTCCACGTCATGCAAATCTGCCTCTTAGCCCTAGGCTGAAGGGCACTGAGAAACCAAAACTGCTTCGCATTCCTTGCACAAAATCATAGCTTAGGACCCCATCCTTACAGGAGAAAGTCGGCTTGCGTTCCTGCTGTAACCAAAGCACAGTTCTTCCTCTTACACGGCAGGGTTTTAGAAGAAGCTAAGTGCGATAGCATACCTAGAGCGCTCCTTGGGGGAGGCGGTTGGCTACACGCAGAACTCCGTTGCAAATAAACTTTATTCAAGGAAGGGACCAGTGGGTAGCTTGAGGGTCCATTTACTTGGTAGAAATCACAAGGAGATAGGCTGCATGTTCGCTGGAAACGGGGACCTGATGGCACAGGCCTTGCTTTCCCATTTTGAATGCTCCATTCATGCTGCCTTGAAGCTACCTAAATAACAGTTTTAGGACGGGTCTCTAGTCACTGTAGGCAGGGCTCTGGGAAGGGAACGAGTGTTCTCTATATCAACAGGCTGCTTTTATAGCCTGGGTGGGAGCTTTTCCTGAGAAGCTCTAGAGCTAAAAGGAAACATGACGTGAGTCCTTTCCTCAAGGTAAAGCCTTGAATAGCCCTACCGAAGCTAAGTTTGGAGCAGTTTCCTTGAGGCATTAGTTTCAGGTCTGTTTTCTTTTAAGGTTAGTAAGCTTTTCAAGACAGCGAGGACCTCGCCTGGGCATCCTATTCCCTGCCAAAACACCGAGTACAGGCAGGCTCCACTGGGCTGCTAAGAAACATCCAGGCCCGGAAACCTTTCCCAGTCACTCTGTGTATTTTGAGTGTAGGGCAACACACTGCACTCTTCCTTGGGAGAGCTAGATTTCCTCAGCCCTCTTATGGCTCCAGGGAATGTGTTCTCTCATGTCCTCCACGTCATGCAAATCTGCCTCATTGCCCTAGGCTGAAGGGCACTGAGAAACCAAAACTGCTTCGCATTCCTTCTACAAAGTAATATCTTAAGACCCCATCCTTACAGGAGAAAGTCTGCTTGCGTTCCAGCTGTAACCAAAGCACAATTCTTCCTCTTACACTACAGGGTTTTAGAAGAAAACCAGCGCGATAGCATACCTAGAGCGCTCCCTGGGGGAGGCGGTTGGCTACACGCAGAACTCCATGCCAAATAAACTTTATTCAAGGAAGGGACCAGTTTGTAGCCAGAGTGTATATTTACTTGGTAGAAATCACAAGGAGGTAGGCTGCGTGTTCGCTGGAAACGGGGCCTGATGGCACAAGCCTTGCTTTCCCATTTTGAATGCTCCATTCATGCTGCCTTGAAGTTACCTAAATAACAGTTTTAGGACGGGTCTCTAGTCACTGTAGGCAGGGGTCTGGGAAGGGAACGAGTGTTCTCTACATCAACAGGGTGCTTTTATAGCCTGGGTGGGAGATTCTCCTGAGAAGCTCTAGAGCTAAAAGGAAACATGACGTGAGTTCTTTCCTCAAGGTAAAGCCTTGAATAGCCCTACCGAAGCTAAGTTTGGAGCAGTTTCCTCGAGGCATTAGTTTCAGGTCTGTTTTCTTTTAAGGTTAGTAAGCTTTTCAAGAAAGCGAGGACCTCTCCTGGGCACCCTATTCCCTGCAAGAACACCGAGTACAGGCAGACTCCGCTGGGCTGCTAAGAAACATCCAGGCCTGGAAACCATTCCCAGTCACTCTGTGTATTTTGAGTGTAGGGCAACACACTGCACTCTTCCTTGGGAGAGCCAGATTTCCTCAACTCTCCAACAGCTCCAGGAAATTTGTTCTCTCACGTCCTACATGTCATGCAAATCTGCTTCATTGCCCTAGGCTGAGCGGCACTGAGAAACCAAAACTGCTTCGCATTCCTTCTACAAAGTCATACCTTAAGACCCCATCCTTACAGGAGAAAGTCGGCTTGCCTTCCTGCTGTAAACAAAGCACAGTTCTTCCTCTTACACTACAGGGTTTTAGAAGAAGCCCAGCGCGACAGCATACCTAGAGCGCTCCTTGGGGGAGGCGGTTGGCTACACGCAGAACTCCGTGCCAAATAAACTTTATTCAAGGAAGGGAGCAGTTTGTAGCCAGAGTGTATATTTACTTGGTAGAAATCACAAGGAGGTAGGCTGCGTGTTCGCTGGAAACGGGGACCTGATGGCACAAGCCTTGCTTTCCCATTTTGAATGCTCCATTCATGCTGCCTTGAAGCTACCTAAATAACAGTTTTAGGACGTGTCTCTAGTCACTGTAGGCAGGGCTCAGGGAAGGGAACGAGTGTTCTCTACATCAACAGGTTGCTTTCGTAGCCTGAGTGGGAGCCTCTCCTGAGACGGTGTAGAGCTAAAAGGAAACTTGACGTGAGTCCTTTCCTCAAGGTAAAGCCTTGAAGAGCTCTGCCGAAGCTAAGTTTGGAGCAGTTTCATTGAGGCATTAGTTTCAGGTCTGTTTTCTTTTAATGTTAGTAAGCTTTTCAAGACAGTGAGGACCTCACGTGGGCACCCTATTCCCTGCAAGAACACCGAGTACCGGCAGGCTCCACTGGGCTGCTAAGAAACATCCAGGCCTGGAAACCATTCCCAGTCACTCTGTGTATTTTGAGTGTAGGGCAACACACTGCACTCTTCCTTGGGAGAGCCAGATTTCCTCAGCTCTCCAACAGCTCCAGGAAATTTGTTCTCTCACGTCCTACATGTCATGCAAATCTGCTTCATTGCCCTAGGCTGAGCGGCACTGAGAAACCAAAACTGCTTCGCATTCCTTCTACAAAGTCATACCTTAAGACCCCATCCTTACAGGAGAAAGTCGGCTTGCCTTCCTGCTGTAAACAAAGCACAGTTCTTCCTCTTACACTACAGGGTTTTAGAAGAAGCCCAGCGCGACAGCATACCTAGAGCGCTCCTTGGGGGAGGCGGTTGGCTACACGCAGAACTCCGTGCCAAATAAACTTTATTCAAGGAAGGGAGCAGTTTGTAGCCAGAGTGTATATTTACTTGGTAGAAATCACAAGGAGGTAGGCTGCGTGTTCGCTGGAAACGGGGACCTGAATGCACAAGCCTTGCTTTCCCATTTTGAATGCTCCATTCATGCTGACTTGAAGCTACCTAAATAACAGTTTTAGGACGTGTCTCTAGTCACTGTAGGCAGGGCTCAGGGAAGGGAACGAGTGTTCTCTACATCAACAGGTTGCTTTCGTAGCCTGAGTGGGAGCCTCTCCTGAGACGCTGTAGAGCTAAAAGGAAACTTGACGTGAGTCCTTTCCTCAAGGTAAAGCCTTGAAGAGCTCTGCCGAAGCTAAGTTTGGAGCAGTTTCCTTGAGGCATTAGTTTCAGGTCTGTTTTCTTTTAATGTTAGTAAGCTTTTCAAGACAGTGAGGACCTCACGTGGGCACCCTATTCCCTGCAAGAACACCGAGTACCGGCAGGATCCACTCGGCTGCTAAGAAACATCCAGGCCTGGAAACCATTCCCAGTCACTCTGTGTATTTTGAGTGTAGGGCAACACACTGCACTCTTCCTTGGGAGAGCCAGATTTCCTCAGCTCTCCAACAGCTCCAGGAAATTTGTTCTCTCACGTCCTACATGTCATGCAAATCTGCTTCATTGCCCTAGGCTGAGCGGCACTGAGAAACCAAAACTGCTTCGCATTCCTTCTACAAAGTCATACCTTAAGACCCCATCCTTACAGGAGAAAGTCGGCTTGCCTTCCTGCTGTAAACAAAGCACAGTTCTTCCTCTTACACTACAGGGTTTTAGAAGAAGCCCAGCGCGACAGCATACCTAGAGCACTCCTTGGGGGAGGCGGTTGGCTACACGCAGAACTCCGTGCCAAATAAACTTTATTCAAGGAAGGGAGCAGTTTGTAGCCAGAGTGTATATTTACTTGGTAGAAATCACAAGGAGGTAGGCTGCGTGTTCGCTGGAAACGGGGACCTGATGGCACAAGCCTTGCTTTCCCATTTTGAATGCTCCATTCATGCTGCCTTGAAGCTACCTAAATAACAGTTTTAGGACGTGTCTCTAGTCACTGTAGGCAGGGCTCAGGGAAGGGAACGAGTGTTCTCTACATCAACAGGTTGCTTTCGTAGCCTGAGTGGGAGCCTCTCCTGAGACGCTGTAGAGCTAAAAGGAAACTTGACGTGAGTCCTTTCCTCAAGGTAAAGCCTTGAAGAGCTCTGCCGAAGCTAAGTTTGGAGCAGTTTCCTTGAGGCATTAGTTTCAGGTCTGTTTTCTTTTAATGTTAGTAAGCTTTTCAAGACAGTGAGGACCTCACGTGGGCACCCTATTCCCTGCAAGAACACCGAGTACCGGCAGGATCCACTGGGCTGCTAAGGAACATCCAGGCCCGGAAACCTTTCCCAGTCACTCTGTGTATTTTGAGTGTAGGGCAACACACTGCACTCTTCCTTGGGAGAGCTAGATTTCCTCATCCCTCTTTTGGCTCCAGGAAATGTGTTCTCTCATATCCTCCACGTCATGCAAATCTGTCTCTTTGCCCTAGGCTGAAGGGCACTGAGAAACCAAAACTGCTTCGCATTCCTTGCACAAAGTCATAGCTTAGGACCCCATCCTTACAGGAGAAAGTCGGCTTGCGTTCCTGCTGTAACCAAAGCACAGTTCTTCCTCTTACTCGCCAGGGTTTTAGAAGAAGCTAAGCGCGATAGCATACCTAGAGCGCTCCTTGGGGGAGGCGGTTGGCTACACGCAGAACTCCGTGCCAAATAAACTTTATTCAAGGAAGGGACCAGTGCGTAGCTTCAGGGTACATTTACTTGGTAGAAATCACAAGGAGGTAGGCTGCATGTTCGCTGGAAACGGGGACCCGATGGCACAAGCCTTGCTTTCCCATTTTGAATGCTCCATTCATGCTGCCTTGAAGCTACCTAAATAACAGTTTTAGGACGGGTCTCTAGTCACTGTAGGCAGGGCTCTGGGAAGGGAACGAGTGTTCTCTCCCTCAACAGGGTGCTTCCTTAGCCTGGGTGGGAGCCTCTCCTGAGACGCTCTAGAGCTAAAAGGAAACTTGACGTGAGTCCTTTCCTCAAGGTAAAGCCTTGAAGAGCCCTGCAGAAGCTAAGTTTGGAGCAGTTTCCTTGAGGCATTAGTTTCAGGTCTGTTTTCTTTTAAGGTTAGTAAGCATTTCAAGTCATCGAGGACCTCGCGTGGGCACCCTATTCCCTTCAAGAACACCGAGTACCGGCAGGCTCCACTGGGCTGCTAAGAAACATCCAGGCCTGGAAACCATTCCCAGTCACTCTGTGTATTTTGAGTGTAGGGCAACACACTGCACTCTTCCTTGGGAGAGCCAGATTTCCTCAGCTCTCCAACAGCTCCAGGAAATTTGTTCTCTCACGTCCTACATGTCATGCAAATTTGCCTCATTGCCCTAGGCTGAGCGGCACTGAGAAACCAAAACTGCTTCGCATTCCTTCTACAAAGTCATACCTTAAGACCCCATTCTTACAGGAGAAAGTCGGCTTGCCTTCCTGCTGTAAACAGAGCACAGTTCTTCCTCTTACACTACAGGGTTTTAGAAGAAGCCCAGCGCGATAGCATACCTAGAGCGCTCCTTGGGGGAGGCGGTTGGCTACACGCAGAACTCCGTGCCAAATAAACTTTATTCAAGGAACGGAGCAGTTTGTAGCCAGAGTGTATATTTACTTGGTAGAAATCACAAGGAGGTAGGCTGCGTGTTCGCTGGAAACGGGGACCTGATGGCACAAGCCTTGCTTTCCCATTTTGAATGCTCCATTCATGCTGCCTTGAAGCTACCTAAATAACAGTTTTAGGACGGGTCTCTAGTCACTGTAGGCAGGGCTCTGGGAAGGGAACGAGTGTTCTCTACATCAACAGGTTGCTTTCGTAGCCTGAGTGGGAGCCTCTCCTGACACGCTGTAGAGCTAAAAGGAAACTTGACGTGAGTCCTTTCCTCAAGGTAAAGCCTTGAATAGCCCTACCGAAGCTAAGTTTGGAGCAGTTTCCTTGAGGCATTAGTTTCAGGTCTGTTTTCTTTTAAGGTTAGTAAGCTTTTCAAGACAGCGAGGACCTCGCCTGGGCACCCTATTCCCTGCCAAAACACCGAATACAGGCAGGCTCCACTGGGCTGCTAAGAAACATCCAGGCCCGGAAACCTTTCCCAGTCACTCTGTGTATTTTGAGTGTAGGGCAACACACTGCACTCTTCCTTGGGAGAGCTAGATTTCCTCAGCCCTCTTTTGGCTCCAGGAAATGAGTTCTCTCATATCCTCCACGTCATGCAAATCTGCCTCTTAGCCCTAGGCTGAAGGGCACTGAGAAACCAAAACTGCTTCGCATTCCTTGCACAAAGTCATAGCTTAGGACCCCATCCTTACAGGAGAAAGTTGGCTTGCGTTCCTGCTGTAACCAAAGCACAGTTCTTCCTCTTACACGGCAGGGTTTTAGAAGAAGCTAAGTGCGATAGCATACCTAGAGCGCTCCTTGGGGGAGGCGGTTGGCTACACGCAGAACTCCGTTGCAAATAAACTTTATTCAAGGAAGGGACCAGTGGGTAGCTTGAGGGTCCATTTACTTGGTAGAAATCACAAGGAGATAGGCTGCATGTTCGCTGGAAACGGGGACCTGATGGCACAGGCCTTGCTTTCCCATTTTGAATGCTCCATTCATGCTGCCTTGAAGCTACCTAAATAACAGTTTTAGGACGGGTCTCTAGTCACTGTAGGCAGGGCTCTGGGAAGGGAACGAGTGTTCTCTATATCAACAGGCTGCTTTTATAGCCTGGGTGGGAGCTTTTCCTGAGAAGCTCTAGAGCTAAAAGGAAACATGACGTGAGTCCTTTCCTCAAGGTAAAGCCTTGAATAGCCCTACCGAAGCTAAGTTTGGAGCAGTTTCCTTGAGGCATTAGTTTCAGGTCTGTTTTCTTTTAAGGTTAGTAAGCTTTTCAAGACAGCGAGGACCTCGCCTGGGCATCCTATTCCCTGCCAAAACACCGAGTACAGGCAGGCTCCACTGGGCTGCTAAGAAACATCCAGGCCCGGAAACCTTTCCCAGTCACTCTGTGTATTTTGAGTGTAGGGCAACACACTGCACTCTTCCTTGGGAGAGCTAGATTTCCTCAGCCCTCTTATGGCTCCAGGGAATGTGTTCTCTCATGTCCTCCACGTCATGCAAATCTGCCTCATTGCCCTAGGCTGAAGGGCACTGAGAAACCAAAACTGCTTCGCATTCCTTCTACAAAGTAATATCTTAAGACCCCATCCTTACAGGAGAAAGTCTGCTTGCGTTCCAGCTGTAACCAAAGCACAGTTCTTCCTCTTACACTACAGGGTTTTAGAAGAAAACCAGCGCGATAGCATACCTAGAGCGCTCCCTGGGGGAGGCGGTTGGCTACACGCAGAACTCCATGCCAAATAAACTTTATTCAAGGAAGGGACCAGTTTGTAGCCAGAGTGTATATTTACTTGGTAGAAATCACAAGGAGGTAGGCTGCGTGTTCGCTGGAAACGGGGCCTGATGGCACAAGCCTTGCTTTCCCATTTTGAATGCTCCATTCATGCTGCCTTGAAGTTACCTAAATAACAGTTTTAGGACGGGTCTCTAGTCACTGTAGGCAGGGGTCTGGGAAGGGAACGAGTGTTCTCTACATCAACAGGGTGCTTTTATAGCCTGGGTGGGAGCTTCTCCTGAGAAGCTCTAGAGCTAAAAGGAAACATGACGTGAGTTCTTTCCTCAAGGTAAAGCCTTGAATAGCCCTACCGAAGCTAAGTTTGGAGCAGTTTCCTTGAGGCATTAGTTTCAGGTCTGTTTTCTTTTAAGGTTAGTAAGCTTTTCAAGAAAGCGAGGACCTCTCCTGGGCACCCTATTCCCTGCAAGAACACCGAGTACAGGCAGGCTCCGCTGGGCTGCTAAGAAACATCCAGGCCTGGAAACCATTCCCAGTCACTCTGTGTATTTTGAGTGTAGGGCAACACACTGCACTCTTCCTTGGGAGAGCCAGATTTCCTCAACTCTCCAACAGCTCCAGGAAATTTGTTCTCTCACGTCCTACGTGTCATGCAAATCTGCTTCATTGCCCTAGGCTGAGCGGCACTGAGAAACCAAAACTGCTTCGCATTCCTTCTACAAAGTCATACCTTAAGACCCCATCCTTACAGGAGAAAGTCGGCTTGCCTTCCTGCTGTAAACAAAGCACAGTTCTTCCTCTTACACTACAGGGTTTTAGAAGAAGCCCAGCGCGACAGCATACCTAGAGCGCTCCTTGGGGGAGGCGGTTGGCTACACGCAGAACTCCGTGCCAAATAAACTTTATTCAAGGAAGGGAGCAGTTTGTAGCCAGAGTGTATATTTACTTGGTAGAAATCACAAGGAGGTAGGCTGCGTGTTCGCTGGAAACGGGGACCTGATGGCACAAGCCTTGCTTTCCCATTTTGAATGCTCCATTCATGCTGCCTTGAAGCTACCTAAATAACAGTTTTAGGACGTGTCTCTAGTCACTGTAGGCAGGGCTCAGGGAAGGGAACGAGTGTTCTCTACATCAACAGGTTGCTTTCGTAGCCTGAGTGGGAGCCTCTCCTGAGACGCTGTAGAGCTAAAAGGAAACTTGACGTGAGTCCTTTCCTCAAGGTAAAGCCTTGAAGAGCTCTGCCGAAGCTAAGTTTGGAGCAGTTTCCTTGAGGCATTAGTTTCAGGTCTGTTTTCTTTTAATGTTAGTAAGCTTTTCAAGACAGTGAGGACCTCACGTGGGCACCCTATTCCCTGCAAGAACACCGAGTACCGGCAGGCTCCACTGGGCTGCTAAGAAACATCCAGGCCTGGAAACCATTCCCAGTCACTCTGTGTATTTTGAGTGTAGGGCAACACACTGCACTCTTCCTTGGGAGAGCCAGACTTCCTCAGCTCTCCAACAGCTCCAGGAAATTTGTTCTCTCACGTCCTACATGTCATGCAAATCTGCTTCATTGCCCTAGGCTGAGCGGCACTGAGAAACCAAAACTGCTTCGCATTCCTTCTACAAAGTCATACCTTAAGACCCCATCCTTACAGGAGAAAGTCGGCTTGCCTTCCTGCTGTAAACAAAGCACAGTTCTTCCTCTTACACTACAGGGTTTTAGAAGAAGCCCAGCGCGACAGCATACCTAGAGCACTCCTTGGGGGAGGCGGTTGGCTACACGCAGAACTCCGTGCCAAATAAACTTTATTCAAGGAAGGGAGCAGTTTGTAGCCAGAGTGTATATTTACTTGGTAGAAATCACAAGGAGGTAGGCTGCGTGTTCGCTGGAAACGGGGACCTGATGGCACAAGCCTTGCTTTCCCATTTTGAATGCTCCATTCATGCTGCCTTGAAGCTACCTAAATAACAGTTTTAGGACGTGTCTCTAGTCACTGTAGGCAGGGCTCAGGGAAGGGAACGAGTGTTCTCTACATCAACAGGTTGCTTTCGTAGCCTGAGTGGGAGCCTCTCCTGAGACGCTGTAGAGCTAAAAGGAAACTTGACGTGAGTCCTTTCCTCAAGGTAAAGCCTTGAAGAGCTCTGCCGAAGCTAAGTTTGGAGCAGTTTCATTGAGGCATTAGTTTCAGGTCTGTTTTCTTTTAATGTTAGTAAGCTTTTCAAGACAGTGAGGACCTCACGTGGGCACCCTATTCCCTGCAAGAACACCGAGTACCGGCAGGATCCACTGGGCTGCTAAGGAACATCCAGGCCCGGAAACCTTTCCCAGTCACTCTGTGTATTTTGAGTGTAGGGCAACACACTGCACTCTTCCTTGGGAGAGCTAGATTTCCTCATCCCTCTTTTGGCTCCAGGAAATGTGTTCTCTCATATCCTCCACGTCATGCAAATCTGTCTCTTTGCCCTAGGCTGAAGGGCACTGAGAAACCAAAACTGCTTCGCATTCCTTGCACAAAGTCATAGCTTAGGACCCCATCCTTACAGGAGAAAGTCGGCTTGCGTTCCTGCTGTAACCAAAGCACAGTTCTTCCTCTTACTCGCCAGGGTTTTAGAAGAAGCTAAGCGCGATAGCATACCTAGAGCGCTCCTTGGGGGAGGCGGTTGGCTACACGCAGAACTCCGTGCCAAATAAACTTTATTCAAGGAAGGGACCAGTGCGTAGCTTCAGGGTACATTTACTTGGTAGAAATCACAAGGAGGTAGGCTGCATGTTCGCTGGAAACGGGGACCCGATGGCACAATCCTTGCTTTCCCATTTTGAATGCTCCATTCATGCTGCCTTGAAGCTACCTAAATAACAGTTTTAGGACGGGTCTCTAGTCACTGTAGGCAGGGCTCTGGGAAGGGAACGAGTGTTCTCTCCCTCAACAGGGTGCTTCCTTAGCCTGGGTGGGAGCCTCTCCTGAGACGCTCTAGAGCTAAAAGGAAACTTGACGTGAGTCCTTTCCTCAAGGTAAAGCCTTGAAGAGCCCTGCAGAAGCTAAGTTTGGAGCAGTTTCCTTGAGGCATTAGTTTCAGGTCTGTTTTCTTTTAAGGTTAGTAAGCTTTTCAAGTCATCGAGGACCTCGCGTGGGCACCCTATTCCCTTCAAGAACACCGAGTACCGGCAGGCTCCACTGGGCTGCTAAGAAACATCCAGGCCTGGAAACCATTCCCAGTCACTCTGTGTATTTTGAGTGTAGGGCAACACACTGCACTCTTCCTTGGGAGAGCCAGATTTCCTCAGCTCTCCAACAGCTCCAGGAAATTTGTTCTCTCACGTCCTACATGTCATGCAAATTTGCCTCATTGCCCTAGGCTGAGCGGCACTGAGAAACCAAAACTGCTTCGCATTCCTTCTACAAAGTCATACCTTAAGACCCCATTCTTACAGGAGAAAGTCGGCTTGCCTTCCTGCTGTAAACAGAGCACAGTTCTTCCTCTTACACTACAGGGTTTTAGAAGAAGCCCAGCGCGATAGCATACCTAGAGCGCTCCTTGGGGGAGGCGGTTGGCTACACGCAGAACTCCGTGCCAAATAAACTTTATTCAAGGAACGGAGCAGTTTGTAGCCAGAGTGTATATTTACTTGGTAGAAATCACAAGGAGGTAGGCTGCGTGTTCGCTGGAAACGGGGACCTGATGGCACAAGCCTTGCTTTCCCATTTTGAATGCTCCATTCATGCTGCCTTGAAGCTACCTAAATAACAGTTTTAGGACGGGTCTCTAGTCACTGTAGGCAGGGCTCTGGGAAGGGAACGAGTGTTCTCTACATCAACAGGTTGCTTTCGTAGCCTGAGTGGGAGCCTCTCCTGACACGCTGTAGAGCTAAAAGGAAACTTGACGTGAGTCCTTTCCTCAAGGTAAAGCCTTGAATAGCCCTACCGAAGCTAAGTTTGGAGCAGTTTCCTTGAGGCATTAGTTTCAGGTCTGTTTTCTTTTAAGGTTAGTAAGCTTTTCAAGACAGCGAGGACCTCGCCTGGGCACCCTATTCCCTGCCAAAACACCGAATACAGGCAGGCTCCACTGGGCTGCTAAGAAACATCCAGGCCCGGAAACCTTTCCCAGTCACTCTGTGTATTTTGAGTGTAGGGCAACACACTGCACTCTTCCTTGGGAGAGCTAGATTTCCTCAGCCCTCTTTTGGCTCCAGGAAATGAGTTCTCTCATATCCTCCACGTCATGCAAATCTGCCTCTTAGCCCTAGGCTGAAGGGCACTGAGAAACCAAAACTGCTTCGCATTCCTTGCACAAAATCATAGCTTAGGACCCCATCCTTACAGGAGAAAGTCGGCTTGCGTTCCTGCTGTAACCAAAGCACAGTTCTTCCTCTTACACGGCAGGGTTTTAGAAGAAGCTAAGTGCGATAGCATACCTAGAGCGCTCCTTGGGGGAGGCGGTTGGCTACACGCAGAACTCCGTTGCAAATAAACTTTATTCAAGGAAGGGACCAGTGGGTAGCTTGAGGGTCCATTTACTTGGTAGAAATCACAAGGAGATAGGCTGCATGTTCGCTGGAAACGGGGACCTGATGGCACAGGCCTTGCTTTCCCATTTTGAATGCTCCATTCATGCTGCCTTGAAGCTACCTAAATAACAGTTTTAGGACGGGTCTCTAGTCACTGTAGGCAGGGCTCTGGGAAGGGAACGAGTGTTCTCTATATCAACAGGCTGCTTTTATAGCCTGGGTGGGAGCTTTTCCTGAGAAGCTCTAGAGCTAAAAGGAAACATGACGTGAGTCCTTTCCTCAAGGTAAAGCCTTGAATAGCCCTACCGAAGCTAAGTTTGGAGCAGTTTCCTTGAGGCATTAGTTTCAGGTCTGTTTTCTTTTAAGGTTAGTAAGCTTTTCAAGACAGCGAGGACCTCGCCTGGGCATCCTATTCCCTGCCAAAACACCGAGTACAGGCAGGCTCCACTGGGCTGCTAAGAAACATCCAGGCCCGGAAACCTTTCCCAGTCACTCTGTGTATTTTGAGTGTAGGGCAACACACTGCACTCTTCCTTGGGAGAGCTAGATTTCCTCAGCCCTCTTATGGCTCCAGGGAATGTGTTCTCTCATGTCCTCCACGTCATGCAAATCTGCCTCATTGCCCTAGGCTGAAGGGCACTGAGAAACCAAAACTGCTTCGCATTCCTTCTACAAAGTAATATCTTAAGACCCCATCCTTACAGGAGAAAGTCTGCTTGCGTTCCAGCTGTAACCAAAGCACAATTCTTCCTCTTACACTACAGGGTTTTAGAAGAAAACCAGCGCGATAGCATACCTAGAGCGCTCCCTGGGGGAGGCGGTTGGCTACACGCAGAACTCCATGCCAAATAAACTTTATTCAAGGAAGGGACCAGTTTGTAGCCAGAGTGTATATTTACTTGGTAGAAATCACAAGGAGGTAGGCTGCGTGTTCGCTGGAAACGGGGCCTGATGGCACAAGCCTTGCTTTCCCATTTTGAATGCTCCATTCATGCTGCCTTGAAGTTACCTAAATAACAGTTTTAGGACGGGTCTCTAGTCACTGTAGGCAGGGGTCTGGGAAGGGAACGAGTGTTCTCTACATCAACAGGGTGCTTTTATAGCCTGGGTGGGAGATTCTCCTGAGAAGCTCTAGAGCTAAAAGGAAACATGACGTGAGTTCTTTCCTCAAGGTAAAGCCTTGAATAGCCCTACCGAAGCTAAGTTTGGAGCAGTTTCCTCGAGGCATTAGTTTCAGGTCTGTTTTCTTTTAAGGTTAGTAAGCTTTTCAAGAAAGCGAGGACCTCTCCTGGGCACCCTATTCCCTGCAAGAACACCGAGTACAGGCAGACTCCGCTGGGCTGCTAAGAAACATCCAGGCCTGGAAACCATTCCCAGTCACTCTGTGTATTTTGAGTGTAGGGCAACACACTGCACTCTTCCTTGGGAGAGCCAGATTTCCTCAACTCTCCAACAGCTCCAGGAAATTTGTTCTCTCACGTCCTACATGTCATGCAAATCTGCTTCATTGCCCTAGGCTGAGCGGCACTGAGAAACCAAAACTGCTTCGCATTCCTTCTACAAAGTCATACCTTAAGACCCCATCCTTACAGGAGAAAGTCGGCTTGCCTTCCTGCTGTAAACAAAGCACAGTTCTTCCTCTTACACTACAGGGTTTTAGAAGAAGCCCAGCGCGACAGCATACCTAGAGCGCTCCTTGGGGGAGGCGGTTGGCTACACGCAGAACTCCGTGCCAAATAAACTTTATTCAAGGAAGGGAGCAGTTTGTAGCCAGAGTGTATATTTACTTGGTAGAAATCACAAGGAGGTAGGCTGCGTGTTCGCTGGAAACGGGGACCTGATGGCACAAGCCTTGCTTTCCCATTTTGAATGCTCCATTCATGCTGCCTTGAAGCTACCTAAATAACAGTTTTAGGACGTGTCTCTAGTCACTGTAGGCAGGGCTCAGGGAAGGGAACGAGTGTTCTCTACATCAACAGGTTGCTTTCGTAGCCTGAGTGGGAGCCTCTCCTGAGACGGTGTAGAGCTAAAAGGAAACTTGACGTGAGTCCTTTCCTCAAGGTAAAGCCTTGAAGAGCTCTGCCGAAGCTAAGTTTGGAGCAGTTTCATTGAGGCATTAGTTTCAGGTCTGTTTTCTTTTAATGTTAGTAAGCTTTTCAAGACAGTGAGGACCTCACGTGGGCACCCTATTCCCTGCAAGAACACCGAGTACCGGCAGGCTCCACTGGGCTGCTAAGAAACATCCAGGCCTGGAAACCATTCCCAGTCACTCTGTGTATTTTGAGTGTAGGGCAACACACTGCACTCTTCCTTGGGAGAGCCAGATTTCCTCAGCTCTCCAACAGCTCCAGGAAATTTGTTCTCTCACGTCCTACATGTCATGCAAATCTGCTTCATTGCCCTAGGCTGAGCGGCACTGAGAAACCAAAACTGCTTCGCATTCCTTCTACAAAGTCATACCTTAAGACCCCATCCTTACAGGAGAAAGTCGGCTTGCCTTCCTGCTGTAAACAAAGCACAGTTCTTCCTCTTACACTACAGGGTTTTAGAAGAAGCCCAGCGCGACAGCATACCTAGAGCGCTCCTTGGGGGAGGCGGTTGGCTACACGCAGAACTCCGTGCCAAATAAACTTTATTCAAGGAAGGGACCAGTTTGTAGCCAGAGTGTATATTTACTTGGTAGAAATCACAAGGAGGTAGGCTGCGTGTTCGCTGGAAACGGGGACCTGAATGCACAAGCCTTGCTTTCCCATTTTGAATGCTCCATTCATGCTGACTTGAAGCTACCTAAATAACAGTTTTAGGACGTGTCTCTAGTCACTGTAGGCAGGGCTCAGGGAAGGGAACGAGTGTTCTCTACATCAACAGGTTGCTTTCGTAGCCTGAGTGGGAGCCTCTCCTGAGACGCTGTAGAGCTAAAAGGAAACTTGACGTGAGTCCTTTCCTCAAGGTAAAGCCTTGAAGAGCTCTGCCGAAGCTAAGTTTGGAGCAGTTTCCTTGAGGCATTAGTTTCAGGTCTGTTTTCTTTTAATGTTAGTAAGCTTTTCAAGACAGTGAGGACCTCACGTGGGCACCCTATTCCCTGCAAGAACACCGAGTACCGGCAGGATCCACTCGGCTGCTAAGAAACATCCAGGCCTGGAAACCATTCCCAGTCACTCTGTGTATTTTGAGTGTAGGGCAACACACTGCACTCTTCCTTGGGAGAGCCAGATTTCCTCAGCTCTCCAACAGCTCCAGGAAATTTGTTCTCTCACGTCCTACATGTCATGCAAATCTGCTTCATTGCCCTAGGCTGAGCGGCACTGAGAAACCAAAACTGCTTCGCATTCCTTCTACAAAGTCATACCTTAAGACCCCATCCTTACAGGAGAAAGTCGGCTTGCCTTCCTGCTGTAAACAAAGCACAGTTCTTCCTCTTACACTACAGGGTTTTAGAAGAAGCCCAGCGCGACAGCATACCTAGAGCACTCCTTGGGGGAGGCGGTTGGCTACACGCAGAACTCCGTGCCAAATAAACTTTATTCAAGGAAGGGAGCAGTTTGTAGCCAGAGTGTATATTTACTTGGTAGAAATCACAAGGAGGTAGGCTGCGTGTTCGCTGGAAACGGGGACCTGATGGCACAAGCCTTGCTTTCCCATTTTGAATGCTCCATTCATGCTGCCTTGAAGCTACCTAAATAACAGTTTTAGGACGTGTCTCTAGTCACTGTAGGCAGGGCTCAGGGAAGGGAACGAGTGTTCTCTACATCAACAGGTTGCTTTCGTAGCCTGAGTGGGAGCCTCTCCTGAGACGCTGTAGAGCTAAAAGGAAACTTGACGTGAGTCCTTTCCTCAAGGTAAAGCCTTGAAGAGCTCTGCCGAAGCTAAGTTTGGAGCAGTTTCCTTGAGGCATTAGTTTCAGGTCTGTTTTCTTTTAATGTTAGTAAGCTTTTCAAGACAGTGAGGACCTCACGTGGGCACCCTATTCCCTGCAAGAACACCGAGTACCGGCAGGATCCACTGGGCTGCTAAGGAACATCCAGGCCCGGAAACCTTTCCCAGTCACTCTGTGTATTTTGAGTGTAGGGCAACACACTGCACTCTTCCTTGGGAGAGCTAGATTTCCTCATCCCTCTTTTGGCTCCAGGAAATGTGTTCTCTCATATCCTCCACGTCATGCAAATCTGTCTCTTTGCCCTAGGCTGAAGGGCACTGAGAAACCAAAACTGCTTCGCATTCCTTGCACAAAGTCATAGCTTAGGACCCCATCCTTACAGGAGAAAGTCGGCTTGCGTTCCTGCTGTAACCAAAGCACAGTTCTTCCTCTTACTCGCCAGGGTTTTAGAAGAAGCTAAGCGCGATAGCATACCTAGAGCGCTCCTTGGGGGAGGCGGTTGGCTACACGCAGAACTCCGTGCCAAATAAACTTTATTCAAGGAAGGGACCAGTGCGTAGCTTCAGGGTACATTTACTTGGTAGAAATCACAAGGAGGTAGGCTGCATGTTCGCTGGAAACGGGGACCCGATGGCACAAGCCTTGCTTTCCCATTTTGAATGCTCCATTCATGCTGCCTTGAAGCTACCTAAATAACAGTTTTAGGACGGGTCTCTAGTCACTGTAGGCAGGGCTCTGGGAAGGGAACGAGTGTTCTCTCCCTCAACAGGGTGCTTCCTTAGCCTGGGTGGGAGCCTCTCCTGAGACGCTCTAGAGCTAAAAGGAAACTTGACGTGAGTCCTTTCCTCAAGGTAAAGCCTTGAAGAGCCCTGCAGAAGCTAAGTTTGGAGCAGTTTCCTTGAGGCATTAGTTTCAGGTCTGTTTTCTTTTAAGGTTAGTAAGCATTTCAAGTCATCGAGGACCTCGCGTGGGCACCCTATTCCCTTCAAGAACACCGAGTACCGGCAGGCTCCACTGGGCTGCTAAGAAACATCCAGGCCTGGAAACCATTCCCAGTCACTCTGTGTATTTTGAGTGTAGGGCAACACACTGCACTCTTCCTTGGGAGAGCCAGATTTCCTCAGCTCTCCAACAGCTCCAGGAAATTTGTTCTCTCACGTCCTACATGTCATGCAAATTTGCCTCATTGCCCTAGGCTGAGCGGCACTGAGAAACCAAAACTGCTTCGCATTCCTTCTACAAAGTCATACCTTAAGACCCCATTCTTACAGGAGAAAGTCGGCTTGCCTTCCTGCTGTAAACAGAGCACAGTTCTTCCTCTTACACTACAGGGTTTTAGAAGAAGCCCAGCGCGATAGCATACCTAGAGCGCTCCTTGGGGGAGGCGGTTGGCTACACGCAGAACTCCGTGCCAAATAAACTTTATTCAAGGAATGGAGCAGTTTGTAGCCAGAGTGTATATTTACTTGGTAGAAATCACAAGGAGGTAGGCTGCGTGTTCGCTGGAAACGGGGACCTGATGGCACAAGCCTTGCTTTCCCATTTTGAATGCTCCATTCATGCTGCCTTGAAGCTACCTAAATAACAGTTTTAGGACGGGTCTCTAGTCACTGTAGGCAGGGCTCTGGGAAGGGAACGAGTGTTCTCTACATCAACAGGTTGCTTTCGTAGCCTGAGTGGGAGCCTCTCCTGACACGCTGTAGAGCTAAAAGGAAACTTGACGTGAGTCCTTTCCTCAAGGTAAAGCCTTGAATAGCCCTACCGAAGCTAAGTTTGGAGCAGTTTCCTTGAGGCATTAGTTTCAGGTCTGTTTTCTTTTAAGGTTAGTAAGCTTTTCAAGACAGCGAGGACCTCGCCTGGGCACCCTATTCCCTGCCAAAACACCGAATACAGGCAGGCTCCACTGGGCTGCTAAGAAACATCCAGGCCCGGAAACCTTTCCCAGTCACTCTGTGTATTTTGAGTGTAGGGCAACACACTGCACTCTTCCTTGGGAGAGCTAGATTTCCTCAGCCCTCTTTTGGCTCCAGGAAATGAGTTCTCTCATATCCTCCACGTCATGCAAATCTGCCTCTTAGCCCTAGGCTGAAGGGCACTGAGAAACCAAAACTGCTTCGCATTCCTTGCACAAAATCATAGCTTAGGACCCCATCCTTACAGGAGAAAGTCGGCTTGCGTTCCTGCTGTAACCAAAGCACAGTTCTTCCTCTTACACGGCAGGGTTTTAGAAGAAGCTAAGTGCGATAGCATACCTAGAGCGCTCCTTGGGGGAGGCGGTTGGCTACACGCAGAACTCCGTTGCAAATAAACTTTATTCAAGGAAGGGACCAGTGGGTAGCTTGAGGGTCCATTTACTTGGTAGAAATCACAAGGAGATAGGCTGCATGTTCGCTGGAAACGGGGACCTGATGGCACAGGCCTTGCTTTCCCATTTTGAATGCTCCATTCATGCTGCCTTGAAGCTACCTAAATAACAGTTTTAGGACGGGTCTCTAGTCACTGTAGGCAGGGCTCTGGGAAGGGAACGAGTGTTCTCTATATCAACAGGCTGCTTTTATAGCCTGGGTGGGAGCTTTTCCTGAGAAGCTCTAGAGCTAAAAGGAAACATGACGTGAGTCCTTTCCTCAAGGTAAAGCCTTGAATAGCCCTACCGAAGCTAAGTTTGGAGCAGTTTCCTTGAGGCATTAGTTTCAGGTCTGTTTTCTTTTAAGGTTAGTAAGCTTTTCAAGACAGCGAGGACCTCGCCTGGGCATCCTATTCCCTGCCAAAACACCGAGTACAGGCAGGCTCCACTGGGCTGCTAAGAAACATCCAGGCCCGGAAACCTTTCCCAGTCACTCTGTGTATTTTGAGTGTAGGGCAACACACTGCACTCTTCCTTGGGAGAGCTAGATTTCCTCAGCCCTCTTATGGCTCCAGGGAATGTGTTCTCTCATGTCCTCCACGTCATGCAAATCTGCCTCATTGCCCTAGGCTGAAGGGCACTGAGAAACCAAAACTGCTTCGCATTCCTTCTACAAAGTAATATCTTAAGACCCCATCCTTACAGGAGAAAGTCTGCTTGCGTTCCAGCTGTAACCAAAGCACAATTCTTCCTCTTACACTACAGGGTTTTAGAAGAAAACCAGCGCGATAGCATACCTAGAGCGCTCCCTGGGGGAGGCGGTTGGCTACACGCAGAACTCCATGCCAAATAAACTTTATTCAAGGAAGGGACCAGTTTGTAGCCAGAGTGTATATTTACTTGGTAGAAATCACAAGGAGGTAGGCTGCGTGTTCGCTGGAAACGGGGCCTGATGGCACAAGCCTTGCTTTCCCATTTTGAATGCTCCATTCATGCTGCCTTGAAGTTACCTAAATAACAGTTTTAGGACGGGTCTCTAGTCACTGTAGGCAGGGGTCTGGGAAGGGAACGAGTGTTCTCTACATCAACAGGGTGCTTTTATAGCCTGGGTGGGAGATTCTCCTGAGAAGCTCTAGAGCTAAAAGGAAACATGACGTGAGTTCTTTCCTCAAGGTAAAGCCTTGAATAGCCCTACCGAAGCTAAGTTTGGAGCAGTTTCCTCGAGGCATTAGTTTCAGGTCTGTTTTCTTTTAAGGTTAGTAAGCTTTTCAAGAAAGCGAGGACCTCTCCTGGGCACCCTATTCCCTGCAAGAACACCGAGTACAGGCAGACTCCGCTGGGCTGCTAAGAAACATCCAGGCCTGGAAACCATTCCCAGTCACTCTGTGTATTTTGAGTGTAGGGCAACACACTGCACTCTTCCTTGGGAGAGCCAGATTTCCTCAACTCTCCAACAGCTCCAGGAAATTTGTTCTCTCACGTCCTACATGTCATGCAAATCTGCTTCATTGCCCTAGGCTGAGCGGCACTGAGAAACCAAAACTGCTTCGCATTCCTTCTACAAAGTCATACCTTAAGACCCCATCCTTACAGGAGAAAGTCGGCTTGCCTTCCTGCTGTAAACAAAGCACAGTTCTTCCTCTTACACTACAGGGTTTTAGAAGAAGCCCAGCGCGACAGCATACCTAGAGCGCTCCTTGGGGGAGGCGGTTGGCTACACGCAGAACTCCGTGCCAAATAAACTTTATTCAAGGAAGGGAGCAGTTTGTAGCCAGAGTGTATATTTACTTGGTAGAAATCACAAGGAGGTAGGCTGCGTGTTCGCTGGAAACGGGGACCTGATGGCACAAGCCTTGCTTTCCCATTTTGAATGCTCCATTCATGCTGCCTTGAAGCTACCTAAATAACAGTTTTAGGACGTGTCTCTAGTCACTGTAGGCAGGGCTCAGGGAAGGGAACGAGTGTTCTCTACATCAACAGGTTGCTTTCGTAGCCTGAGTGGGAGCCTCTCCTGAGACGGTGTAGAGCTAAAAGGAAACTTGACGTGAGTCCTTTCCTCAAGGTAAAGCCTTGAAGAGCTCTGCCGAAGCTAAGTTTGGAGCAGTTTCATTGAGGCATTAGTTTCAGGTCTGTTTTCTTTTAATGTTAGTAAGCTTTTCAAGACAGTGAGGACCTCACGTGGGCACCCTATTCCCTGCAAGAACACCGAGTACCGGCAGGCTCCACTGGGCTGCTAAGAAACATCCAGGCCTGGAAACCATTCCCAGTCACTCTGTGTATTTTGAGTGTAGGGCAACACACTGCACTCTTCCTTGGGAGAGCCAGATTTCCTCAGCTCTCCAACAGCTCCAGGAAATTTGTTCTCTCACGTCCTACATGTCATGCAAATCTGCTTCATTGCCCTAGGCTGAGCGGCACTGAGAAACCAAAACTGCTTCGCATTCCTTCTACAAAGTCATACCTTAAGACCCCATCCTTACAGGAGAAAGTCGGCTTGCCTTCCTGCTGTAAACAAAGCACAGTTCTTCCTCTTACACTACAGGGTTTTAGAAGAAGCCCAGCGCGACAGCATACCTAGAGCGCTCCTTGGGGGAGGCGGTTGGCTACACGCAGAACTCCGTGCCAAATAAACTTTATTCAAGGAAGGGACCAGTTTGTAGCCAGAGTGTATATTTACTTGGTAGAAATCACAAGGAGGTAGGCTGCGTGTTCGCTGGAAACGGGGACCTGAATGCACAAGCCTTGCTTTCCCATTTTGAATGCTCCATTCATGCTGACTTGAAGCTACCTAAATAACAGTTTTAGGACGTGTCTCTAGTCACTGTAGGCAGGGCTCAGGGAAGGGAACGAGTGTTCTCTACATCAACAGGTTGCTTTCGTAGCCTGAGTGGGAGCCTCTCCTGAGACGGTGTAGAGCTAAAAGGAAACTTGACGTGAGTCCTTTCCTCAAGGTAAAGCCTTGAATAGCCCTACCGAAGCTAAGTTTGGAGCAGTTTCCTTGAGGCATTAGTTTCAGGTCTGTTTTCTTTTAAGGTTAGTAAGCTTTTCAAGACAGCGAGGACCTCGCCTGGGCACCCTATTCCCTGCCAAAACACCGAATACAGGCAGGCTCCACTGGGCTGCTAAGAAACATCCAGGCCCGGAAACCTTTCCCAGTCACTCTGTGTATTTTGAGTGTAGGGCAACACACTGCACTCTTCCTTGGGAGAGCTAGATTTCCTCAGCCCTCTTTTGGCTCCAGGAAATGAGTTCTCTCATATCCTCCACGTCATGCAAATCTGCCTCTTAGCCCTAGGCTGAAGGGCACTGAGAAACCAAAACTGCTTCGCATTCCTTGCACAAAATCATAGCTTAGGACCCCATCCTTACAGGAGAAAGTCGGCTTGCGTTCCTGCTGTAACCAAAGCACAGTTCTTCCTCTTACACGGCAGGGTTTTAGAAGAAGCTAAGTGCGATAGCATACCTAGAGCGCTCCTTGGGGGAGGCGGTTGGCTACACGCAGAACTCCGTTGCAAATAAACTTTATTCAAGGAAGGGACCAGTGGGTAGCTTGAGGGTCCATTTACTTGGTAGAAATCACAAGGAGATAGGCTGCATGTTCGCTGGAAACGGGGACCTGATGGCACAGGCCTTGCTTTCCCATTTTGAATGCTCCATTCATGCTGCCTTGAAGCTACCTAAATAACAGTTTTAGGACGGGTCTCTAGTCACTGTAGGCAGGGCTCTGGGAAGGGAACGAGTGTTCTCTATATCAACAGGCTGCTTTTATAGCCTGGGTGGGAGCTTTTCCTGAGAAGCTCTAGAGCTAAAAGGAAACATGACGTGAGTCTTTCCTCAAGGTAAAGCCTTGAATAGCCCTACCGAAGCTAAGTTTGGAGCAGTTTCCTTGAGGCATTAGTTTCAGGTCTGTTTTCTTTTAAGGTTAGTAAGCTTTTCAAGACAGCGAGGACCTCGCCTGGGCATCCTATTCCCTGCCAAAACACCGAGTACAGGCAGGCTCCACTGGGCTGCTAAGAAACATCCAGGCCCGGAAACCTTTCCCAGTCACTCTGTGTATTTTGAGTGTAGGGAAACACACTGCACTCTTCCTTGGGAGAGCTAGATTTCCTCAGCCCTCTTATGGCTCCAGGGAATGTGTTCTCTCATGTCCTCCACGTCATGCAAATCTGCCTCATTGCCCTAGGCTGAAGGGCACTGAGAAACCAAAACTGCTTCGCATTCCTTCTACAAAGTAATATCTTAAGACCCCATCCTTACAGGAGAAAGTCTGCTTGCGTTCCAGCTGTAACCAAAGCACAATTCTTCCTCTTACACTACAGGGTTTTAGAAGAAAACCAGCGCGATAGCATACCTAGAGCGCTCCCTGGGGGAGGCGGTTGGCTACACGCAGAACTCCATGCCAAATAAACTTTATTCAAGGAAGGGACCAGTTTGTAGCCAGAGTGTATATTTACTTGGTAGAAATCACAAGGAGGTAGGCTGCGTGTTCGCTGGAAACGGGGCCTGATGGCACAAGCCTTGCTTTCCCATTTTGAATGCTCCATTCATGCTGCCTTGAAGTTACCTAAATAACAGTTTTAGGACGGGTCTCTAGTCACTGTAGGCAGGGGTCTGGGAAGGGAACGAGTGTTCTCTACATCAACAGGGTGCTTTTATAGCCTGGGTGGGAGCTTCTCCTGAGAAGCTCTAGAGCTAAAAGGAAACATGACGTGAGTTCTTTCCTCAAGGTAAAGCCTTGAATAGCCCTACCGAAGCTAAGTTTGGAGCAGTTTCCTTGAGGCATTAGTTTCAGGTCTGTTTTCTTTTAATGTTAGTAAGCTTTTCAAGACAGTGAGGACCTCACGTGGGCACCCTATTCCCTGCAAGAACACCGAGTACCGGCAGGATCCACTGGGCTGCTAAGGAACATCCAGGCCCGGAAACCTTTCCCAGTCACTCTGTGTATTTTGAGTGTAGGGCAACACACTGCACTCTTCCTTGGGAGAGCTAGATTTCCTCATCCCTCTTTTGGCTCCAGGAAATGTGTTCTCTCATATCCTCCACGTCATGCAAATCTGTCTCTTTGCCCTAGGCTGAAGGGCACTGAGAAACCAAAACTGCTTCGCATTCCTTGCACAAAGTCATAGCTTAGGACCCCATCCTTACAGGAGAAAGTCGGCTTGCCTTCCTGCTGTAACCAAAGCACAGTTCTTCCTCTTACTCGCCAGGGTTTTAGAAGAAGCTAAGCGCGATAGCATACCTAGAGCGCTCCTTGGGGGAGGCGGTTGGCTACACGCAGAACTCCGTGCCAAATAAACTTTATTCAAGGAAGGGACCAGTGCGTAGCTTCAGGGTACATTTACTTGGTAGAAATCACAAGGAGGTAGGCTGCATGTTCGCTGGAAACGGGGACCCGATGGCACAAGCCTTGCTTTCCCATTTTGAATGCTCCATTCATGCTGCCTTGAAGCTACCTAAATAACAGTTTTAGGACGGGTCTCTAGTCACTGTAGGCAGGGCTCTGGGAAGGGAAGGAGTGTTCTCTCCCTCAACAGGGTGCTTCCTTAGCCTGGGTGGGAGCCTCTCCTGAGACGCTCTAGAGCTAAAAGGAAACTTGACGTGAGTCCTTTCCTCAAGGTAAAGCCTTGAAGAGCCCTGCAGAAGCTAAGTTTGGAGCAGTTTCCTTGAGGCATTAGTTTCAGGTCTGTTTTCTTTTAAGGTTAGTAAGCTTTTCAAGTCATCGAGGACCTCGCGTGGGCACCCTATTCCCTTCAAGAACACCGAGTACCGGCAGGCTCCACTGGGCTGCTAAGAAACATCCAGGCCTGGAAACCATTCCCAGTCACTCTGTGTATTTTGAGTGTAGGGCAACACACTGCACTCTTCCTTGGGAGAGCCAGATTTCCTCAGCTCTCCAACAGCTCCAGGAAATTTGTTCTCTCACGTCCTACATATCATGCAAATTTGCCTCATTGCCCTAGGCTGAGCGGCACTGAGAAACCAAAACTGCTTCGCATTCCTTCTACAAAGTCATACCTTAAGACCCCATTCTTACAGGAGAAAGTCGGCTTGCCTTCCTGCTGTAAACAGAGCACAGTTCTTCCTCTTACACTACAGGGTTTTAGAAGAAGCCCAGTGCGATAGCATACCTAGAGCGCTCCTTGGGGGAGGCGGTTGGCTACACGCAGAACTCCGTGCCAAATAAACTTTATTCAAGGAACGGAGCAGTTTGTAGCCAGAGTGTATATTTACTTGGTAGAAATCACAAGGAGGTAGGCTGTGTGTTCGCTGGAAACGGGGACCTGATGGCACAAGCCTTGCTTTCCCATTTTGAATGCTCCATTCATGCTGCCTTGAAGCTACCTAAATAACAGTTTTAGGACGGGTCTCTAGTCACTGTAGGCAGGGCTCTGGGAAGGGAACGAGTGTTCTCTACATCAACAGGTTGCTTTCGTAGCCTGAGTGGGAGCCTCTCCTGACACGCTGTAGAGCTAAAAGGAAACTTGACGTGAGTCCTTTCCTCAAGGTAAAGCCTTGAATAGCCCTACCGAAGCTAAGTTTGGAGCAGTTTCCTTGAGGCATTAGTTTCAGGTCTGTTTTCTTTTAAGGTTAGTAAGCTTTTCAAGTCATCGAGGACCTCGCGTGGGCACCCTATTCCCTTCAAGAACACCGAGTACCGGCAGGCTCCACTGGGCTGCTAAGAAACATCCAGGCCTGGAAACCATTCCCAGTCACTCTGTGTATTTTGAGTGTAGGGCAACACACTGCACTCTTCCTTGGGAGAGCCAGATTTCCTCAGCTCTCCAACAGCTCCAGGAAATTTGTTCTCTCACGTCCTACATGTCATGCAAATTTGCCTCATTGCCCTAGGCTGAGCGGCACTGAGAAACCAAAACTGCTTCGCATTCCTTCTACAGAGTCATACCTTAAGACCCCATTCTTACAGGAGAAAGTCGGCTTGCCTTCCTGCTGTAAACAGAGCACAGTTCTTCCTCTTACACTACAGGGTTTTAGAAGAAGCCCAGCGCGATAGCATACCTAGAGCGCTCCTTGGGGGAGGCGGTTGGCTACACGCAGAACTCCGTGCCAAATAAACTTTATTCAAGGAACGGAGCAGTTTGTAGCCAGAGTGTATATTTACTTGGTAGAAATCACAAGGAGGTAGGCTGCGTGTTCGCTGGAAACGGGGACCTGATGGCACAAGCCTTGCTTTCCCATTTTGAATGCTCCATTCATGCTGCCTTGAAGCTACCTAAATAACAGTTTTAGGACGGGTCTCTAGTCACTGTAGGCAGGGCTCTGGGAAGGGAACGAGTGTTCTCTACATCAACAGGTTGCTTTCGTAGCCTGAGTGGGAGCCTCTCCTGACACGCTGTAGAGATAAAAGGAAACTTGACGTGAGTCCTTTCCTCTAGGTAAAGCCTTGAATAGCCCTACCGAAGCTAAGTTTGGAGCAGTTTCCTTGAGGCATTAGTTTCAGGTCTGTTTTCTTTTAAGGTTAGTAAGCTTTTCAAGTCATCGAGGACCTCGCGTGGGCACCCTATTCCCTTCAAGAACACCGAGTACCGGCAGGCTCCACTGGGCTGCTAAGAAACATCCAGGCCTGGAAACCATTCCCAGTCACTCTGTGTATTTTGAGTGTAGGGCAACACACTGCACTCTTCCTTGGGAGAGCCAGATTTCCTCAACTCTCCAACAGCTCCAGGAAATTTGTTCTCTCACGTCCTACATGTCATGCAAATCTGCTTCATTGCCCTAGGCTGAGCGGCACTGAGAAACCAAAACTGCTTCGCATTCCTTCTACAAAGTCATACCTTAAGACCCCATCCTTACAGGAGAAAGTCGGCTTGCCTTCCTGCTGTAAACAAAGCACAGTTCTTCCTCTTACACTACAGGGTTTTAGAAGAAGCCCAGCGCGACAGCATACCTAGAGCGCTCCTTGGGGGAGGCGGTTGGCTACACGCAGAACTCCGTGCCAAATAAACTTTATTCAAGGAAGGGAGCAGTTTGTAGCCAGAGTGTATATTTACTTGGTAGAAATCACCAGGAGGTAGGCTGCGTGTTCGCTGGAAACGGGGACCTGATGGCACAAGCCTTGCTTTCCCATTTTGAATGCTCCATTCATGCTGCCTTGAAGCTACCTAAATAACAGTTTTAGGACGTGTCTCTAGTCACTGTAGGCAGGGCTCAGGGAGGGGAACGAGTGTTCTCTACATCAACAGGTTGCTTTCGTAGCCTGAGTGGGAGCCTCTCCTGAGACGGTGTAGAGCTAAAAGGAAACTTGACGTGAGTCCTTTCCTCAAGGTAAAGCCTTGAAGAGCTCTGCCGAAGCTAAGTTTGGAGCAGTTTCATTGAGGCATTAGTTTCAGGTCTGTTTTCTTTTAATGTTAGTAAGCTTTTCAAGACAGTGAGGACCTCACGTGGGCACCCTATTCCCTGCAAGAACACCGAGTACCGGCAGGCTCCACTGGGCTGCTAAGAAACATCCAGGCCTGGAAACCATTCCCAGTCACTCTGTGTATTTTGAGTGTAGGGCAACACACTGCACTCTTCCTTGGGAGAGCCAGACTTCCTCAGCTCTCCAACAGCTCCAGGAAATTTGTTCTCTCACGTCCTACATGTCATGCAAATCTGCTTCATTGCCCTAGGCTGAGCGGCACTGAGAAACCAAAACTGCTTCGCATTCCTTCTACAAAGTCATACCTTAAGACCCCATCCTTACAGGAGAAAGTCGGCTTGCCTTCCTGCTGTAAACAAAGCACAGTTCTTCCTCTTACACTACAGGGTTTTAGAAGAAGCCCAGCGCGACAGCATACCTAGAGCACTCCTTGGGGGAGGCGGTTGGCTACACGCAGAACTCCGTGCCAAATAAACTTTATTCAAGGAAGGGAGCAGTTTGTAGCCAGAGTGTATATTTACTTGGTAGAAATCACAAGGAGGTAGGCTGCGTGTTCGCTGGAAACGGGGACCTGATGGCACAAGCCTTGCTTTCCCATTTTGAATGCTCCATTCATGCTGCCTTGAAGCTACCTAAATAACAGTTTTAGGACGTGTCTCTAGTCACTGTAGGCAGGGCTCAGGGAAGGGAACGAGTGTTCTCTACATCAACAGGTTGCTTTCGTAGCCTGAGTGGGAGCCTCTCCTGAGACGCTGTAGAGCTAAAAGGAAACTTGACGTGAGTCCTTTCCTCAAGGTAAAGCCTTGAAGAGCTCTGCCGAAGCTAAGTTTGGAGCAGTTTCATTGAGGCATTAGTTTCAGGTCTGTTTTCTTTTAATGTTAGTAAGCTTTTCAAGACAGTGAGGACCTCACGTGGGCACCCTATTCCCTGCAAGAACACCGAGTACCGGCAGGATCCACTGGGCTGCTAAGGAACATCCAGGCCCGGAAACCTTTCCCAGTCACTCTGTGTATTTTGAGTGTAGGGCAACACACTGCACTCTTCCTTGGGAGAGCTAGATTTCCTCATCCCTCTTTTGGCTCCAGGAAATGTGTTCTCTCATATCCTCCACGTCATGCAAATCTGTCTCTTTGCCCTAGGCTGAAGGGCACTGAGAAACCAAAACTGCTTCGCATTCCTTGCACAAAGTCATAGCTTAGGACCCCATCCTTACAGGAGAAAGTCGGCTTGCGTTCCTGCTGTAACCAAAGCACAGTTCTTCCTCTTACTCGCCAGGGTTTTAGAAGAAGCTAAGCGCGATAGCATACCTAGAGCGCTCCTTGGGGGAGGCGGTTGGCTACACGCAGAACTCCGTGCCAAATAAACTTTATTCAAGGAAGGGACCAGTGCGTAGCTTCAGGGTACATTTACTTGGTAGAAATCACAAGGAGGTAGGCTGCATGTTCGCTGGAAACGGGGACCCGATGGCACAAGCCTTGCTTTCCCATTTTGAATGCTCCATTCATGCTGCCTTGAAGCTACCTAAATAACAGTTTTAGGACGGGTCTCTAGTCACTGTAGGCAGGGCTCTGGGAAGGGAACGAGTGTTCTCTCCCTCAACAGGGTGCTTCCTTAGCCTGGGTGGGAGCCTCTCCTGAGACGCTCTAGAGCTAAAAGGAAACTTGACGTGAGTCCTTTCCTCAAGGTAAAGCCTTGAAGAGCCCTGCAGAAGCTAAGTTTGGAGCAGTTTCCTTGAGGCATTAGTTTCAGGTCTGTTTTCTTTTAAGGTTAGTAAGCTTTTCAAGTCATCGAGGACCTCGCGTGGGCACCCTATTCCCTTCAAGAACACCGAGTACCGGCAGGCTCCACTGGGCTGCTAAGAAACATCCAGGCCTGGAAACCATTCCCAGTCACTCTGTGTATTTTGAGTGTAGGGCAACACACTGCACTCTTCCTTGGGAGAGCCAGATTTCCTCAGCTCTCCAACAGCTCCAGGAAATTTGTTCTCTCACGTCCTACATGTCATGCAAATTTGCCTCATTGCCCTAGGCTGAGCGGCACTGAGAAACCAAAACTGCTTCGCATTCCTTCTACAAAGTCATACCTTAAGACCCCATCCTTACAGGAGAAAGTCGGCTTGCCTTCCTGCTGTAAACAAAGCACAGTTCTTCCTCTTACACTACAGGGTTTTAGAAGAAGCCCAGCGCGACAGCATACCTAGAGCGCTCCTTGGGGGAGGCGGTTGGCTACACGCAGAACTCCGTGCCAAATAAACTTTATTCAAGGAAGGGAGCAGTTTGTAGCCAGAGTGTATATTTACTTGGTAGAAATCACCAGGAGGTAGGCTGCGTGTTCGCTGGAAACGGGGACCTGATGGCACAAGCCTTGCTTTCCCATTTTGAATGCTCCATTCATGCTGCCTTGAAGCTACCTAAATAACAGTTTTAGGACGTGTCTCTAGTCACTGTAGGCAGGGCTCAGGGAGGGGAACGAGTGTTCTCTACATCAACAGGTTGCTTTCGTAGCCTGAGTGGGAGCCTCTCCTGAGACGGTGTAGAGCTAAAAGGAAACTTGACGTGAGTCCTTTCCTCAAGGTAAAGCCTTGAAGAGCTCTGCCGAAGCTAAGTTTGGAGCAGTTTCATTGAGGCATTAGTTTCAGGTCTGTTTTCTTTTAATGTTAGTAAGCTTTTCAAGACAGTGAGGACCTCACGTGGGCACCCTATTCCCTGCAAGAACACCGAGTACCGGCAGGCTCCACTGGGCTGCTAAGAAACATCCAGGCCTGGAAACCATTCCCAGTCACTCTGTGTATTTTGAGTGTAGGGCAACACACTGCACTCTTCCTTGGGAGAGCCAGACTTCCTCAGCTCTCCAACAGCTCCAGGAAATTTGTTCTCTCACGTCCTACATGTCATGCAAATCTGCTTCATTGCCCTAGGCTGAGCGGCACTGAGAAACCAAAACTGCTTCGCATTCCTTCTACAAAGTCATACCTTAAGACCCCATCCTTACAGGAGAAAGTCGGCTTGCCTTCCTGCTGTAAACAAAGCACAGTTCTTCCTCTTACACTACAGGGTTTTAGAAGAAGCCCAGCGCGACAGCATACCTAGAGCACTCCTTGGGGGAGGCGGTTGGCTACACGCAGAACTCCGTGCCAAATAAACTTTATTCAAGGAAGGGAGCAGTTTGTAGCCAGAGTGTATATTTACTTGGTAGAAATCACAAGGAGGTAGGCTGCGTGTTCGCTGGAAACGGGGACCTGATGGCACAAGCCTTGCTTTCCCATTTTGAATGCTCCATTCATGCTGCCTTGAAGCTACCTAAATAACAGTTTTAGGACGTGTCTCTAGTCACTGTAGGCAGGGCTCAGGGAAGGGAACGAGTGTTCTCTACATCAACAGGTTGCTTTCGTAGCCTGAGTGGGAGCCTCTCCTGAGACGCTGTAGAGCTAAAAGGAAACTTGACGTGAGTCCTTTCCTCAAGGTAAAGCCTTGAAGAGCTCTGCCGAAGCTAAGTTTGGAGCAGTTTCATTGAGGCATTAGTTTCAGGTCTGTTTTCTTTTAATGTTAGTAAGCTTTTCAAGACAGTGAGGACCTCACGTGGGCACCCTATTCCCTGCAAGAACACCGAGTACCGGCAGGATCCACTGGGCTGCTAAGGAACATCCAGGCCCGGAAACCTTTCCCAGTCACTCTGTGTATTTTGAGTGTAGGGCAACACACTGCACTCTTCCTTGGGAGAGCTAGATTTCCTCATCCCTCTTTTGGCTCCAGGAAATGTGTTCTCTCATATCCTCCACGTCATGCAAATCTGTCTCTTTGCCCTAGGCTGAAGGGCACTGAGAAACCAAAACTGCTTCGCATTCCTTGCACAAAGTCATAGCTTAGGACCCCATCCTTACAGGAGAAAGTCGGCTTGCGTTCCTGCTGTAACCAAAGCACAGTTCTTCCTCTTACTCGCCAGGGTTTTAGAAGAAGCTAAGCGCGATAGCATACCTAGAGCGCTCCTTGGGGGAGGCGGTTGGCTACACGCAGAACTCCGTGCCAAATAAACTTTATTCAAGGAAGGGACCAGTGCGTAGCTTCAGGGTACATTTACTTGGTAGAAATCACAAGGAGGTAGGCTGCATGTTCGCTGGAAACGGGGACCCGATGGCACAAGCCTTGCTTTCCCATTTTGAATGCTCCATTCATGCTGCCTTGAAGCTACCTAAATAACAGTTTTAGGACGGGTCTCTAGTCACTGTAGGCAGGGCTCTGGGAAGGGAACGAGTGTTCTCTCCCTCAACAGGGTGCTTCCTTAGCCTGGGTGGGAGCCTCTCCTGAGACGCTCTAGAGCTAAAAGGAAACTTGACGTGAGTCCTTTCCTCAAGGTAAAGCCTTGAAGAGCCCTGCAGAAGCTAAGTTTGGAGCAGTTTCCTTGAGGCATTAGTTTCAGGTCTGTTTTCTTTTAAGGTTAGTAAGCTTTTCAAGTCATCGAGGACCTCGCGTGGGCACCCTATTCCCTTCAAGAACACCGAGTACCGGCAGGCTCCACTGGGCTGCTAAGAAACATCCAGGCCTGGAAACCATTCCCAGTCACTCTGTGTATTTTGAGTGTAGGGCAACACACTGCACTCTTCCTTGGGAGAGCCAGATTTCCTCAGCTCTCCAACAGCTCCAGGAAATTTGTTCTCTCACGTCCTACATGTCATGCAAATTTGCCTCATTGCCCTAGGCTGAGCGGCACTGAGAAACCAAAACTGCTTCGCATTCCTTCTACAAAGTCATACCTTAAGACCCCATTCTTACAGGAGAAAGTCGGCTTGCCTTCCTGCTGTAAACAGAGCACAGTTCTTCCTCTTACACTACAGGGTTTTAGAAGAAGCCCAGCGCGATAGCATACCTAGAGCGCTCCTTGGGGGAGGCGGTTGGCTACACGCAGAACTCCGTGCCAAATAAACTTTATTCAAGGAACGGAGCAGTTTGTAGCCAGAGTGTATATTTACTTGGTAGAAATCACAAGGAGGTAGGCTGCGTGTTCGCTGGAAACGGGGACCTGATGGCACAAGCCTTGCTTTCCCATTTTGAATGCTCCATTCATGCTGCCTTGAAGCTACCTAAATAACAGTTTTAGGACGGGTCTCTAGTCACTGTAGGCAGGGCTCTGGGAAGGGAACGAGTGTTCTCTACATCAACAGGTTGCTTTCGTAGCCTGAGTGGGAGCCTCTCCTGACACGCTGTAGAGCTAAAAGGAAACTTGACGTGAGTCCTTTCCTCAAGGTAAAGCCTTGAATAGCCCTACCGAAGCTAAGTTTGGAGCAGTTTCCTTGAGGCATTAGTTTCAGGTCTGTTTTCTTTTAAGGTTAGTAAGCTTTTCAAGACAGCGAGGACCTCGCCTGGGCACCCTATTCCCTGCCAAAACACCGAATACAGGCAGGCTCCACTGGGCTGCTAAGAAACATCCAGGCCCGGAAACCTTTCCCAGTCACTCTGTGTATTTTGAGTGTAGGGCAACACACTGCACTCTTCCTTGGGAGAGCTAGATTTCCTCAGCCCTCTTTTGGCTCCAGGAAATGAGTTCTCTCATATCCTCCACGTCATGCAAATCTGCCTCTTAGCCCTAGGCTGAAGGGCACTGAGAAACCAAAACTGCTTCGCATTCCTTGCACAAAATCATAGCTTAGGACCCCATCCTTACAGGAGAAAGTCGGCTTGCGTTCCTGCTGTAACCAAAGCACAGTTCTTCCTCTTACACGGCAGGGTTTTAGAAGAAGCTAAGTGCGATAGCATACCTAGAGCGCTCCTTGGGGGAGGCGGTTGGCTACACGCAGAACTCCGTTGCAAATAAACTTTATTCAAGGAAGGGACCAGTGGGTAGCTTGAGGGTCCATTTACTTGGTAGAAATCACAAGGAGATAGGCTGCATGTTCGCTGGAAACGGGGACCTGATGGCACAGGCCTTGCTTTCCCATTTTGAATGCTCCATTCATGCTGCCTTGAAGCTACCTAAATAACAGTTTTAGGACGGGTCTCTAGTCACTGTAGGCAGGGCTCTGGGAAGGGAACGAGTGTTCTCTATATCAACAGGCTGCTTTTATAGCCTGGGTGGGAGCTTTTCCTGAGAAGCTCTAGAGCTAAAAGGAAACATGACGTGAGTCCTTTCCTCAAGGTAAAGCCTTGAATAGCCCTACCGAAGCTAAGTTTGGAGCAGTTTCCTTGAGGCATTAGTTTCAGGTCTGTTTTCTTTTAAGGTTAGTAAGCTTTTCAAGACAGCGAGGACCTCGCCTGGGCATCCTATTCCCTGCCAAAACACCGAGTACAGGCAGGCTCCACTGGGCTGCTAAGAAACATCCAGGCCCGGAAACCTTTCCCAGTCACTCTGTGTATTTTGAGTGTAGGGCAACACACTGCACTCTTCCTTGGGAGAGCTAGATTTCCTCAGCCCTCTTATGGCTCCAGGGAATGTGTTCTCTCATGTCCTCCACGTCATGCAAATCTGCCTCATTGCCCTAGGCTGAAGGGCACTGAGAAACCAAAACTGCTTCGCATTCCTTCTACAAAGTAATATCTTAAGACCCCATCCTTACAGGAGAAAGTCTGCTTGCGTTCCAGCTGTAACCAAAGCACAATTCTTCCTCTTACACTACAGGGTTTTAGAAGAAAACCAGCGCGATAGCATACCTAGAGCGCTCCCTGGGGGAGGCGGTTGGCTACACGCAGAACTCCATGCCAAATAAACTTTATTCAAGGAAGGGACCAGTTTGTAGCCAGAGTGTATATTTACTTGGTAGAAATCACAAGGAGGTAGGCTGCGTGTTCGCTGGAAACGGGGCCTGATGGCACAAGCCTTGCTTTCCCATTTTGAATGCTCCATTCATGCTGCCTTGAAGTTACCTAAATAACAGTTTTAGGACGGGTCTCTAGTCACTGTAGGCAGGGGTCTGGGAAGGGAACGAGTGTTCTCTACATCAACAGGGTGCTTTTATAGCCTGGGTGGGAGCTTCTCCTGAGAAGCTCTAGAGCTAAAAGGAAACATGACGTGAGTTCTTTCCTCAAGGTAAAGCCTTGAATAGCCCTACCGAAGCTAAGTTTGGAGCAGTTTCCTTGAGGCATTAGTTTCAGGTCTGTTTTCTTTTAAGGTTAGTAAGCTTTTCAAGAAAGCGAGGACCTCTCCTGGGCACCCTATTCCCTGCAAGAACACCGAGTACAGGCAGGCGCCGCTGGGCTGCTAAGAAACATCCGGGCCTGGAAACCATTCCCAGTCACTCTGTGTATTTTGAGTGTAGGGCAACACACTGCACTCTTCCTTGGGAGAGCCAGATTTCCTCAACTCTCCAACAGCTCCAGGAAATTTGTTCTCTCACGTCCTACATGTCATGCAAATCTGCTTCATTGCCCTAGGCTGAGCGGCACTGAGAAACCAAAACTGCTTCGCATTCCTTCTACAAAGTCATACCTTAAGACCCCATCCTTACAGGAGAAAGTCGGCTTGCCTTCCTGCTGTAAACAAAGCACAGTTCTTCCTCTTACACTACAGGGTTTTAGAAGAAGCCCAGCGCGACAGCATACCTAGAGCGCTCCTTGGGGGAGGCGGTTGGCTACACGCAGAACTCCGTGCCAAATAAACTTTATTCAAGGAAGGGAGCAGTTTGTAGCCAGAGTGTATATTTACTTGGTAGAAATCACCAGGAGGTAGGCTGCGTGTTCGCTGGAAACGGGGACCTGATGGCACAAGCCTTGCTTTCCCATTTTGAATGCTCCATTCATGCTGCCTTGAAGCTACCTAAATAACAGTTTTAGGACGTGTCTCTAGTCACTGTAGGCAGGGCTCAGGGAGGGGAACGAGTGTTCTCTACATCAACAGGTTGCTTTCGTAGCCTGAGTGGGAGCCTCTCCTGAGACGGTGTAGAGCTAAAAGGAAACTTGACGTGAGTCCTTTCCTCAAGGTAAAGCCTTGAAGAGCTCTGCCGAAGCTAAGTTTGGAGCAGTTTCATTGAGGCATTAGTTTCAGGTCTGTTTTCTTTTAATGTTAGTAAGCTTTTCAAGACAGTGAGGACCTCACGTGGGCACCCTATTCCCTGCAAGAACACCGAGTACCGGCAGGCTCCACTGGGCTGCTAAGAAACATCCAGGCCTGGAAACCATTCCCAGTCACTCTGTGTATTTTGAGTGTAGGGCAACACACTGCACTCTTCCTTGGGAGAGCCAGACTTCCTCAGCTCTCCAACAGCTCCAGGAAATTTGTTCTCTCACGTCCTACATGTCATGCAAATCTGCTTCATTGCCCTAGGCTGAGCGGCACTGAGAAACCAAAACTGCTTCGCATTCCTTCTACAAAGTCATACCTTAAGACCCCATCCTTACAGGAGAAAGTCGGCTTGCCTTCCTGCTGTAAACAAAGCACAGTTCTTCCTCTTACACTACAGGGTTTTAGAAGAAGCCCAGCGCGACAGCATACCTAGAGCACTCCTTGGGGGAGGCGGTTGGCTACACGCAGAACTCCGTGCCAAATAAACTTTATTCAAGGAAGGGAGCAGTTTGTAGCCAGAGTGTATATTTACTTGGTAGAAATCACAAGGAGGTAGGCTGCGTGTTCGCTGGAAACGGGGACCTGATGGCACAAGCCTTGCTTTCCCATTTTGAATGCTCCATTCATGCTGCCTTGAAGCTACCTAAATAACAGTTTTAGGACGTGTCTCTAGTCACTGTAGGCAGGGCTCAGGGAAGGGAACGAGTGTTCTCTACATCAACAGGTTGCTTTCGTAGCCTGAGTGGGAGCCTCTCCTGAGACGCTGTAGAGCTAAAAGGAAACTTGACGTGAGTCCTTTCCTCAAGGTAAAGCCTTGAAGAGCTCTGCCGAAGCTAAGTTTGGAGCAGTTTCATTGAGGCATTAGTTTCAGGTCTGTTTTCTTTTAATGTTAGTAAGCTTTTCAAGACAGTGAGGACCTCACGTGGGCACCCTATTCCCTGCAAGAACACCGAGTACCGGCAGGATCCACTGGGCTGCTAAGGAACATCCAGGCCCGGAAACCTTTCCCAGTCACTCTGTGTATTTTGAGTGTAGGGCAACACACTGCACTCTTCCTTGGGAGAGCTAGATTTCCTCAGCCCTCTTTTGGCTCCAGGAAATGTGTTCTCTCATATCCTCCACGTCATGCAAATCTGTCTCTTTGCCCTAGGCTGAAGGGCACTGAGAAACCAAAACTGCTTCGCATTCCTTGCACAAAGTCATAGCTTAGGACCCCATCCTTACAGGAGAAAGTCGGCTTGCGTTCCTGCTGTAACCAAAGCACAGTTCTTCCTCTTACTCGCCAGGGTTTTAGAAGAAGCTAAGCGCGATAGCATACCTAGAGCGCTCCTTGGGGGAGGCGGTTGGCTACACGCAGAACTCCGTGCCAAATAAACTTTATTCAAGGAAGGGACCAGTGCGTAGCTTCAGGGTACATTTACTTGGTAGAAATCACAAGGAGGTAGGCTGCATGTTCGCTGGAAACGGGGACCCGATGGCACAAGCCTTGCTTTCCCATTTTGAATGCTCCATTCATGCTGCCTTGAAGCTACCTAAATAGTTTTAGGACGGGTCTCTAGTCACTGTAGGCAGGGCTCTGGGAAGGGAACGAGTGTTCTCTCCCTCAACAGGGTGCTTCCTTAGCCTGGGTGGGAGCCTCTCCTGAGACGCTCTAGAGCTAAAAGGAAACTTGACGTGAGTCCTTTCCTCAAGGTAAAGCCTTGAAGAGCCCTGCAGAAGCTAAGTTTGGAGCAGTTTCCTTGAGGCATTAGTTTCAGGTCTGTTTTCTTTTAAGGTTAGTAAGCTTTTCAAGTCATCGAGGACCTCGCGTGGGCACCCTATTCCCTTCAAGAACACCGAGTACCGGCAGGCTCCACTGGGCTGCTAAGAAACATCCAGGCCTGGAAACCATTCCCAGTCACTCTGTGTATTTTGAGTGTAGGGCAACACACTGCACTCTTCCTTGGGAGAGCCAGATTTCCTCAGCTCTCCAACAGCTCCAGGAAATTTGTTCTCTCACGTCCTACATGTCATGCAAATTTGCCTCATTGCCCTAGGCTGAGCGGCACTGAGAAACCAAAACTGCTTCGCATTCCTTCTACAAAGTCATACCTTAAGACCCCATTCTTACAGGAGAAAGTCGGCTTGCCTTCCTGCTGTAAACAGAGCACAGTTCTTCCTCTTACACTACAGGGTTTTAGAAGAAGCCCAGCGCGATAGCGTACCTAGAGCGCTCCTTGGGGGAGGCGGTTGGCTACACGCAGAACTCCGTGCCAAATAAACTTTATTCAAGGAACGGAGCAGTTTGTAGCCAGAGTGTATATTTACTTGGTAGAAATCACAAGGAGGTAGGCTGCGTGTTCGCTGGAAACGGGGACCTGATGGCACAAGCCTTGCTTTCCCATTTTGAATGCTCCATTCATGCTGCCTTGAAGCTACCTAAATAACAGTTTTAGGACGGGTCTCTAGTCACTGTAGGCAGGGCTCTGGGAAGGGAACGAGTGTTCTCTACATCAACAGGTTGCTTTCGTAGCCTGAGTGGGAGCCTCTCCTGACACGCTGTAGAGCTAAAAGGAAACTTGACGTGAGTCCTTTCCTCAAGGTAAAGCCTTGAATAGCCCTACCGAAGCTAAGTTTGGAGCAGTTTCCTTGAGGCATTAGTTTCAGGTCTGTTTTCTTTTAAGGTTAGTAAGCTTTTCAAGTCATCGAGGACCTCGCGTGGGCACCCTATTCCCTTCAAGAACACCGAGTACCGGCAGGCTCCACTGGGCTGCTAAGAAACATCCAGGCCTGGAAACCATTCCCAGTCACTCTGTGTATTTTGAGTGTAGGGCAACACACTGCACTCTTCCTTGGGAGAGCCAGATTTCCTCAGCTCTCCAACAGCTCCAGGAAATTTGTTCTCTCACGTCCTACATGTCATGCAAATTTGCCTCATTGCCCTAGGCTGAGCGGCACTGAGAAACCAAAACTTCTTCGCATTCCTTCTACAAAGTCATACCTTAAGACCCCATTCTTACAGGAGAAAGTCGGCTTGCCTTCCTGCTGTAAACAGAGCACAGTTCTTCCTCTTACACTACAGGGTTTTAGAAGAAGCCCAGCGCGATAGCATACCTAGAGCGCTCCTTGGGGGAGGCGGTTGGCTACACGCAGAACTCCGTGCCAAATAAACTTTATTCAAGGAACGGAGCAGTTTGTAGCCAGAGTGTATATTTACTTGGTAGAAATCACAAGGAGGTAGGCTGCGTGTTCGCTGGAAACGGGGACCTGATGGCACAAGCCTTGCTTTCCCATTTTGAATGCTCCATTCATGCTGCCTTGAAGCTACCTAAATAACAGTTTTAGGACGGGTCTCTAGTCACTGTAGGCAGGGCTCTGGGAAGGGAACGAGTGTTCTCTACATCAACAGGTTGCTTTCGTAGCCTGAGTGGGAGCCTCTCCTGACACGCTGTAGAGCTAAAAGGAAACTTGACGTGAGTCCTTTCCTCAAGGTAAAGCCTTGAATAGCCCTACCGAAGCTAAGTTTGGAGCAGTTTCCTTGAGGCATTAGTTTCAGGTCTGTTTTCTTTTAAGGTTAGTAAGCTTTTCAAGACAGCGAGGACCTCGCCTGGGCATCCTATTCCCTGCCAAAACACCGAGTACAGGCAGGCTCCACTGGGCTGCTAAGAAACATCCAGGCCCGGAAACCTTTCCCAGTCACTCTGTGTATTTTGAGTGTAGGGCAACACACTGCACTCTTCCTTGGGAGAGCTAGATTTCCTCAGCCCTCTTATGGCTCCAGGGAATGTGTTCTCTCATGTCCTCCACGTCATGCAAATCTGCCTCATTGCCCTAGGCTGAAGGGCACTGAGAAACCAAAACTGCTTCGCATTCCTTCTACAAAGTAATATCTTAAGACCCCATCCTTACAGGAGAAAGTCTGCTTGCGTTCCAGCTGTAACCAAAGCACAATTCTTCCTCTTACACTACAGGGTTTTAGAAGAAAACCAGCGCGATAGCATACCTAGAGCGCTCCCTGGGGGAGGCGGTTGGCTACACGCAGAACTCCATGCCAAATAAACTTTATTCAAGGAAGGGACCAGTTTGTAGCCAGAGTGTATATTTACTTGGTAGAAATCACAAGGAGGTAGGCTGCGTGTTCGCTGGAAACGGGGCCTGATGGCACAAGCCTTGCTTTCCCATTTTGAATGCTCCATTCATGCTGCCTTGAAGTTACCTAAATAACAGTTTTAGGACGGGTCTCTAGTCACTGTAGGCAGGGGTCTGGGAAGGGAACGAGTGTTCTCTACATCAACAGGGTGCTTTTATAGCCTGGGTGGGAGCTTCTCCTGAGAAGCTCTAGAGCTAAAAGGAAACATGACGTGAGTTCTTTCCTCAAGGTAAAGCCTTGAATAGCCCTACCGAAGCTAAGTTTGGAGCAGTTTCCTTGAGGCATTAGTTTCAGGTCTGTTTTCTTTTAAGGTTAGTAAGCTTTTCAAGAAAGCGAGGACCTCTCCTGGGCACCCTATTCCCTGCAAGAACACCGAGTACAGGCAGGCGCCGCTGGGCTGCTAAGAAACATCCAGGCCTGGAAACCATTCCCCAGTCACTCTGTGTATTTTGAGTGTAGGGCAACACACTGCACTCTTCCTTGGGAGAGCCAGATTTCCTCAACTCTCCAACAGCTCCAGGAAATTTGTTCTCTCACGTCCTACATGTCATGCAAATCTGCTTCATTGCCCTAGGCTGAGCGGCACTGAGAAACCAAAACTGCTTCGCATTCCTTCTACAAAGGCATACCTTAAGACCCCATCCTTACAGGAGAAAGTCGGCTTGCCTTCCTGCTGTAAACAAAGCACAGTTCTTCCTCTTACACTACAGGGTTTTAGAAGAAGCCCAGCGCGACAGCATACCTAGAGCGCTCCTTGGGGGAGGCGGTTGGCTACACGCAGAACTCCGTGCCAAATAAACTTTATTCAAGGAAGGGAGCAGTTTGTAGCCAGAGTGTATATTTACTTGGTAGAAATCACAAGGAGGTAGGCTGCGTGTTCGCTGGAAACGGGGACCTGATGGCACAAGCCTTGCTTTCCCATTTTGAATGCTCCATTCATGCTGCCTTGAAGCTACCTAAATAACAGTTTTAGGACGTGTCTCTAGTCACTGTAGGCAGGGCTCAGGGAAGGGAACGAGTGTTCTCTACATCAACAGGTTGCTTTCGTAGCCTGAGTGGGAGCCTCTCCTGAGACGGTGTAGAGCTAAAAGGAAACTTGACGTGAGTCCTTTCCTCAAGGTAAAGCCTTGAAGAGCTCTGCCGAAGCTAAGTTTGGAGCAGTTTCATTGAGGCATTAGTTTCAGGTCTGTTTTCTTTTAATGTTAGTAAGCTTTTCAAGACAGTGAGGACCTCACGTGGGCACCCTATTCCCTGCAAGAACACCGAGTACCGGCAGGCTCCACTGGGCTGCTAAGAAACATCCAGGCCTGGAAACCATTCCCAGTCACTCTGTGTATTTTGAGTGTAGGGCAACACACTGCACTCTTCCTTGGGAGAGCCAGACTTCCTCAGCTCTCCAACAGCTCCAGGAAATTTGTTCTCTCACGTCCTACATGTCATGCAAATCTGCTTCATTGCCCTAGGCTGAGCGGCACTGAGAAACCAAAACTGCTTCGCATTCCTTCTACAAAGTCATACCTTAAGACCCCATCCTTACAGGAGAAAGTCGGCTTGCCTTCCTGCTGTAAACAAAGCACAGTTCTTCCTCTTACACTACAGGGTTTTAGAAGAAGCCCAGCGCGACAGCATACCTAGAGCACTCCTTGGGGGAGGCGGTTGGCTACACGCAGAACTCCGTGCCAAATAAACTTTATTCAAGGAAGGGAGCAGTTTGTAGCCAGAGTGTATATTTACTTGGTAGAAATCACAAGGAGGTAGGCTGCGTGTTCGCTGGAAACGGGGACCTGATGGCACAAGCCTTGCTTTCCCATTTTGAATGCTCCATTCATGCTGCCTTGAAGCTACCTAAATAACAGTTTTAGGACGTGTCTCTAGTCACTGTAGGCAGGGCTCAGGGAAGGGAACGAGTGTTCTCTACATCAACAGGTTGCTTTCGTAGCCTGAGTGGGAGCCTCTCCTGAGACGCTGTAGAGCTAAAAGGAAACTTGACGTGAGTCCTTTCCTCAAGGTAAAGCCTTGAAGAGCTCTGCCGAAGCTAAGTTTGGAGCAGTTTCATTGAGGCATTAGTTTCAGGTCTGTTTTCTTTTAATGTTAGTAAGCTTTTCAAGACAGTGAGGACCTCACGTGGGCACCCTATTCCCTGCAAGAACACCGAGTACCGGCAGGATCCACTGGGCTGCTAAGGAACATCCAGGCCCGGAAACCTTTCCCAGTCACTCTGTGTATTTTGAGTGTAGGGCAACACACTGCACTCTTCCTTGGGAGAGCTAGATTTCCTCATCCCTCTTTTGGCTCCAGGAAATGTGTTCTCTCATATCCTCCACGTCATGCAAATCTGTCTCTTTGCCCTAGGCTGAAGGGCACTGAGAAACCAAAACTGCTTCGCATTCCTTGCACAAAGTCATAGCTTAGGACCCCATCCTTACAGGAGAAAGTCGGCTTGCGTTCCTGCTGTAACCAAAGCACAGTTCTTCCTCTTACTCGCCAGGGTTTTAGAAGAAGCTAAGCGCGATAGCATACCTAGAGCGCTCCTTGGGGGAGGCGGTTGGCTACACGCAGAACTCCGTGCCAAATAAACTTTATTCAAGGAAGGGACCAGTGCGTAGCTTCAGGGTACATTTACTTGGTAGAAATCACAAGGAGGTAGGCTGCATGTTCGCTGGAAACGGGGACCCGATGGCACAAGCCTTGCTTTCCCATTTTGAATGCTCCATTCATGCTGCCTTGAAGCTACCTAAATAAGAGTTTTAGGACGGGTCTCTAGTCACTGTAGGCAGGGCTCTGGGAAGGGAACGAGTGTTCTCTCCCTCAACAGGGTGCTTCCTTAGCCTGGGTGGGAGCCTCTCCTGAGACGCTCTAGAGCTAAAAGGAAACTTGACGTGAGTCCTTTCCTCAAGGTAAAGCCTTGAAGAGCCCTGCAGAAGCTAAGTTTGGAGCAGTTTCCTTGAGGCATTAGTTTCAGGTCTGTTTTCTTTTAAGGTTAGTAAGCTTTTCAAGTCATCGAGGACCTCGCGTGGGCACCCTATTCCCTTCAAGAACACCGAGTACCGGCAGGCTCCACTGGGCTGCTAAGAAACATCCAGGCCTGGAAACCATTCCCAGTCACTCTGTGTATTTTGAGTGTAGGGCAACACACTGCACTCTTCCTTGGGAGAGCCAGATTTCCTCAGCTCTCCAACAGCTCCAGGAAATTTGTTCTCTCACGTCCTACATGTCATGCAAATTTGCCTCATTGCCCTAGGCTGAGCGGCACTGAGAAACCAAAACTGCTTCGCATTCCTTCTACAAAGTCATACCTTAAGACCCCATTCTTACAGGAGAAAGTCGGCTTGCCTTCCTGCTGTAAACAGAGCACAGTTCTTCCTCTTACACTACAGGGTTTTAGAAGAAGCCCAGCGCGATAGCATACCTAGAGCGCTCCTTGGGGGAGGCGGTTGGCTACACGCAGAACTCCGTGCCAAATAAACTTTATTCAAGGAACGGAGCAGTTTGTAGCCAGAGTGTATATTTACTTGGTAGAAATCACAAGGAGGTAGGCTGCGTGTTCGCTGGAAACGGGGACCTGATGGCACAAGCCTTGCTTTCCCATTTTGAATGCTCCATTCATGCTGCCTTGAAGCTACCTAAATAACAGTTTTAGGACGGGTCTCTAGTCACTGTAGGCAGGGCTCTGGGAAGGGAACGAGTGTTCTCTACATCAACAGGTTGCTTTCGTAGCCTGAGTGGGAGCCTCTCCTGACACGCTGTAGAGCTAAAAGGAAACTTGACGTGAGTCCTTTCCTCAAGGTAAAGCCTTGAATAGCCCTACCGAAGCTAAGTTTGGAGCAGTTTCCTTGAGGCATTAGTTTCAGGTCTGTTTTCTTTTAAGGTTAGTAAGCTTTTCAAGACAGCGAGGACCTCGCCTGGGCACCCTATTCCCTGCCAAAACACCGAATACAGGCAGGCTCCACTGGGCTGCTAAGAAACATCCAGGCCCGGAAACCTTTCCCAGTCACTCTGTGTATTTTGAGTGTAGGGCAACACACTGCACTCTTCCTTGGGAGAGCTAGATTTCCTCAGCCCTCTTTTGGCTCCAGGAAATGAGTTCTCTCATATCCTCCACGTCATGCAAATCTGCCTCTTAGCCCTAGGCTGAAGGGCACTGAGAAACCAAAACTGCTTCGCATTCCTTGCACAAAATCATAGCTTAGGACCCCATCCTTACTGGAGAAAGTCGGCTTGCGTTCCTGCTGTAACCAAAGCACAATTCTTCCTCTTACACGGCAGGGTTTTAGAAGAAGCTAAGTGCGATAGCATACCTAGAGCGCTCCTTGGGGGAGGCGGTTGGCTACACGCAGAACTCCGTTGCAAATAAACTTTATTCAAGGAAGGGACCAGTGGGTAGCTTGAGGGTCCATTTACTTGGTAGAAATCACAAGGAGATAGGCTGCATGTTCGCTGGAAACGGGGACCTGATGGCACAGGCCTTGCTTTCCCATTTTGAATGCTCCATTCATGCTGCCTTGAAGCTACCTAAATAACAGTTTTAGGACGGGTCTCTAGTCACTGTAGGCAGGGCTCTGGGAAGGGAACGAGTGTTCTCTATATCAACAGGCTGCTTTTATAGCCTGGGTGGGAGCTTTTCCTGAGAAGCTCTAGAGCTAAAAGGAAACATGACGTGAGTCCTTTCCTCAAGGTAAAGCCTTGAATAGCCCTACCGAAGCTAAGTTTGGAGCAGTTTCCTTGAGGCATTAGTTTCAGGTCTGTTTTCTTTTAAGGTTAGTAAGCTTTTCAAGACAGCGAGGACCTCGCCTGGGCATCCTATTCCCTGCCAAAACACCGAGTACAGGCAGGCTCCACTGGGCTGCTAAGAAACATCCAGGCCCGGAAACCTTTCCCAGTCACTCTGTGTATTTTGAGTGTAGGGAAACACACTGCACTCTTCCTTGGGAGAGCTAGATTTCCTCAGCCCTCTTATGGCTCCAGGGAATGTGTTCTCTCATGTCCTCCACGTCATGCAAATCTGCCTCATTGCCCTAGGCTGAAGGGCACTGAGAAACCAAAACTGCTTCGCATTCCTTCTACAAAGTAATATCTTAAGACCCCATCCTTACAGGAGAAAGTCTGCTTGCGTTCCAGCTGTAACCAAAGCACAATTCTTCCTCTTACACTACAGGGTTTTAGAAGAAAACCAGCGCGATAGCATACCTAGAGCGCTCCCTGGGGGAGGCGGTTGGCTACACGCAGAACTCCATGCCAAATAAACTTTATTCAAGGAAGGGAGCAGTTTGTAGCCAGAGTGTATATTTACTTGGTAGAAATCACAAGGAGGTAGGCTGCGTGTTCGCTGGAAACGGGGACCTGATGGCACAAGCCTTGCTTTCCCATTTTGAATGCTCCATTCATGCTGCCTTGAAGCTACCTAAATAACAGTTTTAGGACGTGTCTCTAGTCACTGTAGGCAGGGCTCAGGGAAGGGAACGAGTGTTCTCTACATCAACAGGTTGCTTTCGTAGCCTGAGTGGGAGCCTCTCCTGAGACGCTGTAGAGCTAAAAGGAAACTTGACGTGAGTCCTTTCCTCAAGGTAAAGCCTTGAAGAGCTCTGCCGAAGCTAAGTTTGGAGCAGTTTCATTGAGGCATTAGTTTCAGGTCTGTTTTCTTTTAATGTTAGTAAGCTTTTCAAGACAGTGAGGACCTCACGTGGGCACCCTATTCCCTGCAAGAACACCGAGTACCGGCAGGATCCACTGGGCTGCTAAGGAACATCCAGGCCCGGAAACCTTTCCCAGTCACTCTGTGTATTTTGAGTGTAGGGCAACACACTGCACTCTTCCTTGGGAGAGCTAGATTTCCTCATCCCTCTTTTGGCTCCAGGAAATGTGTTCTCTCATATCCTCCACGTCATGCAAATCTGTCTCTTTGCCCTAGGCTGAAGGGCACTGAGAAACCAAAACTGCTTCGCATTCCTTGCAGAAGTCATAGCTTAGGACCCCATCCTTACAGGAGAAAGTCGGCTTGCGTTCCTGCTGTAACCAAAGCACAGTTCTTCCTCTTACTCGCCAGGGTTTTAGAAGAAGCTAAGCGCGATAGCATACCTAGAGCGCTCCTTGGGGGAGGCGGTTGGCTACACGCAGAACTCCGTGCCAAATAAACTTTATTCAAGGAAGGGACCAGTGCGTAGCTTCAGGGTACATTTACTTGGTAGAAATCACAAGGAGGTAGGCTGCATGTTCGCTGGAAACGGGGACCCGATGGCACAAGCCTTGCTTTCCCATTTTGAATGCTCCATTCATGCTGCCTTGAAGCTACCTAAATAAGAGTTTTAGGACGGGTCTCTAGTCACTGTAGGCAGGGCTCTGGGAAGGGAACGAGTGTTCTCTCCCTCAACAGGGTGCTTCCTTAGCCTGGGTGGGAGCCTCTCCTGAGACGCTCTAGAGCTAAAAGGAAACTTGACGTGAGTCCTTTCCTCAAGGTAAAGCCTTGAAGAGCCCTGCAGAAGCTAAGTTTGGAGCAGTTTCCTTGAGGCATTAGTTTCAGGTCTGTTTTCTTTTAAGGTTAGTAAGCTTTTCAAGTCATCGAGGACCTCGCGTGGGCACCCTATTCCCTTCAAGAACACCGAGTACCGGCAGGCTCCACTGGGCTGCTAAGAAACATCCAGGCCTGGAAACCATTCCCAGTCACTCTGTGTATTTTGAGTGTAGGGCAACACACTGCACTCTTCCTTGGGAGAGCCAGATTTCCTCAGCTCTCCAACAGCTCCAGGAAATTTGTTCTCTCACGTCCTACATGTCATGCAAATTTGCCTCATTGCCCTAGGCTGAGCGGCACTGAGAAACCAAAACTGCTTCGCATTCCTTCTACAAAGTCATACCTTAAGACCCCATTCTTACAGGAGAAAGTCGGCTTGCCTTCCTGCTGTAAACAGAGCACAGTTCTTCCTCTTACACTACAGGGTTTTAGAAGAAGCCCAGCGCGATAGCATACCTAGAGCGCTCCTTGGGGGAGGCGGTTGGCTACACGCAGAACTCCGTGCCAAATAAACTTTATTCAAGGAACGGAGCAGTTTGTAGCCAGAGTGTATATTTACTTGGTAGAAATCACAAGGAGGTAGGCTGCGTGTTCGCTGGAAACGGGGACCTGATGGCACAAGCCTTGCTTTCCCATTTTGAATGCTCCATTCATGCTGCCTTGAAGCTACCTAAATAACAGTTTTAGGACGGGTCTCTAGTCACTGTAGGCAGGGCTCTGGGAAGGGAACGAGTGTTCTCTACATCAACAGGTTGCTTTCGTAGCCTGAGTGGGAGCCTCTCCTGACACGCTGTAGAGCTAAAAGGAAACTTGACGTGAGTCCTTTCCTCAAGGTAAAGCCTTGAATAGCCCTACCGAAGCTAAGTTTGGAGCAGTTTCCTTGAGGCATTAGTTTCAGGTCTGTTTTCTTTTAAGGTTAGTAAGCTTTTCAAGACAGCGAGGACCTCGCCTGGGCACCCTATTCCCTGCCAAAACACCGAATACAGGCAGGCTCCACTGGGCTGCTAAGAAACATCCAGGCCCGGAAACCTTTCCCAGTCACTCTGTGTATTTTGAGTGTAGGGCAACACACTGCACTCTTCCTTGGGAGAGCTAGATTTCCTCAGCCCTCTTTTGGCTCCAGGAAATGAGTTCTCTCATATCCTCCACGTCATGCAAATCTGCCTCTTAGCCCTAGGCTGAAGGGCACTGAGAAACCAAAACTGCTTCGCATTCCTTGCACAAAATCATAGCTTAGGACCCCATCCTTACAGGAGAAAGTCGGCTTGCGTTCCTGCTGTAACCAAAGCACAGTTCTTCCTCTTACACGGCAGGGTTTTAGAAGAAGCTAAGTGCGATAGCATACCTAGAGCGCTCCTTGGGGGAGGCGGTTGGCTACACGCAGAACTCCGTTGCAAATAAACTTTATTCAAGGAAGGGACCAGTGGGTAGCTTGAGGGTCCATTTACTTGGTAGAAATCACAAGGAGATAGGCTGCATGTTCGCTGGAAACGGGGACCTGATGGCACAGGCCTTGCTTTCCCATTTTGAATGCTCCATTCATGCTGCCTTGAAGCTACCTAAATAACAGTTTTAGGACGGGTCTCTAGTCACTGTAGGCAGGGCTCTGGGAAGGGAACGAGTGTTCTCTATATCAACAGGCTGCTTTTATAGCCTGGGTGGGAGCTTTTCCTGAGAAGCTCTAGAGCTAAAAGGAAACATGACGTGAGTCCTTTCCTCAAGGTAAAGCCTTGAATAGCCCTACCGAAGCTAAGTTTGGAGCAGTTTCCTTGAGGCATTAGTTTCAGGTCTGTTTTCTTTTAAGGTTAGTAAGCTTTTCAAGACAGCGAGGACCTCGCCTGGGCATCCTATTCCCTGCCAAAACACCGAGTACAGGCAGGCTCCACTGGGCTGCTAAGAAACATCCAGGCCCGGAAACCTTTCCCAGTCACTCTGTGTATTTTGAGTGTAGGGAAACACACTGCACTCTTCCTTGGGAGAGCTAGATTTCCTCAGCCCTCTTATGGCTCCAGGGAATGTGTTCTCTCATGTCCTCCACGTCATGCAAATCTGCCTCATTGCCCTAGGCTGAAGGGCACTGAGAAACCAAAACTGCTTCGCATTCCTTCTACAAAGTAATATCTTAAGACCCCATCCTTACAGGAGAAAGTCTGCTTGCGTTCCAGCTGTAACCAAAGCACAATTCTTCCTCTTACACTACAGGGTTTTAGAAGAAAACCAGCGCGATAGCATACCTAGAGCGCTCCCTGGGGGAGGCGGTTGGCTACACGCAGAACTCCATGCCAAATAAACTTTATTCAAGGAAGGGAGCAGTTTGTAGCCAGAGTGTATATTTACTTGGTAGAAATCACAAGGAGGTAGGCTGCGTGTTCGCTGGAAACGGGGACCTGATGGCACAAGCCTTGCTTTCCCATTTTGAATGCTCCATTCATGCTGCCTTGAAGCTACCTAAATAACAGTTTTAGGACGTGTCTCTAGTCACTGTAGGCAGGGCTCAGGGAAGGGAACGAGTGTTCTCTACATCAACAGGTTGCTTTCGTAGCCTGAGTGGGAGCCTCTCCTGAGACGCTGTAGAGCTAAAAGGAAACTTGACGTGAGTCCTTTCCTCAAGGTAAAGCCTTGAAGAGCTCTGCCGAAGCTAAGTTTGGAGCAGTTTCATTGAGGCATTAGTTTCAGGTCTGTTTTCTTTTAATGTTAGTAAGCTTTTCAAGACAGTGAGGACCTCACGTGGGCACCCTATTCCCTGCAAGAACACCGAGTACCGGCAGGATCCACTGGGCTGCTAAGGAACATCCAGGCCCGGAAACCTTTCCCAGTCACTCTGTGTATTTTGAGTGTAGGGCAACACACTGCACTCTTCCTTGGGAGAGCTAGATTTCCTCATCCCTCTTTTGGCTCCAGGAAATGTGTTCTCTCATATCCTCCACGTCATGCAAATCTGTCTCTTTGCCCTAGGCTGAAGGGCACTGAGAAACCAAAACTGCTTCGCATTCCTTGCAGAAGTCATAGCTTAGGACCCCATCCTTACAGGAGAAAGTCGGCTTGCGTTCCTGCTGTAACCAAAGCACAGTTCTTCCTCTTACTCGCCAGGGTTTTAGAAGAAGCTAAGCGCGATAGCATACCTAGAGCGCTCCTTGGGGGAGGCGGTTGGCTACACGCAGAACTCCGTGCCAAATAAACTTTATTCAAGGAAGGGACCAGTGCGTAGCTTCAGGGTACATTTACTTGGTAGAAATCACAAGGAGGTAGGCTGCATGTTCGCTGGAAACGGGGACCCGATGGCACAAGCCTTGCTTTCCCATTTTGAATGCTCCATTCATGCTGCCTTGAAGCTACCTAAATAACAGTTTTAGGACGGGTCTCTAGTCACTGTAGGCAGGGCTCTGGGAAGGGAACGAGTGTTCTCTCCCTCAACAGGGTGCTTCCTTAGCCTGGGTGGGAGCCTCTCCTGAGACGCTCTAGAGCTAAAAGGAAACTTGACGTGAGTCCTTTCCTCAAGGTAAAGCCTTGAAGAGCCCTGCAGAAGCTAAGTTTGGAGCAGTTTCCTTGAGGCATTAGTTTCAGGTCTGTTTTCTTTTAAGGTTAGTAAGCTTTTCAAGTCATCGAGGACCTCGCGTGGGCACCCTATTCCCTTCAAGAACACCGAGTACCGGCAGGCTCCACTGGGCTGCTAAGAAACATCCAGGCCTGGAAACCATTCCCAGTCACTCTGTGTATTTTGAGTGTAGGGCAACACACTGCACTCTTCCTTGGGAGAGCCAGATTTCCTCAACTCTCCAACAGCTCCAGGAAATTTGTTCTCTCACGTCCTACATGTCATGCAAATTTGCCTCATTGCCCTAGGCTGAGCGGCACTGAGAAACCAAAACTGCTTCGCATTCCTTCTACAAAGTCATACCTTAAGACCCCATTCTTACAGGAGAAAGTCGGCTTGCCTTCCTGCTGTAAACAGAGCACAGTTCTTCCTCTTACACTACAGGGTTTTAGAAGAAGCCCAGCGCGACAGCATACCTAGAGCACTCCTTGGGGGAGGCGGTTGGCTACACGCAGAACTCCGTGCCAAATAAACTTTATTCAAGGAACGGAGCAGTTTGTAGCCAGAGTGTATATTTACTTGGTAGAAATCACAAGGAGGTAGGCTGCGTGTTCGCTGGAAACGGGGACCTGATGGCACAAGCCTTGCTTTCCCATTTTGAATGCTCCATTCATGCTGCCTTGAAGCTACCTAAATAACAGTTTTAGGACGGGTCTCTAGTCACTGTAGGCAGGGCTCTGGGAAGGGAACGAGTGTTCTCTACATCAACAGGTTGCTTTCGTAGCCTGAGTGGGAGCCTCTCCTGACACGCTGTAGAGCTAAAAGGAAACTTGACGTGAGTCCTTTCCTCAAGGTAAAGCCTTGAATAGCCCTACCGAAGCTAAGTTTGGAGCAGTTTCATTGAGGCATTAGTTTCAGGTCTGTTTTCTTTTAATGTTAGTAAGCTTTTCAAGACAGTGAGGACCTCACGTGGGCACCCTATTCCCTGCAAGAACACCGAGTACCGGCAGGCTCCACTGGGCTGCTAAGAAACATCCAGGCCTGGAAACCATTCCCAGTCACTCTGTGTATTTTGAGTGTAGGGCAACACACTGCACTCTTCCTTGGGAGAGCCAGACTTCCTCAGCTCTCCAACAGCTCCAGGAAATTTGTTCTCTCACGTCCTACATGTCATGCAAATCTGCTTCATTGCCCTAGGCTGAGCGGCACTGAGAAACCAAAACTGCTTCGCATTCCTTCTACAAAGTCATACTTTAAGACCCCATCCTTACAGGAGAAAGTCGGCTTGCCTTCCTGCTGTAAACAAAGCACAGTTCTTCCTCTTACACTACAGGGTTTTAGAAGAAGCCCAGCGCGACAGCATACCTAGAGCACTCCTTGGGGGAGGCGGTTGGCTACACGCAGAACTCCGTGCCAAATAAACTTTATTCAAGGAAGGGAGCAGTTTGTAGCCAGAGTGTATATTTACTTGGTAGAAATCACAAGGAGGTAGG